>NC_092131.1:47868294-48493294 GCF_043159975.1 Macaca nemestrina
CAGATTTGCTACTCTATTTCAAGGATTCTAAAGTTCTATTGCAACAATAATATATTAACCCTGAAAATAATTAAAAAACAATATCAGACATAGTTCAGAAGTAATTGTGGAAAGAGCTGAGATTAGGGTAGAGATGACTGTGAGTCCAGATAACTCCAAAAAGCTTTTTAGAGAAGGATGAGGGTGGGGAGGTTTATAATAGGATTAAAAAAAGAGAAGGAAGAGCTGTTTAAGGAAATTTGATTACTGCAAGTAACATTCTTCAAAACATTTGAAGAAAAACAAAAGTTTGGCACGCAAGACTGGAAAAAGAAAACAACATTGGGGAAGGAAGTCACAGCTTCTTTTATTTCCATGACTGTTTTAAAGTCATATTTAGTTTCAGCCAAGGAACAGCCTTTGACATCAGAGCATACAAGGTATTCTAGGACATAAAGAGGATGAAAGTTCTACTGCATCAACGTCCAGAACTTTCTCCATTTGGTCACAGGTCGTTCTCATACATGGCCTAGTATCTACGCACTCTAACTGGGTCCCTCTGAGGCTTGTGAATGGAAAGCCCTCTTGCTTTCAAATGCTTGAAAGCAAGAAAGATGCTACTGTTAATGCCTTAAACACATGTAGGTATTTAGTGGGAAGTAATGAAATGTTTTGAAGCTCATTTCAAACGGAAATTAATCAAGAACAGTAGTTTACTCTTTTGTGTATTAGAGTAGGCAAGACCTTGGTATTTTCATTACGTTCTCTGTTTTCATTTGCTGTTTATATTAGGATGTGAATCATGGCTTGGGTAAGGGGAGGATTTGGTACCAAGCTAGGCTTTGGTTGCCAAACAGACACTTTAGCTGAGAGTAAGTTTGTGTGTGGTCAGAATCAGGTTGTAAGGTGCCAACACAGCACATGGCTTCAGTCTTTTTTTCTCTAATTGTAAAAGGACCTTGTCCCCATGGAGGGACCATTGCCTTGACTTGTGGGGTCTTGAGTGATAGCCACACTCTTCAGCACTCTCTCGACCTCATGAAAAGATACTGAAACTTGAAAAGGGAATGTTCTTTCTGAATAGGAATGGAGAAGAGGGGCCAGGCAAGAATGATTCTTTGTCTCCTGGCTGTTGCTAGTTTTCCTGTACAGAGAGGAAATAATGTAGTATATAATATGTAGCTTATGTTTGAATCAGCTTTTTAAAAAATACTGGAATTTTATTTGTTTATTTTTGGTAGAGACAGGGTTTCCCAATGTTGCCCAGGCTGGTCTTGGAAACCTGAATTCAAGCAATCTGCCTGCCCCGCTGGGTGTGGCGCAAGAGGGCGCGGGCAGCCCCAGGGAGGCGAGTGCGGCCGCGAGTGCTGAGCCCGGGGCGCCCGAGCGGCTCCTCCTCCCGGCCTGCTCCCTGGGCAGAGCCGGGGCGGTGCCGCTCTGGGCTGGCCGAAAGAGTGGCGCTGCGATCCCGCAGGGCAGCGACGCGACTCTGGTGCGGGCTGTCTTCTTCCCCCGGAGCTGGGCGTGCGCGGCCGCGATGAACTGGGAGCTGCTGCTCTGGCTGCTGGCGCTGTGCGCGTTGCTCCTGCTAGTGGTGCAGCTGCTGCGCTTCCTGCGGGCTGACGGCGACCTGACGCTACTATGGGCCGAGTGGCAGGGACGACGCCCAGGTGAGGAACTGCCAAAGCCGCTCCCGACTGGGAGGCCGGGCTCGGAGCTGCCGAGGCGTGTCCGGGTCTCCGGGGGTTCCGCGGTGATCCCGGGTCCTTTGAGGGTTGCGTGGAGCTTCCCGAAGGCCTGGCTGCGCCTTACGCTGGGCTGCGGGTTGGGGAGGAGGACGCGAGGGCTGAAAAGCCCCTTTGTCTTCTGTCCTGGTCGGAAGATGGCACGGACTTGCCATTCAGGCTAGGAAACCTCTCCAGGGAGTGCCAAACTATAAGAGAGCACTGGAGTCGGCGGGGCCCCTGAGGACTCTGACATCCTACTCAGGACTCAAAGGATTCTAGTGTTGCCTCAGAGGACGATACTTTGAGAACAGTGAGCGTCCCCCTGCGTTTGTAAGGGAACCTCCTTTGTAAGTACTGGAAGCCCCGTCATTCTACTACCTGAAGTTGTCTAGCCTCCACTTCTCACTCCTGCTGTTTTGAAATAAAATCTGAGATAATCCGAAGTCACTCACCTACCTACTTATTGGGATGAAAGTTGAACACTAGAAAGAATTGAAATGGCAGTTTGCTGGAGTGAGATCATTGTTGGCATACTGCCCATCTCACTTTATCTGTGTCTTGCTTCGTATTTGACATTGTGTTTGTTTGCTATATGTAGGCTCTGTGCTCAGCGCTTTATACCCATAACCTTTAACGTTTCCAACTCTTACAAGGTAGGCATTATTAGTCTTATTTTCCAGATAGGGAAACTGATGTTCAGAGAAATTAAATGACCTACCAAAAGCTAGGCTTTGGATCCTTAAGGACTTGGGGAAGTGGGGTTTCCCTAGACCAAGTTTCTGGTATAAAAATACTCGAAGCATGTTACAAAGTTTGCTTGGAAGAGATAGTAGCTCAAAAGATAGACTACGTTGTGGGGGCACTATGAGTTGGGCGTTGAGGGGGGTGATATTTATCCCAAGGTGAGAATTGGTTCTTGTGGACCAAAATAAAATTAAAAAATAAAAAATCTGATACAGTGGTTTGTGCCCCTCCAAAGCTTAACCCCACCCGAGAAAATGTTATTCCTTAGTATTTCATTTTTCTGGTTGGGTTTTCTTGGGTATAGCCTGTGCAGCACTGACATTGAGTTCACGAAAAATACACAACATAGACGCGAGAGCAGTGCTAAGAAACTATGGCAAGTGATTGGGCTTTCTCCTTTTAAAGCCGGAATCCCAAATACTGAACAACTTCATTAACCAAGGGCTTTCTCTTGATTGATTGTTCCATCCCAGTGGGGGAATATGTGTGCCTATTGGCTGCCATTGGCTGCCTTGCAGACGTTGTTTGTGTTTGATCCTTAGTGCTTTTGTGTTCACTTGGACTTGGAGAATTAAATGAAAATAGATTATATTTTATAATTTAATCCTACAAAAAATATTCAACCTATCAAATTATGTCAAGTGCTAAAAAGGAAAATTGTTGACAACATCTGAATGAATATCTCTAAGCTACTAAAAGTTATTTTCTTATATTAAGGAAAAGTTAAAAGTTAAGATCACTGACAATTTTAAGAAATTCATTTAATATTTTCGGTTATCTTTTGCTGGAAAAGAACAGTTTGAAGGATTTTAAATTTAATTACATTGTTATTATGTAGTTATATAATTTGCAAATTTGCACATGTAGTTTGATAAATTGCTATTTATCTAAGTAAATAAGTTACATAAAAGTTATTTAGCAAAAATCTGGTGTGGAGGCATGTACCTGCAATCCCAACTACTCTGGAGGCTAAGGTGGGAGGGTCATTTGAGTCCAGGAGTTCAAGACCAGCCTGGACAGCATAGTGAGACACTGTGTCAAAAACCATAAAAATGTTTTTCAGCAAATACAGTTATAAAGTTAGGTGTTAATAACTTTTAAATTTTAATTTAACGTTTAACTTAATCTTAAAATTTAGTCATATGCTTATTAACCAAGGAGTAAGCTTTTTTTCTTTTTCTTTTTTTTTTGAGACACAGTCTTGCTCTGTTGGCCAGGCTGGAGTGTAGTGGTGTGATCTTGGCTCACTGCAACCTCTGTCTCCTGAGTTCAAGTGATTCTCCTGCTTCAGCCTCCCTAGTAGCTGGGATTACAGGTACATACCACCACGTCTGGCTAAGTTTTGTATTTTTAGTAGAGCTGGGTTTTCGCCATGTTGGCCAGGCTGGTCTGAAACCCCTGACCTCAGGTGATCCACCCCATTCGGCCTCCCAAAGTGTTGGGAACACAGGCATTAGCCACCATGCCTGGCAGAAGTAAACTTTACAGAACTCCTTTTATGTATAAAGCACAGATATATGTACAGTACATAAATGATATACAGTATATCTGTGGAATTAACATTTCACAGGAGAGTTTTAGGGAAAAAAAATGTCTAAAAAGATTCCTGGTGGAGGTAGGGAGTGAGAAAGAAGAAAAGATTAAAGGAAAATTGAAATAGACTCAGATTCCCAAAACAGCTCAGACTGGAGAGATGGGCAGACTCTATCAAGATGGAAAAAGAAAAAAAAAATTATCCTTCTTGACTTCTCTGTAGGTTTATTATTTTTTGTCCCTTAAAAAAATAGCACACTTACGTAATACAAAAGTAAAAAATACAAAAAGATATATAGTAAAAAGTAAAGAGCTTTCTCTGACCCTTGTGCCCTAGCTACCTAGTATGCCTCTCTGGAGGCAGCCACCATCCTGCCTCTGCTGGATTAGTCTAGAGAAATTCTGTGCATTTCCAAGCATGTATCTCACATGGTGATATATATATTTTTTAATAGAGAGACAAGGTCTTGCTTTGTCACCCAGCCTGAAGTGCTGTGGCATGATCATAGCTCACTGCAGCCTCAAACTCCTGGGATCAGGCAATTCTCCCACCTCAGCCTCCCCAGTAGCTAGGACTACAGGTACAAACCACCACACCTGGATATTTTTAAACTTTTTGTAGAAACAGGCTCTCACTATGTTCCAGGCTGGTCTTGAACTCCTGGCCTCAAGTGATCCTTCTGCCTTGGCCTCTCAAAGTGCTAGGATAACAGATGTGAACCATCAAGCCCAGCCACACACGGCGAAATTTAAGGGTGACTAATTTTAGACATTAAAATGGTCCAGAAAAATCCATGGCAGAAGTCTAGAGGAGGAAAAATTTCAGCAGCAGCACATGTGAGCAAAACTCGTTTTTGTTAACAGTAACCTCAATAGGAGTCAGCTGTGAAGTGGCTGCCAGAAAAGATTAGGCAACCTTGGGTTGCGCTTGTAGGCTTCCGTGTCTGAAGCAACAGCTGCAAACAACAGAAGTCTCCTGACTAGCTGCTTGTATGTGCCAGCCTCTGTGCTGGGCACTGGGGACACTGCAGTGACTGAATCAGTCACAGTCCAGGCCCTCATAGACCCTACCTTCTGGGGGACAAGGGAAGTGATTTTTGTCATCTCATCCTGCTCTGCACTGTCCAGACCCTACCGAATCATGTGTCCTGCCCTAGCCAGTACCCTTTAATAAACAGGAACATTGACCAACTAGCATTGGTGCAGGTGGGCGTGAGCAGAAGAGCGAGGAAACCTGATACCATGTCATGTAAGGGAAGGTGGAGAAATTGGATAGGTTTATTTAGCCTTAGAGGAGTAAGAGATGAAAGGACTTAGGGAAGACATAATGGTTGTCTTCCCTAACAACTGTGAGGGATTGTTATTTGGAAGACAGGTTTGATTTCTTTTCTTTTCTTCCCTAAAGAGCTTTTTGTAAAACAAGACAGCAGAATTGCAACACAATTTAAGTGTCTGTGTAGGTCACAAAAGAGATGCAAAATGTTTGCAGTATGATTAGTATGTATTCATATAGTGAGTCATTCTTACACCTATACGTAAGATACTTCCATAAATTAAAAGTAGCCCAGCTCTAATAACCATAAGCTATATTAGTGGATCCCTTTTCCTAATATAACATTTAAGTATTCCTTCTGATACTGATTCCTTTAACAAATGGCGTCTACAAACTGAATTTTTAAAAATTGTTAAAGGTGACAAACTCTTTAAACGGAGTCGTTCAGTTTACAGAAAATTCTGGGAGAACAAGCAGGATAAAACTGAGCAAGATTTTCAATAAGTATGCATCTGAAACTCTCCCATTTTTCACAATTCTGATACTAATACATTCTTAAGGAATTTTGCAAAAGTTAATCTGCTGACGAGAAATAAACCTTAAGACCAAACTCTTTGTAACTGTTCTCTTCCAGATGTGGTATATTAAGATTAGTCAAAGTTGGCCAGGTGTGGTGGCTCATGCTTGTAATCCCAGCACTTTGGGAGGCTGAGGTGGGCAAATCGCTAGAGCTCACAAGTTCGAGATCAGCCTGGGCAACCTGGCAAAACCCCATATCTACAAAAAAATACACACAAAAAAATTAGCCGGGCGTGATGGTGCACGCCTGTAGTCCCAGCTACTTGGGAGGCTGAGGTGGGACGTTGGCTTGAGCCTGAGCCGTGGAGGTTGCAGGGAGCCAAGATCATGCCACTGCACTCCAGCTTGGGTGACAGAGCCAGACCTTGTCCCCTCCCCACCTCCCCCCCACGCCCCCCAAACCCCCGCCAAAAAAAAGCTTAGTTGAGCTTAATCTACTCTCATTTATTTCCCAAAAGATCTACTCTGTGCCAGAGATAACACAAATCTGGAGTGAAAATATTTGGAGTTGGTTACTAGTATTTTACCAAGTACTTTTCTACCCTATTTCTATTTTCCCTTAAGCTTTTCTATTTTAAACACACACGACCATAATTTATATCTTTTCAGATACCAAGTAGGTAATTTTGTAAAGAAAAGATTTTTTTTTTTTTTTTTTTTTTAAGATAGAGTCTTGCTTTGTTGCCCAGGCTGGAGTGCAGTGGCACTATCTCGGCTCACTGCAACCTCCACCTCCTAGAGGTTCAAGCAATTCTCCCTGCCTCAGCCTCCCAAGTAGCTGGGATTATAGGCGCCCACCACCATGCCCAGCTAATTTTCGTATTTTTAGTAGAGACGGGGTTTCGCCATGTTGGCCAGGCTGGTCTTGAACTCCTGACCTCAGGTGATCCTCCTGCCTTGGCCTGCCAATGTGCTGGGATTACAGGCGTGAGCCACTGCACCCGGCCAAAAAGAAGTTTTTGACAACAAAAAATTATCTTCCCAGATTGACAATTCAGTTTCAATGAAAAATCTTCATTTTTATAGCCTCTTTTTGTTTTCAATAGATTAAAGAGAAACCAGCAATTCTATCTTAGTATTAAATATCACAAATGAGAAGCCCTAGCTGAGAAAATGTCTTCATTTGGTTAAGTTTCAACAATTAAAGTTCAGGTTACTCTCAGAGATGATTAAGTATTAAAATTGCTTTTACAAATGTGAAACCAATTTTTCCCTAGGGGAGGGGAGATAGGAAGGAAGAAGCCAGTGGAGAAGGGGCCCAAGAAGACGGATAGGGTACATGAAGCTGTACAGTCAGTACCTGATTTGGGTCACTTTTTCACAGTGTGATGGTTATTTTCTTGTATATCTTACTAAGCCTGTAATAAAAGACAGGGCTAAACCCACAAATCAGAGCAAATTTTAAAAACATTCATCTTTAAGTTTCATAAATGTGTGCTATTCTAAATCACGTCTCCAATACATCTGCACATTCTCATAGACTAACAGAATACACAAACTTATGGAAGTCTCCCGTTATGCTATGAATGTTGCCTACATCTGACATTAGCTTTATAAATATTCAATGGAACCACTAACAAAGGTACTATCACTTTTGAAATCTGTCCAATATATAAAGAAAGATCAGCCGCAATTCCATAAAACAGAAGGGCTTCAATTCTATATTTCTTTTGCTTTTTGTGTCAGTTGTTTGAAAAACACTAGAAGCTGACATGAAATTTTCTGTGTATTGTCGAAGAACTTGGTTTTCTGATGTTAGCTTGAGATTTTCTTCCATAACTGCATCTCCTCTGACAGAGAGATCTTCAAGTGTATGTTGGAGTTCCAACACTTGATTAATAAGCTGTGTTTTTTCCTCCAGTTCCAAATGATTTTCAGCATCAAGTGCATCCATGTCAATATTCGTCATCTTGGGTAACAAACTTCTGGGCCTTGGATACAAAATCCTTGATGAATGTTTGAGGCGCTGGGAGAGGGAGGGATGGGGAGGATGCCTCAGGCCAGACACTTGGACCCACCGACACCAGAAGTTTGACTTCTTCTTTGTCAAACCACAAGGCAGGATTACTGCATACTGCTACCAGTTGATAGCATTTACAAGCTTATCACATTAGTATAAAATAGATCCCTTGAATGATTAGACTTCCCCAAAAAAGGAACTGAAGCTTCAGAGATAATTAGCTTCCTCATCCTGTGAGGGAATTAGAGATGGGTCAAGGGCTTGAGAAGAGAATTCTCAAACTGGAGTGGGAGTTGCACTGTCACTTTCCTTTCAACTCTAAGAATCTACTTTCAGGGGCTCTTAAAGGGAGACCATTATGTATACCAGATTCTGTGGAATCGGGAAACAAATGGTGCTAAATAAAAAAGTTTCTTTAGGGTGGGAGGAAGAGGCCAGAACTGTGATTGCATTAAAGGTTTACACCATCAGCTTTAAATATTTGCTTAGTTGTGTAAACATCAAGAAGTCTTTGTTAGCTTGAGGCTGGTTAGTAAATCCTGTGTTTCTAAAAAAAATGATATTCACTTTAGAGTCTGATGATTGCAGAACTTGGGAACAACAAGTAGTCAATAAATGAATAAATTATTATCTGAATAGATGTTATATTGTTCTTCATAAAGTCCTATAGGAAGGTTGCCCAATTGTGCCTTTTACGAAAGCACATTATATGACAGGAAAGCATTGTAGCCCAGACATAGTATTTGGGATGTTTCCATCCTTTGTTAAGATTTTTTTTTTTTTTTTTTTTTTTGAGACAGAGTCTCACTCTGTCACCCATGCTGGAGTGCAGTGGAGCAATCTTGGCTCACTGCAACATCTGCCTCCCAGGTTCAAGTGATTCTCGCACCTCAGTCTCCTGAGTAGTTGGGATTACAGGGATGCGTCACCACACCTGGCTAATTTTTGTATTTTTTGTAGAGAACAGGTTTCATCATGTTGGCCAGGCTGGTCTCGAACTCCTGGCCTCAAGTGATCTGCCTGCCTTGGCCTCCAGGCAAGTGCTGGGATTACAGGTGTGAGCCAACGTACCTGGCCTTAGTTGAGATATTTACATGAAACCTTTTTCCTAAGGACAAGTGGTATTTTCTTGAATGTCTAAGAAACAGTTGGGCTTTAAATTATTGATCATATTTAAATGTATATCATGAAATAGTGGACAGTGTGGGCTTTGGAGCTAGATATACCTGGGCTTATATCCCGGCTCTGCCAGGATTCTTGGGTGTTTGTTTATTCAGTAGTTATTTATGGAGCCTTTTCAATATTCCAGTCCTTGCTAGGCACTGAGGCCACACCAATGAACAAGGAAGACAAGGTCCTACCCTTAATGGAATCTACTGACTAGTGGGGACAAATTAATCTCTGTAAACCTCAGTTACCTTTTCTGTAAAACTGAGATAATAATACATTTTCATACAGTTCTGGTGAGGCTTTTAATAGATAATGTGTTAAGTACATAGGAAGTAATGTAAAAATGTTAAGCCATTAGAATTTGTAACCCCATTTCCCTGGCTGGAGAAGTTAGGAGACATAGGTTATTAAGTGACTGTTCTATGTTTTGCTGTAGCGAAGTCCATCTATTAAAAAACTTGAGCAATAATTATAATTGATGTTTATTAAACACTGAGTATGTACTGGATATATCCTGCCCTGAGTGCTTTCTATGTTTTAACTCATTTCCCAACAATCACGTGAAGGATGTGTTCTTATTCATTACATTTTCAGTTGTGGAAAATTAAGGCACCGAGTTCTCACCTGGGAACATTTCAGTGCTGTGTGTGTTGGAGCTGGCATTTGAACCCTGGCAGTCTCCAGGGATGGTACTGTTAACATCACAGTTAGGATTTAGAGCTGTTTAAAACACTACAATCATTTCCTGATTTTAACTTTTCTGATCTAAAATCAGAAATGTGATGTTAAGTGATACCTTGTTTAATATTTTTGATAAATAACATCTATTTTATTAAATAAGGTACACAGGAACTTTGCATAACAGTGACTTTACGAGTTCAGAGAGACACTGAATATCATCTCCTGCAGTGCTAACAAGTTTTTCATTGGAGAAAAGAATAAACCATTTGTCATTGCTTTAGTACTGTAACATTTTTAGTTGTTAAGAGGAACATAATTGGAGAAGCAGAGTACAATATTTCATCTCTCTGTAATGTGCATTTGTTCTTGGGTGAATTACTATATTCTCCTAAGATGAAAGCTCAGGCATCTGGGGAGCATTTTTACAAAATGACCTTGAGCTGATAGGCATCAGGCATGATTGGCAAATGGGGAAAATATTACTTTAAAAATCTAGGATGTTTCCATCAACAGCACAGAACTTGGTATATTTAGATTCTTCATCAACCTCCATTGCAAAATATTAGAATAATATAATTAAAAACTGGAGGGGACCTTCAGCCATCATCTAATCTGAATGGCTCATTTAATGGCTAAGGAAAGTGAGTCCAGGCAGTGATTTCCTGTTTAGTTAGCCTGTTTATCTTATCTATCATATTTATCTTATCTGTTTGTCATAAATAGAGCCTTGGGGTGAAAACATGGGGTTACAAGGCTTACCTTGAAGTAAAGTCTGGAAAAGTTATGGAGGTTCTGTAGTCTAGGAATACTATGTTGATAACTGTTATTAGTATGATTTGTATTAATGCTTTTTTTTTAGTTAAGGAGACGCTTTCTTAGAATAGTTCAAATTTTAAGCTCCATACATCATGCCTTCATATTTAGTGGTATTGTTTAAGGCTTTCTTTTCTTTTCTTTTTTCTAATCTTTGATTTATGATTGTAATTCATTGCTTAGTTTCTTCCTTCCATTGTCATTCCTTCCATAGAATGGGAGCTGACTGATATGGTGGTGTGGGTGACTGGAGCCTCGAGTGGAATTGGTGAGGAGCTGGCTTACCAGTTGTCTAAACTAGGAGTTTCTCTTGTGCTGTCAGCCAGAAGAGTGCACGAGCTGGAAAGGGTGAAAAGAAGATGTCTAGGTAAGCAGATCTGAAATAGCAGAGGTGCTTCCTAGAAATAAATCAGAATCCAAACTCAAATACAGTTTTGGGACTTTTAGAGAGGAGTGAGATTGCCCCCTGGCTCCAGATGCTCTAAGTGCTTCGTCTCAGATCCTCTCCTTTTTGTCTTAATTGGCTGCCCCTGCCTTTTCTTCTTTTCTGCCACCTTTCTATGGTTTTTTTGCACTGACTCTTGGCATTAGGGAGTGACCAACAATTGTATCTAATGCTGGTGGATTTTTAGTGACCAAGTGACTTAGATTTTTGTCTTAGAGAAAAAACAGTTGCGTTCTTATCCATGACATACATGTATCTGATCATAGAAAGTAGGAAGAATCCTTACTCATTTTATTAATGTATCAGATATTAAAATCATATGGGATAAGACTTTTATTATATAGGATAAAAGAACAGGAATGGAATTAGGTTTAAAAAATAGAACTTGAGGTAATACTTTCGTGTTCACATAAAGGGCAACAGTGTTAATATTTTTGTTTGAGTTTTGGTGTAGTTATGTTCACTTTTTTTTGAGATGGAGTCTCACTTTGTTGCCCAGGCTGTAGTACAATGGTGTGATCTTGGCTCATTGCAACTTCCGCCTCGCGGGTTCAAGTGTTTCTTGTGTCTCAGCCTCCTAAGTAGCTGGGACCACAGATGTGCACCACCACACCCAGCTAATTTTTGTATTTTTAGTGGAGACGGGGTTTCGCCATGTTGGCCATGCTTGTCTCGACCTCCTAACCTCAGGTGATCTGCCTGCCTCGGCCTCTCAAAATGCTGGGATCACAGGTGTGAGCCACCGCGCCCAGCCATTATGTTCACATTGAAAGCAACCTCAAGTTATTATTTTTCATGCAACATTTATTAATGGTACCTAAGTTATTTTTTTCATAGAACAGGAAAGTTATTATTTTTCATGGACCATTTATTAATAGTACCTAAACTGAGATAATTTTGAATTTTCCAACAGACCATTTTTTGGGCCATCTCTCTACCTGTCATTCTTTTAAATATTTAATTGCTGATCAAGCTAATCACCCGGAAATGAGAGTTAGTTGCCACAGTAGTGCTCAGCAGGGCCATGGGCCTCTTTCATGATACTTCTTTCAAAGGCCTCTTGTGTTTTTGCACTGGGCCACTTCTTTTAGTAGTTGTTCCTCTGCTGCTGTGACTTGCAAGTCCTGTACTGGTGGAGTAGATGAACCAGGTCAGCATTTCTTACCTGGCACAAGGCTGTTTCCTTTTATCTTGCAGATCTGTAGTGCCCACTTTTTCATTTAATACGGTTGATGTTTCACAATTAACTCTTTTGCCCATGAAGTCTTTTTACCTCTTGTATTTTCTATATTTGCTTGTTTTTCTTACTGATGTTACTTGTATTTCAAAGTTAGAGTCCAGGAAAATTAGTTTCAGTTGTTCTTTTCATGAACAGAAAGAGCCAATCACAACTCAGCAGCATGTTTCTTGGATGGGAATTTCAAGCATGTGTCCTTTTCCCTGTTTGCTTCCAGGAATCCTTAGCCTCTGGAGAGAAGCTTCTATATGTCATTTGACTGTAGGACTCTAAGCTTCTTACTGATTTTAAGCACAAATAGCTGTTTTGGGTGTAGAAGAGCAACTCATCTTTGTGAGCCTATTACAAAACAAAGGTACCTCTGTACTTCTAAAGAAATTGCTCCAAAATTTTTGCTCTTTTCTAGTTTGTAGTTTGTAGTATAATCTTGATTTCTGCCAGAAATCAAGTTGTAAAGTTAGACTGCATATTCAAGTTGCCATTCTGCTTCCTGTGAGGCCAGCCAGCATTTGTCTGGTAAGACATCATCATTTAACCACTAGTCCTCTTCCTGACCACTGAGAGGAACTCTCACAGGGCCACCCGGAAATGAGTTTGTTGCAGGGTGGATGTTAGTGGAGTAGCAAGGAGCTTGATTGAACTATGGCATGACTTCCACACAAATTTTTGTCTTTATTTAGAGAATGGCAATTTAAAAGAAAAAGATATACTTGTTTTGCCTCTTGACCTGACCAACACCGGTTCCCATGAAGCGGCTACCGAAGCTGTTCTCCAGGAGTTTGGTAGAGTAAGTAGCATCTTATATTGATACAGTCTTGCTTTGAAGTAACTGCAGAAGAGATTGCCATCCGTGGTGCTGTCATACAAAGGGCTTTAGGCAAGTGGGGTCCATGCAGTGAGATAGGGCCCATGAGTTGGGCCCCTTAATCTCTGAGTCTTTGGCGTTATGGAATTAGTACTTTTCATGTCTTAACAAGTACAAATTCCTCCATGTAGAACAAAAGAAGCTAAAAATTCACAGCTGCTTTTATTTATTTATTTTTTTTGAGATGAAGTCTTGCTCTGTCGCCCAGGCTGGATTGCAGTAGTGTGATATTGACTCACTGCAATCTCCTCCTCCCGGGTTTAAGTGATTCTCCTGCCTCAGCCTCCTGAGTAGCTGGGATTGCAGGCGTGCACCATCACGCCCAGCTAATTTTGGTATTTTTTAGTAGAGACAGGGTTTTCCCATGTTGGTCAGGCTGGTCTTGAACTCCTGACCTCATGATCCACCCTCCTTGGCCTCCCAAAGTGCAGGGATTACAGGCTACTGCGCCTGGCTGGCTGCTTTTATTTATTTTTATGACAATTATTAACTTTCATAAAAAGTCACCTAAAATGGGAATTTAATTCCACAGGTAAATTCGGGGTTTTATCTTTTTAATTTCTGACTTCTGGAAATATACCATTGTTCCATTGATTCTTCAAGTTAACAATATAACCAACCATCTATAGGAATTCCATCAGTCTATCCACAGGACATCCCCCAAACACCCCTTTTCTGATTTTATTTAACTAGATCGACATTCTGGTCAACAATGGTGGAATATCCCAGCGTTCTTTGTGCATGGATACCAGCTTGGATGTCTACAGAAAGCTAATAGAGCTTAACTACTTAGGGACGGTGTCCTTGACAAAATGTGTTCTGCCTCACATGATCGAGAGGAAGCAAGGAAAGATTGTTACTGTGAATAGCATCCTCGGTATCATATCTGCACCTCTTTCCACTGGATACTGTGCTAGCAAGCATGCTCTCCGGGTAAGGCTGCTCAAACTCAACTCTGATAGAACGGACTTAAATGTGTATGTGGGGGATATGGCCATCACTGTGTGAGGTCCTTGGAGCTGGGAAGTGATGTGGGGAGACAGAGAGACCCAAGGAGACCTTTGGTAGAGGACACCCCCAGTAGATGCTAAAAAAGACTTGATCCACACATGCCTCTAACTTGTTGAACAAATAAATATGTATCAAGCACTGCATTGTGCCATGCAGTACAACAGACCCTGGGGATATAAAGATAGTAAGATGGGGTCTCTGCCCTGAAAAAGTGTATCATCTAGTTAACATGTCACTCTTCACCTTGTCCTTATTCCTACCACATCTTCATGGAAAATTGGGGGTCCACTTCTCCTTTCATCTACATATACTTCAGGATGTACTTTTTCCTCCCCATTTCTGTGACTTCTTTTCTTTGCCCCTTGTAGTTGGTGTGTGTTTTGCCTGGTCTAATTATATACGCATGTCAGAAATAGGTACTTCCCACAGGATGATTAGTCCTGGTCTCATATCCTTACTGGGAAAAATTTTGACTGTATTCACTCTGGTTTCATTGGAAGAAGAAAATCTAGTCAAGGCAGAGGCAAGGAGAAAAGCTTGATTTGGACTGCGTAAGTTATAAGGTATAAATATTAGAAATGGATGAATTTTTAATGGTGGCTTAAGACTGGATATAAAGAAATTATAAGGCCAATAGGAAAAGAATGATTAAAGAAGACACAAAATCTATATTTAATGCTGTTGAAGTCAGTTTAAGTAGAATGTTTCACTGTTGGAATAATGAGATGCAATAGCTACATGGTTATCATGGTTTCATGCAAATTTGAAGCTTTGATTCTTTAGGACATCTTTTTTTTTCTGCAGCAAAGTGCAGACAACTGCAGACAGTGATGAAGCAGAATGCTACACTGATGATTTCCTCATATTTAGTAACAGGCATCAGTCACTTCCTGGAGAGCAGTTGGGCAAGCCTTAGGCAGGCAGATGGGGGAGGGCGGCCACCCATCTGTTTGGCACCATGTATCTCATAAGATATGCCGGATGCTTTCAGTAAACACAGATGAGCTGTCTGGCCTGCCCTGCAACACTCATTATTTTATTACTGGATTTGATCCTATGATAAAATGTGGCAGGTTGAGACTGTAGTTACCAGGAAACTCTTTTTGAAGAGCACATTTCCTTCTCAGATTCTCAGTAAGCTACAGAATTAACTTGTTTATCATTGAAAAGTTTACACACAATGCTAGATGTGATTTCAAACAAGGAGAGGTTTTAGTGTTTGATGTATTGGCTTGCTTGGTGTCCTCTCTCCTCTTTTGCTACAGAGAGGCAGAAGGTTAAAGTTATGGAAGTTTTCCATTAATTTACCAAGGGTTTTTTTTTTTTTTGGTTCATCTCTGAGTCAGGCACTGTATTGGTCTCTGATCGTAAACCCTCATAGCCCCTCTGTTTGTTGGGGTCAGCATTCAGGGCTGATAGCGGTTTAACATTTTTGGATCATATACAGATGTACTGTGGGTTAGCTGTTTAGGCTTTTCAATAGATAACCCAGCCTTATAACAATGTAGTCTTGGAACATTTCCTAATTTAGGAAGAGATGAGAGGCAGATTTCTGTTTACTCCCCATTGGTTTAGAAATGGTCAGTATCTTTAAGTCTAGAAGGTCTAGTCTGTTTTACACAAGTCATTCAGTAGGCAATCATATTACATTTTTAATTAGCCATGTACCCTCTTATTACCCCAAAAGATAAATGTTTGCTGAAATGAATTAATTCTGTTAAATTAGCAATATACATGGGAAAAGTGGAAATCATTCTTTGTGATAGTTTCTGCAAAGTACTAATCCCATCTTCCTCACCTTTGTCCCAAACATTTGCACTTTAGACTACTTTGGGGAATAAACAGAAACCCGACCTAAGTGATTCTCAGTGAAGGACATACACCCCTTTTGGAGTGGGGAGAGGACTGGTATGAAGAGGGTATATCAGAATCTTCAGGGATAGTTTTTTTTTACCTATCCAGTGCATGCCTACCATAAAAATCATTGATGGCAAGACCCATCACTATCAAAGGGGGTGAACCATTTATACCTGGAAAGAGCTGAGAATGTCTGTTCTAGATTGCCTCCAGTCTACGGTTAAAAGTGCCTAATAAGCTTGCATGATTACACTCCCTGTTCTTTACTCACACATTTTAGAACATATTTTGATAAGTCATGAGATACGTGTCTGTATTTATTTGCCTTCTTTTCCTCCTTTTTTTTTTTTTTTTTGCCTGTTAGGGTTTTTTTAATGGCCTTCGAACAGAACTTGCCGCATACCCAGGTATAATAGTTTCTAACATTTGCCCAGGACCAGTGAAATCAAATATTGTGGAGAATTCCCTAGCTGGAGAAGTCACAAAGGTAAAAATTTCTGGTTGGGAATAATTTGAATGTTTACTAGTTACATATTGGCATTATATATTGGTGTTGTATCACTGTATATCAGTTTTTGTCTTAGAACTGCTTTTGTGTGAATTATTCACAAAACAACTTCTGCCATTATGAAAATTGTTTATGGAATTTCATTTGCTAAATGCATTGTCTTAATAGTTTGATTTTTATTACAAAAGTAGTAATTGTCTTTAAGCACATTAGGGTGATGCAATTCTAATTAAAAGCAAAGAATCTTCACCTTTTAGTTAGCCTGCGCTGTATTATCTAGTAAGCATATGGTTTCTGTTGGGCTTTTTGAAATATTACAAATAGTTTATAAACTCCCATTAGTACTTATGGAGACTCCTAAGGGGCATGAAGCTCCACTAAAGGAACCACTCAACTAGATGGCATTTGAGTCCTTTCCAGCTTAAATTTCTGTGAAATTGCTTGGATAAATTCACTTAATTTTTAAATTTTCTTAGACTATAGCCAATAATGGAGACCAGTCCCACAAGATGGCAACCAGTCGTTGTGTGCGGCTGATGTTAATCAGCATGGCCAATGATTTGAAAGAAGTTTGGATCTCACAACAACCTTTCTTGTTAGTAACATATTTGTGGCAATACATGCCAACCTGGGCCTGGTGGATAACCAGCAAGATGGGGAAGAAAAGGATTGAGAACTTTAAGAGTGGTGTGGTAAGACCAATTTCTAAGTTTCTTAATAATATGTATCGATCTTGCAGGAAGGTACAGAATTTTCCAGTGGTTAAAAAACTTTCTGGCTGGGTACAGTGGCTCATGTCTGTAATCCCAGCACTTTGGGAGGCCAAGGCAGATCACTTGAGGCCAGGAGTTCAAGACCAGCCTGGCCAACATAGTAAAACCCCATCTCTACTAAAAATACAAAAAGTAGCCGGGCATGGTGGTGCTCGCCTGTAATGCCAGCTACTCGGGAGGCTGAGGCATGAGAATTGCTTGAACCCGGGAGGCAGAGGTTGCAGTGAGCCAGGATGGTGCCACTGCACTCCAGCCCGGGTGATAGAGTGAGACTCTGTTTCAAAAACAAAAAAACCTTTCTAGCCTTCCACCAATCTCATGATATAAAGAAAAATAAATAAAAAATATTTTATCACCATGCTTATCTTTTGGTTTAGTATAAATTATTACTAGTCTTGGAGAAAGAAGTTTTTTTACAAGGTAAAATCAAATCAAAGACTGCCATTTTTTTCTTCTGTACATACTGTTTGGCCAGTGTGTGTGTCAAAATGTTCTTTCCCTACTGTTTCTCCCCACCAACTCCTACCCATCCTACCAGTCTCAACTCCCATGTTACCTCCTTGGAATGGTACCTGGCCTTCCCTCCCACTTCTCCCCAGGACCAGGTGCACCTCAGCCCCTGTGCTTTCCTGTCAAAGCACTTACTGCATTGTTAAAACAGATGCATGCGCTTTTACCTCATTCCTGAAGTACTCAGCACATCTAAGATGTGCCTATTCCCCTGTCTAAGGAAATATGCTGATGATCATTCTTTCAGCACTCATTCTTTATAGCAATTAGTCGGGGAATACTATTAACCATTTCTGAGAAATTGTGACCCTCAAAAGAATTTAATTTATAGACAGTATAGGAAATGTAATGAAGTAAACAAAAAATTATAGATGATTATGCAGCAAAAGATTATTGCTGAGGATAGTTTTTATTGTTAGCCTTTGATATACTTTGTTACCACCTTCTTTTAGAAATGAATCAATAGGGTTTGATAGATAAAAAAAGAATTATAAAACAGGATCATACTATACATACCTGCAAATATTTAAGTAATCCACTAATTGTTAGACATTTAATTTATTCCAACTCTTTGCAGGACAGTGAAAATGAATTAGGGGGTAAAAAGTTACAAACACAACAAAATGCTTAAGAGACATAAAAGGTTATCAGACTGGGTCATGACACACTAAAATGTCCAGAGTGTGAACAATCACAAAGGAGCTTTTCATTTTCTACCAAGTAGTAATGTGGAACAGTTTGCTTTGGGCCAAATCGCTTATGAGTGTTTTGGTATTGTTGGGACTTGGTAGTGTGGGTAGAAGCTCTAAAGGTAAAGCTTCATCAAAGATTAAACCTGAGTTTTAAACATGGAGGACAGCTGATGCAGTAGCTTTGTGCCCAGTGATGGAAAGAGTTGAGAGGGACAGGCCACTGTACTACAGAGGAAGCACAGTCTCCTGGCAAAGCGCATGCAGCCTGCTGCTAGGCTACCTGGGTTCAAATCCCAGCTGTGCCCCACGCTCTTAAAGCAGGTTACTTCTCTATCACTCAGTCTCCCCATCTATTAATATAAGATGGAGATTAGTGATAATAGTGCCCAGTCACAGGATCGTATGGGAATTACATGAATTTAATATATGAAAAGCACTTAAAACACAACTGGGAGTGTTCTAAGTGTTAGCTATTGTGCTTTTTTTCCCCTTCTCATCTTGAGTCAGATATAGCAGGATATTCAGCTTCCTTAATGATCAAAGATTTTCATTATAATTGACACATAAAATTATATATATTTAAGGTATACATTGTGATGATCTAATACACTGTAAAATGATTACCATGACCAAACTAATTAACACATCTGTCACCCACAGTTACCTTTTTTTTGTTGTGGTGAGAACACTTAAAATCTACTTTTTTAGCAAATTTCAAATATGCAATACAGTATTATTAACTATAGTCACCATGCTATATATTAGATCCTTAGAATTTGTAAGTTATAATAACATAAGTTATTTATCTTATAACTGAAAATTTCTAATTTTTTTTTCTTTGAGACAGGGTCTCGCCCAGTTGCCCAGGCTGGAGTCTGCAGTGGCGTGATCATGGCTCACTGCAATCTCCACCTCCCAGGCTCAAGCAATCCTCCCACCCTAGCCTCCTGAGTAGCTGAGACTACAGGCACACACCACCATGCCTGGCTAGGTTTTGTAGTTTTGGTAGAGATGGGTTTTTGCCATGTTGCCCAGGCTAGTCTTGAACTCCTGGGCTCAGGCAATCCACCTGCCTTGGCCTCCCAAAGTGTTGGGATCATAGGTGTGAGTCACTGTGCCTGGCCAAAATGTGTACCTTTTGACCAAGATCTCCCCATTTCCCCCATTTTTCTGGCTCCTGGCAACCATCATTCTACTCTGCCTTTCAGTACGACTTTTTAGATTCCACATAAGTGAAATCACACAGTACTTGTTTTTCTGTATCTTGCTTCTATCACTTAGCATTAATGTCCATTATCCATGTTTTCACAAATGCCAGGAGTTCCATCGTTTTATGGCTGAAAAATATTCCATTGTGGAATAGTATTCCATACACACACACACACACACACACACACACACACACACACACACACTACATTTTCTTTATCCATTCATTCACTAATGGACACTTAGGTTGTTTCCATATCCTGGCTATTATAAGTAATGCTAAAATGAACATGGGAGTGTAGATATCACTTCAAGGTACTGATTTCACTTCCTTTAGATTTATATCCATAAATGGAATTGCTGGATCAGATGGTAATTCTATTTTTAATTTTTTGAGGAATTTCCATATTTTCCATGAGTGTACTGGTTCACATCCTCAATTTAAATAATAGGGCAGATAAAGAATATATTATAGAAGTGATTTTTTCAGAGAGGAAAGAGGGACCAGGGACTAGAGAATTTCAGTCCCACTGTAATAGTATTTTCAGAAATGTCCATATGAAGGGTATTTTGTTTTGTTTAGAGAACATCTAACTGTAAAATATAAACATCATTTAGCAAATCTCGCATGTTTTTTACACCTAGGCTTTTCTAAAAAAAAAAATGACAGCCTTTTTCTTCCTACCACCATCTTTGAAATATTGCTTATTGGCCGGGCGCGGTGGCTCAAGCCTGTAATCCCAGCACTTTGGGAGGCCGAGACGGGTGGATCATGAGGTCAGGAGATCGAGACCATCCTGGCTAACACGGTGAAACCCCGTCTCTACTAAAAAATACAAAAAACTAGCCGGGCGAGGTGGCGGGCGCCTGTAGTCCCAGTTACTCGGGAGGCTGAGGCGGGAGAATGGCGTGAACCCGGGAGGCGGAGCTTGCTGTGAGCTGAGATCCGGCCACTGCACTCCAGCCTGGGCGACAGAGCAAGACTCCGTCTCAAAAAAAAAAAAAAAAAAAAGAAATATTGCTTATTATATAGTCTTACTACTTTGTTGCTCTTTATTATGATAAGCTGGGCATTCTGTCATCTCCCAAAGCAATTTGTAGGACATAATACCTCATTCTTTATAGTCTGTACTCTTCCTCTCTCCCATTATATTTTACATATATGTGTATATATATATTTTATTGATAAGCATCTAAGAAAATGCTAGTATAACTTATTTCAAGCTAATAGTACTTGTTGTTAACTAGAATTTGCTTCTTTAGTCTAAGAACATTATGTCTGGAACTTTGTTTTTAATGAATCTTTATTATTTTTAGGGATCAAGAACAGTGGCTACACTGACTTTTGTATTATCATTATTATTATTTTGTCTTTCTTAGTGCAAAGTTTTGGAAGTAGTAAATGCATATCTTCCCAAAAGAAACATCACATCTTGGGGATTATCAAGTTGCCTTGTTTTATTCCTTAAGCAATATACAAAAAGTTCACAAATAATTTTTTTTTCTTTTTTCTTTTTTTTTTTGAGACAGAGTCTCCCTCTTGTTGGCCAGGCTGGAGTTCAATGGCGCTGTCTCAGCTCACTGCAACCTCCGCTTCCCGGGTTCAAGCAATTCTCCTGCCTCAGCCTCCCGAGTAGCTGGGATTACAGGCACACACCACCACGCCCAGCTGATTTCTTATTTTTAGTAGAGATGGGGTTTCACCATGTTGGCCAGGCTGGTCTCAAACTCCTGACCTCAGGTGATCCGCCCACCTTGGCCTCCCAAGGTGCTGGGATTACAAGCTGCGCCACAGTGCCTGCCTGGCCACAAATAATTTTAAAGCGTTATCTCCCATATATTTCAATTCTACATAATCTGACTTATTGTTTTTATTTATTAGAGCAAAGCAGTGTAGGTATGATATGCTGATCCATAGAAGTCATTATAGAGAATTTAGCATTACAGTCCAATGCTATTTATGCCTCCTCTAAACCAGAGATGATGCTAAACTCATTAGAGGTACTTTTGTGTGCATCTAAAATTTTGGCTATGATTTTTTAATTCTAATTTAAGCGGTTTCTCAAATTTTGTGAAGATTCTTAATAGTGAACCATAATGATATAGCTCCTCAAAACAGAAGGACTTAAAATGTTAAAAACTGGGGTAAATAGGAGTAGGTACTGATTCATGTTTCTGTCCCTCTTTTACAGGATGCAGACTCTTCTTATTTTAAAATCTTTAAGACAAAACGTGACTGAAAAGAGCTCCTGTACTTTTCAAGCCACTGGAGGGAGAAATGGAAAACATGAAACAGCAATCTTCTTATGCTTCTGAATAATCAAAGACTAATTTGTGATTTTACTTTTTAATAGATATGATTTTGTTTTCAACATGTAATGAAATAAAAAATAAATAATAAAAGATTGCCATGAATCTTGCAAAAAAGATATTAACTCATACTATATTCTTGGATAAAATAACCTTTTAAAATACTTTAGCACATATGCTTAAAATCTGAGTTAACAGATTTGTCTTAGTCCGTTTGTGCTGCTATAACAAAATACCACAGATTTGGTAATTTATAAACAATAGAAAAATCTGTTTCTCATGGCTCTTGAGGCTGGGAATTCCAAGACCAAGGCACCAGCAGAACTAGTGTCTGGTGAAGGCTAATCTCTGCTTCCAAGATGGCACCTCATTGCTGCATCCTCCACAGTGGAGGAATGCGTGTCCTCACATGGTGGAAGGGACAGAAGGGAAAGAGGGCAAAAATGCATTTAAAAGATCATTTAATCCCATTCATTACTCAGTCACCTCTTAAAAGCCACATCCTCTTATACTGTTGCATTGGGTATTAAGTTTCAACATGAATTTTGGAGGGGACAAAAACATCCAAACCATAGCAACATAAATGTATAGAATATTTCACACACAGCAGAGTGCTGGGTAATGAGCAGATATAAAGAAGTATTTGAAATGACCTTACCTCCAGGATGCTTATATTCTTAGAAAAGTTGACAGGTATAGATGGCTGTAATTTGAAGCAGTAGGTAGGATTCATAGTACCTATTATTTATTAAACACCTGTTGTATGTCTTCTGCTGTACTGGAGTGCTTAGTATTAGTTAATTAACTCATTCCTCATAACGGCCCACTAAGATGGATGGTATTATCTACCTTTATAGATGAAGAAAGAGCAACAAGGTTTTACTTTTCCAAGGTCAAGGTCACAAAGCTAGTAAGGGGTAAAGCCATGATTAGATTCAGCTCAGGAAGATTCCACTGGCAACTCCTTACTTCTATAATTAGTTTTACTTTAATGTTTACCACCTTACAGCAGATAACATGCACAGGCACTAATAGAAAATCAGCAGGAGTAACAGGTAAAGAAAAACATGGTCCTTATCTACAAGCAGTTCACAACTAAGCTGGAGCCAAAGTAACATACATAAAATAACTAGAATAGTTGTTGGGCAAGTTGGAAGCCACCCAAGTAGCTGTCCTTGGAAAAGAGGGAAGACGACATGTGGTAGAGGTACACCATGAGGTATAGCGGGTAGAAGCAATGGAATAAATGCATACATAACAACATGGATATGTACTAGAGGCATAGTAAAGAGTGAAGAAATAGAGAAGCAATGCTAACACAATACTGTTGACATACACAAATACATGTGCATAGAAGATAGTGCTCATTTTGCAAGAAAACATACAACCTAATTAGATACATATTTAGGTATTGTAATGGTTACTTAGGATGGGGAGGAAACTGGGGGTACACTATGGGGACAAAATATAATGAAGAGAGGACTCTTGCGTGACCAGTGATGAAAATTGGAATAACATTATTTATTGAATACAACACACCAGTTATAAAAATGAAAAGATTGGAATAATTTTAGAATGCCACAAAATAACATATGTCATGTGGCCTGGTACATACTATAAGCATAATAGCTCAGAAAAGGGAGATTTGCAGATAGAATAGTGTGGAAGCTCTTTCTGATGGTGTCACTTGCACTGGGCCTTGAAAGAAAGGAATTTAGACAGATGAAGAGAAGCTTCAGGAAGCCAGGTTCCAGGTCAGTTTTGTTTTATTCATCACTGAATCTCCGGTGCCTGCCTAGCATTGTGCCTGCTGATGTCTGTTCAACTACTACAGCCAATGCATGGTAGAAGAGGTATATATAAATTAAAATCTTTAAAGATTCATCTGTATAGCTTTTTTTTTTTTTTTTTTTTTTTTGGAGATGGAGTACAGTGGCACCATCTCAGCTCACCGCAATCTCTTACCTCCCGGGTTCAAGCGATTCTCCTACCTCAACCTCCCAAGTAGCTGGGACTGCAGGTGTGCACCACCACGCCCGGTTAAGTTTTGTATTTTTAGTAGAGATGGGGTTTCCCCATGTTGGCCAGGCTGGTCTCAAACTCCTGACCTCAAATGATCCACCCGCCCTGGCCTCCCAAAGTGCCACCACTCCTGGCCTGTGTATGGTATTTTTCTATGGCATGTAATTTTCTGTACACACCCTCTTTCCTTCTTAGGCTTTTTTTGTCAACAGCCCAAGATGGAAAAGGCAGCTTTATGTCAAGGTTTGTCAAAGACAGTCAAGAGCTATGAAAGCCAAATGTTCACATTTAACTTTTTTGAAAGTATTTATTATTCACCATCGATGTATTTCTTAATCATTATCCTGAGTGGTCTTTTTAAGTAGGAAGAAAATGGTGTGTTCATTAGTCCAAAGCTGAAACACAGTTGGGGTTGTGTAAGGTGACAGTAGGTGAGTTGGTAAAAGAGTTAGCAGAAGTGACAGCTTTAGTCTGCTCAGCTACTGGATTCACCAGTAAGCCACATGAGACCTCAGTCACAATCAGTAATTCAAAGGCAGATTTAAATATAAATATCCTGTTACTTCTGACACCTTCTGAGGTATAATTGATATATGATAAATGGCACATATTTAAAGTGTACAATTTGGTAAGTTTTGTTATATGGCTACACTTGTGAACCATAACCACAATCAAGAGAGTAAACACAGGTATCAGCCCCAGAAGTTTCCCTTTGCCCTTCTGTAATCATTTCCCCTCACCCACCCCATTCCAGGCAACCAATGATGTGCTTGCATTATTACGGATTAGTTTGCATTTTATAGTTTTACATAAATGTAATTACAGACTTCGCACACATAAACTGCTGGCAGGAATGTCAAATGGTACAATCAATTTGAAAAAGACTTTTAGCAGTTCCTTAAACATTTAAATATACACTTATCATATGATTTAGCCAGCCCAGTCCTAGGTATTTGCCCAAGAGAAATGAAAGCTTATGGCCACATAAAGACTTGTAAATGAATGCTCATAGCAGCTTTATATAATAGCCCAAAACTGGAATCAACAAATGTCCACCAACAGGTGAATGGTATAAACAAACTGTGTTACATTCTATACAGAGCAGCACTACTCAGCAATAAAAATAATGAATGATTGATACATGCAACAACATGGAAGAACCTCAAAGAAGCCAGGGCATCTGGGTCTGGAGATTTATCAGGAGATTTTAAATTATGAATTTAATTCTTTAATGGTTATAGGATATTCAGATTATTTCATCTTGGTTGAGTTTTAGTAGTTTGTGGTTTTCAAGAATCAGATTATTTATTCTAAGTTGTCAAGTGTATAAGCTGAAAGTTACAGTATTTTCTCATTATCTTTTTAATGACTGCCTGATTTGTAGTGATATTTGCCATTTCATTCTTGATGATTTGCGTTCTTTTCTTTTTGTCAGTCTTTCTACAGCTTTATGGATTTTCTTGATGTTTTTTCGAAGAACCAGTTTTTTGTTTATGTATTTTTCTATTTTCAGTTTCATAGATTTCTGCTGTTTGTTATTTCCTTTCTTTTGCCTGCTTCGGGTTTATTTTGCTATTCTTTTTCTTGTTTCTTGTGGTGGGAACTTAGGTTATTGTGCTGAGATCTTTCCTCATTTCTAATATGCTATCTTCCTAGGGATGTAGGAGACAGCTCTAGGAGACACATGGGGCTGGCTATCTGGCTTTTGGAGAGACTTTGTCTACCACAAGACTAGAGTAAAAGGAGACCCTTTCAGGCAGGGAAGAGGACAGCTGCCTCTTTCGTCTTTATAAGTAGGGAAAATTAATTTTCCCTGTCCCTTGCCTAGGCAGTATTTGGCCACTTACACAGCCAAAATCCCATGAGTTCTTATCAGGTTGCTCTGGGGGATATGGACTAGTGTGAAGGTAGGCAGGTGCACTTATTTACCCTGAGTAATAAGAAATCTATCTCTGACCCAGAACATCTTATGTGCATACTCAGGATAAGAATAATAAAGATGAATATTAAAAAGCAAACTTTTTATGAGTGGATACTGGTTTATCAAATACTTTTTCTGGATCTACTGAAACATTATTTTTCTCCTTTCATTCTGTTAATGTGTTGAATTATATTGATTGATTTGCAACCATCACACCAACCTCACTTTTTCAGGAAGAAACCCAACTTGATTGTGATTTATTATTCCGTGTGTGTAGGTGTGTGTGTATGTGTGTAGTTTAGTTTGCTAATATTTTGTTCGGGATTTTTGCATTGATGTTGGGGGGAATGAAATAGGTCTCTTTCTCAGGAAGTCTCTGCCAGGTTTTGGTATCTAGGTTTTCTGGCATCATAAAATGAGTTGGGGAGGGTTCCTGCATTTCTGCTGCTCTTTGTAAGAATTTAAGATTGTTTTTCCATTGATGAATCAATCCATCTAGGCTTGTTGTTTCACTATGGAAAAGCAAATAAAGTAACTATAGGTTCCATTTCTTTAGCAGATAGGGAACTACTCAAATTTTCTATTTTTTCATTTGTCAATTTTGGCTCTTCCACATTTTAAAAAATTTGTTCACTTCATTTAAAATTTCCAATTTATTGGCTTGAAGTCATGCACATATTTTGTCAAATGACCGTAGGATTTGTAATATCCTTTCATTCCTGATATTGGTTGTTTCTTCCTTTTTCAGTCTACCAGACACTTATCAATTATCCTTTCAAAGAATCAACTTTTGGTTTAGTTGATCCAACTTTATCTTCATTTTCTACTCTATTAATTCTTGTTATTATCTTATTTCCTTTATTTTCTTCAGGTTTTATTTGCTATTCTTAGAATTTTTTGAGATAACTACTAGGTTCATTTTCAATCTTTTTAAATGTGCATTTAAGACTATACATTTCCTTCTAAGCATGGCTTTAGGTGTCTACCATAAGTTTTGACATGTAGCACTTTTACTATTCAGTTCAAATATATTCTAATTTTCATTGTAATTTATTGTCTGATCCATGAGTTATTTAGAAGTATATTTCTTAATTAATGGACTTAATAGAATTTTTCTGTTTTTGAAATTATTATTGATTTCTAAGTGAATGAACATGACCAAAGAATATATTCCATCCCTATGACTTAGAATATGGTCAGTTTTGATAAATATTCCACCTGCATTTGAAAATAATGTGTATTTTGCAGTTGTTGGGGGGTATTGTTTTATATATGCCAAGTAGGTTAAGTTTTAAAATATTATTCCAATCTTTACATATTTACATATTTTTGCATGGCTGCTGTTCTGTTACTGAGTGTATTAAAACCTGGAAATGCAGATTTGTCTTTTCTCATTTTAGTTCTGTTCATTTAAGCTTATATATTTGAGGTTATATTGTTAAATCATTAAAATATTAGACCTGTTGAAACTTTCTGGTGAATCAAATCTTTTATCATTACAAATTGTCTCTCTTTACAATACTTTTCACCTTAAGGTCAACATTAAATAATATTGCAATAGCCACCATACCTCCTGCCCTATCGTTTTTGTTTTTGTATTTCATACTATAACTCTTTCCATTCTTGTTTACTTCCAACCCTTGTACTCCTATACTTAAGGCATCTCTTGCATAAAGGTACTTTGTGGGTTTTCTTTTCACTTTGATAATCTTTGCATTTAATTGGTACACTGTCTATTCATATAAATGTTGTAACTGATATTTAAGTTTAAACCTCCTAATCTATTTGATTTCTATTTGTCCTATTTGTTCTATATTTTCTCTTCCTTTTTGCTTTATTATTCCACTTTCGCCCTATATTAGCTTTGTAGTTATATGATTTATTTTGCTTTTTGCTGTTCTTTTAGTGGTTACCCTATAGATGACACAGCAGTCTAATATTACTTATAATCTTTCTGATAATTGTAAGGACCTTAGAATTCCTGGACCAAATGTATATATTATTGTCACGTTTTAACATTATTTATTTTAACCTTGAAGACTATTTTATATAGTTAATATTCCTTAAACTGTATATTATTTTTAAAAATTACTGTTCATTCCTACCTTTATCCGTAACCCTTTTCTGGGATCATTTTCCTTCTGTCTGAAGAATCCCCTTTACTATTACCTTTAATGACAATCTGCTATTAAATTTGTTGTGTTTGAACGTGTCTTTGCCTTCATTCTTCAAGAACTGTTTTTGGGGAAAGGCTGGGTATTGAATTCTAAAATTGTAGATATTTTCTTTCAGTAACTTGAAAATATCATTCCATTGATTTCTGGTTCCCATATTTTCTGTTGAGAAGTTAGCTGTCAGTTTAATAAAACTGTGACTCCTTTAAAAGTAATGTCTTTTATCACTGTCTGGCTCCTTTAATGATTTTCTTTTTGTGTTTTATTTTTTCTTAGGATGTGCTAAGGTGTAATTTTGTTTTTATTTATCATGCTTTGATCTTGCAAGTCTTCATGTCTTTTAAAAATTTGAAGAATTCTCAGTCATTATCTCCTCACAGGTTGCTTCTGTCATATTCTCTCGTCTCCTTCTGGAAATCCAGTTATGTGTATGTTAGATCTCCTCATGTTAACTCTATGTCTCTTATTCTCCCTACTGTATCTTCCATTCTTTTGTGTCTTAGTTTTTCATATCTGGTATTTACTTCTGACATAACTTTTAGTTCACGAATTCTTACTTCACTGTATCCAGTTTCTATCAAATCTATTCACTGAATCCTTTTATTTATTTATTTTGAGTCTTGCTCTGTCACCCAGGCTGGAGTGCAGTGGCATGATCTTGGCTCACTGCAACCTCCACCTCCTGGGTTCAAGTGATTCTCCTGCCTCACCCTCCTGAGTAGCTGGGACTATAAGCACCTGCCACCATGCTCGGCTTTTTTTTTTTTGTATAGATGGGGTTTCACTGTGTTAGCCAGGATGGTCTTGATCTCCTGACCTCGTGATCCACCCACCTCAGCCTCCCAAAGTGCTGGGATTACAGGCGTGAGACACCGCGCCCGGCCTATTCACTGAATTCTTAAACTTGATTAAAGTACTTTTAAGTTGGGGACTTGATTGATTCTTCTATATAGTTTGATTTTCTGCTGAAATTCTCAATCTTGGGTTTTAGATCTTTAAACACACTAAAGATAGTAATGTTAGACCCTGTGTTGTGTAGCTCATTATCTGGGTCCCCTGTGGCTCGGTCCTATCATCCGTTGCTTCTTTCGGATTTTGATCACGTTGCCTTGTTTCCTCAGATACCTTAAATAACTTTCCAATACTAAACGTGAAAAGTTATAAAAATAACTCAAAAGATCAGAGAGGATTTACATTTGCTCTGGGTAGCAGACAAAGGGTCACCTTAATCCAGTTTTGGGAAGTGAGAAGATCCTAACTGCATCTGGTTTTTCTTCACCCTTACGATTTGGATATGGTCCTTGGGGACACAACCCAATGTATGGTCAGTTAACTAGGGTTCCTTTCCCCTTCCCTACCTCCTTGGAGAGCCTTGGTCTCCAGTTTTTGTCCCTCTAACTCAGCAGCAAGGCTGTCATAAGTGTTACTTAGTGTCTCAGACTCACAACCACCTTATCCTGAATTGGCATATCTCCTACAAGAAAAGCAGCCCAAATGCTGAGCTCAGGTATCTAAGTTTCATTCTGTCTTAGATCTTAGTGATGTTATTCTTCACTGTCTTTTGGTTTTCTAATGTCTTTAAGCAGATTTTAAAATACTATTTTGCTTGGCTTTTCTAGCTCTCTGAAATAGTTGGTATGAATGCACCACTAAAAGTTGGAAGTAGAAAAGGTTTTAGGGAAAATTCAGTAAGGTTAGTGTTAGTCCAAACTGCACCATTTTGTAAGCTCCCCGCTATTTTGCAGACCTTAATCAAAGTGAAACATTTCACAGGGGTTTGGGCAGTGAGAAACATCCTGCCTAACTACCTGATCACAAGGTGGAAAAAGGCCCAACCTAAGAAATATCCCTATATCTTGCTGGGCAAAGTTCCAAGGAATACCATGATGACATCCTGCTAGAACAAGGGCCAGAACCACCTCATCATGGGAGCATCTTATCAATATCCTGCTGGGCAGCAAGCCATACTGCCCAGACCCCTCACACCCATGCCTATAAGTACGCCCAGCCTGGAAGCAGTGGTAGGCTCTGGCATTAAGCTGGTCCCCCACTTCTGTAGGTTTTATGCTGGACGTAAAGCCTGCATTTGCTGTCAAGCTATCCTCTTTCTGTGTGTGTCTTTCTTTAACCCTCGCCTTCCCTTCAAAATCTAACAGTCAGTTTTTAATATACTAAGTGAAGATATCAAGTAAGTGATATATACAGGTTCAGTGTAAGAAGAGAGGTTGGGTTAGGTACATATATTTGATCATCATCAACTTATTGATGCTATTTCAAGTCTTAAAGTAGATGAGATTATGGTGATTGCAGAAATACAAAGGGGGGCCTAGAACCAACTGGTGAGAAATTCTAAAATTTAGAGGTCAGGTAGAAGAGGAAAGGCAGCAAAGATGTCTGAGGAGTTGCTAGGAAGATAAGAAGAAAACAAAGATAATGTAGTATCAGGAAAGTCCAAAAGAAAACACAAAAGCTGATTCAAGGAACAGTCAAATGTGTCAATTACTACTAGCTGGTTTGACAATAAAAAGGTCGATAGTGACCTTAATAAAAACTTTTTTCTTTTTTAATTTGGGGGAGTCATGGAGATGGGATCCAGATTGGAATGGTTTGACAAGTAAATGAAAGAGAAAACTTGGCCATGAATGAAATGGAGATATGAGAATAGTTTGAGGAGGATGCAAGGTTAAGGGAAGGCATAGCTTGGCATTATTATTATTATAGTGAAAATCTCTAAACAACTGAAAATTCACATTATTTGGGGGATAGTAATCCAATAAATAATATCAATGGAATTTTATGCTGTCATTAAGAGCGATAATTACGGCCAGACACGGTGGCTCACGCCTGTAATCCCAGCACTTTGGGAGGCCGAGGTGGGTGGAGAATGAGGTCAGGAGTTCGAGACCATCCTGGCCAACATGGTGAAACCCCATCTCTACTAAAAATTCAAAAATTAGCCAGCATGGTGGCGCGTGCCTTTAATCCCAGCTACTCAGGAGGCTGAGCCAGGAGAATTGCTTGAACCAGGGAGGCGGAGGTTGCAGTGAGCCGAGATCGTGCCACTGCACTCCAGCCTGGGTGACAGAGTGAGACTGTCTCGAAAAAAAAAAAAGGTGATAATTACAAAGTACTTTTAATGACATGAGAAAATATTTCTACATGACAAAGATATAAAGGTATACAGCTAGTAAATCTCAATCATGTAAATTAAATCATAAGTCTGAGATGTGAACTCAAGAGTAATATAAAATCTTATCTTAGTAACTGTACTATATTACCTCCAAAAAAAAGATAAACATACAAATCTCTTGAATTCATTAACTGAAAATTGGTCCAAAAAGTTATCCTTTAACGTTGTTAGAGTGAACTGGTCCACATACTAAATAAATGGAATATTAATAGCAGCTTAACTGGTACATTTCATATAATTTGAATGATTTCTAAAGAGAATATATTATTATAAATCTAGGGGGCTCCTACCGATTTCATTGGAAATTAAGTAAGAAGTAGAGGAAACTGATCTCTCAACTGATGTGGATTCATTGTTAATCCCCCTTACATGTATCTGTAAAACGTTCCTAAGCAAGAAGAGAATGAAAATAAAATTCAGATCATATTATAAAAATTTTCTTCCCATCTCCTCTTTAGTTCATATACCTTAAGACTTTAGTAACTGGTAGTCCTGTTGAGTGAATCGTTTTTCAGAAGCAGTAAATTCATTTGAAAGAAATATATAATGAGTCAGATCTATGCTTTAGTAGTCATATGCAGATTACCCTAACATTGCTCTTCCTGTGAATATTCACATGATGAATGGGATGAACCCTGCTTCTTTCACATATATCAAAAGGATATTTGAAAAGGAAAGAAAATATTTTATTAAAAGTTTTTTAAAGTTTGTGAATTGAAGTCTATGAAAACAAACTATATAAAAACATTCAGATAATATTAGGTGTTAAAACAGCACATCTGAAAATACTATAAATTATATTAACCTTCAACAGGATCCATTATCACTACTTAGAACACTGATATGTCTATCTTAAGTATGTAAAAATTACATAGCTGTTAACTTTATATGGCAATTCACCTATTACACATTTAAGAAAGCATTACAAAATTCATTATATAATAATTACACAAATGTTTTCTCATATTTACCAAAGTCTACTAAAGTCCAGAGGGCACAAGTATTGGCCAAATAGTTCTAACTTTCACATTAGACAAAAAGATGTTTTTGTTGTTTTTTAAAACCATTAAGATGGCTAAGAGAACCAATTTTATGGAGCTTAGCTGTTCTCAGGCATCTGAATGAGGGTGGGGAGAAGTCCTAAAGTTACAAGAATCAGTTACTTTTTTAAGATGAAAAAATAAAAACATTGCATTTGATGACATTACAGTCAAAATGAGCTCTAATACAAATGTATATAGAGAGGTTTTGAAGAATAAATCGGATACCCCAGGGGAGGATCTGCTGCTTGTACCGTAAGATTTCTTAAAAGTAGTGGATGAGCTTGTATACTATAACGTTCTTCATCATCGTTTGTGGCATAAAGTAATTCCCACGAAAGATTGGCCCACTGACCTCTAACAGCTTCAGCATTCAACTTTCCCACTTGGATCAATAATTCTTGAAGGCTAAGTACTCTTCCAGTGTAAATTCCCTTTACAGTAAAAATGGTAGGAGGAGAAAAAGAAGAGAGATTACATTTAGGTCTTCATATTTTATTTATAAACTTATAGAAAAATTGCATTGTAATTAAGCAAACTTTTCCCAAGTTCAAAAAACAGAAAGTTTTAAAAATGTACACAATGAGTTGCTTGTATTCAGAATCAAGAATTACCTCTACTTCCTTTGTTCTTTAATAAAAGAAAGTTTCCTGGCAGCCATCTCAATCACCATTAGGCAAAATCTTAGTCACTTCTCTCTGTCTTCCTTCTCTGATCTGTTGCCTCAGCGACGCATAGTCATAAATACTATTTGGTGGTGAATGATACAATAGGCTCTTTTTAAAGAAACAGCTTTGTTGAGATATAATTCACATTCCATACAATCTATTTATTTACTGTACGCAATTCAATGGTTTTTATTATAGTCGCAGATACGTGCAACCATTACCACAATTAAGTTTTAAAATACCATAACCTCAAGAAGTATCCTTGTGCTCTTTAGTTATCACCATCCTATCTCCTCATTGACCCTTCCCTAAGTAACCACTAACATATTTTCTATCTTTATAGACTTGCCTCTTCTGTAAATTTCACTTGTATGTGGTCTTTTGTGACCGATTTCTTTCACTTAGCATATTTTCAAGGTTCATCTATGTTGTACATGTATCAGTACCTTATTCCTTTTTATGGCAGAATAATATTACATCATATGGATATACTAAAATTTGTTTTCAGCAATTGATGTACAGTTGGTTTCCATCTTATAGCAATTAAGAATAATGTTGCTATAAACATTCATGTACAAGGTTTCATGTGGATTTATGTTCTTATTTCTCTTAGGTATATATACTTAGGGATAGAACTGCTAGGTCGTATGTTAACTCTATGCTTAACTATTTGAGAAACTGCCAGAATGTTTTCCAAAGTGGCTGTACCATTTTACATTCCCAAGAGCAGAAGAGGGTTCCAATTTCTCCACATCTTGTTAACACTTATTTTCAGACCTTTTGATTTTAGCCATCCCGTGTGTGTGAAGTGTTATTTTATTGTAGTTTTGATTTGCACTTCCCTGATGACTAATTATACGGAGCACTTCTCATGAACTTACTGGCAACTTGTACATCCTCTTTAAAGAAATGTCTATATAGATCCTTTGTCCACATTAAAATCTATTTACCTTTTTATTATAGAGTTGTAAGAGTTCTTTTATATATTCTAGTAACAGTCCCTTAACAGATAAGTGCAAATATTTTTCCCATTCTGCGAGTTGTCTACTTTTTTGATGGTGTGCTTTGAGGAACAAAAGTTTTTACTTTTGATGAAGTCATATTTATCTATTTTTCTTTTGTTTCTCATGCTTTTGGTGTCATATCTAAGAATCTATTGCCAAGTTTAAGGTCATGAAGATTTACCCTTATGTTTCCTTCTAACATTTTTATGGCTCTTATGTTTAGGTCTTTGATGTATTTTGGAGTTATTTTAAAAATATGGTATATAAAGTAAGGTCTGTAGTGGGTTGAATAGCATCTCTTTGAAGTTACCTGTGAATGTGACCTTATTTGGAATGGGTACTTTGCAGATGTAATTAAAAATTTAGAGATGAGATCATCCTGGATTTAGGTGGCTCTTAAAGCCAGTGACTGACATCCTTATAAAAGAAAGTAGTAGGAGAATTAACAGAAGAGTATAGACAATAAGGCCACGTAAATATGGAGATAGAGACCGGAGTTACTCAGCCATAGCCAAGGAATGTTAAGGGCCACCAGAAGCTAGAAGAGGCCGGGAAAGATTCTTTCCTAGAGCCGTTAGAGGAAGCGTGGCTCTACTGGCACCTTGACTTCAGCCTTCTAACCTTTAAAACTATGATGACAGAATACATTTCCATTTTTTAAAAAGTCACCCAGTTTGTGGTAATTGCTACAACAGCCCTGGGAAACTAATACTAGTAATCCAACATTATTCTTTTGAATGTTGCTACCAAAAGATGATTTCCCCAGTGAATGGTCTTGGCATCCTTGTTGAAAATTAGTTGGCTAAAGACCCATGGATTTATTTCTGGATCCTCAATTCAATTCCACTGATTTATATGTCTATCATTATGCCCGTACCATACTGTTTTGATTATTGTTTCATATACGTTTTGAAACTTGGAAGTATGAGTTGGCCAATTTTCTTTTTCAAGATTGTTCTGGCTATTCAGGGTCTCTTGAAATTCCATATTAATTTTAGAAAATCAGCTTGTTCAATTTCCACAAAGAAGCCAACTGGAATTCTGAAAAGGACTGTGCTAATCTGTAGATAAATTTGGAGAGTATTGCCATCTTAACAATGTTATCTTGATTTATGAACACTAGATGTTTATTTAGATATTTAACTTTCTCTTTTAACAATGTTTTGTAGTTTTCAGAGTATAAGCTCTGTACTACTACTGTTCCATTTTCCCTAAGTATTTTATTATTTTTGATGTTATTTTAAGTGGGATTTCCTTAACTTCATTTTTGGTTTGTTCGTTGCTAGTGTATAGAAATTCACCAGATTTTTTTATGTTGATCTTATATCTTGCAACCATCCTGAATTTGTTAATCAGTTCTAAGCTTTTTAGTTGATTCCTTAGATATTCTATACATCATCAAGATCATGTCATCTGTGAATAGAGATAATTTTACTTCTTCCTAATCTGAATGCCTTTTATTTCTTTTTCTTGCCTAATTACTCTGGTGTCTTAGCTTAGGCTGCTATAACTAAATACCATAGACTAGGTGACTTAAAGAAGAGACATTTATTTCTCATGGTTCTGGAGGCTGGGAAGTCCAAGATCGGGGTGGTTTCATGTCTGGGTTCTGATGAGGGCTATCCTCCTGGCTCATGGATAGCCATCTTCTTATTCTGCTCTATGGCAAAAAGACAGGAAGCTGTGGGTGTCTCTTCCTCTTCCTATAAGGGCACTAATCCCATCACAAGGCTCCATGCTCATGATCTCATCTAACCATAATTACCTCCCAAAGGCCCCACCTCCTACTACCATCACATTGGTGGTTAGGCTTCAACATGTACATTTGGGGTGTAAACATTCAGTCCATACCACCTGGCTAGAAGTTCTAGTACAATGGTTAATAAAAGTGGTAAGAGTAGACATTCTTGTCTTCTTGATCTTAGGGGTAAGCATCCAATCTTTCACCAATAATTATGATGTTCACTGTGAGTTTTTCATAGATGTTCAGGTTGAAGAAGTTCCCTTCTTTCCTAGTTTGTTTTTACTATGAAAGGGTGAGGGATTTTGTTAGTTTTTTTATATCTACTGAGATGATCATATGGTTTGTGTCTTTTATTTATATATTTTATATATTACATATTTATATTAATAAAATATTATATAGTTTATATATCATAGTGCTTCCCGTGCTCAAGCAATCTTCCCACCTCAGCCTCCAGAGTAGCTGGGACTACAGGAACACACCACCATGTATGGATAATTTTGTTTATTTTTTTTTAGAGACAAGGTCTCACTGTGTTGCCCAGGCTGGTCTTGAACTCCTGGACTTAAGTGATTCACCTGTCTTGGCCTCCGAAAGTGCTGGGATTACAAGCATTTTCTTAAATCCAGTCTGATAATCTCTGCCTTTCATCTGGATTATTTAATCCATTCCCATTAATTTTATTATTGAAATAGCTGAATTTTGTCTGTCATTTTCCTTTCTGTTTTGTCTCATATCTTTTTTTTTCTTTTTTTTTTGAGATAGAGTCTCACTCTGTCGCCCAGGCTGGAGTGCAGTGGCGCGATCTCGGCTCACTGCAAGCTCCGCCTCCCAGGTTTACGCCATTCTCCTGCCTCAGCCTCCCGTCTCATATCTTTTTTATCCCTCTATTCTTTCTTGACTTTCTCTTGTCAAGAAAGTGACTATTTTGTAATATGCCATTTAAATTTCTTTAATGACGGTTTTCACTTTTTTCCTCAGTGATTTCCTCAGTGGTTGACTAAAGCTTACTATCTCTGTGTTACAAGAGTCAGTCTTAGATTTATACTAATTGTGGTGAAGCAGAAATATTACAAAGTTCTAGTCCCTTTTCTTCCCTTCTGTGGTACTGTTATACATATCACATTACAAACGTTACAAATCCAACAGTATATTGTTTTAATTATCACTTTATATAATTTTATGCCTTTAAAAGAAGGTAAGAGAAAAGGGAGCAAGTATGCATTTATTCTGTTATATTAATTATTTTTATTTTTTTAGAGACAGGGTCTTGCTCCATCACCTAGGATAGAGTGCAGTGGTGCAATCATAGCTCACTATAACCTGAACACCTGGCTCAAGTAATCCTCCCACCTCAGCCTCTCAAGTGGTAGCTAGGACTACAAATGCACACCACCATACCTGGCTAACTTTTATTTTTTGTAGAGATAGGATTTGCTATGTTGGCCAGGCTGGTCTCAAACACCTGGTCTCAAAGCAATCCTCCTGCCTTGGCCTCCCAACTTGCTGGGATTGTAGTCCTAAATTACCATGCCCAGCATTGTTATGTTACCTTTTTTTTTTTTTTTTTTTTTTTTTTTTGAGATGGAGTCTGGCGCTGTGGCCCAGGCTGGAGTGCAGTGGCCGGATCTCAGCTCACTGCAAGCTCTACCTCCCGGGTTTGCGCCATTCTCCTGCCTCAGCCTCCCGAGTAGCTGGGACTACAGGCGCCCGCCACCTTGCCTGGCTATTTTTTTGTATTTTTTAGTAGAGACGGGGTTTCACTGTGTTAGCCAGGATGGTCTCGATCTCCTGACCTCGTGATCCACCCGTCTCGGCCTCCCAAAGTGCTGGGATTACAGGCTTGAGCCACCGTGCCCGGCACCCTTTTTTTTTTTGAGATGGAGTCTCACTCTTGTTGCCCAGGCTGGAGTGCAGTGGTGTGATCTCGGCTCACTGCAACCTCCGCCTCCTGGGTTCAAGTGATTCTCCTGCTTCAGCCTCCCAAGTAACTGGGATTACAGGTGCCCAAGTAGCTGGGATTACAGGCACCCACCACCACACCCAGCTAATTTTTTTGTAGTTTTAGCGGAGACAGGGTTTCACCATGTTGGCCAGGCTGGTCTCGAACTCCTGACCTCAGATGATCTGCCTGCTTCAGCCTCCCAAAATGCTGGGATTACAGGCGTGAACCACTGCACCCAGCCTTATGTTACCCTTTAAAAAAATGCTATTTCTCTATCTTCCTGTAGATTCAAGAATCCAGAAACGAATCATCTGGATTCACTTCCTTTATCCAGTACAGCTTTGCCCCTAACTGGCTTCCTCTGTGCAATTATTAGCAAATTACATTCCTATATATTACAGGCCCAATAATACATGAATACATTTTATAGAATTGCTTTTCAAATCAGTTAAGAGAAGAAATATGCCTTTTTACTCTTTTTTATCATTACACAGTTACTTTTATTGGTGCTCTTTGTTTTTGTGTGTGAATCTGAATTATTGTCTGTGGTCACTTACTTTCAGTCTGAAGAACTCTAGTGTTTCTTGTAAGGCGGGTCTGGTAGCAACAAATTCTGTTTTTGTTTATCTGGAATTTCTTTATTTTGCTTTCATTTTTGAAAGATCCCTTTGTCAGGTACAGGGTCCTTGGTTAAGCTTTCTGTTTTGGGGTTAAGGGGGCACTTTGACTATGTCATTCCATGCTTCTGGCCTCCATTGTTTCTGATGACAAATCAGTTGTTAATTTTATATGACTTTCCTTAAAATGTACAAGTAGTTTTTACTTGGTGCTTTCAAGGTTTTCTCCTGGTCTTTGGATTTCCACATTTTTACCATGATGTTATTTGCCTGCGGATCTCTTTGCATTTATTATAAAGTTCACTGAAGTTCCTGGATGTGTAGATTAATGTTTTACAATAAATTTAAGAAGTTTCAGCCATTACTTTACCAAATAATTTTTTTATCCCTTCTCTCTCCTTCTGGTATTAAGTATATGTTGGAGCAGTTAATGGTGTCCTACATTTCTCTGAAGCTCTCTTTCTTTTTATTCATTCTTTTCTCTTCTTTGGATTGCATAATCTCTATTGATCTAGAATCTTCAAGTTCACTAATTATTTCTTCTGCCAGTTCAAATCTATTGTTGAGCCCCTCTAGTGAATTTTTCATTTGGTTCTTTTTTATAATTTCTATCTCTACATACATTCTCTATTTGATGTGAGATTGTCACCATACTGTCCTTTATATCTTCAACCATGGTTTCTTTTGGTTCTCTGGATGTATTTATAATGACTACTATGAAATCTTTATTAAATCTGACATCTCTTCCCTCTTACAGGCAAGCCCAGTTGTCTACTTTTTCCCCCCTGTATATGGGTTAGATTTTCCCATTTCTTTGCATATCTCAACTTTTTGTTGAAAATCAGATATTGCAGGTAACACTGTAGAAATTCTGGGTGCTGGTCCTCTTCATTCCTAACTCCAGGGCTTGTTATTATCATGTACTTGTTTAGTGATTGGCTGGCTTACTGTAGTGAAGTCAATCCCTGTCTGCTCCCTACCATTCCCCGCCCAGTTTGAAGTCTCAGATACGGCCTCTCATAGAGTACAGTCAAACTGAATGCATACAATTACCTTGGGATGGTTTTGGCAGGGTTATCTTGTCTGTTAAGTGTTCATACCCAGCTATTAAGCTCCACTGATTGCCAGCTGGTTACTCTGCTTTCAACAAAGACCTGAGGCATACATTGCTCCACAGACTGATCCAATTAAATGTGAACTCCTTCAAAGGAATAGCTTTTCATGTGTTTGATCCCAGGAAGGCTCTTTGCTGTTTCTTCCCCTGAAAAAAATCTAGCCAGTTTACCGTTTAGCTTAATGAACCTACCAGTCTCCTAGAAATTAGTTCTCACCACAACCTCCATCGTTTATGTTGTTTTCTTTTTTTGACACTATCATAAAACAGGAAGTCCTCCACTGTTTTTAAGAACATTTTGGGCTTCAATGTGTCTACACTCTGTTGCAGATAAATCAGTTCCTCTGGGAAGAAGAGATTCAGAGCTTTTGTTGCTGTTAGTAATAATTTGCTTCTTCCACTGGGCAAAGTCTCTGAGCCAGAGTTCTGGGCGATAGCACGCTTCTCTCTTGAGTGACCCTTCTGCTTTAGGAGATAAGCACTTGGTGGAGGGAAGGAGTAGCCTCAGGTCTTTCCAGCTTGCCTCTCCCAGCATAGGACCTCCACATTATGAGTGGGCAAGAGTGAGCAAGGCCCCAGTATTTTCAGTGGCACCACACCCAAGATAAAGTCTGCATCCCGTAAGTGCAGTGGGCCAGAAGGGAATCTTTGCTTGGACTTCACATGCCTGGAATGTAGCCTCAGCAACAGGTAGCTGGGACAGGATTAAAAAGGTTGAACTCCTGCCCTTCCTAGGAAAACAGTCCTCCTGGGAGTTGACAGAGAAGAGAGCCTATGTTCTGGGTTGTACCAGTCTGAGGGGAGGTTCCATCTTGCTGAGGTTCAGGTAGGGTAGGTTTTGGTTCAAATACTGCAGTCTCTTACTATTCTCACTGGGTTTTAGCAGATTTTTAAAAATAAATTTATGTTCATTTGCTGTATGCCCTTAGGAGACTTTCTAAGACTTTATGTGGTTATTTTAAAAAAATATAATTTTCATCAGTTTCACTGGGGAGTGCACTTGCAGAGCTCCTCAAACCATAATGCCAGACAGACAAAACCACGATAAGCTCATAACATTGAATCTTTCATATTGTGTAGACTTGATGACATTTTAAATGTGATAAGAACAAGTACTAAATCTTAAAGAGTCATCCCCTATTTTAAGTCTCTGGATTTTCACAGGTTAGGTTTGCTTCAATACAGTATAAATGTCAGCAAAATACTTTGCCACTTACAAATAACTTTTTCTAAGAGTCAAATCCAAGTGATAATTCATACATTGAACATAGGAATACAATCCATTTAGTCAAATATGTTATAGCATACTACACATACTTGGCTCTCTTATAGGTCAGGTATTGCACTATGGCTACACATTTTTAATTGGCTCCTCTTCAGTTGGCAAAGGAGAGAAATCAGCTAGAGTTCGTCTAGCTTCGCCATAAAGTCATGATTATAAATGCCTTAAAACTGTATCACAACTATAATGTTATATCATTTATCACTTAGTTCAAATACTTTATAACTGACATCCATTCTCTAAGGTTAGTATATATATGCTTAAAAATTTTTTAACCTTACCATATTAGAATCATACCCCAGAGAAAACAAGTATGGCTTTTCTTGTAAAATTGCTTCCTTCCACTTTTCATCAGATACCAAACCAATGTACCAGTCACATTCATATTCTTCAAGGTACTTAATCAGTTCTCTGAAGTCTTCTATTGGACCTAAACTTGCTTTATCAATCATTAGTTTCAGAGTATACCTAAAAAATGGAGAACCGAAGAATTTTAGAGTATTTGTTGTCAACTTTATGGATCAAATAGATTTTGTTAAATCAATATTTTAAGACATTGAACTGAAATCGTATCTATTTCAGCTAAAAAGTGGAGGGAGAAATGATGCAGTTAAGGTGAAGAAATCAGTAAGCCATAAAAAAAAATAGATTTTCCATATTAACAAAACCAAAGGAAGCACAAATTAAAGCGTACTCTTGATATAATCACACTACACATGAAACTTTTTTTTCATTTTGAAGAAAGTAAATTTTAAAAAACTAGAAACAACTGTCTTCTTGTACGTGATTTAGAAAAATCAATATTTTTCCGCCAATGTTATATCTTACATATGATCTAAATGGATTACCTGAATGCTTTCAGTGCTAGTTGAAACAGCTCTGGCTTTTCTGTGAGCCAGTCCAAAGCAACAGACCAAGGCAAAACACCACTGTAAACCCTCAATATATGACCAGGACTAGGAGCCATATTGTCTATTCCAAAAAAGCTAAAATAACAAGTCATTACTGTATGAACATAAAAGTCTTTTAAAACTTTGTCGTTGGCAATTTCTTCCAATACATTTGAGGCCTTTTCTTCTGAATGAAAACATTCCAATTGCCTTAAAACAAATTGGTACCAGTCTTCTGGAAATAACGAGCTCAACTCCTTCATTTTGGAATTGGGCATACAGCTAGTCCTCCACTCTGCAGGTAAGCATACTAAGTGAGAATGTGAACAACTGAATTCCATGAGAGGAATATATGGCATGTCCTCTTGTTTTCCTTTGTCAACAGCAGGGTATCCTAATAGAACTGCTTTGTAAAGATCGTTTTCAGGAACAGTGCCTGTAGAATGATCACCAACCCTCTGTGATTCTACTGATCCTGGAATAAATGAGTTTGTACCTGGCAAATCTTTCAACTGTTTTTCTTCTATTACTTTTTTGATAGTAGGCTCATCATCAAAAATATTGTCATCAGACCAGTCATCAAAAGTTTCTGAATTTAAACTATCTATGTCTTCTGGGGATTTGGGAGGTGGTGAAGTGTTCGAAGCAGGCAAGATTAGAGGTGCTTTCCCTTTATTTTCAGTGTTGTGAACATTCTCTTTCATGCCAGGCCTTTTGGAGCAGTATTGAACAAGTATCCACACGAGTACTTTAACGAGGTCACCTTTAAATTCTTTTAAGTTTTCATGAGAATCAATTATGCCTGATAGAACATTCCTGGCATCAGAATACAATTTCACAGGCAAAACAGTACAGGGTGTCAAGACATTTCCAAAGTGTTCATTAAGGGAACATACTCCTGTGTATTCTTGCTCAAAAGCATCTTCAAAAACTTCATCAACTCTGCGAGCTTCTGCAGTATGACAGGATGTTTCCTGCAATTCTAACCCCTAAAGAAGAAATAAAAAATACTTAAGTTTATAATCATTTATTACATAGAATACAGCAACTAGTCTTGAAAATGCCCATAGATTCTCATCACAAAAATATGGAAAGTGACAAAAACAATTTCTTTAACTCAAGAGCAACATCCTGACTTAAAGTTAACGGCACTTAACACATTTGATTCTGGATAGGATTAAAAATAATGCTACTATTTTTTTGAAAATATTATGGAAATTCTACTAGAAATTGGGCAAATTTATTAGGTATGAATATAATTTTAAAAGACTATATCCATAGTTAAGAGTGAGCCACATAGTAAAAACTTTCAAATTATAATCCTGGAGGAGAAAAAAGCAAAATTAGAATTCTACAGTATATACAGTATATACAGTAGTATTATATCCTTTCCATCCCACTTTATGAGACTAACAGCATTATTCAATGTATGGATGTGCCAGAATTTATCATTCTCCTGTTCCAGATTTCTAACATCATAATGCAGATTTACTTCTTTGATTACTTTGGTTACTGCTATGTCAGTAGTGCCTAAACCAGTATCTGGTACACAGTGGGTATGCAACAAATATGTGCTGAGTGAATGAATATTATCAATATATCCTTACATAAATTTTAAACACATTTTGGTTACCTCCTTAGAAGGAATCACTTGAAAAGGATGTATCAGGTCACTATTTACTATTATAATTGCTATTGCTAATTTATATATTTTTACAAAGCTGTCAGTGCCTTCAGAACTTGTTTTTAAGTCACAGCTCTACCAGGTGGCTGGCACACAACTTGAGCAGGTCACCTACCCTCTGTGAGATTCCTTTTTCCTGTTTCAAAGGAAAATAATCCTAGTGTATATGGTTGTGACGGTTGCATGCTTTGTAAATTTTAAAGTATTAATTGTTAATAGATGGCATGGCCTAACCCAGCTTGCATCAAAAAAAGACAGAAAAAAAGAGTACCATCAAAAAGTATATATATATATATATATATATATATATATATATATATATATATTTTTTTTTGGTGGAGTCTCGCTCTGTCGCCCAGGCTGGAGTGCAGTGGCGTGATCTCGGCTCACTGCAAGCTCCGCCTCCCGGGTTCACGCCATTCTCCTGCCTCAGCCTCCCGAGTAGCTGGGACTACAGGCGCCCGCCACCTCGCCCGGCTAGTTTTTTGTATTTTTTAGTAGAGATGGGGTTTCACCGTGTTAGCCAGGATGGTCTCGATCTCTTGACCTCGTGATCCGCCCGTCTCGGCCTCCCAAAGTGCTGGGATTACAGGCTTGAGCCACTGCGCCCGGCCAAAAAGTATATTTTTAAACCACATATGTCACAGAGCACAAAGGATCAATCAACATTATTAGGTATTATTAAACCATATCATTTTTAAATAGAATAAAAATAAGTAATCAAAATGTCCTCAATATTTTTTGTCTTCTCGTATGGGTTAGACTAGAACAGAGGTTCTCAATCTGTAGGTGAGTCAGCATCACTTGAGAGTGCTCTTTGAAATACAGATTGCTGAGCCCACTCCCAAAGTTTCTAACTTAGCAAGTTCAGGGTAGGGCTCAAGAATTTCCACTTCTAACAAGTTCTCAGGAAGTATTACTAATACTAGTCTGGGCACTGCATTTTGAGAATCACTGGACTAGAGAGACAGCTTTTTAGTCACTAGTGATTTTATCCAATCTGTGCTAGTACAAGAAATTAACTTATAATCATTAAAAAATTTTTTTTTTTTGTTAAAGGCCTATTGTGTGCCAGGCACTGTTTTGGGGGCTTAGGATGTATTCCTGAATAAAAACAAGAGATCCCTGTGCTTGTGATACTTATAAAGTGAGGGACATGGGTAATCAACAGTAAAACTAATAAGTAAATTATATAGTTTGTGAGAAGGTATAAGTACTATAAAAATAAGGAAAAAGTAAAGCAAGGCAAGGGGGATTGGGAGTGCTGGGATAAGAGTGGGAGTGTAATTTTAAATATGATGGCCATAGGAGAGGTCACTGAGGAGGTGACATTTGAGCAAAAACCTGAAAGTGGTGAGGGAGGGAGTTAGATGATTATCTGAAAGCAGAGTGTTTCAGGCAGAGGGAATAGCCAGTAGGCTGGAATGGAGTGAGAGGGTTAAAGTAATAGAGAAGGCCAAAGAGGGAATAGGAAGTCTGGCCATTTAGAGCCTGGCTTTTACTCTGAATGAAAGAAGAGATCCACTGCAAGGTTTTGAGTACAGAAGTGACATGGTTTGACTTAGATTTTAAAGATCATTCTGGTTGACAGTATACTGTAGGGGCACACAGGTGGAAGCAGGACAACCAATTAGGAGGTTATTTCAATTATCCAGGTAAGGGATCAAGGTGGCTGGGACCAAGGTGGTAAAAAGAGATGGGATACAGAATATGGTTTAAAGGCGGAGCCCACAGGATTTCTTGTTGGACTGGGTGTGGAAGTATACAAGTAAAAAAGGAGTCAAACACGACTCTAGTATTTTTGGCCTGAACAACCAGAAGGACAGAGTTGTCATCAAGGACTGCTAGGCTCTGGGACACACTGGTGTTAAAAGGTCAAAGAAAAGAGAAGGAACCACAAAGTAGAGAAGTAACCCACGAAACAAGTGAAGAGAAAAGAACATCTGTGTAAAATGCTGCTGATGGTTCAAATAAGACTCGTTCTGAGAGTTGATCACTGGAGTTAGCAATGTGCCAGTCACTAGTGACCTTGACAAGAGCAGGTCGGGTGGAGTAGCAGGGTCAAAAACCTACAGTAAGTTGAAGACAGAGTGGAAGAAATTAAATTGGAGATACAACTACAAGCAGCTCTAATAAGGCCATTTGCTCTTCAAGGAAGGAGAGAAATATAGTATAGCAGGTAGGGGCAGTAGGATTAGAATATAGTTTTTATTGAGAATGCTTAAATGATAATAGGAGTTAAAAAACGTTACTGATTCACACTTTTGAGATGCTCAGCTAGAGAGAGGTAACAAGAATAGGACCGGAAGGAATGGAAGCAGGTATATTTTGTTATCATGCTCTATTATACAATTAACAGTCCACCCATCAACATATGCTTATTGAAATATACTTTAAAAATCCCTAGGTGTTTTCACAGGTAATTGAAAAGATATTCTTCTTTGAAACTGAGTGTTTGATGTGAACATAACAAGTAAAATTTTACACATGAACTATAAAAATACTAGAGATGTTTTAAATGCACACTGACCTTAATGTTAATACAGCAGTAAGTATAGCCACATTCCAGAATCATTATCCATATTAAACGATCCTGAAAACGGCCCAAGTAATGAGATCCAGGTAGGAGAAGACCTACAACAAATTAGAAAAAAAAGAAAATCATTTTTCAAGCTTCTTTTATTTTTGCCATGTGAATCTTCAAAACTGAAAAGACATCTAGAACTGATTCATGACTCCTAACCTATCATTAGGTCATGAACAGAAATAACTACTCACTGTGTATCAAGAGGCATTAAATTAACTCTTTACAAGAGCAGCTGGAACAGACAATCTGCAGGTGATAATACATAAAAATTCAAGGATTTTCCAGAAAAACAAATTAGAAGTTGTTGTATAAAATCTTAAATACATGTCAATTATATTAGGAAAAGTATTGAGTTTATAAAAGTCAGCTTGACAGTCATGACTTAAAATATCTTTGACATTTTTATATACATGCATATGAACATATAAAAGTGTTTTATGGTTTAAAAAATGTACATAAAATGCTACCACACTGTATACTTTTTAAATTTAGTTTTTCTCTTTTATTAATGAAATTCGCCCACATCTATGGCAAACAGCTAAAATTTATTATAACTGCTATCGAAAATACACTGTATCAATTTAATTGAATTTGAGTATTCATTTCCTCATTGATAAACTTTTCAGATGTTTCCAACTTTTCACTATTGTAAGTAATGTTGCAGAAATTATCTTTGTGCAAGTCTGCTTGTACAACATGTGGTTCAGAACAGTGTTAACATACCAGAACCGACTGCTATTTTTCAAAAGGTCTGCTTATATGGTTGGTCCTTGCCTGGCATCTGGGAACCCCCTACCTGGTAAGAGTCTCCCATTGTGTCTACCTGTACAAACAATACAGTATATACTGAACACTTGCTCTCCTTTTGGGATTCTGGAGTATTGGTATGTGCTAGGCAGACAGTGCCTGCAGGACCAGCCTGCAATAAAAGCCCTGGGCATTGAGTCTCAAATGAGCTTCTCTGGCAGTCAACACACACTTGTTGCCAGGGAATTAAGCACATTCTGTGTGACTCTGTGCAACTCCTGGACACTTGCACCCAGTCTCTTTTACTCCTTGTGATTTTTCCCTTTGAGGATTTTGCTCTGCATCCTTTTGCTGTAATAAATCTTAGCTGTGAGTTCTAGTGAACCGTCAAACCTGGAGTAGTCTTGAGGACCCCCAAAACACATGTACTAGAATTTCCCTAGAACTGGAATCACTAAATCATGGAATCAGAAATGGAATCCCTCAGCCATGGGATATGTACATCTTTATTACAGACTACCATTTAACTCTTCAAAGTGGTTGTAAAAATTTACATTTCCTTCCAGAAAAGTCTGAAAGTTCTTATTCCCCATGCCCTAGCCAATAGTTGGTAGTGTCAAATTGTTTACATTTTTGCCACTCTGATGTATGTGAAATATTATCTCATTGCTTTTTTCCCCACCAGAAAATACTTTATAATACACTTCTTGGTTGAATATAATTGGTTTGATAATAAAGTATAATTTTTATCTAATTACTATTTCTGATGGGAGTTTAACCTCACAGGTGTTTTAAAAAGTAGAATAGCATTACATAATGAAAATTAATTAGCACTGGATAAAAGTATTATAAGTATAGACTATTTTCTATAAGAAAAATGACTATTCATAAAACATTTGTACTACAAAGATAAAATATTTTTCTTCTCATAAATCATCTCACATAATAATTAGAAAAGTTCAACCCCAAGTAAGCATTTTATTAAAACTCTAATCTTAAATTGCTACTCTGACTAGAATGAGTTTGTCAGAAAGTTATCTGTCATTTTAAAAACAAGTTTCAGGGGTTAAAGCACAAGGTAGGAGATGACACACTAGTGTCATCAATTTTATACCTTATCTAAAACCAACCTTGAGAAGTACAATACAGTTAAAATTTATAGTTAGTGTTTGACAAAAGCATTAAAACTCATAAAATTAGTTTACTGTCATCAAAAACCTATTTTCTTGCTAATAACTGCATAGCATTTCATTTTGGGAGGCTACCTTACCTACTGATCACTGACCAAAGTTTTTGTTATCCTGTCCAGTTATCTTGTCAGACTGCTTTAAAGTCTCTATAACTTGTAAAGTATGAATAAAATTCCCTCTGCTCCTCAAGCGGCTATTATGTAAAGCTAGTTTTCACTAAACTTTATGAATGTATGCTATTGCATCTACTTGACATGAACTCATTATAAATTCACGGAAAACCTGGGGGAAAGGTGTTTCCATGTTTCAATGATGCAACTGTAATCTGAATTTATTCAAGAAAATGTATTTAAAAAATTATCAAATCACTTTAATAAAAATTTCCCCAAGTATTTTTATTTTGTAACTTAATTTAGATGAAAACGAGGAGCAGGAGATAAACTTCTAATTTCATATTTAGTCCTTCTGCCTACACATCAAATTGTTATGGTTGCTATGCTATCTTATGGTTGGATAAAACTACACACCAAATTGTTATGGTTGCTATGCTATCTTATGGTTGGATAAAAAGATTGTTTCCTGTTTGTTATTTTTTTGTACTTTAAATACATCAGTGAGAAATTCTTGAGCACAACTCATTTACTTACCTAAACTTCCAGCTGCCATTGCAGTCTGCAGCACGGCAGTCAACCTGGGCACCATTTGGTAGTAGTACACTGTATCTGCACACACACAGGCTGTGGTGCCCGCTGCTCCTGGCCAACTCTGAATAGGTCGGGGAAACCCCACCAAGAACACAGGAAGGGTGAAAAGGGGGAGTAAGGGAGAAGAGAGTAGTGTAGAAAAAACTATGATGACCAGCACGAATGGAGAAAAGATAATGTTGAGTATACATAAAGTGGCAGTTGTTTTTCGACGTTGTTTTTTCTCTGTCCATGATGTCAAAAGTACAGTCACGGCAAACTGCAATTTAGAGATGAACCGAATCAAACGATCACGTATGATACCAACCTGTAGAAACGTAAAAATTATTTTTATCTATCCTTAAAAGATTTTTCATGAATTTTCAAGATCATATAAGAAAGACTCTACAGTAATTTTATTATTGCCCCAATATTTTTGAAGAAATAGATCTTATTCTTTGATTCTTTGTTAATTTTCTCCAACCTCACAATTAATAAACAAGACTACATTTTAAAGTTTGGACTTTCTTTAAAAAAAAAAAAAAAAACAGTAACAGTAAAAAGAGCTGGCAGTGTACTAACTATGTTTTAAGGTTGAACCACTGTAGGCCACAAATTAGATAATGCAGAAATTGACAAGTTCCTAGAAAGACACAAATTACTAAAACTGGCTCAAGAAGAAATAAAAAATCTGAATAACCTACAAAAAGTAAAGATATTGAATAATTTAAAAACTACCCACAGAGAGAAGCTGAGGCTCAGATGGCTTCAATACAAAATATTACATACCACAAAACATTTCAGATACATATTGAATACTACAGAACACTTACGAATAATCAATACCTATCCTTCACCACCTTCTACCAGAAAATAGAAGAGTATGGAACATGTCCTAACTCATTTCAGGGGATCAGTACTACCCTGACACATAAACCAGGCAATGATATCACAAGGAAAGAAATCTAGATAAACACATCCCTCCTCCCTCCTCAGCCTCCCAAAGTGCTGGGATTAAAGGTGTGATCCACCACGTCCAGCCAGACAAGCATATGTTCTAAGAAATGTGTTTTGCAGTATCTTGAAGTATTAAACATGGAGTTCCTATATGACCAGAAATTCCAATCCTAGGTACATATACCCAAGATAAATGAAAACATATTTATCAAATAATGAGATTCGTCATTGAGTGAATATTATACAGCGTATATACACAAACCTAGGTGATATAGCCTACTACATACCTAGGCTATATGGTATAACCTATTGCTCATAGACTACAAACCTGTACTAAATGTTACAGTACTGAAAACCATAGGCAACTGTAACACAATGGTAAGTATTTGTGTATCTAAACATTGAAATTGTACAGTAAAAATACATTATAAAAGATAAAAAAATGGTACACTTGAATAGGGCACTTACTATGAATGGGGCTTGCAGCACTAGAAGTTGCTCTAAGTTAGTGAGTGAGTGGTGAATGAATGTGAAGTCCTAGGTCATTACTATACACTACTGTAGATTTTAAAAACACTGTACTCTTAGGTTACTCTAAATTTATTTTAAAAATATTTTTGATTCTTCAATAATAAATTAACCTCAGCTTACCATAACTTTATTTTATAAACTTTTTTACTTTTTGACTCTTTTGTAATGACACTTAGCTTAAAACACATTGTACAGCTACTCAACATTTTTTCTTTATATCCCTATTCTGTAAGCTTTTTTCTATTTTAAAATTTTTAACTTTTAAAATTTTTTTGTCAAAAATGAAGATACAAAAACACACATCAGTCTAGGCTTACAGAGGGTCAGATCATTAATATCACTGTCTTCCACCTCCACATCTTGTTCCACTGGAAAGTCTTCAGGGGCAATAACATACATAGAACTGTCATCTCCTGTGATAACAATGACTTCTTCTGGAATACCTCCTGAAGGACCTGTCTGAGGCTGTTTCACAGTCAACTTTTTTTTTTTAATACATAGGAATATACTCTAAAATAATGATAAAAAGCACACTAAATACATAAATTGTAGTTGCTTATTGTCAAGTATTACATGCTGTACACAACTGTATATGCTATACTTTTATATGACTGGCAGCCTAGTAGGTTTGTTTACACCAGCATCACCACAAACATGCGAGTAATGAGCTACCCTACAAGGGCTATGCCACTAGGTGATAGGAATTTTTCATCTCCATTATAATCTTATCAAACCACCGTTGTATACGTGGTCTGTCATTGACCAAAACGTCCTTATGCAGTGCATGACTGCACTGATACATGCTATAACATGAATGAACCTTGAAAACATAAAAGTGAAAGAAGCCAGATGCAAAAGATCACATGCTGCAGAATTCCATTCATGGGAAATATCTAAAATATGCAAATCCATAAAGACAGAAAGTAGATTAGTAGATTCTGGGAGTAGGCGAGATGGAGAGGGGAGATGGGAAATAACAGTTGAGGTTTCTTTTTGGGATGTTGAAAATGTTCTAAAATTAGATTGCAGCGATGACTACAAAACTGTATATACACCACTAAATGGATAAATATTACAGTATGTAAAAGATACTTCAGTAAAGCTGTTAAAAGACACATTTACCAGTAAGAGTCTGATTCCTGTATCCAGGTTTCTGTTCCACCATATGTCTGTATTGGAGATCAAATGTACTGTTGATACAATGACTGTCTCCAATAAAGCATTTTCTGTATTCTGCCATACCTGCAGTATACAAATTATTCATTTTTATCAGGTAGAATTAGATAATCTAAGCAAACTATTAAACAAAATTACAATAAAACTTAGCAATAGGAAAATACTATTAAACACATATTAGGATTACCATTCTAAAGGCTCTTGTGAATCCAATAGAGACAGACACTGAGTGGAGCCCTTGTAAGGAACTGTCCAATGAGAGAAATGCTATCATGGCAAAAGGTGATACTAAAACAAAACAAAGAGAAATTTAATTAAGGCAAAACAGCTCCTTCTACCATATTTTATTTTGGCAAATATACATTTTTTCTGAGCACATTTAAGCAATGAACTAAAAAAGCTAATAAACAAAAAACCAAAACATAAAAGAACACTTGTATGTGGTATAATACCACACAAATATGGGAATTCAGTAATATTTTTGAATTCTTCCAGGAGATGATTTGTAACACAAGGTTAATAGACTTTATCTTCCTACCTAAAGTTAGCAAAATCCGTCTGACAATACCAATCTTCATGAGCCTAGTTTGCTTCTCAAAGAATACAGTCACAGTTTGCACATCCTTCGGATAAAAAGGATTTCGGAAAATTCCAATGATATACACACTTTGAATTTCTCTAAGTATCCACAGTATTATAAGTAATATCATCAAACCATAGCCCACAATAGCCTGGGAACTGCTCTTAGAAATCTGTGAGAAGCCAGCAAAGTGATGAAGCAAACCAGTTTCTAAAAGAGCGAAGACTAATATAATGATGTAGAAAAGGCATTCCTTCCATGAAAAATGTTTTTCTGGACCACTGGGTAAATTCTTAGATTTGGTTCCAATTTTGTGACCCACATCACTTAAGTTCAGACTCAGCAAGAAACCAAATCCAGTCATGAAAAGAACCACACCAACAGTGCTTGGAATGAAATATGATGTTATAGCTGTTCCAGCAGACATGATGAACATTACTAATAACCTGTAGAGAAAAAAAAGAAAAAAAGATTTACTTGAAAAGAAAAATGTTCTTTAAGAATAAGTTACATATAACATCAATATTTAAAAATAAATACCGTAGGTGGGTTGACATAGATGAGCCTCCAAGGCCGAACTCTAAAATCTGCTCCATTGCCCATAAGAAAAGTGCATCGGGTGGGGGCAGAATCCCAAGTGCCCACAGAAAGGGTAAGAATACAAACAAGATGTGTAAAATCTGATTCATTTGTTCTAGAGCTGGCATATTTACCATAAACCTATAAAAAAAGAACATTTAAATCACACAAAATATATAGAAGAGGATCTTTTAAGGAAAAGCAAAGCAACACAGAATAACAACACACTCCCTTCCAAAAACAAAACAAAACAAAACAAAACAAAACCACACACACACGCTACACACAAAGTCTTAGTCCCAACTTTTAAAGGATCAATACATACAAATTGTGACAAGTGTCCTTCTACATCAGCAACTACCCCGACACAATTGTGTACAAGCTTAGCATTTAGAGAATATGTGAACTCAAATGTGTAAAGGAGGAGGAAGTAATTAAAAGCCATCATTGAGTAGTAAGTAAATTAAATACAGGAATTTGTAAAACTGAACAACTGAGGCCAGAGCATAAACATTTCTCCCCTAAATGTCTAAACTACTACATTGGCTGAAATTCTACCAATGATTCTTCAGAGTTTTAAAATTTTATAATTTAAAATTTCAAGTAACTTTGGAAAGTCAAAGCCTTACTCACATTCATACATTAGCAGCTAAAAAAAAAAGGGGAAAGCTCTTCTCTTCCTCTTTGTCTTGTACTGTCCTGCTCCCAGAATTTAACATTGGAATGGTTAATATCAGAAATGAGCAACTCAGGTTATGACTGTATCTCTGCAGGTTAACCTAACAACTTAACTAGCATTTACAGCACTGTTCCATTTTGCATAAGCAGTGGTATGAATTTGAGAACACAAACTTGCACATTACAATCTCCTCATAAAGGAGTGACTACCTCTACCTTAAGTGGAAAAACTCAAACTTGGCACAGCACTTAACAGTTAAATGTACCATCATCAAACTGCTTCAAATAATTTAATTTTAAAGCACAGGACTATACATATTATCAATATATTATGAATTTTAAAAAAAATAACGCTAATCAAACACTGTGTCCAGAGACCAATAAGGTCAGAGTACTTCTGGGGTTCCAAAGATAACTTTCAAAAGACAACAAAATCTCAAAACTTACAGCATAATTGTACTTGAATACCCGAACTACTGGGAATCCAAGTTGAGGAGAAAGACAATTTCTGGGGCTGGGCGCAGTGGCTCACACCTGTAATCCCAGCACTTTGGGAGGCCAAGGTGGGTGGATCACCTGAGGTCAGGAGTTCGAGACCAGCCTGGCCAACATGGCGAAACCCCATCTCTACTAAAAATACAAAAATTAGCTGGGCGTGGTGGTGGGCGCCTGTAATCCCAGCTACTTGGGAGGCTGAGGCAGGAGAATTGCTTGAACCCAGGAGGCAGAGCTTCCAGTCAACCGAGATCACACAATTGCACTTCAGCCTGGGCAACAAGAGCAAAACTCCGTCTCAAAAAAAAATAATAATAACAATAAAGAAAGACAATTTCTGAAATAATTATCCACTTAAGCATATGCTGACAATCCCAAAGCAAATGTACAGCAACTATGGATATAATATAGTAATGGCATTGTATGTTTGCTCACACAGATGTCAGGACTATGCCAATTAATGTGCTCTGCCTCATAATGTATGCCCTTCAAATTTTTATAAGCAGAGAATTAATGAACACAAGATTAACAATGTGATACTAAATTAGAGGACAATACTTTTTTATAAAATAAAATTCATTTCATTCTGAGTAGAAACCATTCAAGTAACAACAAAATCAAGAAAATCAAACCATACATACATAGTAAGCCACAGGAAGGTCAAGGAAAACATAGAGATTGGTACAGTCTTTTTATTTTTTCCCCAAGACAACACCCCTCTATCAAGAATAGGATAATTTGTGTAAAAAGAATGTGCGCTCATGAAACCTTTTATCAAAACTAGATTCTACCCCTAAATCTCTTTTGGTCCTTTAACAATAAGCAATGGCAAAGTAAAGTATTTATATTCAAGGATAACATAATTGAAGTAATCAAACATTGTGATTATTTTCCTGTACATAGGACTTAGCTCCAAATGGATCATTATTGTGGTTAATTCTTTAATATGGAAAAACATTTAAATTATAATATTTCTGATAATATAATAAAAATGTTCTAGGGTAAAAAAAATCTCAGCCCTTAAGATGACAACTTAGTTTGGAACCTAACAGCTATAAAAATGTTTCAAATTCTGCACACTCACTAAGATCCACATGTCAAGAAAAAAGATGTTTTCTACAGTGGCTAAGATGATGTACATGTGTATCATTCATTCAAACAATTCCCGAGTGTCTGAGCTAAGCACTGGAGATATAATGTTTTTGATAAAAATTAAAATGCACAGAAAAAGTCATTTAAAAGTATTATTACACAACTGTACTAGGTAAAGAATGGGGAAGGAAAAGATTACCACGTTGTGGGGTTCACCTCTTCCGCTTCCTTTCGTATCTTCTGAAATAAAACTAAGAAACAATTTACCTGTCAACTGGCCAAATTTGAAGAGTACATGCATTTCATACATCATTTGGCTGCAGTATCACACCTATTGTCTAGAGATGATCTCAATTCTATTATTTTCTGAATCAAAAGTGAAACCGGAGGTAATTTTTCTGGATAAAATAGTCATTTTTCTTCTCTAAAAATAGATGTGGGGACTGGCTCTGTCTTTTTAGTTACAGTTAAAAAAACAAAAACAAATAACTCTTTGTAATTATCAAATCTTAAACATTAAAACTGTGTATTAAATCCAACAAGATTTTAGTAAAAAACCTTTTATGTACTTTTAGAAATGAGTAATGCAGAATGTCAGGAAAACTAAATTAAAAGATTCTTTTTTAAAATTAAAGAACTTAGGACATCATTTTGAATCCAAAGATTACATCAGGCATTCAATTTCTGATCTCAGAAATGGGATACGGAGACAGTAACTCAGTAATTTGTATTCTGAAAATAACCACCTTATAAATTTTAAATATTTTAAAGGCAATCATGTATACACACACACTTAAATTCAATTTTACTAACTTTCCAAAACAAGTATTTAACTGGAATATATTTTATAGTCAGTAAATGGTGGTGGTATTAAGAAACCAATTATAAATGGATTTCCTGTTTATTAATCCTCCCCTTACAGTTTTGGTTAGGTGAAGAATTACATGGGCATTACACCGCCCTCTGGTTCATAAATGCAGTGTAACTAGAAGAGATTAAAAGTTAAGAAATTGGCCTGGCACGGTGGCTCACGCCTATAATCCCAGCACTTTAGGAGGCCGAGATGGGCGGATCACGAGGTCAGGAGATCGAGACCATCCTGGCTAATACGGTGAAACCCTGTCTCCACTAAAAATACAAAATATTAGCCGGGCGCAGTGGCGGGCGTCTGTAGTCCCACCTACTCGGGAGGCTGAGGCAGGAGAATGGCGTGAACCCTGGAGGCAGAGCTTGCAGTGAGCCGAGATCGCGCCACTGCACTCCAGCCTGGGTGACAGAGTGAGACTCCATCTCAAAAAAAAAAAAAAAAAAAAAAGTTAAGAAATTGCAAACAGACACCCAAGAAGAGGTCAGTTTCAGTGCCCAAACTGACTTAATATTTTTAAATGCCTTGTCTTAATCAGCTTGGGCTGCCATAGCAAAATACCACAGACTGAGTGGCTTAAACAACAGAAATTTATTTTCTAACAGTTCTGGGGGCTACAAGTACAAGATCAGGCTGCCAGTATAGTCAGGTTCTGGTGAGGACTCTCTTCCTGGCTTACACATGGCTGCCTTTTTGCTGTGTCTTTATGTGGCAAAAAGAGAGACACCAAGCTCTTTGGTGTCTCTCCTAAGGGCACTATCCTATCAGACTTGGGTCTCACCTTCATAAACTACCTCCCAGAGGCCCATCTCCAGATACCATCACATTGGGGGTTACGGCTTCAACGTAAACATTTTTGAGGGAACACAATTAGTCTATAACATTCCATCCCTGGCCCCTCAAAACTCATGTCCTTTTCAAATGCAAAATACGTTCATTCCATCCCCATATACCCCAAAGTCTTCACTCATTCTAGCATTAACTCCGATGGCTAAAGTCCAAAGTCTCATCTAAATCAGATATGGATGAGACCTACGTACAATCCATCCTGAAGCAAAATTCCTCTCCAGCTGTGAGCCTGTGAAACCAGATGAGTTATGTGCTTCCAAAATCTAAGGGTAGGGCAGGTATAGAAGAGACATCCCCACTCCAACAGGAGAAACAGGAAAAAAAGGGTGATGATCCCAAGAAAGTCAAAACCTAGCAAGGCAAATTCCAATAGATCTAAGAGCTTGAGAATAATTCTGTTTGGTTCCATACTCTGCCATCCAGGCCACTGGGGTGGCAGGTCACTGCCACTGCTCTAGGTGAGGGTACTGCTTCTGTGGCTCTGAAGTTCAGTACTGCTCCCAAGGCTTTGGGTAGAGGCTATCTGACTTGTTGAAACTGAGGTGGTAGCCCTCAAGACCCTTAAATCACCTTTGGCATCATTTTCTTCTTTTCTAGAAGAATACTGCACGTTTGTAGCTGAACAGTTCTATCATTACATCCTGTCAAATCGAAGAAGTTTGACTGTCGGCCTTCATTACTTCCTGTCTCCAACCGCTTCAATTCAAACTGGCAGTGTTCCTACTCATATAATGCCAAAAGCTCTTTACTGAGTGACAGTCCAGCCCCACACTTTTGGTGTTCTCTTCAGAATATGCTTTCTCATGTTTTACAATGTGGATAATCCAGGCTGAAAATTTTCCAAATCTTCAAGTTCTGGTTCCTTTTCTTGCTTAATCCCTTCTTCAATTCATCTCTCTCCTTTCACATTCTACTAGAAACCGTCAGGAGAAGCCAACTGCTCCTTTCAACACTGCTTTGAACTCTCCTTACGTAGGTATCCAACTTCATGGCTCTAAAGTTCTACCTTCCACAAAACACTAGGACACAGTTCAGCTAAGTTCTTTGATACTTTGTAACAAGGACTGCCTTTCCTCTGGGTTCAGGGGACTTCAGACTTCATCAGAATCACCCTTAATGTCCATATTTCTAGCATGCACATCAAAACTCTTCCAGCCTTGGCTGGGCGTGATGGCTCAAGCCTGTAATCCCAGAACTTGGGAGGCCGAGGCGAGTGGATCACTTGAGATCAGGAGTTTGGGACCAGCCTGGCCAACATGGCGAAACCCTGTCTCTACTAAAAATATGAAAATTAGCCAGGTGTGGTGGCGCATAAACGCAGCTGTTCAGGAGGCTCAGGGAGGAGAATCACTTGAAGCCAGGAGGCGGAGGTTGCAGTGAGCTGAGATTGTGCCACTGCACCCCAGCCTGGGCGATGGAGCAAAGACTCCATTTCAAACAAAACAAAACAAAACAAAGAAACAAAAAAATCTCTTTCAGCCTCTACCCATTACCAACAGTTACAAAGCCATCTCCACATCTTTAGGTATTTGTTACAAAGGCATCCCACTTCTTAGTAGCAAAATCTTAATCAGCACAGGCTGCCATAACAAAATGCCATAGGCTGAGTAGCTTAAAGAACAGAAATTTATTTTCTCACAGTTCTGAAGGCTGGAAGTCCAAGATCAGGCTGCCAGTATGGTCAGGTTTTGGTGAGAGCTCTCTTCTTTGGCTTGCAGGTGGCCACCTTCTTGCTGTGTCCTTAGATGGCACAGAGAGGGAGAGATCAAGCTCTTTGGTACCTCCTCTCACAAGGGGACTAGTCCCATCATACCAGGGACCCACCTTCATGACCTAATTACCTCCCAAAGGCCCCATCTCCAAATACTATCACATTGGGGTTTAAGACTGTAATATATGAATTTTGGAGAGGCACAAATATTCACACCGTAACATGCCTGAACATATCTACCTGGACACTAACCTAAGAAAAGAAAGCTGCAATCTATAGAGACAGAGAAAGAAAAGTCAAACTTGAAAAGGCAAGTAAAAGGGGTTATCAAACAATTTTGTGAACAATCATGTTTGTTAAAAAAACTATTTTCTACTTTTCTTCTGTAACAAGTTGGTTTTTAAAAAAATCAATATTACTTCTACTATTGTTGCTATCACAAAATTAGAAATAAATTTTCTATTTGTCTTAAAGTCACTCAATTTTTATATAATACTTATGTGTATAAATTCTAAATTCTTCCTTTCCCCCCCACAGGAAAGTTCCATCTCCTTACACAGGTTTCAGCCAGGCTATCCTAAAAACTCAAAGCTCCTTATTTAAAGTGAAACACAAAATTGAAAAGTTCCTTATCTCAAAAAGGGTTTTTTAAAAAACTCTTTAATAAATTTCAACTATTGCTTTAGTATGTTTTACAGAGATTAATCCTGAAAGAATAATTATCAAAATAACCTGTCATCCAATGGTTTATTTTTAATCCATGGATTCATTTTTTTGTAACACTAAAAGGAGAGCTCTCTTACTCTGTATACTTAAAAACAAAGCAAGTTACAAAGTATTTGGTAGGTTTTTACCTGTGTGCCAGATCCACAGAAACAAAGAAAAAAATATAAAGAGGTCTCATAAGAGGAGTAATTTCATAAGTATCCTGTGTTTGGAAAGTTGCAGTCTCTGTAGCTGTGTTTACAATTAATGAATATTCTCCTATACATAATGTCATCCATCCAAAGAAGAATAGTAGAGCAGTGCCTCCTGTACTGCCATACAGCAAGGTTATTCTATTTGGGAGCAGATACCATGTTCCAAGACCACACGCTAATCCAGCAAGAACAGAATGAAAAACTGTATTGACTACATATTTCTTGCCAGGAATGAGAAATTTGACAGTCTCAGCACCAGCACAACTTGTAAATTCATGTTCATCCTCCTCTGCTAAGATATCCGTGGCTAGTATTCTTTCTACTGTTGCTGATTTGTTTCTGGCGTATAAACTTGTGAACTGGATGACAAATGCAGTAAAAAGCATTAATCCACCTGAAAGTGCTGCTGTGTAATAGTCTTTCAGGATGCCTAACTGGTACAAAAGTGTTCCGACTCCGCCCCAAACCCATGGCATTAGAAAAAGAATAATTTGATTAACATATATGTAAGGAGGGGCACAATAGCCTAATTTGAATCGAGGGCCTCCAAGGACAGTCTGTGGAAAGCGCTTCAGAAAGAAGTCCTGCTTGTAATCATTCAGTAGAGGCACATCTGGACTCATCCTCACTCGGGATTATTCTGAAAGTCACATGCTTTTCTGTAACACAGCAGTTTCTAAAAAATAAAAATTAAAAAAAAGTCACTGTTCGAAAATGTCATACTTAAAACCTGTGAGGAAAAACATCACACTACTATTTTATCTCCTTACTTCCTTCAAGGGTAGGATTTATAACTGTACTTCTCAGACCCCTTCCTGACACATACTTGACAGTGTTTTATAGCAACTTAGTGTTAGTTTGTTTATAACATATTATAAACAAAATAAATATGCTCAGTTATTTTATTTTTTGAAAGAGGGTATCACTCTGTCACCCAAGCTGGAGAGTACTGTCGTGATCACAGCTCACTGCAGCCTTGACCTCCCAAGCTCAAGTGATTCTCCCACATTAGCCTCCTGAGTAGCTGGGACTATAGGCACATGTCCCTATGCCTGGCTAACTTTTTATTTTTTGTAGAGATGGGGTTTTGCCATGTTACCCACCAGGCTGGTCTTGAGTATCTGGGCTCAAGTGATCCTCCTGCCTCGCCTACCAAAGTGCTGGGATTACAGGCATGAGCCATTGTGCTCAGCCTTATTTCTTTTTTTAAAAAAATCATATTCTTTATTCATTTATAACCTAATATTTGGAATTAGACTTTAACTCACATATTTAAATTCTGAGGTCAATGGGAAGTCCAAAATGTCAATACTTTCAACTCAAATCAATTTAGGCTACTTTTATACAATAGCCATAAAATCTAAGTATCAAATAACATAAGTTATCTTCAGTTCAACTTTTCCTTAATCTTTGCAGCTTATTCTGAAAAACAGTTACCCTACACAAAACCAGCTAGCAAAGTATTACTTTGGTGGATCATGTTAGGCTAGAAAGGAAAAATTAAATTTAAAGCTATCTTAAAATAGCCTTTCTTTCAGTCAGTTTAAACATAATCTTTCCTCTAGTCAGTTCTACCTAACCAGTATCAATTCTGGAGAGAAATTTGGGGCAGCATGAAAAGTTTGGGGGGTCACCTTTAAGAATTAGTACCTTAGATCACCTCTTTGTTATACCGCTATGGAGTTTTAAAAATTGTAAACATCTATCTTCTTACATCTTCCAGTCATTGGTCTTAGTTCTGCATAGAATGAATCACAGCTTTTAACTCACAGGACAGCCCTGCAAGTACAGCTGGCCCTCTGTGTCTGTGGGTTCTGCATCCATGGATTCAACCAACCACAGACAAAATAGTCAGGAAAATAACTATCTGTACTGAACATGTACAGATTTTTTTCCCATTATTATTCCCTAAATAATAAAGTACAGCTATTTATATAGCATTTATATAGTATTAGGTATTCTAAGTAATCTAGAAATGATTTAAAGTACAGGGAGGAAGTGCATAGGTTATATGCATATACGATACCATTTTATATCAGAGACTTGAACATCCTTGGATTCTGGTATCTGAGAGAGGTCCTAGAACCTATCCTTCACAGATACCAAGGGATGACTATACTCACAAAATAACAGAACTACAGGGCCAAATCGAACGTTAGTGGTCTACTGGTCAATCTTAGGGAATGGAAAGAGTGCCTCCTTCCCCTTTGTACGAGCTTGTCTCGTACGCTCAGTGTACAATATTCCACTTTGTCTTATAGAAGCCAATGGGTAAGGAGGGTCACACTCCTGTGGGAGGGGATAAACATTCTGACATAAGTTATCTATGGAAGATGCCATCAGACAGGAAAATGAACTTGGATGGATGGCCTGGATTTTGAAGAATGTGGATGTGCCTGAAATTTCCCCAAGGAGTTAGGTGAAAGTTGGCCCTTCTGGCTCTACTGAGATAACTCGGAAACAAGGTAGAGTGGCTTCCTGGGAAAGTAAAGATACTTTATAAACCAGATTATCTATCTGCATGTTAGTACTTCTGGGTCTTTTGTAAAGTTTTGTTTAAATGTTTTCATCCATTTGATGAAATAATCTGTGATCATATTCCAAACAGTGCAATATCTGAAGCGTTATTATTATGGAAACATGGAAAGATGCCCATGATATGCTGAAAAGTAAAATAAACACACTACTGATACCATTTGTATCCAAAAAAGAGTACACACATCTATATATATAGATTGCTGTATATGGCTTGCATATATATAAAAAGTTTCAGAAGGAATATTAACTAAGCTGTGTGTCTTTTATATGTAACATTTAACATCTCTTCAAATTACCAAATGTCCTCCAGAACTCTCAACCTCACACCCTGTATATACGTTCTATGTTTTTCTTCCTGGGTACCACTGAGCTCATACTCTCTCCTTTGCCTAGGATGATGTCCTCTCCTCCCTTCCCTAATTCGTAACGTTAAACAACTTTTAAGACATTTCTGAAAATTTTGCAGAGCAGTTTGGTGTAGCTGAGTATCTCTTCTCTCTGTATACCAAAACCACTGCTTGTTCTACATACTACAAGTTGGACATCACAAATCTGAATATCCAAAATCCTCCAAAAGTTGAAACTTTTTAAGTGCCAACATGATACTCAAAGGAGATGCTTAACGGGGCATTTCTGATTTTTGGATTTGGGATGCATAATTGGTATAATGTAAACATTCCAAAATCTGGGGGGGGGGGACCCAAATCCAAAACACTTCTGGTCTCAAGGATTTTGGATAAAGGATACTCAACCTTGTAACATGTATGAGTATACGCATTCTTGGAGTAACTTCTTGTATTGTTCACCTCTTTACATTTTATCTTTTCAGGTTTATTTATTTTCTCTACCAATATGTTATTGGGCATAGGGGCTGATACGGTTTGGCGGTTCCCCCACCCAAATCTCATCTTGACTTGTAGCTCCCATAATTCCCATGTGTTGTGGGAGGGACCCTGTGGGAGGTAACTGAATCATGGGAGTGGTTTCCTCCATACTGTTCTTATGGTAGTGAATAAGTCTCACAAGATGTGATGGTTTTATAAGGGGAAACCCCTTTCACTCAGTTCTTATTTTCTTTCTTTCTTTTTTTTTTTTTGTTGAGACGGAGTCTTGCTCTATCGCCCAGGCTGGAGTGCAGTGGCCGGATCTCAGCTCACTGCAAGCTCCGCCTCCCGGGTTTACGCCATTCTCCTGCCTCAGCCTCCCAAGTAGCTGGGACTACAGGCGCCCGCCACCTCGCCTGGCTAGTTTTTTGTATTTTTTTTTTTTAGTAGAGACGGGGTTTCACTCAGCCAGGATGGTCTCGATTTCCTGACCTCTGTGATCCGCCCGTCTCCGCCTCCCAAAGTGCTGGGATTACAGGCTTGAGCCACCGCGCCCGGCCTCAGTTCTTATTTTCTCTCGTCTGCTGCCACGTAACACATGCCTTTCACCTTCCACCATGATCGTGAGGCCTTCTCAGCCATGAGAAATTGTGAGTACATTAAACCTCTTTTTCTTTATAAATAACCCAGTCTCGGGTATGTCTTTATCAGCAGTGTGAAAACGGATAAATACAGAGGCCACATCTTGAGATTCTTGATTCCCCATATTTAGCAAAATACCTTTCCAGGGAGAAGCATGTAATACTTTAATGACACAGCCTAAATAAGACAATTAAAGTTGGAAAATATGTCATATTGCTGTCTTAAAGGGAAGCTGGGAGTATTTCCCATTTTCTTTTTTTTTTTTTTTGAGATGGAGTCTTGCTCTGTCACCCAGGCTGGAATGCAGTGGTGTGATCTCAGAACACTGCAACTTCTACCTCCCGGGTTCAAGCAATTCTCCTGCCTCAGCCTCCTGAGTAGCTTGGATTACAGGTGTGTGCCACCACACTTGGCTAATTTTTATATTTTTAGTAGAGATGGGATTTCACCGTGTTGGTCAGGCTGGTCTCGAACTCCTGACCTCATGATCTCCGCCTACTGGGATTACAGGCATGAGTCACCGCGCCTGGCCGTATTTACCATTTTCAAAAACTTGCAGCATATCCTACTCTACTCAAAATAGTAAGCCTATAAACTGTTTATTCAGTTTTAAAATGTTTGGAAAGTATCTTATTTTTTACGGAGCAAATAATACTATCTATTCATAGTATTACTGGTTCAGGGAAGATTCTGGCTAGATCAATATACCACATAGCGACACAGGAGCAGGATGAGCCTGAGGGAGAAATATGGCTGGGTTTCTCCTGTGAAGGAAATGACTGGAGAATTTTAAGATGTCAGAAGTCCAATTTTAATTTGCTTCCTGTCCCATACTATGCTTTAACCTGCATCATCAGGAAAGGAAGAACTAGTTCATACTGAGAAAGAAGGGCAGACATAGAACAGTAGGCATAAGAGGCAAAATAAAGTGGGAGAAATCAAGAATTGAGTGAGACCAGACCAAGAAGTACAAAGAGAATGTATGTTCCCTCAAGAAGCCTAAGAAACATGGGAGAGGACACTGGTATGGTGATTTGAGTGAACAATTTTTAAAAGGCTGAAAGATACAGGATCATGTGTCCCACAGAATATATGCTGAAAAGGCGTCTGTAGTCAAAGCAGTTTGAAAAATTATACACTATACTGTCATCTTGAAGAGTCACAATGGATATTAGCAGATTAAAGATTTTGAGATCTTTGATATTAAAAAACACTTCTGCAAGTCTGCTTAAAATGTGTCATTTGAGCTTTCCAAATTCATTTGACCTTGGAACCCACTTTTTCCATGATATCTAATAACAGATCACGTAACTGATGTTTTATCGAAACTACTTTAAGAAACACTGGCCTGGGATTCCACAGGATCTTAAAGATTGAGCCAAACCGAGAACTGAAAGGGTATGCCAGTTAAGGAGGAATGTCATGAACAGAGGTACACAAGCAAAAAACTATCAGGGAAATTTGACAGGTAGCAAGCATATCAGACCTAAAGACTGATTTAAAGTATGGGTGTTTCTATTTTCTTTTTAAGGATAAAAGAGGATTACATGATGGATACTAACAACTCACTAAGGAAGTATGAAGACAAAAATTATGATTCACTGGTACCCGTTGACATTTAATTTTAATTACAGATCCTGGAACATTTAAAAATATTGAAGAATTTGAAAATACTTTATTTATAGGGGACAACAGTTTCATTTATATAGAGAAATCTTCTAAATGCTAACCTGAATTACTAGCATAGAAAACAAATTCACAATAACTAAAATGTACTCCCCCAGTGAGAATTTGGCACGTAGTTCTGAAAGACAAATAATTCCCAGAAGAACTGATGCATTGGTATGGATGCCACCTTTACAATATTCAAATTAAAAACGGCTCAAGACTTAGAAAAAAAAACAAAACTATGAAAAGAGAACTGAAGGGATAAAGATGACATTGCAACATTGATTTAAGCCATAGGCTTTCTTCATATACTACTATGAAAGTGGACCAACAAAATAGCCACAGTAATGTTGCTTTATTTGGGAGTTGTATTTCTTATGCATTACTCAGAAGAATAAGAAACAGAGATCAATTTGGCAATGTACTGAGAGGAATTCTTAGTTACCAAAACTGTATGTAACTCAGACATATATAACACCACGCTAAAAATCTGTTAAACACACACAAAAAAAACAAAAGTGGCCACATTTTTGGATTAAATATATATTTCTCTAAGTTCAACAAAAAAATTTTGAGAAGTTGTAGTGATTGATTTTTGTTTAGTAAAATTTTTTAAATCTATCATATTATTTTTATTGATTGGTTGATTTCATTTATTGAATCCCTCTTTCTTCCTGTTTGTTAGGATTTTGATTTTTTATTGTGGTAGGAACACTAACATGAGATCTACTGTTAAACATTTAAGTGTACAATACAGTGTTGTCAGCTACAGGCACAATGTTGTAGAGCAGATCTCTAGAACTTGTTCATTTTGCATAATTAAAACTTCATACCTGTTTAATAGCAACTCCCCATTTTCCCTCCCCCAATTCTCTGGCAATCACCATTCTACTCACTGATTTGGAGTTTGTCTATTTTAGATACCTCACATAAGTGGAACGTAGTAGTTGTCCTTCTGTCACTGGCTTCACTTATCATAATGCCTTCAAGGTTCATCTGTTGTTACATATGGCATGGTTTCCTTTTTTTTTTTTTAAGGCTGAATAATATTCCATCGTCTGTCTATACCACATTTTCTTTAACCATTTATCTGTTGATGGACATTTAAGTTCAATAATGCTGCAATGAACATGCGAGGGCAAGTATCACTTTTATCTTGATTTCAATTACTTTGTATAAATACCCAAAAGCAAAATTGCTAGTTTTTTTTTTTTTTTTTTTTTAAAGAAACCTCCATACTGTTTTGGCATAGTGGCTGCACAATTTTGCATTCCCACCCAGCATACAAGGGTTCCAATTCCTCCACATCCTCACCAACACTCATCTTTTGTCTTTTTGATAGTAGTCATCATAACAGGTGAGGTGATAGTAAGGAGTACTTCTGCACTGAGGCACTTGTCTTAACTATATTTTTGTTGTACTTTCAGGAGACTATCTTCTAATAGATGTGTAGAAATTTATCAAATCTTTGTTCACTTTTTTAACTTCTAAGAGCTCTTCTTTAATCTCTGAGTGTTCCTTTTTATGAAATTGTTGATGAAAAAAAGTCGAACTATATAGAATATTTTAAGAGATTTATTCTGAGCCAAATATGAGTGACCACAGCCCAGACACAACCCTCAGGAGGTCCTCAAAACATGTGCCCAAGGTGGTTGGGGTACAGCTTAGTTATATATATTTTAGAGAGACATAAGACATCAAATACATTTAAGAAATACACTGGTCTGGTTTAGAAAGGCGGGACAACTCAAAGCAAGGGCTTCCAGACTATAGGTAAATTTAAACATTTTCTGGTTGACAATAGGATGAGTTTATCTGAAGACCTGGGATCAACAGAAAGGAAATGTTCAGGTTAAGATAAAGGACTGTGGAGACTAAGTTTTATTGTGCAGAGGAAGCTCTCAGCAGACTTCAGACAGCAGGTGGTAAAATGTTTCTTATCAGACTTAAAAGGGTGCCTGGCTCTTAGCTGATTATCTCTTGGAACTGGACAAGAAGGAAGGAAAACAAAGGGGAAAGGGGAAAAATCCTCATTAAAGAATGTGGATTTTTCCCACAAGAGACTTTGCAGGGCAATTTCAAGGTATGGCAAGGAAATATATTTTTGGGTAAAACATTTTGATTTTCTTCCTTATTATGCCAGAGTCAGATTGGAAAGTAAGTCAAGATATATAGGGTTAAATAAAACCCATCTGATGAGAATTTATGATTTGTAGGGCATGACTCTCTAGGCCCCTTAGACAGGAATTTGGGCAAGATTTAAGAAATCAGAGCTGAGTCCTCAAAATCCTATCATTGTTTCATGAATATGGTTTAAGAATATTAATTATGGAGGGCACGGTGGCTCAAGCCTGTAATCCCAGCACTTTGAGAGGCTGAGGCAGGCAGATCACCTGAGATCAGGAGTTCAAGACCAGTCTGGCCAACGTGGCCAAACCCCATTTCTACTAAAAATACAAAGGTTAGCCAGGCGTGGTGGTGGGTGCCTGTAATTCCAGCTACTTGGGAGGCTGAGGCGGGAGAATCACTTGAACTCAGGAGGTGGAGGTTGTAGTGAGCCAAAATGGCGAGACTGCACTCCAGCCTGGGCAACAAGAGTGAAACTCCAATTCAAAAATTAAAAAAAAAAATTAATTACATGTATGTATATATGTTTGGGCGTGTGTGTGTGTGTAGATAAATGCTATTTTTTTTGTTTGTAAATTGGCTCTTCATGTCCTTTGCCTATTTTTCTATTGAAGTGATCATTTTTGAACATTTTTCTTATGAACTTGGAAGAACTTTTCATATATGAAGGGCATTAACTCTTTGACATGACTTTTTTTTCCCTATGTTACCTTGTCCTTTTCTTTCCTTTTCTTTTTTGAGACAGTCTCAGTCTGTTGCCCAGGCTGGAGTGCAGTAACACGATCTTGGCTCACTGTAACCTCCGCCTCCTAGGTTCAAGAGATTCTCATGCCTCAGCCTCCCAAGTAGCCGGGACTAAAGGCATGAGCCACTACCCCCAGGTATTTTTTTTTTCCCAGTAGAGATGGTGTTTCACTATATTGGCCAGGCTGGTCTCAAACTCCTAACCTCAAGAGATCCGCCTGCCTCAGCCTCCCAAAGTGCTGGAATTAGGGATTACAGGCATGAGCCACTGCACCTGACCATTACCTTTTTCTTAAAGCACTGTTAGAAGATGCTAGAAAAGATTAAATATTTAAATTTTGATAGTTATTAATTATAGGCCAAATGTGTTACTCTTCCTTCTATGAAGAAACAGCTAAAAGATAAATTATTACTTCCCGCAATTTAAACTTCTAGTTACAAACTTTTGAGTACCTACAAGGTGCTCAGTGATAATACTGCTCTCTCTAACCCAAAGGTTACAATCCAGTAAATATCATTTTCCCTTCAAATAACTGTTGTTGGTAGAAGCAATTCTGGAAGTCTTTCCATTTTCATTATTAAGCAAGAAACATAAAGTTAATTTATAAATAACCTAAATTAAACTCAAACTTGTCAAGAAAAACTAATTTCTGCTTGTTTAAAAATTAGACAAATTTTCAATAATAAATACAATGTATTCATCCATGTTCCTAAAAAATATTTTACAAAATCTGCAAGGAAATATACTAAAGTTTTACATTTCCAAGCATTACCACATTTTGTAATTCGAAAAACAGAAAACTTTATACCTGGCAAAGAAAACAAACTGGCCTATACACCTAAGTACTCAAAAGCATGATATGAAAGAACTTAATTTTCAGTTGCTCTGGATAAAAATCACTTGCTACTACTAGCGCAATTCTAAAAAGTATGCACATATGAAGTCTGTCTTACAGCCATCTGCTATCTGTTGAGGGTACCAGTAGGAATCCAGAGATGCAAAGATAGCTACCATTATAACCCTGAAAATACTCTATGGAATCTTAACTGAATGCTATTCCATGGATAAACAGCTAAATTCTGGAGTCTTTTGAAATACTTTTTTTTTTTTAGAGACGGAGTTTCACTCTTGTTGCCCAGGCTGGAGTGCAATGGCATGACCTCAGCAACCTCTGCCTCTCGGGTTCAAGCGAATTCTCCTGCCTCAGCCTCCAGAGTAGCTGGGATTACAGGTATGGACCACCAGGCTCAGCTAATTTTGTATTTTTAGCAGAGACAGGGTTTCACCATGTTGACCAGGCTGGTCTTGAACTCCTGACCTCAGGCGATCTACCCGCCTTGTCCTCCCAAAGTGCTGGGAATACAGGCGTGAGCCACCGCACCCGGCGAAAGACTTTGGTGTTTAAACCAAAACATACATTTCATGCTTTGGTTTACAAGTTATATGGTAAGCACCCTCCTCCCCAACCAGTGAAAGGAAAGTCTACCCAAGTACTAGAAAAGAAAGACTGAAAAGGAACAAGCACATTAACATCTCTTTGGATCTATAAAATGGTATTCAAATTCAAGACTTTTGGAGGAACTTTTGGAGGGTTTTTGAATAAGAGTGTTCTATAAGATCACAGTGTAAGTTAAAGAGGAAAGAAAAACAAAAAGTGGCTCAACAGTCAAAGACAGGTTTGTTTTGGAGAATAAACCTGAGAGAGGCTTCTGGCCAATTTCAGTCAGGAAAGCTCTCTCTTACAGACTAGGAGTATTTATTGGTGACAGAGCTTATTACAGGCTTGGAATGTTTCTACATGGGGGAGAAGCTTATGACAGTGTTGGAATGTCTCTGGTCGGAGGGGAGGTTATCTTGGGGCTGACATCTCTCCAGCCAGAGGGAAGGTCATGTCGGGGCTGGCATGTCTCTGGTCCAGGAGGGGTTTGGAATGTTTCTGGTCAGAGATGTTATGTATGATTTATGGTCATGCTGACCTTAGCTATAAGGCTAATGCCCTTTGGATTTTGGTGGATTTTGATCAAGGTGAAACTTAAAATGTTGGTCTTCGTCCAAGATGGCGATGCTCCTGCTCTGTCAATCCAGACCCTGTAGTTATAAAAAGGATGAGGGGCGGTGTGTTCTTTCTGGCTACTTCCTGTTGACAAGGGGATAGACAGTTTCTGAGTCTTGCATTGACTGCAGAAGTAACACCATCTGTAGATGTTCTTGGGTAGTTGTCTGTGAAATGGCCATGATTCTGTCAGTTAAAAATCTTTGAAAAAGGTTAACTAGGCAGGGTAAGAACATTAGTCCTAGGCATATTAGGAGAGGGCCCAGGAATGGGGTGACCCATGCTATGATTCTGCTCCCAAAGAATCTATTTGGTTGTTTTGGTATTCCCTTAGCTTTTTAGCCCTTTCTTTAAGTTTTTCAGCAGAGTCTCTTACTAGGCCTGATTGGTTGAGATAGAAACAACATTCCCTACCTAATGAGAGGCAGAGGCACATGTTTGGAAAGGCCCATGTATTATTTTTTGTTAGTAACCGTTATTCCTTCTATGAGGATAATAATTAAGCAAAATGCTACAGCAATTGAGATTCCCTGTCAGATATTCCACCCTGAGGGTGCTACAGTATATAGTCCTACTGCAAACAGTACAGTGAGTAAAGCAATTCCCACAAGGGTGGCGTAGTAAATAATTTCCATCATATTTAAGACGTTCCTTTGGGCTGTCAGGGGTTGCTTCCTCAGCTTACCAGGCTTCGACTCCAGTGTGATGTATCCAGGAGTTGATTCCTGTAAAAGATACTGTCTCAATTACCCTGGTTCCGTAGACTCACTAGACATGGGGGTGAAGGATTCCGGGCACCCTCAGCTATTAGTTGTCAGTGCCCAGCAGTGAAGAGATTTCTTCCTGTGATGGTTGGGGGGCTTAGAGGCAGCGCCTGATAAAACATCTAGTTTTCAGTTCATAGGGCTTTAAGAAAGCACAACTTATTTAGAAACTTGTAGCCAGAAAAATTAGAATTTAATTTAAACTGTAGAAAATAATAAAAATTGAAAAACATTAGGCAAGACTAGAATTTAACAACAGGTGTGCTACAGTTTTTGAAACATAATTTTCTCTCTCCAGTTTCCCATTTATTAAAAGCCAAGTCATGGCAGGACTGGCTTGCTTTATTATACTTGGCTTAATTATTTGGATACAGTACAGCAAGAACAATTATTTGTTACACAGGACTTTTTTTTTTGAAGTGGAATCTCGCTCTGTTGCCCAGGCTAGAGTACAGTGGCACCATCTCAGCTCACTGCAAACTCCGCCTCCTGGGTTCACGCCATTTTCCTGCCTCAGCCTCCTGAGTAGCTGGGACCACAGGCACCCGCCAGCACGCCTGGCAAATTTTTTGGATTTTTAGTAGACATGGGGTTTCACTGTGTTAGCAAGGATGGTCTCGATCTCCTGACCTCGTGATCCGCCCGCCTCAGCCACCTGTAAGTGCTGGGATTACAGGTGTGAGAAACTGCGCCCGGCCAACATAGGCCTTTTAAATTGGTATTGATTTATCTGGCTCACCGCTTCATTTGGCCAACTCAGCCAAAATGCTTTGTGCTGGGAGCAAATAAATCACACCAAGGACCTATGTCCAAACAGTACAAGAGATATGGGGTAGATACCTGGAAAACGATGTGACCACACTATCATATTACAAGACATTGAATGGCATGCCACCCATTGGGTGCCAACGACCAGGTATTTATTGGCTAGCTCCAAATGGGACATATTGGCTACGTGGCACTAACTTATGGCCGTGGTTACCTCCAGAGTGGTTAGGACAATGTTCCCTAGGTTATGCTTGGGCACAAGGATAAGTAATTCAGACCCTGCCAAAACCAGCAAACCTTTTTCATTTACAATCTTGTTGGACACATTTGGTATTTCAATGGTATGACCACTTAGCTTGAATCTTTGTACCACAGATAGGTATTGAAGATGTTATATGGCATATAGAGGCTTTAATGAATTACACCCAAAAGGTCCTGAATGATAGCTGCATGAGTATCTCCTCACTAAACAAGGAAGTCATGCTTATGAGGAAAGTTGTGCTGCAAAACTGTATGCCTTTAGATAGACTTACGGCAGCACAAGGGAGGACCTGCGCCATCATAAAAACGGAATGTTGCGTTTATACTCCAGATGAATTGAAGAACATAACCTGACTTATGACTGATATGAAAACCCAGAAAACCCAGATACCTGTTAGATCCAAAACCCTCGTTAATCAACTGGTTGAGTGGTGGGTTTGGATCCTGGGGAACTTGGTGGCAGAAGCTTATTGCTTATATTAGTAATATTAATTTGTGTTGTGTCCTGTTTCTGCTTACAGTGTTGTTATGGGATGTGCCTGTAAATATGTCAACTGAAAGGGCTAGGGTAATGATTCCCTAGAAAATTGCTCTAATTGAGAAGGCAGTAATATAGCCTGACCCAGCTTCCAGGTGTGATTTCCTTTTGTTGCTATAAATCTGGCCTACATATTTTTTCTTTTTTTCCCTTTCCTTTTTTACTTCCTTCCTCTCCCTGTTGTTTTTAATCTTCATGGGGCATGACTTCCTAGGAATGAGCCTTCCTAGAGACTGGGGACCTGAATTGCTAGGAATAAACCATTCTAGCAGTAAGAAAGCAGCTTGAAAAAGGGAGGAAAAACCAACCTGAGGCCAGGAACTCGTATTCCTTTTAAAATGCTTTTTCCAAAAGATTTTACAGAAAAAAGAAGGGAAATGTGAAAGGAAATTAAATTTTGGGACCCCAAACTCATTTAGCCAAAGGGAAGAAGTCAAGCTGGGAACTAGGTCATGCAAATCTGTCTCCCCCTTTGGTTTCTAAACAGGATGGCTACAAGATGGAAAGCTACACACTTCCCCTGTATTTTGCCCACAAGGAAATTCCCAGTGAGCTAAAATTTCATCATGGCAATGCCAACTGATAGCTTACAGGTGCAGTTACCCCGGCCCACCAGACGTAAATGCATATCTGATTGTTTCCCACCCCATTTTGTCTGTTATCTTACGTAAAATGCAGATTCTCCCCATTTTTTCCTCTGCCCCTTTTATGTCATCTTATGTAAAAAATGCAGATTCACTGAGCCAGACAAAGGCATAAACGACTATTTGCCCCTACCTACCTCTTATATGACAATTGTGTACTTCTCAATATCCTGCCCTTTCCCCTTTAAATTTGGACACCTCAAAATCATCTCCAGAGAAAGGCATAGACTTGTCTCCCGGGCACGTCCTTAACTTTGGCAAATAAATCCAAAATGATTGAGACTTGTCCCATCATTTTTCTTGACACCCACTACAAATTCAATTGGGTTGAAAAACTTTTCTTTTAAAATCAAGTATCAGGTGAAAGTCTGCTACTCACATGAATTACCAGAAAGAAATTAATTAATTTTACAAAAAAAAACTGAGAACTAGTGATATTAAGTGACTTAACCAAGATACAACGTCAGTTAGTGGCAGAATGAGTTTTTAAATCATACCATGCTATTGCTGTTAGGTTTTCTTAAAAGGGAAGGTGGGGGGTTAAAGAGAGATGGGGGTGGGGGGGCTCTACAGCAACACAGGTATATTGCAAAAACCTGCAGAGATGGGGGAGCAGCTTAACGCCAGAGCCTACCGCTGTTCACAGGCTGGGGACTTACAGGTATGGGCAGAAGGGGTCTGGGCTGTCTGGTTCACTGCCCGGCAGGATATTGATAAGATGTTCCTATGATCAGGTGGTTTGGCCCTTTTTTCCGGTTGCAGGGTATGATAGGGATGTTCCTTCAGTCGGGCCTTTGCTTAGCAGGGTATGATAAGGATGTTCTTGTGCACTGTGGTCAGGTGGTTAGGCAGGATGTTTCTCACAGCCCAAACTCCCGTGGAATGTGTTACTTTGACCAAGGTCTGCAAAATGGTGGGGGGAGTTACAAAATGGTGCAGTTTGGACTAACAATTGCCAAATGAAAGGGAATTTCATTTTGAAGCTAGAGAACTGGAAGGATAACTTGGGGGAAGAGGGTTCTTTGGAGAAAAGTGGGTCCAAGAGGAATCTACAAAGTGTAAAAATGGGAAACTTTTGATAGCTAAGCCAGCATGAGGGGATTGGTATCCAGTACCCTGTAACAAGTGAGAAAGTGTTTAAAAAACAAGGTCCTCACCACTGTGAAAGTGAAAACAACCTATAGGATGGAAGAAAATTTGTGCAAATCATATATATATACATATATGACTTACAACTGGACTATATAAAGAACTCTTACAATTTAATAACGAGAAGTCAAATAATCCAATCTTTAAAAAATGAGCAAAGGATCTGAATAGACATTTAACCAAAGATGATATACAAGTGGTTAATAAGCACAGAAAATATAAAATGATGCTCAACATCATTACTCATTAGAAAAACACAAGTTGAAACCATAATTAGGTACCATTTCAAATCCTCTTGACTGGCTACAATAAAAATGGCAGACAATAATAAGTATTGATGAGACTGTGGAGAAATCAGAACCCTCAAACATATCTGGCGGTTATGTAAAATGATACAGCTCCTTTGGAAAACAGTCTGGCAGTTCCTCAAAAGGCTAGAGTTACCATATAACCCAGTAATTCTACTCTCAGGTATACACCCAACAGAAATAAAAACATGTATGTATACACAAAAATCTGTACACAAAACATTCATAGAAGAAATATTACTAACAGCCAAAAAAATGAAAACGACCCAAATGTTCATCAATGAATGGATAAAATGTGATATATCCACACAATGGAATTAGGCTATAAAAAGGAATGACGTACTCATACATTCTACAACATGGCTGAACCTTGAAAACACACTAAGTGAAAGCCCGTTACAAAAGGCCACATATTGTATTATCCTATCTTTGTGAAATGTCCAAAATAAGCAAATTTATGGGGACGGAAAATAGATTAGTAATTGCTTATGGCTGGTGGGGTAAGGTTAATGGGGGAGGTGGTGACTGCTGAGGGTAAAGAGTTTCTTTTTGGGGTGATGCAAATGTTCTAAACTTGACTGTGGTAAGGGTTGCACAATTCTGTAAATGGGTGAACTCTACTGAATGTAAATTACATCTCAATAAAGCTCTTAAAAAGGAAAAAGAAAAGGTTCCCCGATTGGTATTTTCCACAGCAGTTAATAATTAGAAGGCAGCTCTTTAAGTAGGAAATTTAGGAGTAGCCAACAGATGCTCCAAACAGTTAAATTTGTAAAAAGGCAACATCTGAACTGGATGCTATGCTAAAGGTTTGGGGATCTGGCGTGAGTGGCGGTGGATACCAAATAACATGAAGGACAGTCTTTGCCCTAACTGCAGGAATGATTTAATGAAGAAAACAAACACCTAAAAATAGTAAAAAATGAGTAAGTGAAAAATGATGGATACGAAGCAGATAACCAATGCAGCGGCATGAAAAACAACTTTCGATTCACTGGAGTAAATTCTGGTCCTGGACAGACAGGAGGTTGTGGGGACAGAGATCGAGATCAGTGGGGGAAGGAGCGCTTCACGTTCAGGGGCCCATGAGTTGAACAATTCGGACAAAAGAGGTTTAGCTGGAGATAAGGCGTGAGAGTACAGTTCTATCTAAGGGACACAGCTCCGGGTATGCCATTTTCCATTTCGTAGAGTCTCTTAGAAACAAAATGCTACAAATTCAACAGACTAAAGTAGTCTTTCAAAGTAAAGTTAAAATCACACTGAATTACTATCTCTAATGACTGAGTTCATTAAGCGCAATAATTGCACTTACAGGTTTTGTAACTAAAAAGGAAAAATGTGTTTCTTGTGGCAATGAATACTCCAAGAACAACTTGGCTCTCCGCACAGGCTTGGACATTAAAGCGCCGAAGAAGTCCCAAGGTGGACATCGGACAACGAACGTACCTCAAGTCAACCGAGGGAAGCGAAGACGCGAAGGCATCCCGGGGACTGCATTTTTGCAGGTAAACCCGGGCTAGGCGCTCCCGCCGGGAGGTTGGCTATTGCCCGAATGCGGAGGCAGAAAAGCTGCGGCGTCCCAACAACAAGCTCACCGTGGCCCCGCCCGGGCCAGCTCTCGGTTTCCATGGCTAACGTCAACTCCGGCGACCGCCACCCGGAGCTGAACAGAGCGCGTGCGCGCTCAGGACCTGGCCGGCGCCCGGCTGGCCTCGCTGCCCCGGTCTATGCTCGCTCCGGGGGCGGGCCCTGCCGTACAGCAGGCTTGGCCTAAAGGAAGCAGGGAAATAGCGCGCTTCGTTCGCGCCAAGCTTAGGCCAACATTTGCCTGGCCAGGGACGACGTGAGTCGCTCATGCTCTGGTCTGGCACTGGGCCTAGGAGAAGCACCAGCGGCGAGAGCGGGGACGCCCTGAACTTTCCACTGGGCCGGGCCTTTACGCAGGAGCGTCGTTGCCCTGGTGACGTGACGTCCTTCCTCAGGATTGTGCGCCGGGGTCGGAGAACAGAAGTGCAACCGCCATTTTGCGCATCAATTCCCCAGAGGTTGGGTCAGGTTGTCTTAACGCAAGCAGAGGGGTGTGGCAGGGCTCCAACCGCTCGGGGTCCCGCGACTTCCATTAATGAATTCGCACACTGGCCCTCACCACTCAACACACCGACGGTAATGAATGTTTTTTGAGTGATACTACATGCAACCTATTCGGCTTGGACGATTGGGGGACTGCATATACGTGATCGTTATCGCTTCAGTTTGTGGCCGCGTCTTAAAATACAAGGAACCAACATGTCCATCATAGAAACGTGATATTAAGATATTAGTAAAACAAGGCAGAGTTCCGGCGTTCCAATTAAAAGGCCGTGGCTGATTCTTATTAGTGTGGCGGGAATCTTTACAGCCTGGCCGCAAAGACCCCAATTAAGGCTAGTTAAAAAGTTATCCCTATATCCAGGGCTCACCTCCCCCATTCTCCACGAAATATGAGCCCCCTCCCCCCCACCAAGTTCTGGAAACGTTCCAGATTGCCAATTGGGAGTCCTCAACACGGCCCCGGAGAGCATTAACAATAATTGGTCTCAGCTGATTTAGAGGCTCGTGTAAGGGAACTTTGAAGCTAACTTGTCGGTATCAAGGTACCCGCAACTCCCCCATGTGATTGGTTAGATACTGTAGCAAGTTCTGCACACTTCAGAGTCCAAGATGACTTGTGGACTGTGTTGTTTGGATCCCCATTCCTCAAAACGATAAACGCGGCCTTAATTTTTTTTTTTTTTTTTTTTAGTTCTTGGCTCTTGGCTATCCTGGAAATGATGACTTTGTATTTAAGTATTTAGGTTTTCAGTTCATAATAGAAAAATAATTACTGTGTGAATATTAAAAGAAAGCCAAAGTTGTATTTATTTATTTATTTTTAAGATATTCTGTTCAGAGGAAAAGTGTAGTTTGTTGAAAGCGTGTGGAAGAAAACCCGGGATATACATATACTTGTCTTCAAGGACTTAATTTGCAGGTAGACCCTTTCATAGTTTGGTGTCTTCACGATTTGATAGAATATGGGAAAATGTGCTGTTGGTCCATCCTAAGTTTTTCTCATTGAAGCTCACTTATTGCGGGTCAGAGTACCACATTAAGCATCTTGGAAGCACCAGTTACCGCTAAGAAGTCTGTTTCATATGGTTAAGAGTAGAGGCTCCAGAGTCAGGAACTCTGGGTTGAAACCCTGGCACCACTGCTCACTACTTGTGTGATCTTGAGGTTATGTAATTTCTCTAGTGCTCGGTTTCCGCATATCTTGTAAAATAAGGCAAACAATAGAACTTAACCCACAGAGAGTTATGTCATTGGATTAAATCAAATAATTGTAAATTGCTTAGCAGAGTAAATGGCACAGCATAAATGCTTAGTAAGGATGAGCTATTATCTTTATGTAGAGGGTGTATTTATGCTTGTTCTTCTCATGGCCTTTACGTATGACCCAATCAGAATTAACATGTTTATTGTTGAAATATCTGCTGTTTTTCAAATATATTTGAACATCACACTTTCTTAGAATAAAATTAGTAGAGCATATGGTACAAGCCCTTTGGTTAGCTGTGTATAAAATATTCATTCAGCATTTATTGAAATAGTGAAGGGAATAGTGGTTCCTATTTGTCAGGAACTACACTAATTGCTGTAGAAAGTCAAATAAAACATGATCCTTAAGGAATTTATCAAAAGGTAACTTGGACATCAAGGATATAACTTGAACAACAGGACATCAGTAATTACAGTGTGTGTGATAAACAGGTATGCGCTGAAGTTCAGAAACAAAGTGGGACACATAATTCTGGGGAAATTAAGGATAGTTGCAATCCGGTTTTAAAGGGTGAGTAGACAGCTGGGCCAGGTGTGGTGGCTCATGCCTGCAATCCTAGCACTTTGGGAGGCTGAGGTAGGAGGATCGCTTGAGCCTAGGAGTTCGAGGCCAGCCTGGGCAACATGATGAAACCCTGTCTCTACAAAAGATACAAAAAATTAGCTGGATGTGGTTGTGTGCGCCTGTGGTCCCAGCTACTCTGAGGCTGAGGTAAGAGGTTGTTGCAGTGAGCCGAAATCACCCCACTGCACTCCAATCTGGACAACAGAGTGAGATCTTGTCTCAAAAAAAAAAAAAACAAGAAAAGAAAAAAAGAGTTAGCTGGGAGAAGAGATATTCCAGGTAGAGGAACATTTATTCTTTAATTCATTTAACACATTTAGAGCATACATAGAATCAGTACTTTGTGTACCTTGTTTAATCTTAACCTCATGAGGTAGCTTATTATTATTTCAAATGTAAGGAATCTGAGCTTGAGAAAAGTAAAATAAGTGATGACATCTGGAGTTGAGTCCATATCTGTATGTCTTCAGAGTTCATATATTTTTCCTGCCCTGCGATTCACATAAAATGAAACAAATTGTGAAAAATCTGGAACTGCTGCTTCAGCCAGAGAAGATGTTTAGTCAGGCATTATCATGACATACATGTTATTGTGTAATGGTAATGCCCGTTTTCAGTTCATACCCAAGTTACTTCTCTTGCTAAAAAATGAAACAAAAACAAAACCCACCCCATAAACCCTCACTCTGCCCTGTTCCCAGAGACCACTGGCCAGAAGTCTCTGAAAATAATCAGAGCTGCAGCACTAAGTATGGGCTAAAGGGGAGGCAAAATCAGGCCCACAGTTCCGGGTGTCTTTAAAGAAGCACAGGAGGAATAATAGCTTTGGGAAGAAAGATAATGAATCTACTTTGAGACCTGTGTGTAAGGGATTGATGGGATATGCAGGTGCCTATGACCAGTTGGAAATACAGAATAGGACCTATATTACATATTGACCTTGGGAGAGAAGTTAAGACATAGAATATTCTATAATTTTTTTTTTAAAAAAAGATAGTTGCAGTAATAAGATTGGAAAAGAATTCCAAAGTTTATATCTTAATGGGACAAGAAGAAAACTGAAGAAGAAAAGGACTATAAAATAAAAAGACTGACTTGTTATATGGCTTATTGAAAGTCACTGTATCATAGATCATGATATGCATCAAAGATCATGTGAAAGGGCATGTGGTGGGTAGAAATTTTAGAGTGTCTCAGCATGTTCGTGAGATTTGGGTTGGGCAAGTTATGAGTTATGAGAATATTGAAGACAGGAAGTACCCAATGGTTAATTACAATGTTTTATATTGAAATTTCCTTTAATATAGAAACTTTCATATCCCATAAACATTCATAAATAGAACCATCAAATAAACAATATATAATGTAATCATGGCTTTGCCATTGGTTGGTCTCAAGCTTTACTCTAAGATACAATATGTGTCTTTTAAATTCCAGTACTCAAAAATTTACAGTAATTACTGATGGGGAGTGTATGATAAAGATAGTTTCAAATTTTGGTTATGATAAAGAATTTTTAGTTTTCCTATATAACTGTTAAATTTCACTATTATTCCACATCAATAACTTCACAGATGAGACTTCATTTTAGAGGTGTTCCAGTGGATATTATTTTGGAACATTGTAACTACTGGAAACTTATTTTGGATAATTGTTTAAAAAAACACAGGTGTTTAAGAAAGAACACAGTAGAATTATTAGTGGACTGGAAATCAGTAAATTGGAATATTTAAAAAGCAAGACTTTAATTTTTTAAATTATATGACAATTTGTAAAAATTTTAACTTCACCGAAAGATCAAATTTTAATGGTAACAAAACTGTAAATATCTGTCATGCCGGACCCCATTCACTTCAGTATGGATGGCACCAGGTTCAAGAGGCCAAATAGAGACCCAGAGCCAGCAAATGAGATACTGGGTTTGTTGAAGGGAACTTATGTACAGAGCAGTACAGTGGCAGTGGGCTAGACAGGAGAAGTGCCACCATGTGCAGAAAGCATGCAGTTTAGATAGTGCTTGCACTTAACACCCTCCCCCTAGCAACCTCCATCTGGCAACCTTCATTTGACCCAAAACAAAGGACCTCAATCTTCTGTAAGGCCCACGTTCCACAGGATGGGATGGGGCTCAGATGTTCTCATAGATAAGGATGAATCTCTGGGTTGGCCATGATGGGAAGACGGAACCTACATTGAGGTGTGTCTGCCATACAGGGTCATTCTCAGGATATGTTTATGTTTTGCTGTCTGGTGTGTCTGCCATACACCATCCACAGGCATACTTAACAATTTGATTCTACAAAAATTAAATTACACACATCTGAATTAAGTACAATCATTCTCCTTTATTTTTGCAAACATTATTGATAGTTGATGATGCAGATTTCATAGTCTTTCTCCCAGCATTTTACACTAGATTGGAGCATCAGTTAACTTACTGACAGTAACCAAGGATATGATGCCTTATTAATTTCTAAAGCTATAACTGAAGTTAGCAACCTCAAGTAGATGCCCCTTTCCTGGCATTTGCCTGCCAAGTTCTCCATTTATAAATGTACTAACCATTTAGAATTTTGTGAATATTATCTTCACTTTCCTTTTGAATGAATATGTAAATGGAAGTGCCATGTGCAAGTTAACTGAGAGAATTTTTACTGAGTAGGAAAGTTATGATTACATAAGAGTAGGGGGGAAAAGTTAGGTGTAATTTGCCTAATGTTGGAGGAAAGCCTGTTGACCCCTCTGCAATCTTCCCAGCCTCATTATACTGTTGAGTGGAAAAGTCCACATTTGTTACAATTACTTCCTGCAGTTTACATTGTGATGCTCTCTTTAGGTTAATATATTTTAAAACACAAAAACTAGAGGTTATTCATATTAAATAATTATTTATGGGAAATGAAACCACATTTAGCAAATACAGTTTATGCATAAAATAACAAAAACCAGTTTTGGTGGGATGGTAGATTAGAGGTATATTTTTGAAACTTAGCTTGGCTGTGTTTAACAAAATTTAAAACGCAGTTCCCTTGACACAGAATTTCATTTAAATGTATTGAACCTATTCCTTATTGAAGACTGTTCAGTGTTTTTGCTATTACAGGTGTTTGTACTAGAAAATTTGTAATATCAAAAAAGCACAAAACAGTCTTCAATAGGGGACTGATTATGTAAAAAGATTATGTAAAAAGGAGATATATTGGCATGTACATCTATGCAAAGATGTCCAACTTACATTAATTAAAACAATTAAAAATTATGATTTTGCATGGTATGATTTTATGTTAAACTGGATGTAAGCATGAGCATGTTTTATATATGCATATTTCTGAAGGACATATAAGAAACAACAGACCTTAACCTCAAGAGATTAACTGGGATTTGACTGGAGGGGGAACTTTCACATTTTACCTTATACTCTTTTGTGCTGTTAATACATTTTTAAATAATATATATTATTTTATAATCTTTAAATAATAAAAAAATTAAAAACAAAAGCATTAAATTGGCTGCAGTACTCCTACCCTCCAAAAAACTCACCAAGCCGTTAAGTGATTTAGCCACTGTATAACCAGTATAGAGGTGTAGTGGATTTTTGTTTTTATAATAGTACCTTTATCCAGAATATATTTGGAAAAATTGTTGTTTTTCTGAATAAAGAAATTAAAGTATTGATGCTTTCATAGGAAGAGAAGTGCCATATTATTTTTTAAAGTTGTATTACAGTTGAAAATTACTGTAATTTATTTGGTATATTGGTAAATCTTGAGCTTTGATAATCAGACAGTGGGATACTAGACCGCTGTAGTATTAGATTAATAGGTCATCTTTTGAAATCTTTAAAATTAGTTCATTTTATATAGTAAATGAGAACATTTACTGAATTTATGTATACATTCTGAAGCTTGTTTGATTTTTTCAAATGTCTGTAAAATATAAATTTTAGCATATGTGTTGAGATATATTTGTGTATATATACAGATATGTATATCTACAAAAATTTGTACAAATGTGAAGTATATGTTATATATAACATGCAAAATAAAATATACTCTATTTTGTTGAATCAGCAATGACTAAGTATTACTGTAGGAAATTTTTAGATGTGGTTTCTTTTTAACAGTATAGTTTTGAAGTGTAATCATTTTAATAACATTTATGCTGGTACTTTAAAATATTTTTATTTTACCAGAGCTGTGTTTTAGACTCTTAGTTTAAATTAAAACCAATATATAGAAACAAATATTAGAATAATTATTAATCCCATGGAATTTAAAAAATTCTGTTATTTATGAATTCCAAGCCAAATATCTGATTCATGTTTTTATTACATATCAGTTTTACTCCTATAAGACTTTGTAATTGGTAGAAAATTCATACACATTTAAAGAGCAGTATGCACAAAAGAGATGCATATACTAGTAGAGATAACCATGTAGTAAGAAACAATGGATGTTTTTGTGACTTTTATATAAAACTAGCCTATGGATCATTTTCCCTGTGAACTTTTTCCCTGATAATTTTTCTCCTGACATCATAATAATGAAAATAATAAAATTTTAGAGGCAAGCTTTAAGAGCATGTACGCCCTGCCTAATACAGCTAATAAAACCAAAAAACTTACCCATACTATGTACTGCAAAAATTCAATGACAGTTTTTTTATTTTGAGTGGTCAAATTCGTGTAGAAGCATACACCCTGAATTGCACAATTCAGTATCCCTGGGCAACTTGTTTCTGTATCATTCATATTCCCAAATGTACTCTGGGCTATAAGAGTGGGCTGTGAAAACCTAAAAGTTATATTTACTCTTATGAAAAGACTTCCTTTTTTTATGTTTGCCTTCTTTCCCCATGTACAAATTCTTTAAAAATACAGTACATCTTAAAAGACTAACCTGAATATAGTGTGGACTCTTCTAGAATTTTTATTCCACTTTCTTCTGATGCACAGAATGAATAGTATTTGCTTTATGAGTCAGTAAACAATCTTTAAGAACAAGGAAGGCCTGAAGCCCATTTCCCCTCCTTTTGATTATATCCAAATACCCCATCCACTGATGCCTACTTAAGAACACTCTGAAATATGTTGTCCTCTTTGCATGATCTCCATTTGCTAGACCAGTTATTTTCCTCATTCCTCGTCAAAGCATGAACTCAATAACTGATTAAGAAAACAGTGTTCTTAGTGTGAAAGAAAAAGATAATGATGTTCATAAGGTGATGGAAAGCATATTTAACAAGAAATAATGAGATCTGAATTACCATTTGAGCTCTGCAAGAAACTTGATAATTTTCTTTTGGGCAAGTCAGTCTCTAGGTTTCCTTTTCTCCTCAGTGATATTAAGGATCGGTCTGTCTCTAAATTTTCATATAACTGTATATTTCTACTTCTATATTATTTTTCTGTTAGTTTTATCATGCTATTGGTGGAAATAAAGATAGTCTATACAATTTTATTTTTTATGCAAATACATTTTTAAAAGTGCATAAATTTTTAAAATAACATACTTAAACATAAGAGTGAGCTTTATGCTAAGCAGACCTAAACAAAACATGACTATCATTAGAAAACTAACTCTCTTTACTTCAGTATTGACCGCTTTTCTTGGGACAGTGATTTCTGTGAATATTAGCATCAGGTAATGTGTCACCTTAATCAGTATTCATTAAGTAGCAACAGTTTACCTTCTGAGGGCTCTTTCTTTAAGGTCAGTTAAGTAAAAATGTTAAAGCCAGTTATTATGAGGATTTCTGCCATGTAATAGTCAAATTATTTTATACTTTGCCTCTTTTTGATTAAAAGTAGTAGTCAAAGATGTCGAAGCCCTCAAAGGTGATTTTGAACATGAAGTGCTGGAGCTACCCAGGCAGCAATCAGAAACAATTAGGAAAAATGTACCAAATGCTTCATTCTTTCTCTAGGCTGCATGGCAAATTACATTTAATATTTCAGGCTTGTTGCATTTTAAAATAAGGCCTCCAACTAAGCAATTTTCAAGACAACTCCAATCAAAAGATATTTCTTAAAATTTTCTTATTGCTATAGAAATGAAAAGAGTGATTGTCTATGTTGATTAGCCTTGAAGATTGCTTTGGGAAAAATTTGATAATTCTAGTACCATTACCATTATAATTTACAATCTGTAAAGAATTGAATACTACATTGACTACCAGGATAGTTTAAGGCTTCCTTTTTATCTCCTAATTTTATTCTACTACCTTAACATAAAGAAATCCTTGTAATATGTATTTAATGCATATATAATTTATTTTTATCATGATTCTTGAAAATTATTCTCAATTAGATCAAACAAAAATCCACCATAGAGCATAATAAATATGCCTGAAATATTTATTGATGCCTACTATGTGCCAAATTTTGTGCTAATCAACTTGGCAGATAGAGATGAAAAAGAAAGATTTAACTTCAAAGAGCTTTCAGCTTAATGGGTAGGAAATTCACAATAAAAAGAAACGAACAAAATAAGAAAAATTTAGAGCCAATTGCATTTCAGTTATGATGAGTTGTGTATGGTTGATACAATTTCATTTTCTTATGCCAAATGCTAAATAGAGGTTACAGTTACCTGATATGGCAAAACCTGGCAAGTTAGAAAAGTGCTCCCATAATAATGCTTTTATGCTTAGAAAGAAAAATTATAATGGAATGAAATTACATTACACTTGGCAATGTATAGAAAAATGTTTAAATACCAAGAAAGACCTTTATTCTGGCAAGGAGATTCATTTCTTACGGACTTCTGATTCAAAGACCAAGTTTTTAATTATTTTAAATAGTTTTAAAATAGCTAAAATGTACCAGCTGTCTTAAACTAGAAAACAAAATAAGATTCAGTGATAGTGAGGATTCAGTAACATGGCATTCTAATTTATTCACTCATGAACTCAATTAGTGAACATTTATTGTGTGTTTACTAGGTGATAGACAATTTGTTAGAGGACTAGTGATGAAAGAGTACCAGTACCTCTTGTTATGGGCCCCACTGGTGAGAGTGCTGAAGTAATACACATCTATATGATCACTTTGAAAATGAATGTATTCATATTTATCAGCAACTCTAAAAATGTGCATACTTTTAACTGATTAATACTTTTCTGTGCAAAGGATTCAAAAGAAGTAAAGATTTATGTACATATGTATTGCATGTTTCTAATATTAGAAAATTGGAAGCAACTTGAATGTTCTATAGTTCAATGATTAAGAAAATTATAGTATTTCCCCTTGGTTGACTATAACATAAACATTAGGATGATAATGATAATGGCTTTGTAATGCCATGGAAAATGCTTAGATACATAATATGAAGAAAATCAAAATTTTATAAACTATTAAAATTCTATGAAAATATACAAATGACAAAACTTGGAATTTTACAAAATGATAGTTGTATTTGCATGGAGGTGTTCCAGATGATCATCTCATTGTGTTTTTGAAATATCATGTACTATTTAACAATGGTGAATAAAATATTTTAATGTATAAAAGTCCCGAATGGCATACAACCTTTATGCATTGCTGATGAGAATGTAAAGTGGTGTAGCTGCTGTGGAAAACAATATGATGGCTTCTCAAAAAGTTAAACATAAAATTACCGTATGATCCAGCAGTTCCACTTCTAAGATATCCAAAAGAATTAAAAGCAGGAACTCTAATAGATACTCATATACCCATGTTCATAGCAGCATTATTCACAATAGCCAAGAGGCAGAAGTAAACCAAGTATTCATTAACAGGTGAATGGATATGCAAAATGTATATACATACAATGGAATATTATTTAGCCTTAATAAGGAAGGAAGTTCTGACACGTGTTGCAACATCGATGATAAACATGTTTTTTTTTTTTTTTTTTTTTTTTTTTGAGACAGGGTCTTGCTCTGTTGTCCAGGCTGGAGTGCAATGGTGGGATGCTCACTGCAGCCTCAACCTCCTGGGCTCAAGCAGTCCTCCCACCACAGCTTTCCAAAGGCCTGGTGTTATAGGCATGAGCCACTGTGCTCAGCCCTGGATGAACCTTGACAACATTATTCTAAGTGAAATAAGGTATTCACAAAATTATTGTACAAATATTGTATGATTACACTTATATGATGTATCTAGAGTAGTCAAATACATAAAGACGGAAATTAAAATGGTGGTTTCCAGGGACTTGGGGGAGGAAGGATGGGGAGTTATTGTTTGATGGGTACAGAATCTCAGTTTTGCAAGATAAAAAGAGGCCTGGAGATGGGTAATAGTGATGGTTGCATATCAATGTGAATGTACTAAATGCCACTAAACTGTGCACTTAAAAATAGTTAAGATGGTAAATTTTATGTGTATTTTACAACAATTTGAAAAATAAAGGTTAAAATGGTAGATTTTATGTTTAGTGTATTTTGCTATAATAATAAAAAATTTTTAAAGTAGTTCAGAAGCTGTGGATGGATTTCTATATATGTATCGGAAGTTGAAAAGGGGACAATTTATAGAGTAAGAGTATAATAATAGTACAATGAAAAAAAAAGAAATGCATAAAGCAGTTTCAAAAAGAATTCCGAAGATAAATATCACCAAATTATATTCTGTGTTAAACTGAAATGCGTGATTTGAAATGTTTTGCGCAAGTATTTCTCCTGCCTTTTTTTGTCTAAGCTCATGACTATAGGTGGTAGTAGAAAATGTATTGTTAGACTGAAATGAACTTTGAATGTTGTCACAATTTTAGAGGTGAAAGAGATGCTTGCTATATTAGAGTTCTCTAGAGGGCCAGGACTAATAGGATAGATGTATATATAAAGCAGAGTTTATTAAGGAGTATTGACTCACAAGATCACAAGGTGAAATCCCACAATAGGCCATCTGCAAGCTGAGGGGCAAGGAAGCCAGTCCAAGTCCCAAAACCTCAAAAGTAGGGAAGCCGACAGTGCAGTCTTCAGTCTGTGGCCGAAGGTGTAAGTCTAAGAGTCCAAAAGCTGAAGAACTTGGAGTCCAATGTTTGAGGGCAGGAAGCATCCAGCACAGGAGAGAGACAAAGGCAGGAAGACTCCACCAGTCTAGCCACACTGGCAGCTTATTAGATGGTGGCCATCCAGATTGAGGGTGAGTCTACCTCTCCCAGTCCACTGATTCAAATGTTAATCTCCTTTGGCAACACCCTCCTGGAAACACCCAAGAACAATACTTTGCATCCTTCAATCCAATTAAGTTGACAGTATTAACCACCACACTTGCTTTAGAGGTAAGACACCACAGGTTCAGATAAATTAAGATTATATGGATATGTAGTGAGAGATCTGTCTAGAATGGATCCTTTGATTTTTATTACAGTATTATTTAGACTTTGTATTAAGCAGGCTAGATTCTAATCTTTTAAAAAATAATGAAACATTCAATTATTTCTTCTCTATTAGGAAATTCCTATATTTTTTAATTAAAAAAATTTATTTCAATAGTTTTGGGGGTAAAGGTAGTTTTGTTACATGGATAAGTTCTTTAGTGGTAAAGGAAATTCTTAAACATGAATTTCCTGTGGTATAGTTTACAGCTATGTCTTTTACTCATGCTTTTGATGTTTTTTATATTCTCAAGGAATTGTTAACTTCACAGCTGTCTTCTCAAAGCATTGTTCCTTTGATTCTAAGAGAGGTTGCATTGTCTTAGCTTTTAAAAATAATCTACATTATGAATTGTTGTTCAAATATCTTTCCTATCCCACTCTTATCTTGAACTGTATTTCTTCAAATATTTGTAACTGTGGGACTCAAAAAAATGATACTGACCTTATTATCTCCTAGATCTTATGCATTGCATAAAGTCAGACTACTTGGTTGCAAGTGACCGAAATTCAACTCCTCCAAAAAGGATTTATGGGTTCATGTAATTGGAAAGTGCAAGAGTGCATCTTAAGGCAAGAGTGCATCTGGAAACTCAAATACTGCTGTCAAGACTGTCTCTCCAACTCTTTGTTTGCATTGCTTTATTCTTCTAGAGTCTCTCCTAGTGGCAGACAAATGGCTGCCAGACAAACTCAAATCTCCCAGTTAAGCAATCGCAATGGAGGAAATAAACCAAATAACTCTCTACCGATGTCCATATCTCAATTTCAGGTTCTGTGTTCATGCTCCTATGATTAGCAGCCCCAGCACTAATGCATAGAGGAGATATTTCCCAAAGGATTCTGAAGAAAGGGGGGTGGGAACATTAGGCAGAAAAGAAGAACAATTCCCATAGTCTATTATACCAATGTTTCCCCACTTCATAGTGAAACAACTTTTTAAAAACTTCTGGATACATTACAAATTAATGTTTCTGTCCATTTAAAATCATTTAATGTACTACATGTTTGTCTCTTTTTAGCTGTGCAGCATTTGAATCCCTGTCCTTTCTGGAATTTGCCACTGTGAGAGTCTTAGTGGGAAGGCAGGCCACATCCCCCATCACAGATGTTAAAAAATACATATGCTTTTATTTATTTTTTTGCTGTGAAGTTATTATTATTGTTATATTTTTTATTATACTTTAGTTCTGGTGCAGGTTTGTTACATAGGTATACATGTGTCATGGTGGTTTGCTGCACCCGTCAATCCATCATCTACATTAGATATTTCTCCTAATGCTATCCCTTGCCCACCACCCCACAACAGGCCCCAGTGTGTGATGCTTCCCTCCCTGTGTCCATGTGTTCTTATTATTCAGTGCCAACTTATGAGTGAGAAAATATGGTGTTTGGTTTTCTGTTCCTGTGTAAGTTTGTTGAGAAGGATGGTTTCCAGTTTCATCCATGTCTCTGCAAAGGACATGAACTCATCCTTTTTTAAGACTGCATAGTATTCCATGGTATACATGTGCCACATTTTCTTTATCAAGTCTGTCAGTGATGGACATTTGGGTTGGTTCCAAGTCTTTGCTATTGTGAACAGTGCTGCAGTAAACATACATGTGCACATGTCTTTATAACAGAATGATTTATAATCCTTTGGGAATATACCCAGTAATGGGATTGCTGGGTCAAATGGTATTTCTGGTTCTAGATCCTTGAAGAATTGCCACACTGTCTTCCACAATGGTTTAACTAATTTACTCTCCCACCAAAAGTGTAAAAGCATTCTTATTTCTCCACATCCTCTCGAGCATCTGTTGTTTCCTGACTTTTTAATGATCACCATTCTAACTGGCATGAGATGGTATCTCATTGTGGTTTTGATTTGCATTTCTCTAATGACCAGTGATGATGAACTTTTTTTCATATGTTTGTTGGCTGCATAAATGTCTTCTTTTGAGAAGTGTCTGTTCATATCCTTCACCCACTTTCTGATGGGGTTTTTTTTTCTTGTAAATTTTTGTAAGTTCCTTGTAGATTCTGGATATTAGCCCTTTGTCAGATGAGTAGATTGCAAAAATTTTCTCCCATTCTGTAGGTTCCCTGTTTACACTGATGATAGTTTCTCTTGCTGTGCAGAAACTCTTTAATTTAATTAGATCCCATTAGTCAATTTTGGCTTTTGTTGCCATTGCTTTTGGTTTTTAAGTCATGAAGTCTTTGCCCATGCCTATGCCCTGAATGGTACTGCCTAGGTTTTCTTCTAGGGTTTTTATGGTTTTAGGTCCTATGTTTAAGTCTTTAATCCATCTTGAGTTAATTTTTGTATAAGGTATAAGGAAGGGGTCCAGTTTTCGTTTTCTGCATATGGCTAGCCAGTTTTCCCAACACTGTTTATTAGATAGGGAATCCTTTCCCCCATTGCTTGTTTTTGTCTGGTTTGTCAAAGATCAGATGGTTGTGGATGTGTGATGTTATTTCTGAGGCCTCTGTTCTGTTCCATTGGTCTATATATCTGTTTTGGTACCAGTACCTTGCTATTTTGGTTACTGTAGCGTTGTAGCATAGTTTGAAGTCAGGTAGCATGTTGCCTCCAGCTTTGTTCTTTTGGCTTAGGATTTTCTTGGTTATACAGGCTCTTTTTTGGTTCCATATTAAGTTTAAAGTAGATTTTATAATTCTTTGAAGAAAGTCAATGGTGGCTTGATAGGGATAGCATTGAATCTACAAATTACTTTGGGCAGTATGGCCACTTTCATGATATTGATTCTTCCTATCCATGAACATGGAATATTTTTTCCATTTGTTTGTGTCCTCTCTTATTTCCTTGAGCAGCGGTTTGTAGTTCTACCTGAAGAGGTTCTTCATATCCCTTGTAAGTTGTATTCCTAGGTATTTTATTCTCTTTGTAGCAATTGTGAATGGGAGTTCACTCATGATTTGGCTCCCTGTTTGTCTATTGTTGGTGTATAGGAATGCTTGTGATTTTTGCACATTGATTTCGTATCCTGAGACTTTGCTGAAGTTGTTTATCAGCTTAAGGAGATTTTGGGCTGAGACAATGGGGTTTTCTAAATATACAATCATGTCATCTGCAACCAGAGACAATTTGACTTCCTCTGTTTCTATTTGAATATCCTTTATTTCTTTCTCCTGTCAGATTGTCCTGGCCAGAACTTCCAATACTATGTTGAATAGGAGTGGTGAGAGATGGCATCCTTGTCTTGTGCCAGTTTTCAAAGGGAATGCTTCCAGCTTTTGCCCATTCAGTATGATACTGGCTTTGGGTTTGTCATAAATAACTCTTATTATTTTGAGATACGTTCGTTCCATCAATACCTAGTTTATTGAGAGCTTTTAGCATGAAGGGCTGTTGAATTTTATCGAAGGCCTTTTCTGCACCTATTGAGATATTCATGTGGTTTTTGTCATTGTTCTGTTTTGTGATGGATTATGTTTATTGATTTGCATATCTTGAACCAGCCTTGCATCCCAGTGATGAAGCTGACTTGAACATGGTGGATAAGCTTTTTGATGTGCTGCTGGATTCGGATTGCCAGTATTTTATTGAGGATTTTTGCATCAATGTTCATAGGGATATTGGTGTGAAATTTTCTTTTTTTGTTGTGTCTCTGCCAGGTTTTGGTATCAAGATGATGCTAGCCTCATAAAATGAGTTAGGGAGCAGTCCTTCTTTTTCTGTTGTTTGGAATAGTTTCAGAAGGAATGATACGAGTTCCTCTTTGTACTTCTGGTAGAATTTGGCGGTGAATCTGTCTTGTCCTGGGCTCTTTTTGGTTGGTAGGCTATTACTGCCTCAATTTCAGAACTTTTTGGTCTATTCAGGGATTCAACTTCTTCCTGGTTTAGTCTTGGGAGGGTGTATGTGTCCATGAGTTTATCCTAGATTTTCTGGTTTATTTACATAGAAGGGTTTATAGTTTTCTCTGATGGTAGTGTGTATCTCTGTGGGATCAGTGTTGATATCTCCTTTATCATTTTTTATTGTGTCTGTTTGAGTCTTCTCTCTTTTCTTCTTTACTAGTCTAGTTAGCGGTCTATTTTGTTGATCTTTTCAAAAAACCAGCTCCTGGATTCATTGATTTTTGAAGGGTTTTTCATGTCTCTATCTCCTTCAGTTCTGATCTTAGTTATTTCTTGTCTTCTGCTAACTTTTGAATTTGTTTGCTTTTGCTTCTCTAGTTCTTTTAATTGTCCTGTTAGAGTATCAATTTTAGATCTTTCCTGCTTTCTCTTGTGCACATTTAGTGCTATAAATTTCCCTCTAAACACTGCTTTAGCTGTGTCCCTGAGATTCTGGTACCTTGTGTCTTTGTCCTCATGGATTTCGAGGAGCTTATTTATTTCTGCATTAATTTCGTTATTTACCCAGTAGTATTCAGGAACAGGTTGTACAGTTTCCATGTTGTTGTGCAGTTTTGAGTGAGTTTCTTAATCTTGAGTTCTAGTTTGGTTACACTGTGGTCTGAGAGACTGTTTGTTATGATTTCTGTTCTTTTGCATTTGCTGAGGAGTGCTTTATTTCCATTTATGTGGTCAATTTTAGAATGAGTGCAGTGTGGTTCTGAGAAGACTGTACATTCTGTTGATTTGAGGTGGAGAGTTCTGTAGATGTCTGTTAGGTCTGCTTGGTCCACAGTTGAGTTCAAGTCCTAAATATCCTTCTTAGTTTTCTATCTCATTGATCTGTCTAATATTGTCAGTGGGGTGTTACAGTCTCCCACTATTATTGTGTGGGAGTCTAATTCTCTTTTTAGGTTCCTAAGAACAGCTTGCTTTATGAATCTGGATGCTCCTGTCTTGGGTGCATATATATTTAGGATAGATAGCTCTTCTTGTTGCATTGATCCCTTTACCATTGTGTAATGTGACTGTCTTTTTTGATCTTTGTTGGTTTAAAGTCTCTTTTATCAGATACTAGGATTGCAACCCCTGCTTTTTTTTTGCTTTCCATTTGCTTGGTAAATATTCCTCCATCCCTTTATTTTGAGCTTATGTGTGTCTCTGTCTGTAAGATGGGTCTCCTGAATATAGCACCCCAATGGGTCTTGACTCTTTATCCAGTTTACCAGGCTGTGTCTATTAATTGGGGCACTTAGCCCATTTACATTTAAGGTTAGTATTTTTATGTATGAATTTGATCCTGTCATTATGATGCTAGCTTGTTATTTTGCCCACTAGTTGATGCAGTCCCTTCATAGTGTCAGTAATCTTTACAATTTGGTATTATTTTGCAGTGGCTGGTACAGGTTTTTTCCTTTCCGTATTTAGTGCTTCCTTCAGGACCTCTTATAAGGCAGGCTTGGTGTTTACAAAATCTCTCAGCATTGAGGCTTGAGTAGGTAAACAAAGCAGCCAGGAAGCTTGAACTGGGTGGAACCCACCACAGTTCAAGGAGGCCTGCCTGTCTCTGTAGGCTCCACCTCTGGGAATAGGGCATAGCTGAACAAAAGGCAGCAGAAACTTCTGCAGACGTCAACATCCCTGTCTGACAGCTTTGAAGAGAGTAGTGGTTCTCCCAGCACGGAGTTTGAGATCTGAGAATGGACCGACTGCCGCCTAAAATGGGTCCCTAACCCCCTGAGCAGCAAGGCTGGATCAATGTATGCAAATCAGTAAATATAATCCATCATGTAAACAGAACCAAAAACAAAAACCACATGATTATCTCAATAGATGCAGAAAAGGCCTTTGACAAAATTCAGCAGCCCTTCATGCTAAAAACTGTCAATAAACTAGGTATTGATGGGACATATCTCAAAATAATAAGAGCTATTTATGACACACCCACAGCTAATATCATACTGAATGGGCAAAAACTGGAAGCATTCCCTTTGAAAACTGGCACAAGACAGGGATGCCCTCTCTCACCACTCCTATTCAACATAGTGTTGGAAGTGCTGGCCAGGGCAATCAGGCAGAAGAAAGAAAGAAAGGGTATTCAGTTAGGAAAAGAAGAAGTCAAATTGTCCCTCTTTGCAGATGACATGACTGTATATTTAGAAAACCCCATCGTCTCAGCCGAAAATCTCCTTAAAGTGATAAACAACTTCAGCAAAGTCTCAGAATATAAAATCAATGCATAAAAATCACAAGAATTCCTATACACCAATAACAAACAGAGAGCCAAATCATGAGTGAACTCCCCTTCAAAATTGCTTCAAAGAGAATAAAATACCTAGGAATCCAACTTACAAGGGATGTGAAGGACCTCTTCAAGGAGAACTACAAACCACTACTCAACGAAATAAAAGAGGACACAAACAAATGGAAGAACATTCCATGCTCATGAATAGGAAGAATAAATATTGTGAAAATAGCCATACTGCCCAAGGTAATTTATAGATTTAATGCCATCCCCATCAAGCTACCAAGGACTTTCTTCACAGAATTAGAAAAAACTACTTTGAAGTTCCAATGGAACCAAAAAAGAACTCACATTGCCAAGACAATCCTAAGCCAAAAGAACAAAGCTGGAGTCATCATGCTACCTGACTTCAAACTATACTACAAGGCTACAGTAACCAAAACAGCATGGTACTGGTAGCAAAACAGAGGTACAGACCAATGGAACAGAACAGAGCCCTCAGAAATAATACCACACATCTACAGCCATCTGATCTTTGACAAACCTAACAAAAATGAGAAATGGGGAAAGGATTCCCTATTTAACAAATGGTGTTGGGAAAACTGGCTAGCCATATGTAGAAAGCTGGAACTGGATCCCTTCCTTATACCTTATACAAAAATTAATTCAAGGTGAATTAAAGACTTAAATGTTAGACCTAAAACCATAAAAACCCTGGAAGAAAACCTAGACAATACCATTCAGGACATAGGCATGGGCAAGGACTTCATGTCTAAAACACCAAAAACAATGGCAACAAAAGCCAAAATTGACAAATGGGATCTAATTAAACTAAAGAGCTTCTGCACAGCAAAAGAAACTACCATCAGAGTGAACAGGCAACCTACAGAGTGGGAGAAAAGTTTTTCAATCTACCAATCTGACAAAGGGCTAATATCTAGAATCTACAAAGAACTTAAACTTACAAGAAAAAAATCAAACAACCCCATCAAAAAGTGGGTGAAGGATATGAACAGACACTTCTCAAAAGAAGACATTTATGCAGCCAACAGACACATAAAAAAATGCTCATCATCACCGGCCATCAGAGAATTGCAAATCAAAACCACAAGGTGATACCACCTCACACCAGTTAGAATGTCGATCATTAAAAAATCAGGAAACAACAGGTGCTGGAGAGGATGTGGAGAAATAGGAACACTTTTACACTGTTGGTGGGACTGTAAATTAGTTAAACCATTGTGGAAGACAGTGTGGCAATTCCTCAAGGATCTAGAAGTAGAAATATCATTTGACCCAGTTATCCCATTACTGAGTATATTCCCAAAGGATTATAAATCAGGCTGCTATAAAGACACATGCACACATATGTTTATTGCGGCACTATTCACAATAGCAAAGACTTGGAACCAACCCAAATGTCCATCAATGATAGACTGAATGAAGAAAATGTGGCACATATATACCATGGAATACTATGCAGCCATAAAAAAGGATGAGTTCATGTCCTTTGTAGGGATGTGGATGAAACTGGAAACCATTCTGAGCAAACTATCTCAAGGACAGAAAACCAAACACCACGTGTTCTCACTCATAGGTGGGAATTGAACAATGAGAACACTTGGACACAGGATGGGAAACATCACACACCAGGGCCTGTTGTGGGGTGAGGGCATGGGGGAGGGATAGCATTAGGAGATAAACTTACTATAAATGACGGAGTTAATGGGTGCAGCCCACCAACATGGCAGATGTATACATATGTAACAAACTTGCACATTGTGCACATGTACCCTGGAACTTAAAGTCTAATAATAAAAACTAAAAATAAATTTAAAAAAAAATTTCTCAGCATTTGCTTGTCTGTAAAGGATTTTATTTCTTCTCCACTTATGAAGCTTAGTTTGACTGAATCTGAAATTCTGAGTTGAAAATTCTTTTCTTTAAGAATGTCGAATATTGCCCCCCCACCCCTTTCTTCTAGCTTGTAGGATTTCTGTAGAGAGACCTGCTGTTAGTCCGATGGGCTTCCCTTTATGCTGGCTGCCCTTAACATTTTTTCATTTCAATCATGGTGAATCTGACAATTATGTGTTTTGGTGCTGCTTTTCTTTGTGGTGTTCTCTGTATTTCCTGAATTTGAATGTTGACCTGTCTTGCTAGGTTGGGGAAGTTCTCCTGAATCATATCCTGAAGGGCATTTTCTAACTTGGTTCCATTCTCCCCATCACTTTCATGTATACCAGTCAACTGTAGGTTTCGTCTTTTCACATAGTCCCATATTTCTTGTAGGCTTTGTTCATTCCTTTTTATTCTTTTCCCTCTAATCTTGTCTTTATGCTTTATTTCACTAAGTTGATCTTCGATCTCTAATATCCTTTCTTCCGCTTGAACAATTTGGCTATTGATACTTGCATATGCTTCACAAAGTTCTTGTGCTGTGTTTTTCAGCTCCATCAGGTCATTTATGTTCTTCTCTAAACGGTTATTAGCAATTCCTCTAACCTTTTTTCAGGGTTTTTTGCTTCCCTGCATTGGGTTATAACATGCTCCTTTAGCTCAGATGAGTTTGTTATTATTCACCTTCTGAAGCCTACTTCTGTCAATTCGTCAAACTCATTTTCTGTCCAGTTTTGTTCCCTTGCTGGCAAGGAGTTGTGATCCTTTGGAGGAGAAGTGTTCTGGTTTTGGGAATTTTCAGCCTTTTTGTGCTGTTTTTCCCTCATCTTCGTGGATTTATCTACCTTTGGTCTTTATCTACCTTTGGTCTTTGATGTTGGTAACCTTCAGAGGGAGTTTCTTTTTGTTGATGATGATGCTATTCCTGTTTGTTTGTTAGTTTTCCTTCTAACAGTCACACCCCTCTGCTGCAGGTCTGCTGGAGTTTGCTGGAGGTCCACTGCAGACCCTGTTTGCCTGGGTATCACCAGCGGAGGCTGCAGAACAGCAAAGATTGCTGCCTGTTCCTTTCTTTGGAGGCTTCATCCCAGAGGGGCATCCGCCAGATGCCAGCCAGAGCTCTCCTGTATGGGGTGTCTGTCTACCCGGTGAAAATAGCCATACTGCTGGGAAGTGTCTCCCAGTCAGGAAGCACAGGGGTCAGGGACCCACTTGAGGAAGCAGTCTGTCCCCTTAGCAGAGCTTGAGCACCATCCTGGGAGATCTGCTGCTCTCTTCAGAGCCAGCAGGCAGGAATGTTTAAGTCTGCTGAAGCTGCGCCCACTGTCACCCCTTCCCCCAGGTACACTCTCCCAGGGAGATGGGAGTTTTATCTATAAGCCTCTGACTGGGGCTGCTGCCTCTCTTTCAGAGATTCCCTGTCTAGAGAGGAGACAGTCCGGCTACAGCAGCTTTGCCGAGCTGCAGTGGGCTCTGCCCAGTTCGAACTCCTGGCAGCTTTGTTTACACTGTGAGGGAAAAACTGCCTACTCAATCCTCAGTAATGGTGTACGCCACTCTCCCCACCAAGCTCGAGTGTCCCAGGTTGACTTTAGATTGCTGCGCTGGCAGCGAGAATTTTAAGCCAGTGGATCTTAACTTGCTGGGATTCATCAGGGTGGAATCCACTGAGCTAGACCACTTGGCTCCCTGGCTTTGGCTCCCTGGCTTCAGCCCCCTTTCCAGGGAAGTGAACGGTTCTGTCTTGCTCTCATTCCAGGCACCACTGGGGTATGAAAAAATAACTCCTGCAGCTAGCTAGGTGTCTGCCCAAACAGCCTCCCAGTTTTGTGCTTGAAAGCCAGGGCCCTGGTGGCATAGACACCCAAGGGAATCTCCTGGTCTGCGGGTTGCAAAGACTGTAGAAAGGCCTGTATCTGAGCTGGAATGCACCGTTCCTCAAGGCACAGTCCCTCAAGGCTTCCCTTGGCTAGGGGAGGGAGTTCCCTGACCCCTGTGCTTCCCGGGTGAGGCAACACCCCACCCTGCTTCTGCTTGCCTTCCATGACTGCATACACTGTCTAACTAGTCCCAGTGAGATGAGCCAGGTACCTCAGTTGGAAATGCAGTAATCACCCACTTTCTGTGTTGATCTTGCTGGGAGCTACAGACTGGAGCTGTTCCTATTTGGCCATCTTTCCAGCCACCCCCTGCTTTTCTTTAATAACTAAAGTTGTGGCGGGCAACCTAAGTTTAGCCATCTTATTCCTGGGCCTTTCAATGTAGAACATGGGAAGCAAAGAAGCAGGAATATTTAGAATTCATTTTGATGGCAACAGGAACATCAAGGCCTTATTGCACTCATCTAGTGGCACCCATGCCTGGGGCAGTAGCATGGCACTGGCGCCATAATTAAGGTGATGCTGTGGCATGATACTATCTGGGGTATTGGCCGCTACGCTCCCCTTGTTCTCATTCTATGAGCCTGGTTTCCCAGCCTTCCTGTTCTGTGAAGTATCATATGAGCTATATCCCAGAGTAATTTTCTTTTGCTGCAACAAAAATCACTGTGTGATACACTCCGCTAATAATTTTTAGCCAAGATATTTTGAGGTACAATTATTTTCTTTAAGATGCTAATAATTGGTGAATATAAGTATGATTTCTTTTTCATCTTAAATGTATTTAACAGCTTCAAATTCTAGAGTTTATTCTTTCATGACCCCCTTTTTATACTGACATTAAACCACTTCCAGTGACTTTCTTTTATGATTCATTCAGAACTAATTGCTGCCTTCATTTTGCCATTATCTAGTTTATGCTCTTCCATAAAATCTACTTTTGTTCTTTGCTTTTTCATTTCTCATTAAGTTGTATCTTTCTGCTATAATTTTAGTACCAAAGTCCTTCAAATCTCTTTTCTGGGAGCATTTCTGTATCAGTTAGGATTAGGTTGTACTTCTTGTAACAGAGAAACCATAATAACAATGGTTTAATAAGATATAAACTTATTTCTTGCCATATAAGTTAATTATTCCAGGGTTAGAATGGCGGTTCTATGGACTAGTGGGACAGTCCCATTTATTATGCCGTCATCTCTAAGGTTTTTTTCCTCCTGGTCCAGCCAGACTTCCTCCATCGTAATCTTGTTCCAAGCTACAGTATGAATAGAAGGGAACTTTTTCTTCCTTTCCTTTTTAAGAAGACTTCCAGTAAGTTTCCATATGACACTACCACATATAAGTCATTTGCCAAAACAAAGGGCCACATTTAACTGCAAGAGAAGCACTATTCCTAGCTAATAATCAGGGTTCTTTTACTAAGGGAGAATGACAGAACAGGCCCGGGAGGCAATTGGCTGTTTCCTCCACAATTTCTACTTCTTTTGACTATCTCTAAGTAATTTACCATCTTTCTAGATAAAACAGTTTATTTTGTGTTTTAGGACTACTTTGTAAATTTTTAGTTCAACTAATAAAAGTTTAGTTCAACTAGTAACAATTTGGAACAAAAATAGTGGTCCTAATGCAATACATATTTTATTTAATAATTATACAGTTTTTATCATATTGTTATACTCATTCTAATTGCCTGAAGAAAGTGGTTTTCTTACAAAAATTCCTACTTAGTTATTTTCAAGATATGATGGCTTCAAAATGAGTTAAGTTCTTACTTATAAAAGGATTGTGTATTTTTAAAGTAAACTAACGTATTACTTTTAGATTGTGATTTGAAAATAAAATATGGAAGATTCCTAAGACTTTCCAGAATTTGTTAAGAATGTGTGAAATAAAGTGATGGTTGGGCTCACTCCCCTATAGTTTTGCTTCTACACCAGTAAAATAACAACTTGAATCAGGAACACTTTCAATAATTTATATTTCAAAATTTAAATTCTTGTTTTTAAAGAAATAATTTTGAACATGCAGAAAAGTTTTAAATATGGTGATTGCCGGGCGCGGTGGCTCACGCCTGTAATCGCAGCACTTTGGGAGGCCGAGATGGGCGGATCACGAGGTCAGGAGATCGAGACCATGCTGGCTAACACGGTGAAACCCCGTCTCTACTAAAAAAATACAAAAAACTAGCCGGGCGAGATGGCGGGCGCCTGTAGTCCCAGCTACTCGGGAGGCTGAGGCAGGAGAATGGCGTAAACCCGGGAGGCGGAGCTTACAGTGAGCTGAGATCCGGCCACTGCACTCCAGCCTGGGCGACAGAGCCAGACTCTGTCTCAAAAAAAAAAAAAAAAAAGGTGATTTCCTCACCCAGCTTTTCCTAATGTTAACATTTTATATAGCAATGATTGAAACTAAGCAATTAACAATTATACTGTTAACAAATCTATAGACTTTATTTGAATTTCAACAGTTTTCCCACTAATACCCTTTTTCTGGTTCAAGATCCAATCCAAGATCTTGTGTATTATACTTAGTTGTCATGTTTCTTAGTTTCTTCCAATATGACTTCCTCAGTCCTTATCATGCAATGCCCTTGATCCTTTTAGAGACTTATTGGCCAATTATATTGTAGAATGTCTCTTAGTTTTGGTTTGTCTGATATTTTCTCATGATCAGATCATTCTCATTCTCATGATCATGTGGTATTTTTGGCAGGAATACTACAGAATGATTTTGTGCCCTTATCAGTGCATCATATCAGGATATTGATATATCTTATTTTTGGTGATATTAAATTTGATCTCTTGGTTAAGGTGTTTATCAGTTTTTTCCACTGCACAGTTACTATATTTTCTATTTGTAATTAAAAAGTATCTTGTAGGGAAATTCTTAAGAGACCATGCAAATACCCTGTTTATACTGTCATCTACTAATTTTAGTATCCATAGATGATTCTTAACCACAGCAATTATTACTTTGGTGTTTTTCATAGTCATCAATATTCTTTACATGTTTATTGAATGCAGAAGAAAATTATGTTCATAAAAAACATCTATAAATGTGAACTTGAGGAAATTCTTTTGATCAGTAGGGTTAAAGATACAGCCAAGAAGTTCTGTGAAAGTTACAGGGAAAAATGTGTTTAAATGTTAAATTATTTATGGCATTTAACTTCAGTTGAGAAGAGCACAGTTATATAATCCAGCTATCTCTCTTTATTTGTGGGGTATGATTCTTGATGGGACCAAAGAACTCCGGTGTTCTAATCCCACTCTTCTCTCTGTTCAGAATAAATCTTCTTGTCCCATAGCCAGGTATAGGGAGTGCTATCTAAGCAACGATAAACTAGAACTCTCTCAATCCCAGTTGTTTTGTTTTGCTTTGTTTTTTTATGAAACTAAAAATATAGCTCCCGCAATTCAAGTCTGTTTCCATGTTGCACATCACAACTCTAACCTGTCGTTAACATCTTGCTGTAAAAGAAAGAGGTGTCAGGTGTCTAGGCCTAAACCAGAAGACTAATGGATTATAAAAGAAAACAATTAGACATTTCAGTTTTACATTGCTAGTTTTTCCATTTTAATTTAAAATATAATTCCCCAGTATCATACATTTGTATCATATAGGTTTTGTATGTACAAGGGTATCAGCAGGAAACAAGTGGCGGAGTCAAATGGGGCCATTGAGGAGTTTAGTGAAGGGACTAGACTACTTCAAAAGTGTGGATAGAATTAAGGAAACAGACCAGGATTAGTGAAGCATTTTATTTTTTATTTTTTGAGACAGAGTCTCGCTCTGTCACCTGGCTAATTTTTGTATTTTTGGTAGAGTTGGGGTTTCATGTTTGCCAGGCCATTCTCGAACGCCTGGCCTCAAGTGACACGCCTGCCTTGGCCTCCTAAAGTGCTGAGATTACAGCTGTGAGCCACCATGCCCTGACAGGTGAAGCATCTGAACTTGCAATGCCTGTAGGCCTGAAGGTGTAAGAGAGAGTTCACCAGAACCAAGATACTTTAGGAAAGCCCAATAGAAGCTAGAGTTCTTGTAGAATACAGCTGCTACTAAAGCCCAAATCTCACTCTTTTACTGTTCAATCTACTTCTAGTGTCTTGATTGGCTACAGCCAACTGCCAGCTAGAGGGACAAATGACCCTAAGTGATGTTGTCCTTAAAGGTGAGTCTTTAGAGTCACCGAGCAGGAGGAGAAAGGTGGAGAGTAGATCTGGAAGGACAAATGGAGGCTATCTAGCAAATTGTATTTCAGAAAAAGTGCAGTTGATTATATTTCTGGCTGTAGTTTTTCTTATGTCTGGCCTCCTTCATTGAGGTTATGTGACATGTTTCTGAAGACTTTTTCATTCTTTGTTTTATGTTATCTTTTTTTGTGATGGAATCTTGCTCTGTCTTGCCCAGGCTGGAGTGCAGTGGCTCGATCTCGGCTCACTGCAACCTCCACCTCCTGAGCTAGCAATTCTCCTGCCTCAGCTTCCTGAGTAGCTGGGATTACAGGTGCCTACCCACCACAATGCCCAGCTAATTTTTGTATTTTTAGTAGAGATGGGGTTTTGCCATGTTGGCCAGGCTAGTCTTGAACTCCTCAAGTGATCTGCCCGCCTTGGCCTCTTGAAGTGCTGGGATTACAGGCCTGAGTCATGGCGCCCGGCCCATAATTGAACTATTAAAGGATGACAATTATGTGACTGACATTCTCATAGTTATACTTCTTGTGAGTTAACAACTGCCCAATGTGTTAGCATTAACACATGTTTGGGCTTTAGTTTTATTGTATCATTTCAATGTATAGAGTTTAGCATGTTTCCATAAATATAATCATATCTTCATTCAAAACATAATTTAACAATATAGTAATGGCTCCATTAATGTTGGAATCTTCAACTAACTAAAAAAGTTATTTCAGCATCATAATAATTGAAGGGACACACAAAAAAAGTACGTAAAAGGGAATTTGGCCTTAAGCAACTGCCAAGGTTATAGCAGAAGTTCAGAACACATTCTATACACTATAAATCATTGAAAATAAAATTTTGTTTAATGTATTCTATTTGTTAAAGCAGGAAAATACATCAATGCATTTAAGAACAATTTCCCCAAAATATATAAAATAAGCCTGATTGATTACAGCTAATTAAAAAATTAAACCATTTTATCTATTTGTACATTTGCACCTTTGCCACTAAACCTAAACTAGCCTTTTTTTTTTCCTAAATGGCAGGAAATTTCATATAGTGTACTGATTGCTATAGACTAGAATATTAAGTTGTTACAACTACGTGAGATCTACATGTATTTCTACTTCCATGTATATATGTGTATGTTTGTAAAATTCACATATTTATACTGTGCTGTTTAAAAAACCCAATTGTGGCAGTGTAAATACTGCTTTGTTGCTAATCATGGCTTAATACCTAAAACAGAACAGAGTCCTTCACAAGGTAACCAGGGAAATATGCCAATTTTGACTTCATTGCCATCTTATTGAATGACTGTATTCATTCTCTTTAGATTTAAAGCTCCCCATTCAACACTCTTTATAGAATTCCAGCTCGCTTTTTCACCTATCTTTTAACAGTTTAACATAGATGGCTGGATCAAGTCCATTGTTCCAATTGTATGAACCTTAAAAAGCTCTGCAGTATTTTACTCTTTCCATTGTATCTGGCTTCCCTGAGTGCTCTGCTCACTGCATTTTACTTGTACTCTGATTTCTAAACCCATTTATGCCTGAGTCTTTCTGAAGACATTTGTTTGTCTGGGAGCTCAAATTGACTTATCCCCATTCTATTTCCTTAACTAAAAATGCACCATTAAGGTTGATTGAACTCTTTTAAAGCACTTCATATAAAATCAAAGGCCATAGGAAAGTAGGCTACCAGTATTTGTAAATACCTGTTTTAAACCAAATTGATAGGGGAATAAGAAATAATTAGAAACTTTAAAATGTTTTTTATATATATATATATATATATATATACACACATTTTTTTTTTTTTTTTTTTTGCTGATTAGTCTTTTTTGGTTGTTCTTTGAGAGACACACTTGTAAAACATTCTGAGAGGGAAGGGAGAGGAAGAGCTATGCTATAATTAAAGATGGAAGAAATAGTAGAGCCAAACCACGAAAATTACTGAAAACATTTTCTAGAAAAAATAATGTTCTACAATAAGCAAGAAGAAAAACGTGCAGCTCTTGATTAAAATCTACAGCTTTTAAATCACTCCAACCCCACTGGAAACAGACAAACGAAAATCATATCACCATATCTTTTTTCTATTTAAACTATAGTCATTGTTATTTTTGTGGTTTACAACAATAGTAAGATTATCACTAATTCTTTTCCTATTTATAATGTTTAAAATTAACTGCTGGTATAAAATATTTTTAAACATTTAGAAGTCAATTACAATTATAAAATTAAAAACCAAATGAAAATATAGAATGCTATTTGTTAAAAATTCTTCTCATCCATTTCTATTTTAATGTTTGATCAAAATGTAACTATTTTGAAAAGACAGACTATGTTATCTCAATGGATTTTTATTCAGAGCATGTAGAAATACTGTTATTTTAAATATTAGAAAAAATCTGTTCTAGTTTAAAATTTAGCATTTCAGAATCTATGGAATCTTATATGGAAAATGACAGTGTTGATAAACTCGCTTTTTGATTTACCTAAAAGAGCATATAGTTGAGGTAGTGCTTAATAAAATATAAAAGATAAATAATTTGACTTCAGCTAACTAATACCTTCAAAGCTACTTCTAAGTTCCTTTGAATACGCTATTCTATTTTTATATTACATTGTATGTCTTTGCTATTAAATCATTCATTTTATCTTAATTTTTAGGAAAAATCATTACCAAAACAAAAATCTTAAGATAAAAGTGCATAAATTAAGTCTGGGAAATATCTTTTGAGTAGTTTACAAAACAATTTTATTCACAATGGAAAGAAAAACAGTAATAGTAGAATGGTATAATTTATATATTTGTAATATAAAAACTTGTAGAAATAATATTACTAATAAAATAGCTGTGGTATTTCTTACTGACCTAGTAGTTCTAAAAGGCAACTGACAATTTAAATCACAATTCAGCACAGGTTTTTCTTCAAAACTACTTCAATAATGGAGAAGGGAGAAAAATGTAGAAAAATGAACAAGTAGTTAGCACTTGCAGGTGGTCTAGAAGCTCTAAGTTTTATAACAAGGCATCAGAAAAACCAGCCAGTTTCTAGCCTGTAACCAAAATGATTTGGTTAGCTTCACTGAATAACCAAAGGAATTTGGCCATAAGTGCTTGCTTCTACTAATATAATATTATAATAATCTTACCTCCCTTTATGTAAGTAATATTTAATTGAAGCCAAGAGCCTAGAGCATGACTAAGAGTGAGACGTAATGTTTTAAAACATTAAACACTTTTCATAATGTACGATAGCTTATAAAGAGTGAAATGGCATGTTACTTAAATATAAGGGTTATTTGTAAACTAGTCAGGAGTGCCTGCAAACACACGTACATAATGCACACTGGATATTCTAGGCAAAAATATATTTACAATCAGTTAATTTTGTGTCAATAGTCAGAAAAATCTAAGACTAGAAAAATTAGAAGTAAATGGCCGGGCATGGTGGCTCATGCCTATAATCCCAGCGCTTTGCGGGAGCCGAGGTAGGAGGATTGCATGAAGCCAGGAGTTTGAGACCAGCCTGGGCAACATAGTGAGACCCCATCTGTATAAAACATTTTTTAAAAAGAGAAGTAAATAATAAAGTTCATATTGGACAATTAATTGTGGTTAATTTTATGTATAGAAATCAGACTAATTTGACACTGTCTATATTCAGTTCAGCTTTGGAGGCTTCTAATCTATAAAGTGCCTTAATTTCTAGATTACCAGGTTGTTTGTGGAATTGTCTTTAATGAAAACAAGTTATATAATCATACATTTGACTACTTGCAAAATAAAGACATTTGCTGGGAGCAAAGACATAATAACTTTACTAGATAAATTATACATTTTATCTAAGTGAAATACCTTGATGAATAGTTTACAGTCTTTTACAGTTTCTTTTTCTTTTTTTTTTTTTTTTGAAATGGAGTCTCGCTCTGTCACCCAGGCTGGAGTGCAGTGGTGCCATCTCAGCTCACTGCAATCTGTGCCTCCCTGGTTCAAGCAATTCTCCTGCCTTAGCCTCCTGAGTAGCTGGGATTACAGGTGTGTGCCACCATTCCAAGTTAATTTTTGTATTTTTCGTAGAGATGGGACTTTGCCTTGTTGGCCAGGCTGGTCTTGAACTCCTGACCTCAGGTGATCCGCCCGCCTTGGCCTCCCAAAGTGCTGGGATTACAGGCGTGAGCCACTGCATCTGACATGGTGGTATAATCCCAGCTACTCAGAAATTTAGATGAATTTTCTTTTTTTTTTGAGATGGAGTCTCGCTCAATTCGTCTGCCTCAGCCTCCCTAGTAGCTGGGACTACAGGCGCGCACCACCATGCCTGGCTAATTTTTGTATTTTTAGTAGAGATGGGGTTTCACCATATTGGCCAGGCTGATCTTGAACTTCTGACTTTGTGATCTGCCTGCCTGCCTCGGCCTCCCAAAGTGTAGGATTACAGGTGTGAGCCACCACACCCCGCTCAGATGAAATTTAATTAACAATTTATAAGAATTATAAATAGCTCAAAATTTAACAATATGTACATAAAAATCACATGAAGATCTCAAATATATTAAAAGTCCATAGGAAATATGGCTAAGAGAAAATATGCCAAAATGGTAAGTGAATACAGTGTAAGTTATGTTTTTTCTGCTTTATGTATTTCTATTCTGAACATTTTTCTGCAGTGAAACCTATTACATTTATTTTCCCACTTAGTTATTTTAAGACACTTTCCATTATAAAAGTAACATATTTTCAGCATTTAATGTATATGTGATCATAAAAGAAAAAAACAGATGTGCCAATTTAGTAATAAATAGTGAAGAGTAGACTGTCACAACACTGTAATGAAAGCAGTTGTCAAAACTAAAGGGCAACAAAGACATCTTCTGGACATCTTAAGAACTGCACAGTTGTTTTTAAACAAAAGATCCTATTTCCATCTAAGTGTAATAGTTGTTTAAAAACCACACATTACGAAGAGCAAAATCAATCTGTAATTAGGTTTGAAATTTTAAATATTACATGATTAAATTATAGACATACATTTAAAAAATAAAAATACAAAATTGTTGCATAGACATTGGAATTATATCATCTCCAAAATACCTTTAAAACTATTTCCAGACAGATTATAAAGTCTACATATTTTAGTTAAAGTAATTTATTTTCGTGTAAGAAAAGTATAAAATATTATGAAACTACATGTACTGTTGAACCAATAACTTTAACATTTTAAATAGAATACTTCATGAATCATGGAGCTCATTTACATCAAAATATGACTGGCAATTTGGTTATCAATTTAAATAACTGTAACGAACAAATTCATAACCACATTTGATTAATTTGTGATATGTCCTAGTACTATGCAATGTAATAGTTTAGAAAAGTTCTTTTTGGTGAAATATAATTATCGAAGGTCATATTTTTAAATGTGTCCACTCAGTTTGGATACGTGTTCTCTTCAACCTGAAACTACTTGTAAAATTATATCACTGTACGTGTAATTAGTGATTTGTATATGAAATCGGGCTCTTTTTTTATTCTTAGAGCATGAAGGACTGGTTGCACCCATAGTTAGCCACATTTAGAAACTACTATTGATGCCCACAATTTGCATCTCTAAACAGTTTTGAGGGCAGATCTGGTTTGAGGGTATTTTAAAAAAAAATACAGTCCTAAAAACCAATCTGTAGTTCAACTAGCAAAACTCATCTTGCTTTATTAATAGTTGTGTTTGGTAAGAAATGTGCTTTAGTTTTATGTAATCGCAAATGAATAGATACTCTACAAATGAAAGTATGCCTATTTCCTAAAGTTATCTTTTCTTAGTATCTTCCTATGACATGCCATAATGACGTTTCATGACTAAATGTTTCTAATACCAGAACTAAGCATTCAGTTCTCTGGACTTTGTTTCATGTCACTTTTATCTTTTCAGATTGTTGTCTGATGTAGTAGTTCATGATTTTTATGATATAGAAATTTAAACAAATAACTGAAGATAACCATAAAGAAAGCTTAAGAGAGGTGATATTAAATCAAGTTCATGAAGGGTAATAGATTATCTTCATATGGAACTGAAGTGCTTCAGTAACTTAAGTAACATGATTATCTTTTTTTTCTTTTTTTAACTGACCACTGTCAGCTAGTTTTTGTACAACTACTAAACAGTTAAGTTTCTTGGTGTATGCTCATTTCTCTTTAGGCAGTTACATTCGATTTGATCTTGGAAAGTTGCTCCCAGAAATTCTGCAAGAAGTAAGATTTAATTAGTCGAATAGTGGTGACTTAATTTTGTAATGGATCAGCTAACTTAAGGTAATTCTGCAATAAATAATTTCTGTATTTTAGATGTGTGCAATTTCAAAAAGATAAAATGATCCCAGTGGTGGCTGATGCCTGTAATCCCAGCACTTTGGGAGACTGAGGCAGGTGGATCACCTGAGGTCAGGAGTTCAAGACCAGCCTGGCCAACATGGTGAAACCCTGTCTCTACTAAAAATTGGCCGGGCATGGCGGCACATGCCTGTAATCCCGGCTACTCAGGAGGCTGAGGCAGGAGAATTGCTTGAACCCAAGAGGTGGAGGTTGCAGTGAGCCAAGATTGTGCCATTGTACTCCAGCCTGGAAAACAAGAGTGAAACTCTGTCTCAAAACAAACAAACAAACAAAAACTGTGGACTCAGTGGGACATGGCTGATTACATCAGGAAGAGTCAGTGCAGCAAGAGCTAGATCTGCTGCTGGAGTAGGTCATTTTAACAGATGAGCAGGAGCATGGATGCCAGGAAAATGGGGGACAGGTGGACTCTAAGAAGTCAAGTGTTGAGCAGAAGAGTGTATTCTTAATGAGAACTAGCAAGGTTCTTAGGCTTTGAGCTGGGCTCTAAGGCTAGATTCAGACTGGAGAAGGAGGCAAGTAGGAATTTTAAAGAAAAATTGGAAGAATTTACAAAATTCTTAGCCTTCACGATTTCAGAGAGTTGAATTTATCTGCTGTTTAAAGCGAACTGCTTTGCAAATTCAGTGAGCAGAGTTGGTAGAGGATACAATTAAAGTAGTTCCCATGTAGCTATTTCATTGTTCCCTCACTAGTGAGCACTAGTACTCTGAATTATTTGACCTTCATAGCCATTTCTCAGCCTTTTTCAATTATTATGTAAATACACCGGACTTTGGGAAAGGTTTGGTGAATGTGGTAATTAAGAAGCCTTATGCTATCTGACAGTTTTTTTCTAGTTCCCAGAGTAAATATATGAGTACATAACAATATTTCTTGTTTTTATACATGACTAGCAAATATGGAGAGTACTTTTTTAATGATGAGAAATATTAAGACACAGAGAAAATAGCTTTACCTTCTCTCATCTTGGTTGCTCTGGTATATTTGTGCAGTCGGAGATGCAATATTCTGATGTGATAAAACAGATGGAGAGATACCTATCCCTCTGAGTTGCTGGAAAGCTATTTCTGCATGGATGCTCCGAGGATTATTTGTCAGAATCCCAGCATTCTTGTTTTTTTTGTCTGAAATTAGAAATTAGAAATTTGAAAAATTAAAATTATGAAACAGTGGGAAACATTAACATAAGCATTAAGCAATATAGTTTGGTTGTCCTTCAGCTGAATATATGCTATACATGTTTCATAAAGTGAGTTTAAAATTTCAAATAAAAATATAGAATTAGGATGTATTTTTAGCACTTGATGTGGCTTAAATTTCTGTGAGGTAGTGAATCAGTTTGATTTTTCCTAGATAATATTTTAAACATATAATTATCCAAACCTGCATGCTATAATAAATGTGCAGATAAAGTGATTATACTTTTAAAAATTGGGGCAGCACAGTCAGAAAATAGGAAAGAGATTGCAGGACTTTTTCAGCACATAACAAATCTTGAAGAAAGTAGCAGGCATACCTCGAAAATACTGTGGGTGTGGTTCCAGACCATTGCGATAAAGTGAGTCACATACATTTTTTTGGTTTCCCAGGACATACAAAAGTTATGTTTACAACTATAGTGTAGTCTATTAAGTGTGCAGAAGCATTATGTTTTAAAAAAACACTGTACATACCTTAATTTAAAAATACTTTATTGCGGCCGGGTGCGGTGGCTCAAGCCTGTAATCCCAGCACTTTGGGAGGCCAAGGCGGGCGGATCACGAGGTCAGGAGATCGAGACCATCCTGGCTGACACGGTGAAACCCCGTCTCTACTAAAAAAATACAAAAAAAAAAAACTAGCCGGGCGAGGTGGCGGGCGCCTGTAGTCCCAGCTACTGGGGAGGCTGAGGCAGGAGAATTGCGTGAACCCGGGAGGCGGAGCCTGCAGTGAGCTGAGATCCGGCCACTGCACTCCAGCCTGGGCGGCAGAGCGAGACTCCGTCTCAAAAAAAAAAAAAAAAAAAAAAACTTTATTGCTAAAAAATGCTAATGAACATGTGAACCTTCAGCGAGTTGTAATCTTTTTGCTGTTGGAGGGTCTTGTCTCAGTGTTGTTGGCTGCTGACCAATCAGGGTGGTGGCTGCTGAAGGCTGGGATGACTGTGGCAATTTCTTAACATAATACAACAATGGAGTTTGCTGCATAGATCAAGTCTTCCCTTCATGAAAGATTTCTGTGTACAACGTGATGTTTGATAGCACTTTCCCCACAGTAGTTCTTTCAAAATTGGAGTCAGTTCTCTCAAACTCTGCCACTGCTCCATCAACTAAGTTTGTAATATTCTAAATCCTTTGTTGTCATTTCTACAGTGTTCACAGCATTTCACCAGGAGTAAATTCCATCTCAAGAAACCACTTTCTTTGCTCATCCATAAGAAGCAACTCCTCATCCATTCAAGTTTGATCATGAGATTGCAGCAATTCAGTCACATCTTCAGGCTCCACTTCTAGTTCTCTTGCTGTTTCCACACATCTGCAGTTACTTCCTTCACTGAAGTCCTGAACCCCTCAAAGTCATCCAAACTCCCATTAGGGTTGCTATTTTGACCTCCTCTCATGAATTAAGAATGTTTTTAATGGCGTCTAAAATGGTGAATCCTTTCCAGAAGGTCTTCAATTTACTTTGCCCATATCCATCAGAGGAATCACTATTTTATTTTGTTTTATTTTATTTTATTTTATTTTTTGAGACAGAGTCTTGCTCTGTCGCCCAGGCTGGAGTGCAGTGGCGCGATCTCGGCTCACTGCAAGCTCTGCCTTCTGGGTTCACGCCATTCTTCTGCCTCAGCCTCCCGAGTAGCTGGGACTACAGGCGCCCACCACCTCGCCTGGCTAATTTTTTTGTATTTTTAGTAGAGATGGGGTTTCACCGTGTTAGCCAGGATAGTCTCGATCTCCTGACCTTGTGATCTGCCTCGGTCTCCCAAAGTGCTGGGATTGCAAGCGTGAGCCACCACTCCCGGCCAGGAATCACTATCTATGGTAGTTAGAACAGCCTTACAAAATATATTTCTTAAATCATAATACTTGAAATTACTCCTTGATCCATTGGCTGCAGCATGGATGTTGTGTTAGCAGGCATGAAAACAACATTCATCTCTTTGTACTTCTCCATCAGAGTTAGTAGGTGACTAGGTGCATTGTCAGTGAGCAGTAGTCTTCGGAAAGCAATCTTTTTCTCAGCACTAGGTCTCCATAGTCAGCTAAAATACTTAGTAAACCATGCTGTAAACAGATGTGCTGTTATTCAAGCTTTGTACATTGATAGAGCATAGATTGATAGAGCATAGACACAGTAGATTTAACATAATTCTTAAGAGCCCTAGGAGTTTTACAATGGTTGAGCAATGGTTTATTTAAGTTGAGCAATGTATTCAACTTAAAGTCACCAGCTGCACTAGCCCCTAACAAGACAGTCAGACTGTCCTTTGAAGCTTTGAAGCCAGACATTGACTTCTCCTTTCTAGCTATGAAGGTCCTAGATGGCATCTTCTTCTGTAAAGCTGTTTCATTTACATTGAAAATCTCTTTTTTAGTGTAGCCACTTTCATCAATGATCCTTGCTAGATCTTCTGGATAACTTGCAGCCGCTTCTATATCAGCACTTGCTGCTTCACCTTACACTTTTATGTTGTCTGATACAATAGTTCATGATTCTTTCCTTAAACCTCATGAAGCAGCCTTTGCTAGCTTCAAACGTCTCTTCTGCAGCTTTCTCACCACTTTCAGCCTTCATAGACTTGAAGAGATTTAGGGTCTCTGGATTAGGCTTTGGCTTAAGGGAATGTTGTGGCTGGTTGATATCTTATCCAGACCACTTTATCCATATAAGCAATAAGATTGTTTCAATCTCTTATCATCCATGTGTTCCTTGGAGTCGCATTTTTAATTTCCTTCAAGAATTTTTCCTTTGCATTCACAGCTTGGCTATCTATTTGATACAAAAGGCCTAACTTTCAACCTGTCTTGGCTTTCAACATGGCTTCCTCACTAAGCTTAATCATTTCTAGCTTTTGATTTAAAGTGAGAGATGTGAGATTCTTCCTTCCTTAGAGGTCATTATAGGGTTATTAATTGACTTAAAAAGATTACTGATCACAGATCACCATAACAAATATAATAATAATGAAAAAGTTTGAAATAGTAAGAGAATTACCAAAATGTGATAAAGACACAAAGTGAGCACATGTTGTTGGAAACATGGCATCAATAGACTTGCTTGATGCAGGGTTGTCACAAACCTACAATTTGTAAAAAACTCAGTATCTGTGAAATGCAGTAAGACAAAGTATGCTTTTACCTGAGAAGTAAGTTAGTATCTGAGAAGTAAGTTATGAAGATGAATTCAGGGTTAAACTATTAAAAAATATAAAAAGATAATGACATTCCTGAAGATGACTTTGTTCTGTTAACGAGGTAATAACAATTTGGTATGCCCAATTTTACTGTAGACAAAAGCATAACAATCTTTGTTGTAGACAAAAGCATAACAATCTTCATTGTTATTAAAACCTGGAAGTCATAATGACATATAAGTATGAAAAATGAGACAAAATATAACATCTTAATGGAGTAAATTATGCTGGTTTGTTTTTCACTGGGTTTCTTTAAAAAACTTTAAACACATGGAACAATCTGCTATTTTTTATAGTAGGCTCTTAGATCATTTTATAATTATTGTGATGTTCAGTTTTATTGTCTAAGAGTGGTCTGAGGTCAAATGAGAAGTCAGAAGGAATGGAAGAGGTAAGTCCTCAGAGAAGGAGTAGTTACCCCCAATTTTGCCAAAATGATAACCAGAAAAGATGTGGAATTAGGGAACAGGCTTATTCTAAACTTGAACTAAAACTTATACAGGAGAATAAACCGCTTCCATGCTTGTTCTTTTAATATACTCCCTGTTTTAAAACTCCACCTCTTGAAGCTCTTCTCTAGTATTTGCTTAATGAATATTTTCTTATGATTTCAAGAGGAAAGTGAGATCTCTCTGCAAAATATCCTTTGTACCCCAGGATTCTGTTATGCTTTTACACCTCTGATTTCCACTTTTAGCAGGATGCACTAATGAACTGCTTTTAGTAGTTGTTTGCTTTGACATCCATGAAATGAAATAAAAGCTTTGGAAAGATATGTCAGGAAATAACTGTTCAAGTATCACAAAGTTCACATTGCAAGTAAGCAAATGTTTAGTCACAACATACTAGTAGCTGAGTACAAAAAAAGCTATAATAAAACTAAAAATAATAAAACTATAATCTCTGAAATCAAAATGGCCACAGGAAACTTGAACAAACATGCAATTTTAGGAAATGTAAGTGAAAAGGAATTTTAAGTAATATTAGAAATTAAAGTGATATTTTTATTTCAAATGAAGTGATTCTTTTACATTCTATCTGAAATTCTTTGTCAAAATACCTTCAACTTCAGGAGTTAAAGTGACGTCAGATCCCAAGCAATGGCTGAATCCACTAGGCAGAATTACATTTGTTACCTTTATGGGAGGAGTTTTCACTTGGCCAAATGATCTGCCATCCATAGGACAGTGGGTAACAGGAATAAGCTACATAATAAAATAAAAGTTAATAACATCTCATCTCCAAAACTCAGATCAATAGGCTTAATCCTTATAATAAGTCCGAGTTGACAATCAACGTTTTTTTTTTAGTCAGGAGCTACCTGCTTGCCTAAACTCAGAATTGGTACTAGGTAAAACCTGTAAAATCAGCAGAGCTTTTTGGGGAGTAAACCTTCCTCAGAACCTTGTGTTCTTTTTTTTTTTTTCCAGACTGCATTGTACCATCATTAGAATCTAGTGCTTAACAGCAACTCACCCTTTCCAAAGAGTCTTAACAAGGTAAGTATGGAACTAAGAACATAAGAATTAAAACTTCCCCATTGTAATACTTTTTCTTTTTTTGTGTGAATAGAATTTCTGGAAGGTAAAAGTTGTTTTTCGAAATCTTTATATTTTTCACATTACCTAATCAGATGACTTGCAGTTAATTAGTTTTCAGAACAAACAGTAAATATAATGGGAGTTAAGAAAAGCATCTTATGATAATCAATTTTAGTGAATGTAGTAAAACTCTCTAAATAGTATTTACATTTCACACCTGCTGAGGAATAAGGGACTTTTGTAAGAATTTCAGGAATCAGCAAATAGAGGAGAAAAATATTTTAGGCAGGAGACTCTTGCTTCCCCTAGAAATGTATGCCTTCTCTGCTTTCATTAAGACTGACCTTGTTTATACGTGTGAATTCTGAACGTACGATTCAGCTTATTTAGAGATGGAGGCCTTTTCTGTTTGTGTAAAATTACCTATTTAATCTCATACTTCAGTAAGTGTTACCAAGAATGCTGCTTTATAATGAATGCTAAGGTATTAGTCCTTTTACTAAAGCTGGTCAGTCCTAAATTCCCTAATGAATTCCTTTCTGGGAGTTTCTTCCCATCACTAATCTAGAATGCTGTCAAATTTTCTTCTGAAACTAAACCCCCAAAATATTTTGGTTTAAAAGAACTTTAGATTTCATTTATTTCCTCCATATTTGCTGTTAAAAAGAAAGGCCAGTAGCAACTAAGACAAAGACAAACACATTTGACTGATAAACTTCAGAAGTTTTCTGGACTTGAGTCTCCTGAACAGCTAGTTAAAAGAAATAATGGCTTGATTTTGTTCTAGTCCTGAAAATAATTAGTGTTGAATCTAAAAAAAATTCTCTAAAATAAAGATTTCAAATACCCCCTTTATTTTACTAACTATATATAGACAAATAAAAAATAATTTTAATGAAGTATTTACATACAGAATAACTAAGTGGAAAGATGGTTAAATTCCTATGTATAGCACTGATTTAAATAGCAAGAATATGTATCTAGAATAACTGAAGATGACATCATAGTACTGTAAGGGGAATATTTGAGTTCACTATATGATAAATAGAAAAGAACAGCCAACAAACAAACCCCTTAGTAAAGTATTAATTATTGGTTGAATTTTGAGTTATGCCAAATTAAATGCTAAATTAAACCAACGTTTAAAGAATTTTATATGAAAACTGCGATCGTCAAAGTTCTAAGTGGTTATTTTATGTCTTTTCAATTTAGCCTGCATTACCTTAAAACAGAATTTATGAATTTTTATATGGTAATTTCGTAGGTCTTTCACTGGAGCCCTCACATAAGTGGTATGGCAGGAAGAATATTGCCCCTCCCCCAAACATATCTACATCCTAATTCCCAAAACCTGTGAACCTTGCCTTACATGGCAAAGTACTTTGCAGGTGTGATTAAGGGTTTTGAGATGGGGAAATTATCCTGAATTATCGAGGTAGAAGGAGGCAGAAGGTCAGAGAGAAGGGGAAGTGATCATGGAAGCAGAGGTCTAAGTGATGGCATTGCTGGATGACAGCCAAAAGACAAAGAATGCGGATGGCCTCTAGATGCTGGTAATGGCAAAGAGTAAATTCTCTCCTAGAGCTTCCAGAAAAAATGCAGCCCTGCCAATCTTTTTTTTTTTTTTCCCCAAGACAGGGTCTTGCTTTTTTACCCAGGCTGGAGTGCATTGGCACGATCTTGGCTCACTGCAACCATCACCTCCCAGGCTCAAGAAATCCTCCCACCTTAGCCTCCTGAGTAGCTGGTACTACAGACATGTGCCATCATGCCTGGCTAATTCTTTTTTTTTTTGTAGAGACAGGGTTTTGCCATGTTGCCCAGGCTGCACTCGAACTCATGGGCTCAAGTGATCCACCTGCCTCAGCTTCCTAGAGTGGTGGAATTATAGGCATGAGCCGCCAAGCCTGGCCCCTGCAAGTATTTTTAATTTTAGTCCTTTAATACCGGTTTTCAGACTCCTGACCTTCAAAACTGTAAGACAGTATGTTATTTTAAGCCACTAAATTTGTGGTAATTTGTTGTAGCAGCAATATGAAACTAATACAGGTGGCATACATTTTTCAAGAAGTGACGTGCTTCAGGAATATAAAAAAGGGAAAAGGAAAGAAATCATCTTAAATCACTGAACTAAATTTTATTTGACCATTTGCTCTCTTTTGAAAGACTGGGGCCTGTGACAAGGATTTGAGTAGATGGCATTAAATGATGCACTTTTTTTGTTACATCATATAGATCAATGGCTAAATTTCTTTTTGGAAACCATAGTTTTTAGAAAAAAATTTGTAGATATAGTCCATAAATGAATCAATTTCCTTTGCCTAAACTAAATAATCTTTTTAAAACATTGTATAACTTTTTAAGTCACACAAGTCTCTGTAGCCACTCTGACCTATAATAGAAGCCCTTTGGTTAATCAAAAAATGTCAAGATTAATTTTAAAAGAGTTAATAAAAAAGTAAGGGGGCTGGGTGTAGTGGCTCAAGCCTGTAATCCCAGCACTTTGGGAGGTCAAGGTGGGTGGACTGCCCAAGGTCGGGAGTTTGCCACTAGCCTGGCCAGCATGGTGAAATCTCATCTCTACTAAAAATACAAAAATTAGCCTGGTATGGTGGCACATGCCTGTAGTCCCAGCTACTCGGGAGGCTGAGGCAGGAGAATTAATTGAACTCGGGAGGCAGAGGTTATAGTGAGCCAAGATCATGCCACTGCACTTCAGCCTGGGCAACAGCGCGAGATTTCGTCTAAAAAAAAAAAAAAAAAAGTAGGGGAATCATTGTCTAATTGATATTCATCTTAAAAATATATGTAAAAGTACATGCATTCATCAATCTTTTGATGAAGGACCAAGGCTTTTTCTGTAGGCAAGGGTCCCTTGATTGGTATTTTTTATGTGATTGTTTTTGGAAACATCATAATCTTATTTTGTCTACAATTTCCAGTTTTGGTTTCTTTAAAGTAGTGAGAATTTAAAGACATGTGGAAAAGATCCGAACTTTGAATTTGTCTAGCTTTTAAAAATAATTTCCTTACATGTTTTCTCTGCATCTTTATCATTTTCTTCATATTTTGTTTTTTTCTCCCACATCTAATTTGATCCTATGGGGGAGGGTGTTGGAAGGGGTGAGGAGACAGAGAGTGCTCTTTATCCAGACTTTCCAAAGTATTCCATTTGGTTTTCATAGACAAATAGAAATAATAATTTAAAATTTGCACTTAGAGTTCCTGTGTTTGTTTAAAATAATAAGAACTGACATACAGTTAGCTCTTGATAAGTATATGAATGTACTGCTGAAGGCAGAAGTGGACTAGAGAGGAGCCTCAAGTATCAAAAGTTGAGTGTGTTCTAGAATTGGGAGTGTCACTGGAATTAATCTGGTGAGTTCAGTGAAAGTCCGTTAGAGCATGTATGGTAGTCCTAGCTCTTTCCTATTCAGTATAATGTTTTTAAAGTCACCTCTGTTCATGGACTCTAATGTCCTTGGTTTCTGGTTTTCACTTACATCAGAGATTCATTTATATTCTCTACTGTGGTCCAGGTCTTCATAACATCTCTCTTGGCTGGTTTCCCTTCCCCTTCCAGCCTCTTTTTTTTTCAAACCACAGCATTCTAACAATGTGACCTCTCTGTTCAAAAACCATAGATTTTCTGTGTTAAATTTAGTTTTTAGAAGATGGTCATGAAGAAACTAGGTGGTCAAAGACGGAATTTTCAAATGACATGCTTTTATTATTTCTTCTCTCTTTTAATCTCTTTCCTACCATGATCAGATACATTTTAGGGCTCCTGAGTAAAAAGCCCAATTATCCTGACAAAACACACAGATAGAGGGACACATCTCCTTTCTTAGATAAACTACACAATCCAGAGAGTTGAGTTCAGAATTCCTTCCTTCCCTTTCTGTGTGCCTAAATGGAAATAGTTTTATTGTTAGTTTCTATTTATGAAAGTGATATGTTATAGTTTCCTATGTTCTAGCCTCATCTGACATATTGAGCATACAAATATTAAATAACTTCCCTTATGTCAGAGTATGAAGTATGCTATTAAGAAAAGGATGTTCCCTGACTTATATATGTATGTGTGTGTATGTGTGTGTGCACGCATGCTCTATTCACCAAATCAAGCTGCCTTTGATAGTAATCACTAAATAGATACTAAGATCATCCTCATCAAAAACACCATAGGTTTAAACATTTGAATCAAAAGATATAATAAAATGTTCATTTACTAATAATTAATGTGCTTCAGAAGGAAAATTGTAAATAATATAATTATTACCGAATTTTTCTTTGCTTGTAGTTCAGCGAGGTGAAATTCAGCTTTTGCCCTATCATCTGAATTCACAGGACTTCCATCTAACATCTGTAAGTTAGGCAGTCGAAATATGAGCATGTGGCGATGTAGCATTTTTCTACAAATCTGAATAAAGTTAAACATAACAATTTATTCCCACAAAACTTTTATTTCAAAGATTAACCTGTATAGAGAAGGAAATTTAACATAGGCAACAAAGAGGACAAATAATAGCTAACTTATAGTAATAGATACTACAGATAATGAGCTACCTTTTTGAAAAATTACTCAATTTCCTATTATGTCAAATAAATAATTCTTTTTTAAATTATGACTACCATTTAGAGGTTCAGCCTCCTTTTAAAGTAACAGTATTGTTCACTAACTACAGGCAATCCAAACTCATGAATAGGATTACATTAGGGAAGTTCACTTAAAAGTAACTATTTTGAAACTTATATTTTCCCACGGGTGCTATCTAATTAATTCAACACACACCTACTGAACTATATGATCCATCTCTTCATAGTATCAACCTACTCTAAAAATTTGAGAGGGATATAACAAAGTTGGCTTGAGGTTGCTAACTTCAGAAGGGTCTGCTTGCAAGGATAGCTGTTGCTGGTGTTAGGTATTTGGTGTTTTGTGAGTGTTCCCACCATTCCTTAATTGATAAGGGGAGTTTACTGTGCCTGGACTATTAATACGAACAATATGATTTATGCTCTACCTCATTTCTTTCTGGGGTCTGGAATTTTGGTACATGATAGGAAAAGGGTGCCTGTGTAACCATCCCCCAACAAAATCATTGAATGCTGAGTCTCTAATGGACTACCTTGGGCAAAAACATAACATACAAGTTGCAGCATTTTTCTCACTGTGTGAAGAGTATGCTCTGTGTGACTCCTTGTGGAAGAGAAGGAGCATAAGAAAGCCTGTCCATGGATTCCTCCAGAATCTCCCTGTGTCTCCTTCCCTTATCATCTGGCTGTGTATCCTTATTATGTCACTGTAATAAGTCTTAGCCATGAGTACAATTATATGTTGAGTCCCATGAGTCCCCCTAGCAAATCTGTGATCATGAGAGTGATCTTCGGGATTGCTGACACAGATAGTATGCAGCAAACAAAAAGAAACAGAATAAGAAAGAAACTATCCAGAAAGTATGAATAAACTATCTTAAAAAAATATATAGTAGATTATATATATAGTAATGGAGAAAGATCGCTAATACATAAAATCGAGTAAAAAAAAAAAAAAAAAACTTGATTGGATTCTAGACCACAAAGCAGAATTCATAAATACCAAGAAATTTATGTTTTCCTTTGATTGTTTTCTCTGACTAAATTATGATAACATTAGAAATAAACGACAATGATAACTAGAAATTCTCTATAGATTTGAAATTAATATAGACACTCACGTCTCCCTCAGTAACTCATGAGTTAAAGAAGAAATGCTTTGGGAAGTAGATTTTAAGAAATAAGAAGCAGTAAAATATTACATATCAAAACTTTTAGGATGTTGCTAAAGCAGCAGTTTATAACCTAAAATGTATTGACTGATTCTGAAAAGAAACTGAAAATTAATGAGCTAGGTATCCTACTTAAGACTGACTTCCTTCCTTCCTTCCTTCCTTCCTTCCTTCCTTCCTTCCATCCTTCCTTCCTTCCTTCCTTCCTTCCTTCCTTCCTTCCTTCCTTCCTTCCTTCCTTCCGTCCCTCCCTCCCTCCCTCCCTTTCATTTTCTTTCTTTCTTTCTTTTAAAGAGATAGGGTCTTACCCTGTTGCCTAGGCTGAAGTGCAGTGATACAGTCACAGTTCACTGTAACCTCGAATTTCTGGACTCCAGTGATTCTCCCACCTCAACCTCCCAAGTAGCTAGATCTACAGCTGCACACCACCGCACCTGGCTAATTTTGAAATTTTTTGTGGAGACAAATCTCGCTATGTTGTCTAGGCTGGTCTCAAACTCCTGCCCTCAAGAGATCCTCCTGTCTCACCATCCCCCCAAAAATAATTTTTTTGAAAAGCAAACTCAAAGTAAAAGAAGGTAATAATAAAGAGTGGAAATTAATGAAATAGAAAACAAAATAATAACACACTTGATGAAGCCAAAATATGGCTCTTTAAATAAACTATTACAATAGACAAGCCTGTAGCAGGATTCATCAACAATAAAAAAGAGAAAGAAAAACGGACAATTTTAGGTATTAAAAAGGTGACAAAAACATGAATATGATGAACATTTCAAAAATTCACAAGAGGATTTTGGTTCCAAAATGGTAGCAAAGAGGCAAGCTGGCTTCTCACCCCCAATAAAAAACAGAAAACAAATATACAGTGCTGAGATCTTCACCAGCAACAACCCAGAGCTCAAGAATGAGGATAAGACAGTTCCCGGGGCCACAGAGAAGTGGAAAAACTCTTAGTAGATGGCAGGAGAACCAGCCTTCCACATACATGATGCCTCCTGCCCCGCTACCCCTCCACGGAATCCTGCCAGACACCAACTACGTAGAAAATCTGCCCTTAACTCATGGTTTATACCCTGGAAAAAGTAAAATGGAGGTGATCAGTCATCTTCTCCATCTTCTCGGGCTCCCTAGCAGGAGACCTGTCATTGTGTTAACCTGTGGGTAGCATCATGACTGCCTGAAGGGAGAAATACCTCTGAGAATAGGCAGAGACAAACAGGGGAGGCAAGACTACCATCCCCAGCCCAGAAACTCTGCTCTGTAACTTGGCCAAAGTAGATGCCAAATAAAAGTGGCTGCAGGAGGTACATTCCCTTGGTCCCCTGTCACAAGCTCCTAAAAAGCCTTCCCACACTGTCAGGATAATCCCTTTGGGATGCCCCTCATTTGAGATAGGCAGTGCTCTGACCAGTTACTAGAGCTGAGGTGAACTTGGCCTTAAAGTGCCACCCCACCCAGAACCAAAAGGCAGGCAGCAACCTAACAGTGAAGATTTGCTAAACAAATATATTTAATAAAAAGCAAAACAAGCTGGACAGAGAAAACTGGAATAGATAACTAATATTTCAATGCAAAGACATAGATGTATACTCACAAGAAACAATAGTAGACAGGGACCCATGACCTCCCCAAAAGGCTAAAGCAAAAATCCAGTGACTGACCCTAAAGAGATGGTGATTTGCAAGCTTCTGACCAATAATTCAAAATAGTAATTTTAAGAAAATTCAGTAGTCTCCAAGATAACTCAGAAAAGCAATTTAGAAATTTATCAGAAAAATTTAACAAAGGAATTGAAATAATTAAAAAATATCAAATAGAAATCTTAGAACTAAGAAATAAATTTGCTGAACTGAAAACCTCTTTAGAGGCTCTCAACATCAGAATAACCAAGCAGAGGAAAGAATCAATGAGTTCAAAGACTTGCTATTTGAAAATTTACAGGGGTGGGGCAGGGCAGGGGAAGGAATGAAAAGGAATGAAGACCATGTACGAGATATAGAATATTGCCTCAAAAGACCAAATCTAGATACTCAGGAGGCTGAAGCAGGAGAATTATTTGAACCTGGGAGGTAGAAGTTGCAGTAAGCCAAGATCGCACCACTGCACTCCAGCCTGGGTGACAGAGCAAGACTCCATCTCAAAAAAAAAAAAAAACAAAAAAAACCAAAAAACAAAAATCCCAAAATGAAAACATGTAAATTGAAAGAAAGTTAAAATTTAGGGGGCCAGAGAATAGAGTTGTGTAGAATTTTTGTGTGTTTTTTTCCTTTGTTTCTGTTTTTTTTTTCTAGGTTTTTTGTTGTTTGTTTTGTTTTTGTTTTTGTTTTTTGAGACAGTTTTGCCTTTGTTGCCCAGGCTGGAGTGCAATGGCATGATCTCAGCTCACTGCAACCTCTGCCTCCAGGGTTCAAGTGATTCTTCTGCCTTAGCCTCCCAAGTAGCTGGGATTACAGGCATGTGCCACTATGCCTGGCTAATTTTGTATTTTTAGTAGAGACAGGGTTTCTTCATGTTGGGTCAGGGTGGTCTTGAACTCCTGATGTCAGGAGATCCACTTGCCTCATCGTCCCAAAGTTCTGGGATTACAGGTGTGAGCCGCCACACCCGGTCATTCCTATTATTTATCTTCTCAGATAAGTTGTCATCTGTTTAAAATAACTTGTTATATGTATAATTTTTTTAAGCTCATGGTAACCACAATGCAAAAACCTATAGCAGATTCATTAAAAATAAAAGCAACAAATTAAAACACTTAACTAAAAAAGAAGAAAATCACTTATCCACAAAGGAAGACAGTAAAAAAGGAAGGAGTTACAAAACAACGAAAGCAAGCAACAAAATGGCAGTAGTAAGTTCTTAATATGAATAATAACACTGACTGTAAATGATCTCAGTGTTCCAATTAAAAGGCATACAATGGTGGAAAGGATATAGAAAAAAGACCTGAATGTGGGCCAAGATGGCTGATAAGAAGCAGCTGCGGTCTGCAGCACTCACAGAGAAGAGTGAAAGCAGTGAGTGAACTCAGCACCTTCAACTGAAATATCCAGGTTCTCACACTGGGGCTGACTAGGCAATCAACTGAATCCATGGAGAACAAAGAAAAGCAGGGTGGGGTGACAGCCTACATGGGAGTGGCACAGAGCCAAATGAACCCCCATCCCCAGCCAAGGGAAGCGGTGAGTGTGCCATCATGCCCAGGAAACCATGCTTCTCCCATGGATCTTTGCAACCCACAGATGGGGAGATCCCTTGTGAGCTCATGTCTCCAGGGCTTTGGGTCTGATACACAGAGCAGTGTGGAGTCTTGCCAGAGTAGCTACTTAGGCACAGAGACCCAGGAGTTTTATATACTCCAGAGTTGGGATTCTGGCAAGGCAGCAGATCTGTCTGTACATTCCCCTAGGAAGGGGGCTGAATCCAGGGAGCCAAGCAGTGTCAGTCTGCAGGCCTCAGTTTCATGGCACCTCGTAAGTTAAGACCCACTGGCTTAGAATTCCAGCCAGCCAAGGGCAATAGGCTGAGTCTGCCTGAAACCAGAGGCAGTTCCTGGGTGAAGGGTGAGTCTGCCTGAAACCAGAGGCAGCTTGGGAAGGGGTGGCGGCCATTTTTGTGGTTTGGTCAACTCAGTGTTCCAGCCCGCCATCTCTGGAGAGTCCAGGTGGTCTGGACGAGGAGGGTTCCCCCCAACTGCAACACACCTGCTTTGCAAGATGATGCTCAGACTGCTTCTTTAAGGGGCACCCTGATCCATTCTTCCTGACTGGGTGGGACCCCCTTGTGGGGGGCCTTGAGTTACTCCAGCCAGGCTTACATATAAGCACTGAACCCTGATCTCTCCTTGGGATGGAGCTCCTGTGGAGAGAGGCAGCCAGTGTCTCTGTTGTTTGGTTGACTCAGCTTTTCCAGCCTGCTGGCTCTGGAGAGTCCAGGAGGTCCAGACAAGGAAGAGTCTCTCACCAATGCAGCACACTGGCTGTACCAAAAGCAGCCAGACTATTCCTGTAAGTGTGTCCCTGATCCTGTTCCTCCTGACTGGGTGAGACGTCCCAACAGGGTTCTCCAGACACCTCCTACAGGTGTGTTTGGGCCAGCAACAGGTCAGTACCACCCTGGGATGGAGCTTACAGAGGAAGGAGCAGGTTGCCATCTTTGCTGTTTTGCAGCCTTCACTGGATATACCTCCAGGCATGGGAAAAATGGAGGCAATTAGGGTCTGGAGTGCACCCCCAACAAACTGCAGCAGCCCTATGGTTCCTAATAATTAGTGGCCTGATTGTTAAGAACAAACAGACAACAACATCAACAAAAATGACCCCACAAAAGCCCCACTCAAAGGTCAGCAGTCTTAAAGATCAAAGTAGATAAGCCCCTAGAAAAGAGAAAAAACTCAACGCAAAAACATTGAAAACACAAAAAGCCAAAGTGCCTCTTCTCCTACAAATGATCACAACACTAAATAACCAGCAAGGGCACAGAACTGGGCAGAGGCTGAGATGGCTGAATTGATAGAAGTATGCTTCAGAAGGTAATAACGAACTTCGCTGAGCTAAAGGAGCATGTTGTAACCCAATGCAAAGAAGCTAAGAAACATAATAAAACAATACAGGAGCTGATAATCAGAATAGTCAGTTTAGAGAGAAACGTAACTGACCTGATAGAGCTGAAAAACACAACATGACAACTTTACAATGCAATCACAAGTATCAATAGCAGAATAGACCAGGCAGTGAAAGGATCTCAGAGCTTGAGAACTATCTTTCTGAAATAAGACAGGGCCAGGCATGGTGGCTCATGCCTGTAATCTCAGCACTTTGGGAGGCCAAGGAGGGTGGATCACCTGAGGTCAGGAGTTCGAGACCAGCCTGGCCAACATGGTGAAACCTGTCTCTACTAAAAATACAAAAATTAGCTGGGTATGGTGGTTTTGCCTGTAATCCCAGCTACTCAGGAGGCTGAGGCAGGAGAATCACTTGAACCCAGGAGGTGGAGGTTGCAGTGAGCCAAGATTGTGCCACTGCACTCCAGCCTAGGTGACAGAGTGAGACTCTGTCTCGAATAAAATAAAATAAAATGACAGAAAAGATTAGAGAGAAAAGAATAAAAAGGCATGAACAAAACCTCCCAGAAATATGGGATTATATAAAAAGATTGAACCTATGACTGACTGGGGTATCTGAAGGAGATAGGGAGACTGGAACCAAGTTAGAAAATATACTTCAGGATATTATGTAGGAGAACTTCCCCAACCTAGCAAGACAGGCTAACATTCAAATTTAGGAAATTCAGAGAACCCCAGTAAGATACTCCATGAAAAGATTAACCCCAAGACACATAATCATCAGATTCTCCAAGGTCAAAATGAAAGAAAAAATGTTAAGAGCAGCCAGAGAGAAAGACAAGGTCACCTACAAAGGGAAGCCCATCAGACTAACAGCATACCTTTCAACAGAAATCCTACAGACCAGAAGAGATTGGGGGCCAATCTTCAACATTCTTAAATAAAAGAATTTCCAACCTAGAATTTCATATCTGGCCAAACTAAGTTTCATAAGCAAAGGAGAAATGAGATCCTTTGCAGACAAGCAAATGCAGAGGGAACTGTCACCACCAGGCCTGCCTTGCAAGAGCTCCTGAAGAAAGCACTAAATATGGAAAGGAAAAACCATTATCAGCTACTCCAAAAACACACTGAAGTACACAGACCAGTGGCACTATGAAGTAACCACATAAACAAGTCTGCAAAATAACCAGCCAGCATCATGATGATAGAATCAAATTCACACATAACAATACTAACCTTAGACATAAATGGTCTAGATGTCCCAATTAAAAGACACAGAATGGCAAGCTGGATAAAGAACCAAGACCCATTGGTATGCTGTCTTTAAGAGATCCATCTCACATGCAAATACACACATAGGCTCAAAACAAAGGAATTAAGGATAATTTACCAAGCATATGGAAAACAGAAAAAAGCAGGTGTCACAATCCTAGCTTCTGACAAAACAGACTTTAAAAGAACAAAGATAAAAAAACGACAAAGAAAAGCATTACATAATGGTAAAGGGTTCAATTCAACAAGAAGAGCTAACTATCCTAAATATATAGTCATACAATACAGGAGCACCCAGATTCATAGCAGTTCTTAGAGACCTATAAAGAGACTTAGACTCCCACACAATAATAGTGGGAGATTTTAACACTCCACTGACAGTTTTAGACTGATCACTGAGACAGAAAATTAAAAAAGATATTCAGGACCTGAACTCAGCTCTGAATTAAGTGGATCTGATAGATACCTACAGAACTCTTCAGCCCCCAACAACAAAATATACATTCTCATTGCCTCATGGCACTTACTCAAAAATTAATCACATAATTGGAAGTCAAACACTACTCAGCAAATGCAAAAGGACTGAAATAATAACAGTCTCTCAAATCACAATACAATCAAATTAGAATTTAAGATTAAGAAATTCACTCAAAACCACACAACTACATGGAAATTGAGCAACTTGCTCCTGAATGACTGCTGGGTAAATAATAAAATTAAGGCAGAAATCAAGAAGTTATTTGAAATGTATCAGAATCCCTGGGGGCAGATAAAGCAGTGTTAAGAGGGGAATTTATAGCACTAAATGCCCACATCGAAAAGTTAGAAAGATCTCAAGTTAACAACCCAACGTCACAACCAAAAGAACTAGAAACCAAGAGCAAACAGACCCCAAAGCTAGCAGAAGACAATAAATAACTGAGATCAGAGCAGAACTGAAGGAGGAAAGAGACATGAAAATCCCTTAAAAAAATCAAGAAATCCAGGTGGTGTTTTTTTGAAAAAATTAATAAAATAGACTGCTAACTAGACTAGTAAAGAAGAAAAGACAGAAGAATCAAATAAACACAATCTGAAATTATAAGGGGAATATCACCACTGACCCCACAACCATCAGAGAATACTATAAACACCTCTGTGCACACGAACTAGAAAATCTAGAAGAAATGGATAAATTCCCGGATATGTACACCCTCCCAAGACTGAACCAGGAAGAAATTGAATCCCTGAATAGGCCAATAGTGAGTCCTGAAATTGAGACAGTAATTGATAGCCTAACAACCAAAAAAAGTCCAGGAGCAGACAACTTTACAGCTTAATTCCAGAGGTACAAAGAACAACTGGTACCATTTCTACTGAAATTATTCCAAAAAAATAGAAAAGGAGGGTCTCCTCCCTAACTCGTTTTATGAGGCCAGCATCATCCTGATACCAAAATCTGGCAGAGATACAACAACAACAAAAAAACTTCAGGCCAGTATCTCTGATGATTGTTGATGCAAAAATCCTCAATAAAATGCTGGCAAACCAAATCCAGCAGCACATCAAAAGGCTTATCCATCATGATCAAGTTGGCTTCATCCCTGTGATTCAAGGTTGGTTCAACACATGCAAATCAATAAATGTGGCTGATCACATGCAAATAACTAAAGACAAAAATCACATAATTATTTCAATAGATGTAGGACAGGCCTTTGATAAAATTCAGCATCCCTTCATGTTAAAAATTCTCAATAAACTAGTTATTGAAGGAATATACCTCAAAATAATAAGAGTCATCTATTATAATCTCCCAACCAATATCATACTGAATGGGTAAAAGCTGGAAGCATTTCCCTTGAAAACTGACACAAGACAAGTTATCATGTCTCTATCCTCCTTCAGTCTCTCACCACACCTATTCAACATAGTATTGGAAGTTCTGGCCAGGGCAATCAGGCAAAAGAAAGAAATAAATGGTATCCAAATAGGAAGAGAGGAATTTCAACTATCTTTGTTAGCAGATGACATGATCCTGTATCTAGAAAAACCTGATAATCTCAGCCCGAAACCTTCTTAAGTTGATAAGCAACTTCAGCAAAGTCTTGGGATACAAAATCAATGTGCAAAAAAGCTAGCATTCTTATACACCAACAGCAGGCAAGCAGAGAGCCAAATCATGAATAGAACTCCCAATCACAATTGTTTCAAAAAGAATAAAGTACCTAGAAATACAGCTAACAAGGAATATGAAGGACCTCTTCAAGGAGAGCTACAAACCACTGCTCGGGGAAATCAGAGAGGACACAAACAAATGGAAAAACATTGCATGCTCATGGATAGGAAGAATCAATATCATGAAAATGGCCATATCACCAAAAGTAATTTATAGATTCAGTGTTCTTCCTGTTAAACTGCCATTGACATTCTTCACAGAATTAGAGGAAACTATTTTTTTAAAAAAGCCCAAATAATTAAGACAATCCTAAGGAAAAAGAACAAAGCTGGAGGCATCATGCTACTTGACTTCAAACTATACCACAAGGCTACACTAACCTAAACAGCATGGTATGGTACAAAACAGGCACACAGACCAATGGAACAGAATAGAGAACTCAGAAATAAGACTGCACACCTACAACCATCTGATCTTTGACAAACCCAACGAAAGCAAGCAATGGGGAAAGGATTCCCTATTTAATAAATGGTGCTTGGAGAACTGGCTATCTCATATGCAGAAAATGGACACTGGATGCCTTCCTTACACCTTATACAAAAGTTAAGACAAGATGGATTAAAAACTTCAATATAAAATCCAAAACTATAAAAACCCTGGAAGATAATCTAGGCCATAACATTCAGGACATAGGCACAGGCAATGGTTTTGTGACAAATATGCCAAAAGCAATTGCAACAAAAGCAAAAATTGGCAAATGGGGTCTAATTAAACTAAGGAGCTTCTGCATGGCAAAAGAAACTATCACCAGAGTGCACAGACAACCTACAGAATGGGAGAAAATTTCTGCAATCTATCCATCTGACCAAGGTCTGATATCCAGAGTCTACAAGGAACTTAAACAAATTTACAAGAAAAAAGCAAACAACTTTATTAAAAAGTGGGCAAAGGACTGGGCTTTTCTTTTATGGGAGACTATTTCACAGCCTCTATTTCATTACTTGTTATTGGGTTTGTTGAGGTTCTCTATTTCTTCGTGATTCGATCTTTGTAGGTTGTATGCATTCAAGAAGACATTATCCATGTCTTCTAGGTTTTCCAATTTATTAGAGTATAGTTCATAATACTCTCAATAATTCTTTGTATTTGAGGTCTCAGTTATTACATCTTCTTTTTCATTTTTGATTTTATTTGTTTAGGTCTTCTCTTTTTCTTAGTCTAGCTAAAGGTTTGTCAATTTTGTTTATATTTTGAAAAAACAACTTTTTGTTTTGTTGATCTTCTGTTTTTTAGCTTGAATTTCATTTATTTCTGCTCTGATATTTATTATTTCTTTCCTTCTACTAATTTAGGGCTTGGCTTGTTCTCGCATTTCTTGTTGTGTAAGGCACACCATTAGGGTGTTTATTTTTGAAGCCTTTCAACTTTTTTGATATAGGCATTTATTGCAATAAACTTTCCTGTTGGTACTGCTTTTGCCATAATCCCATATATTTTGGTATGTTTTATTTCCATTTTCATTTGTTTCAATAAAATTTTTAATTCTCTTCTTCATTGACCCACTGGTCCTTCAGGATCATATTGTTTAATTTCCATATGTTTGTGTATTTTCCAAGGTTCCTCTTGTTATTGATTTCTAGTTTTATTCCATTGTGATCCAAGAAGATACTTGATATTATTTGCTTTTCAGAATTTCTACAAACATGTTTTGTAGCCTCAGATATGGTCTATTATGGAAAATGTTCCATGTGCTGTTGAAAAGAATGTGTATTCTGAAGCAGTTGGGTGAAATGTTTATAAATGTCAGGCCTGTTAGATCTAGTGTATAGTTTAACTTTACTGTTTCTTTATTGACGTTCTGTCTGGATGATCTGTCTGGATGATGAATTCACTGATGAATTCTACCAAACATTAAGAAAGAACTAATACCAACTACTTAAACCCTTTTAAAAAATTGAAGAGGAAGGAATACTTCCAAACTCATTCTACAAGGCCAGCATTATTACCCTGATACCAAAACAAGTCAAGGTGGAAAAAAAAAAAGAAAAGAAAACTACAGGCTAATATAATTGATGAACAGAAATGCAAAAATCTTCAACAAAATACTAACAAACTAAATGTAACAACACATTAAAAAGATCATTCACCATTATCAAGTGGGATTCAATTCAGGGATGCAAGGATGGCTCAACATATGCAGATCAATAAACATGTTATACCATATTAACAGAATCAAGAACAAAAGCCATATGATTATTTCAATAGATGCCGAAAAGGTATTTGATAAAATTCAATATCCATAATGAAAACTCATCAAAATGGGTATAGAAGGAACATATCTCAAGATAATAAAGGCCATCTATGAAAAACCCATGACTAGCAGCATAATGAATGGGGAAAAATCGAAAGCCTTTGCTCTAAAGACTGGAACAAGACAAGAATGCCCACTTTTACTGCTTTTTTTCAATATAATACTGGAAGTACTGTCCGGAGCAATTAGACAAGAGAAAGAAATAAAGGGCATCCAAACTGAAAAAGTAAAATAAGCCTTGTTTGCAGACAGTGTGATCCTATACTTAGAAAAGCCCAAAGGTTCCCCAAAAAACTGTTAAGAGCTAATAAATGAATTCAGTTAAGTTGCAGAATACAAAGCCAACATGCAAAAATCAAAAGGATTTATATATGTCAACAGCAAACAATCTGAAAATGAAATCAAGAAAGCAATCCTGTTACAATAGCTACGAAAAGTATAAAATACCTAGGAATCAGTCTAACCAAAGAAGTGAAAGATCTATGCAAGGAAAACTGTAAACCTCTGATGAAAGAAATAGAAGCGGACACACAGAAAAAAGGAAATATATTCTATGCTCATGGATTGGCATAAATAATATTGTTAAAATGACAATATGTGGGAGGTTCCAAGATGGCTGAATAGAAACAGCTATAGTCTACAGCTCCCAGTGTGAGCAACACAGAAGAAGATGGGTGATTTCTGCATTTCCAGCTGAGGTACTGGGTTAATCTCACTGGGGCTTGTCAGACAAAGGGTGCAGCCCACGGAGTGTGAGCCAAAGCAGGGTGGGACATCGCCTCACCTGGGAAGTGCAAGGGGTTGGGGAATTCACTTTCCTAGCCAAGGGAAGCCATGACAGGTGGTACCTGGAAAATTGGGACACTCCCAGCCTAATACTGTGCTTTTCCAATGGTATTAGCAAACGGCACACCAGGAGATTATATCCCATACCTGGCTTGGAGGGTGCCACACCCATGGAGCCTTGTTGACTGCTAGCACAGCAGTCTAAGATCGTACTGCGAGGCAGGAGCAAGGCTGGTGGAGGGGTGTCCACCATTGCTGAGGCTTGAGTAGGTAAACAAAGCAGCCAGGAAGCTCGAACTCAGTGGAGCCCACCACAGCTCAAGGAAGCCTCTGTAGACTCCACCTCTGGAGGCAGGGCATAGCTGAACAAAAAGGCAGCAGAAACTTCTGCAGAATTAAACGTCCCTGTCTGACAGCTATGAATAGAGTAGTGCTTCTCCCAGCATGGAATTTGAGATCTGAGAACGGAGAGACTGCCCCTTCAAGTGGGTCCCTGACCCCTGAGTAGCCTAACTGGCAGGCACATCCCAGTAGGGGCCGACTGACACCTATTACAGCTGGGTGCCCCTCTGAAGCTGTATGATCATTCCTCCAAAGGAAAGATCAGGCAGCAACATTTTCCGTTCTGCAATATTTGCTGTTCTGCAGCCTCCACTGGTGATACCCAGGCAAACAGGATCTGGAGTGGAACTCCAGCAAACTCCAACAGACCTGAAGCTGAGGGTCCTGACTGTTAGAAGGAAAACTAACAAACAGAAAGGACATCCACACCAAAACCCCATCTGTACATCACCATCATCAAAGACCAAAGGTACATAAAACCACAAAGATGGGGAGAAACCAGAGCAGAAAACCTGAAAATTCTAAAAATCAGAGTGCCTCTTCTCCTCCAAAGGAATGCAGCTCCTCGCCAGCAATGGAACAAAGCTGGAAGGAGAATGACTTTGATGAGTTGAGAGAAGAATGCTTCAGACGATTGGTAATAACAAACTTCTCCGAGCTAAAGGAGGATGTTCGAAGCCATCACAAATAAGCTAAAAACCTTGAAAAAAGATCAGACGAATGGCTAACTAGAATAAACAGTGTAGAGAAGTCCTTAAAATACCTAATGGAGCTGAAAACCATGGCACGAGAACTATGTGACACATGCACAAGCTTCAATAGCCAATTTGATCAAATGGAAGAAAGGGTATCAGTGATTGAAGATCAAATGTATGAAATGAAGCGAGAAGAGAAGTTTAGAGAAAAAAGAGTAAAAAGAAACGAACAAAGCCTCCAAAAAATATGGGACTATGTGAAAAGACCAAATCTACGTCCAATTGGTGTACCTGAAAGTGACAGGGAGAATGGAACCAAGTTGGAAAACACCCTTCAGGATATTATCCAGGAGAACTTCCCCAACCTAGTGAGGCAGGCCAACATTCAAATTCAGGAAATACAGAGAATGCCACAAACACACTCCTCAAGAAGAGCAACTCCAAGACACATAATTGCCAGATTCACCGAAGTTGAAATGAAGGAAAAAATGTTAAGGGCAGCCAAGAGAAAGGTCAGGTTACCCACAAAGGGAAGCCCATCAGATTAAAAGTGGATCTCTTGGCAGAAACTCTACGAGCCAGAAGAGAGTGGGGGCCAATAGTCAACATTCTTAAAGAAAATAATTTTCAACCCAGAATTTCACATCCAGCCAAACTAAGCTTCATAAGTGAAGGAGAAATAAAATCCTTTACAGACAAGCAAATGCTTAGAGATTTTGTCACCACCAGGCCTGCCTTACAAGAGCTCCTGAAGGAAGCACTAAACATGGAAAGGAACAACCAGTACCAGCTACTGCAAAAAAAAATGCCAAATTGTAAAGACCATCAATGCTAGGAAGAAATGGCATCAACTAACGAGCAAAATAACCAGCTAACATCATAATGAGAGAATCAAATTCACACATAACAATATGAACCTTAAATGTAAATGGGCTAAATGTTCCAATTAAAAGACACAGATGGTCAAATTGGATAAAGAGTCAAGACCCATTGGTGTGCTGTATTCAGGAGACCCATCTCACGGGCAGAGACACACATAGGCTCAAAATAAGGGGATGGAGGAAGATCTACCAAGGAAATGGAAAAAAAGAAAAAAAAAAAAACCAGGGGTTGCAATCCTAGTCTCTGATAAAACAGGCTTTAAACCAACAAAGAACAGAAGAGACAAAGAAGGTCATTATATAATGGTAAAGGGATCAATTCAACAAGAAGAGCTAACTATCCTAAATATATATGCACCCAATACTGGAGCACCCAAATTCATGAAGCAAGTCCTTAGAGACCTACAAAGAGACTTATACTCCCACACAATAATAATGGGAGACTTTAACACCCCATTATCAACATTAGACAGATCAACGAGACAGAAAGTTAACAAGGATATCCAGGAATTGAACTCAGCTCTGCACCAAGCAGATCTAATAGACATGGAACTTTCCACCCCAAATCAACAGAATATACATTCTTCTCAGCACCACATCACACTTATTCCAAAAGTGACCACATCGTTGGAAGTAAAGCACTCCTCAGCAAATGTAAAAGAACAGAAATTATAACAAACTGTCTCTCAGACCACAGAGCAATCAAACTAGAACTCAGGATTAAGAAACTCACTCAAAACAGCTTAACTACATGGAAATTGAACAACCTGCTCCTGAATGACTACTGGGTACATAACAAAATGGAGGCAGAAATAAAGATGATCTTTGAAACCAATGAGAACAAAGACACAACATACCAGAACCTTTGAGACACATTTAAAGCAGTGTGTAGAGGGAAATTTATAGCATTAAATGTCCACAAGAGAAAGCAGGAAAGATCTAAAATAGACACCCTAACATCACAATTAAAAGAACTGGAGAAGAAAGAGCAAACACATTCAAAAGCTAGCAGAAGGCAAGAAATAACTAAGATCACAGCAGAACCGAAGGAGATAGAGACACAAAAAACCCTGCAGAAAATCAGTGAATCCAGGAACTGGTTTTTTCAGAAGATCAACAAAATTGATAGACTGCTAGCAAGACTAATAAAGAAGAAAATAGAGAAGAATCAACTAGATGCAATAAAAAATGATAAAGGGGATATCACCACCAATCCCACAGAAATACAAACTACCATTAGAGAATACTATAAACACATCTATGCAAATAAAATAGAAAATCTAGAAGAAATGGATAAATTCCTGGACACATACACCCTCCCAAGACTAAATCAGGAAGAAGTTGAATCCCTGAATAGACCACTAACAGGTTCTGAACTTCAGGTAATAATTAATAGCCTACCAACCAAAAAAAGTCCAGGACCAGACGGATTCACAGCCGAATTCTACCAGAGTTACAAAGAGGAGCTAGTACCATTGCTTCTGAAACTATTCCAATCAACAGAAAAAGAGAGAATCCTCCCTAACTCATTTTATGAGGCCAGCATCATCCTGATACAAAAGCCTGGCAGAGACACAACAAAAAAAGAGAATTTTAGACCAATATCCCTGATGATCATCGATGCAAAAATCCTCAATAAAATACTGGCAAACCGAATCCAGCAGCACTTCAAAAAGCTTCTCCACCACGATCAAGCTGGCTTCATCCCTGGGATGCAAGGCTGGTTCAACATATGCAAATCAATAAATGTAATCCAGCATATAAACAGAACCAAGGACAAAAACTACATAATTATCTCAATAGATGCAGAAAAGGCCTTTGACAAAATTCAACAGCCCTTCATGCTAAAAACTCACAATAAATTAAGTATTGATGGGATGTATCTCAAAATAATAAGAGCTATTTATGACAAACCCATAGCTAATATCACATTGAATGGGCAAAAACTGGAAGCATTCCCTTTGAAAACTGGCACAAGACAGGGATGCCCTCTCTCACCACTCCTATTCAACATAGTGTTGGAAGTGCTGGCCAGGGCAATCAGGCAGAAGAAAGAAAGAAAGGGTATTCAGTTAGGAAAAGAGGAAGTCAAATTGTCCCTGTTTGCAGATGACATGATTGTATATTTAGAAAACCCCATCGTCTCAGCTGAAAATCTCCTTAAGCTGATAAGCAACTTCAGCAAAGTCTCAGGATACAAAATCAATGTGTGAAATTCATAAGCATTCCTATACACCAATAACAGACAAACAGAGAGCCAAATCATGAGTGAACTCCCCTTCAAAATTGCTTCAAAGAGAATAAAATACCTAGGAATCCAACTTACAAGGGATGTGAAGGACCTCTTCAAGGAGAACTACAAACCACTACTCAACTAAATAAAAGAGGACACATACAAATGGAAGAACATTCCATGCTCATGGATAGGAAGAATCAATATTGGGAAAATGGCCATACTGCCCAAGGTAATTTATAGATTCAATGCCATCCCCATCAAGCTACCAATGACTTTCTTCACAGAATTGGAAAAAGCTACTTTAAAGTTCCAATGGAACCAAAAAAGAACCCACATTGCCAAGACAATCCTAAGCCAAAAGAACAAAGCTGGAGTCATCATGCTACCTGACTTCAAACTATACTACAAGGCTACAGTAACCAAAACAGCATGGTACTGGAACCAAAACACACATATAGACCAATGGAACAGAATAGAGCCCCCAGAAATAATACCACACATCTACAGCCATCTGATCTTTGACAAACCTGACAAAAACAAGAAATGGGGAAGGGATTCCCTATTTAATAAATGATGCTGGGAAAACTGGCTAGCCACATGTAGAAAGCTGAATCTGGATCCCTTCCTTACATCTTATACAAAAATTAATTCAGATGGATTAAAGACTTAAATGTTAGGCCTAAAACCATAAAAACCCTAGTAGAAACCCTAGGTAATACCATTCAGGCCATAGGCATGGACAAGGACTTCATGACTAAAACACCAAAAGCAATGGCAACAAAAGCCAAAATTGACAAATGGGATCTATTTAAACGAAACAGCTTCTGCACAGAAAAAAAAAACTACCATCAGAGTGAACAGGCAACCTACGGAATGGGAGAAAAATTTTACAATCTACCCATCTGAGAAAGTGCTAATATCCAGAATCTACAAAGAACTTAAGCAAATTTACAAGAAAAAATCAAACAACCCCATGAAAAAGTGGGCAAAGGATATGAACAGACACTTCTCAAAAGAAGACATTTATGCAGCCAATAGACACATGAAAAAATGCTCATCATCACTGGCCATCAGAGAAACACAAATCAAAACCACAATGAGATACCATCTCACACCAGTTAGAATGGTGATCATTAAAAAGTTAGGAAACAACAGATGCTGGAGAGGATGTGGGAGAAATAGGAATGCTTTTACACTGTTGGTGGGACTGTAAACTAGTTCAACCATTGTAGAAGATAGTGTGGCGATTCCTCAAAGATCTAGAACTAGAAATACCATTTGACTCAGCCATCCCATTACTGGGGATATACCTAAAAGATTATAAATTATGCTGCTATGAAGACACATGCACACATATGTTTATTGTGGCACTATTCACAATAGCAAAGACTTGGAACCAACCCAAATGTCCATCAATGATAGACTGGATTAAGAAAATGTGGCACATATATACCATGGAATACTATGCAGCCATAAAAAAGGATGAGTTTGTGTCCTTTGTAGGGACATGGATGAAGCTGGAAACCATCATTCTGAGCAAAGTATCACAAGGACAGAAAACCAAACACCGCATGTTCTCATTCATAGGTGGGAATTGAACAATGAGAACATTCAGACACAGGATGGGGAACATCACACACCAGGGCCCGTCGTGGGGTGTGGGGAAGGAGGAGGGATAGCATTAGGAGATATACCTAATGTAAATGACGAGTTAACGGGTGCAGCACATCAACATGGCACATGTATACATGTGTAACAAACTTGCATGTTGTGCACATGTACCCTAGAACTTTAGTATATATATATATATATATATATAATAAAGTACATGATGCCACAGAAGGCAAAAAAAATAAAGAGGCAAAGAGTAACTTTACAGCAGAAAAATCTGGCAAACACCACTTCAATCAAGTGATCACAGTGAATAGGACAAATTAAAATTGTATGACAGATACATGGAGAATGCAACATCCACCTTTGCGATATCCCTCCCCAAAATGCACAACCTGAGTCTAATCATAAGATGTCACCAGATGAACCCAACTTGAAGGACGTTCTACAGATTAACTGGTCCATAATCTTCAAAAGTGTCAAAGTCATCAAAGTGAAGGAATCATCATGTCCCTTTGGCTTCTCTGGTCTGGAAGATTCCTCAGTCTGGAGGAGCAATCTTCTAGACTGGAAGAGCTAAAGGTACATGACCACTAATGTCTCTTAGCAATGCATGATCCTGGCTGAATACTTTTGCTATAACAGACATTATGAGAACAATAGGTGAACCCTGAGTTGAGGCTGAGGATTAAGTTTTGCTATGGACTGAATGCTGATGTGCCCCCAAAATTCATATATTAAAGCCCTAACCCCTAATGTAATGGTATTATTAGGAGTTGGAGTCTTGGGAGGTGATTAGGTTTAAATGAGGTCATCAGGATGGGGTCCTTATGATGGGACCAGTACCCTTATAGAAAAGTATAGTAGAGACCAGGAGTTTTTGTGCCCTCTTCACACCCAACCCTTCCCACCAGAGCCATGTGAGGATACAGCAAGACAACTATCTGCAAGCCAGGAAGATGGTCCTCACCAGGAACTGGATCAGTTGGCCCTTTGATCTTGTACTTTCAGCCTCCAGAACTGTGAGAAATAAATATCTGTTGTTAAAAAAAGACAATACTACCCAGAGCAGTTTACATATTCAATGCAATCCCTATCAATATACCTAAAACATTCTTCACAGAAATAAAAAAAAAAAATCCTAAAATATTCCCGAATAGCCAAAGCAATCCTGAGCAAAAAGAACAAAACTGGAGGCATCACACAATGTGACTTCAAATTTTATTACAAAGCTATAGTAACCAAAAAACCATGGAACTGGCATTAAAAAAAGACACATAGACCAACATGACAGAATAGATAACCCAGATATAAATCCATGCATTTACAGTCAACTCATCTTCGACAAAACACCAAGAACTTACAGTGAGAAAATGACAGTCTTGTTAATAAATAGTTCTGGGAAAAGTGGATAACTCTGTATAGGAGAATGAAAATTGACGTCTATCTCTCACCATATACAAAAATCAAATCCAAATGGATTGAAGACTTGAATCTAAGACCTTAAACTATGAAACTACTAGAGGAAAGCATTGCTGAAATCCTCCAAGACATTTATTTGGGCAAATACTGTGTAAGACATCAAAAGCACAGGCAACCAAAGCAAAAATGGATAAATGGGATTACATCAAACTGAAAAGCTTCCGTACAGCAAAGTAAATAATCAACGAAGTAAAGCTACAACCCACAGAATGGGAGAAAATATTTGCAGTCAATCCATCTGACAAGGGATTAATAACCAGAACACATAAGAGCGCAAATAACTTAACAGCCAAAAATAAATAAATAATTAAATTTAAAAACTGGCAAAAGATCTGAACAGACATTTCTCAAAAGAAGACATACAAATGGCCAACAGGTTTACAAAAAAAAAAAAAAAAAGTGCTCAAAGTCACTAATAATCAGAGAAATGCAAACCAAACCACAATGTGGTATCATTTTACCCCAGTTAAAATGGCTGACATCAAAACTACAGGCAATAACAGATGCTGGTAAGGATGTGGAGAAAGGGGAACCTGTGCACACTGTTGGTGGGCATGTAAATTACCATTATGGTAAACAGTATGGAGGTTCCTTAAAAAACTCACAATAGAACTTCCATCTTTTCCAGCCATTCCACTACCGGGTATGTATCTAAAAGAAAGGAAATCAATACATCAAAGAGATACCTGTACTCCTATGTTTATTGCAGCATTATTCATAATAGCCAAAATATGGAATCAACCTAAGTGCCCATCAGCGGATGAATGGATAAAGAAAATGTGGTATATCTACACAATGGAACATTATTCAGCCATAAAAAGAATGAAATCCTGTTATTTGCAGCAATATGGATGGAATTGGAAACCATTATGTTAAGTAAAATAAGCCAGGCACAGAAAAACAAATATCATATGCCCTCACTCATATGTGGGAGCTAAAAAAGTGGATCTAATGAAGACGAAGACTAGATTGGTGGTTACCAGAGTCTAGGAAGGGGAGCGGGGATGAGAGATGGGAATGAAAGGAACAATAAAGAATATAAATATATTTATTTACACTAAACTGGACATTTAAAAATGTAAATATGGTAAATTGTATATATATATTTTACATCAATACAAATTTTAAAAAATAAATGAAAAACAATTCATGAAAGTACTATGAGAGCAATACATTAAAATTTTACAGGCCAGGCAAGGTGGCTCACGCCTGTAATCCCAGCACTTTGGGAGGCAGAGGCAGGCAGATCATGAGATCAGGAGATTAAAGCCATCCTGGCCAACATGGTGAAACTCTGTCTCTACTAAAAATACAAAAAATTAGCCAGACATGAAGGCACGCATCTGTAATCTCAGCTACTTGAGAGACTGAGGAAGGAGAATTGCTTGAACCCAGGAGGCAGAGGCTGCAGTGAGCTGAGATCTTGCCACTGCACTCCATCTTGGGTGACAGAGAGAGACTCTGTCTCAAAAAAAAAGAAAAAAAAATTACCTAAAAAGGGCAATTTTCTAGATAATATAACTTCTCAGAATAGCTGTTTTAAGAAATACAAACATGACTAGCTTTATCGCCATTAAAGAATTTAAGTAGTTTAAAATATAACCTCAAAAAATATTAAGCCCAGAGAGTTCTAGAGATAAGGTTTAATTATCCTTCCAGAAGTATATGAGACATTGCATATAAAAACTCCATAGATTGAAGAAAGAGGGAATGCTCCCAAATTATTTTATGAAGCAAGTAAAACTTTGAGAGAGTTGAAAAGAATACTAAAAGAAGATAAAATTATAGGATAATTTTACTTATTTCCATGGATACAGATATGCTACATAAAATATTAGCAAATTGAATCCAATAAAATATAAAACATGACCAAGAAGTATTCATCCCAGGAATTTCAAGACGGTTTAACACTAGTCTATTATTGTAATTTACCATATTAACAGATTAAAGAGAAAAACTATATTACCAATTACTGAAAAAGCAATGCCCATTCAAGACAAAACTGGTAGGAAACTGGAACTAGAATTTCCTTAAGCTGTTAAAGGTTATCTTCCCATAACCTACTGCAAACATCATATTAAGTAGTGACAACTTTAAAGCATTCTTTTGAAGTTAGTAACTTACTATAAGTACTTCTAATGGTACTTCTAATTCAACACTGTACTAGAGGTCCTAGATAGCATGCTAAGAGAAGCAAAGGAAATTAAAAATGTGAGAACTGGAAAGAAATGATAGTCATATTTGCAGATAATAGTCTATAGAGAAAATCCAAAAAAAATTACAAACCATTATAATTAAAAAGAGGGTTCAGCAAGGGTCCTAGATAAAAAGCAATATACAAAAATCAGAATGTATACACTCCAGCAACAAACAATTAGGAAAATAAAGACACTATTTAAAAAGCAATTAAAACAACAATAAATCTAACCAAAGATGATTAAAATCTTTATGGAGAAAATTACAAATATTTATTCAAAGACATGAAATAAATGGAGTGATATTTATGTTAATGAATGTGAAGGCTGAATACTATAAATATTAGGGGATACTGTTTATTGCTATTTTCTTCTTGGTGGAAGTAGCTCTATGATGTGGCCCTCCTGGGTTTTCTCAAACCCTTCACTTCCTCTCTACTAGGGGAAGTTGAGTGATTTAGCTCCCTTCTTGGGAAAAGAGTGTTCTGGAAGAATGTGTTCTGCTCTCCAAGAGTAGCTCTCCTCTTATGCGGAAAAAGCTCGGTGTAGTATTTTCTATATCTGGATGATCATGACTGACTATTTCTGAAATCTGATAACATGCCCCTTTGATTTCTCACTAAGCTAAGCTGATATTTTTGCCTCTCCATTGTCATATTACTCAATCTGTTTAGAAATTAGGTGAACAAGGGTGCTACTTATTGGGTCCCCTCAAAGATTCCAACAGGAAAGGTTGCAACCTTCTCCCCAAATTAACTTATAAATTGAATGCCATTCCAATTAAAATACCAACAAGATTCTCATGTAACTTGATGGATTGGTTCCTAAAATTTATAGAAAAGTGTAAAGGGCCAAGAATAGCCAAGGCAGTGAAGAAAGAGAAAGAAATAATGAGAAAGAGAAGGAGGTGAAAGAGGAAGAATTAGAGGTGCTTATTCTACCAGACATCAAGGCTTACTACAAAATGTTAATTAATTAACACTATATAATATTGGCACAGGGTTAGAAAAATAGGCCAAGGAATATAATGTGGAAACCTGAAACAGACCTTATTTATACATGACAATGACAGTTTGCACTGTAATCAGTTGGAAGAAGTCAATATATTTGGGCTGGGATAACTGGCTATGCATACAGAAACATAAAATTAAATCCCTTTCTAATACCATATAAAAATAAATTTTATAAAACTACCAGTAAATTAACTAATAAATTAGAATGGTAACATACTCACTGGATTGCCGTACACTGTAAGCTCCCTGAGAGTAGAGATAACATCAAGTTTTTCCAATTCTGTGATATCCTATTCAAAAGTTAATCAGTTATTATTTGGTTAGACTCAACATCTTCAAATGTAGACTCATTTGAAGTAATTATATGTAAGTGTTAGATTGCAGCTAGCTCATGATTGAATTCTCTGAAGTGAGCTTGAGTGACAGTGACAGTCTTCTGTATTCTTGAATAAAGGCAGATCTGTGTACTGTAGATTTCAAATACATGACTGGCAAAGATAACAGTCTAACATGGAAAATTGGATATATAGAAGCACTTGTAAGAAAAGACCAAATTTTTTCTCAGAATTGTGATTTATTCTAGGACTCAGATTATATTTGGTTAATTCCTCCAGCACATTGACAAAAAAGTATGGAAAAGGTGAACCAAATCTAAAAGTTTTAAAGGTACATAACTAAACACAACCTTAACAATAAAAGAATGTGTGCTATTGAGTGGATTGCATCTTGATATACTTGCTGGGAATATATATAGCTGAAAAACTATCTCTCATGTTAAATAATTTGCCTTCTCCATTGCATAGCATTATTTATTAGCTTCCATTTAACATTGGCGAAAGTTTGCAAATATATTTTAGTTTTTGCAAAATTATTTCTAAAATGCTATTTCTGACAAACTTTAATCAACAAGCTCAGCCTAAAGTTGTTGCTAGTTCATGTAACACAACAAAGTTATTGACATGCGTGTATTCCTTTGTGGAATTACAAGTGGACATATAGCAAATTCTTCTAGTATGTGTAAAAATATTTAGACCTATTTTAGATCATTTGGAAGTGAATTTGATTTTTAAAATGACCGATCTTTACTCTTTTGATTTTGGAAGTATCATAAAGGAGGGTTTTGAAAAATCTGTAAATCTATAGAGATATTGTGCATTTTTACCCACAGGCAGTTTCTGTCTGTGGAACCAAGGCCTGATCGGTAATCACGGACATGTGAAAAGTCTTACATTATTTTCTCAAATTAAACCAAACATAACAGTAGTCACTAGTGAAATATTCCTAATCAAAATTTCTGTTTTCACAGAAAATGTTAATATGGGAAATAGACTATTAAATTTGTAGAAGATAATGATGGCATAAACTTTTAGAGAGACATCAGGGAAACTAATATGTCCATAACTGGGGGGAGAGGGCTGATGGCTTCCCATTTTTAATATGCAGCATTATTTTTTACAGTAGTGTGCTGCTACTGGCTCACAAAAAGTCAACTGGTAAATTTTTAGGAATTTTGTGAGATGGTGTGTTAGCCTGAAATTGGCTATGACAGAAGAAATTATACCATAGAAATTGGCAAACGTTACTCATCAGGGACTTTTTTCCTCTTGGAGAGCCAGTTGTTAAGCATTAACCAGGATACCAATGGTAGTTACAATGTCAGCGTAAGTACTTAAGGCAATCATAATAATAATTGTGCCTGGATTGGGGCCTTCACTGAGGACAGGAAATAGCAATAGACTATTCTTAGGGTTCTTTTCAGCTTCAGGTGATTAATTATATGTTTAAAAGTAGACAGAGTAGCTGGATGCCAGGTAGGGGAATCATTTAGACACAGGGATCAAACAGGACTATAAAGGTGAATTAAATAATGAATCTTTCAATTGTGTTTGTGTGATTCTTTCTTTAGAAGCAAGACTATAGACAACAATTTGCTAAATCTATATTATTGGACATGATGGCTAAGTAAAAAGCATCACACCAGAATCAAGGGTATGTATTATATTTTATCAAGGATATAGCTTCTGAAGGATGTTAAAGTAGGCCAACGAGGGATTGCATATACCTTCACTTGAAATATTGTTCCTTTGTTAATTTTTCTAGGCTTTCTCCCTTCTATCAATTTTTATTAACCCAAAGTTATCTGATTGTCCCTTTGTTGAAATTAATGCTGGTATCAGCCTGCCCATGTTGGTATGAATCTAGAGACAGAATCTCTCTCAAAAATAAAATTTGAAAGGAGAGTTCAGAAGTTTGAAGAAAATATGTTTTCAGTAGAATTCAACAGAATTTCCAACATAACCTTTCTATTCCTCTGAGTTCATTTTTTCCCCATCTAAATGTATGGGCACATTAAGGTACTATAATATTAATGGTTAGAATAAGCTTAAAGGCAAAATGATCTATCTAAATTCAATGGAAAATACCATTTCAAGGATAAAAATAAAACAAATAAGGGATGATAATTAAATAATAATACTTACTTCTTCATTCAATGATATGTAGAATCTCTCATGATATATAAGTTGTCATTTAGCTATATTAGATTTTGTTAATAAATAAGCTTGACTAAGTATAGTTGTTATACCAGCTGATCTCTATCGATTCATTTGCTTAAGAGGGATAGAGGAGTAGAGAGCAGGGACACTCTTGTGGAAAAGCAGGTTACCAGGTCTAATCTGGTAACTGGACATCCTGTCAAATAAAGCAATTATACTTGCTAGGAAGAAGGTCCTCATTTATGATATTCTCTTAGCGGTCCTCATTTATAATATTCTCTTAGCAGATCTTCTTGGTTAAGGACTGCCTGTAATAAATAAACCTAGAATCTATAGAATTATAAGGCATGGATCCCTGTAAAATGTCACATAATTTCAAGTTTAAAATGGAGATGGTTCGTAAATGAAACACACTCCCTTATTGTATAAGATCACCTCGTGGAATCTCACTTGAAGACCTCACATTTTATTCTAAGCTCGGTGGTGTGTGTGATGGGGGAAGGAAGGGCCTGAGAAGGCACTAGGCATGTCCTGGGCCCTGTGTGTCCTTGAAATTATTTATAAAGCTCGATACCAGGTAAGATCTCTGATGAGTGTTAAGTCTGAGTTGACAGTCTTTTTTGTTAGCTCAGTTGCTATCACTGGAAAGATCTTCATAGAAGGGCAATTTTCCTAATTTAGATTTCTTCTTGATAAATCTTAGGAAGAATCATCCCCAGTTTTGGCAGGCTTTTCTCAGATGAATGTTTGAATCTGTATAAATTAGTTGTATACTATTTTTATCTGTATGTACATTCCCTAATTGCTTTGTAGAAAGGGGCATGGCTCATGATTTCCTTCTAACCTTGTCCAGGGCTTTTAAAAAATCACCCCCAGAAAAGGCTTCCTGAACTCTATAGCAAGTAGAGCCACAAATGTTTATGGAGGATCTATTATGTACTGGGTACTATGCTGTATACTGATACAAATGTAGACAAGACAGACTTGCTGCCTGCCCTTGGCGGTTAGTCCAGAGTTCAGTCTGTCTTTGAGGCTATCTTAGAGGTATTGGCAGAAGTAGAAAAGCTGGTAAAAGGAGAGCTAAGAGACCACCACAGAAATGCTGAGAGAAATGTGAGGGCTGTATAAGGTTATGTCTTCAACTCTTATCTGTATGCTATCTCAGGAGAGAGTCTGAGCGGTTCAGTTGGGGCGGTGACCTAAAAGTAACAGGTTAAATTCTCAGCAGGTAAAACTAAGCCAGGATCCTATCTAAGGAAGCCTTGAGTGGGGAGAGATATAACATTAAAGCTGAGTCAAAGTCCGTTATCAGGAGTTGATTCAAATGCCGGGTAGAACAAGTACATATGATAAGTTTAAGGGGCCAAAGGAAGTCCAGAATCAAGATTCAGAAACAACTTGGATCAAGAGCAGTCAAGTTGTGAGAACTCTCAGAGAGGACTGATGAGAAGAGCCTTAGAACATGTAGAACTAACCTTTGTTAATGAGCTTGTGCATGTGGCTTTGTCCAGTTCTTAAGTCTAGAAGTAGGGTGAATATTTCTGCATCACAGACTATTTCTATGCCTTGAAATATAGATGGTACATAAATGATAAATAACATACTAGCAACATTTTCATTGATGTTCTTGGAAGCTTTATGTTCAGAACTCAGAGAAACTAAAGCTTGTAAATCCCATAATAAAAAAATAACAGTTACCTGGATTTTATTATATCCTAGGAAGAGTTTCTCTAGTTTTACCAAAGATTGTAATTTGCCCAGTTCTCGTAGTCTGTTTTCCTCCAAGTGAAGTGCCAATAAAGAACTTGGTTTGGCAAAAGCACTGTCATTAAATGATCGGATGCGGTTATGATCCACTACCAATTCCTGAAGGACTGCTAAGTTGTCAAGCCCTTCAACTTGGCTGATTTCATTACCTAAAAAGAAAGAAGTCATGATATATCAAGTGAGCCCAAACTTCCTGAATTAAAGGATATCTACTTACATATAAATATCTTTTAATCAGATGATTTTTCAAAAGAAGTAAAGGATTCAAGAAACTTATTTCCAAAGAGAAATTGAAATGTAATTTACAGGAAGGTAGCATCATCATAAAATAATATTTGCTAAAATTTCTCATTTGTGAATTTGAAAGATCAGGATGTGATGTACACAATGTACTGAAATGATCTAATATGTCTGTTCAGTAATTGTTAAAATAGTTGGTATTGACAAAAGTAGATACAGAAAAGTGCTGCAAAACATATGCTTCCTGAGTATGTTATTACTCTAATAGACATTACAATAGTATATTTAATTATTTCTTAAAATAGACTAATTTGTTGTATTATGTTAGAACACCATTAATTATGCTGTTCTTTCTCATATTTTTGCACTGCAACCATATTAAACACATCAAAGTTCATTTAATTCTTCAAAACTCTAAACCCTTATTTATAACCTATGATTTCTCTCTATTGTAGCTATCAATAGCTATATAAATAGTAATGATAACTTATATGAAGACTCTTCACTTTACAAAATTTTTTTATATGTACAGTATTTTCTATCAGAGTCTCAAAATACTACAGGGGAAATATTTTATCTCTTTTTTCTAATCAGAAAATTGAGGGTCAGAGAAATTAAGTGGCTTTCTCAAAGACATAAAAATGGCAATATCAGGCCTAACTTAGACTTTTTACATTTTAAGCTCAATTATCTTCCTAGTATGCCACACTACGTTTCATTCAATATTCATTCTCCTTGATTATTATGTGCTGAATTGTGTCCCCCTGAAATTAATATGTGAAAATCTTAACCTCCAGTACCTCAAAATGTGACTGTATTTGGAGACAGGGTCTTTAAAAGATAATTAACATTAAAATGAGGTCATTGGGATGAGCGTTAATTTAATATGACTAGTGTCCTCATAATAACTGGCGTAAAGACAGACACATAGACCAATGGAACAGAATAGACAACCCAGAAATAAATCCACACATTTACGGTCAACTCTTTTTTAATAAAGGTGCTAAGAACATACATTGGGGAAAAGACAGTCTCTTCAATAAAAGGTGTGGGGAAAACTGGATATCCCTATGCAGAAGAAATGAAAATTGACCCCTATCTCTTATCATATACAAAAATCAAATGAAAATGGACTTGGCAAAGATTTCTTGTGTAATACGTCAAAAGCACAGGCAGCCAAAGCAAAAATAGACAAATGGGATTGCATCAAGCTAAAAAGCTCCTGAACAGCAAAGGAAACCATCAACAAAGTGAAGAGATAGCTCACAGAATGGGAGAAAGTATTTATAAACTACCCATCTGACAAGGGATTAATAACCAGAATATATAAGGAGCCCAAACAACTCAACAGGAAAAAGGAAATGCATAGACATTTCTCAAAAGAAGAAATACAAATGGTCAATGGGTATATGGAAAAATGCTCAGCATTACTAATCATAAGGGAAATACAAATGAGATATCATCTCACCCCAGTTAAAATGGCTTTTATCAAAAAGACAGGTAATAATAAACGCTGACAGGGATACAGAGAAAGGGGTAGAATGTCTTCAAAGCTCTTTTCAGGCTTTCACTCATCTTTCTGTGTGCTTACTTCCTAAGTAAGCACATACATTTATGACTTCACCTTTCACTTCCATTGTGATCATTCTAAAATAATATATCTCTAGTCCTGACTTGTGGTCCAGTACTATTGCTAGAAAAACTTTCTTTTTTTTTTGAGACGGAGTCTCGCTCTGTTGCCCAGGCTGGAGGGCAGTGGCGGGATCTCGGCTCACTGCAAGCTCTGCCTCCCGGGTTCATGCCATTCTCCTGCCTCAGCCTCCCGAGTAGCTGGGACTACAGGCGCCCGCCACCACGCCTGGCTAATTTTTTGTATTTTTAGTAGAGACAGGGTTTCACCATGTTAGCCAGGATGGTCTCGATCTCCTGACCTTGTGATCCGCCTGCCTCGGCCTCCCAAAGTGCTGGGATTACAGGCGTGAGCCACTGCGCCCAGCCAACTTTCTATTTTTAATGCATCAAAATCGTTACAACACAAACTGATCTTTCTCTTCTCTCAAATAAGCAACATTTCCCAATGACTTTAGCTTTAGTACCTCCTCTTGCCCAATCTCCCAATGAAATTATAAAAACATCTGGGACAGTTTTTCTCCTTATTTTACATCTAATTAGCCACTAAGTCTTAATATTTCTTCCTTTTAAACTGCCTTTTGGACTCACCTCTTACCACTCCCACTGCCAGCACTCTAGTCTATGCCCTTATTATGTCATTCAAGCTGGATACAAACTGCATGTGCTTTGAAGGTAGATAGATCTAGGTTTGACTTGGTACCATAACACACACTGGTGCAAACTTGGCAAATTATTAAACCACACTGAATGTCACTTTTTTCTTTTGTAAAATACATGTAACAATCCTTACCATGTAGAGTTGCTGTGAAGATTAAATATGACAATGATGTAGACAAACACCTTACCCATTGACTCCACAAATGGCAGCTGTTATTGTCAGAGTAAACTGCCTTACTTCCTGCATAAGGCTGCCGTACTCTAATTTGCCATGCTAGCCATGGCATCAGAACACACTGCTCCCTTACATTATTCGATTGAAATAGACCTTCCAGGGTTAGGTTGTCTGCTTTTTTGTATGTCAATGTATCTTTTAAAAGATCTGGGCAGGGAGTGGTGGCTCATGCCTGTAATCCCACCATTTTGGGAGGCTGAGGTGAAAGGATCTCTTAAGGCCAGGAGTTTGAGACCAACCTGAGAAACAAATTGAAACCCCATATCTACAAAAAAAGAGAGAAAAATAAAAAAATTAGCCAGGCATGGTGGCACAAGCCTATAGTCCCAGCTACACAGGAGGCTGAGGTGGGAGGATCACTTGGGCTCCAGAGGTTGAAGCTGCAGTGAGCTATGATCGTGCCAATGCACTCCAGCCTGGGTGATAGAGAGAAACCCGTTCTCAAAAAATAATAATAAATAATAAATAATAAAATAAATAATAAAACAAAAACAAAAAACAAACCAAAAAAACCCACGAAAACAAATACCAATCTGTCATAGCCATAAAAAAGAATGAAATCATGCCCTCCCTCTACAGCAGCCTGGATAGAGCTGGAGGCCATTATCCTCAGTGAACTAACTCAGAAACAGAAAATCAAATACTGCATGTTCTTATCTACATGTGGGAGCTAAGCAGTAAATTCACAGTAAGTACACTCCAACAATAAGTACACTGCAAAAAGGGGGAGAATGGGAGTAGGGGTGAGGGTTGAAAAATTAGCTATTGGATACTATATTCACTATTCGGGCAATAGGTACACTAGCAGCCCAATTCCCACCAGAACATAATACCATGTTAACAAAAATACACATGTACCCCTTGAATCTAAAATAATTTTTTTTTAAAAAAAGATCTGTCATTGTGCTTAATTTCTTGGTTTTAAGGCCAAGTCTCCGGGTTCTTGATCCAAATCACAAGTGCTTTTGATAGATGCATTCAAATTTTTAAAAATATGGTCTAGAAAATCCTGTCTTTGAGAAGTTACTGTACTCAGATCAACTACCTCAGTATCTCCCCACATGTCCCACTGATGGATATACCTGCCTTTCTCCTATGCCATTAAAAATTATTGTTAGACTAATGTCCCAAGCCCTGTGTTTTTCTCATGCTACTTTTCTTAAAGTTTCAAGCTCCTACCTATTATGGACTATATCCTGTACAAATTTCTCTGCTTGACTTTCCCTACTTTGGTCCTGCTCTATATTTTCAACCTCAATTTTTCACTATTATACAAAATTTAAAAATTACTAATTGTTGGTGGGAGTGTAAATTAGTTCAAACATTGTGGAAGACTGTGTCACAATTCCTCAAGGATCTAGAACCAGAAATAGCATTTGACCCAGCAACCCCATTACTGGGCATATCCCCAAACAATTATAAACCATTCTAATATAAAGACACATGCACACATATGTTTATTGCAGCACTATTCACAATAGCAAAGACTTGAAACCAACCCAGATGCCCATCCGTGTTAGACTGGATAAAGAAAATGTGGCACATATACACCATGGAATACTATGCAGCCATAAAAAAGAATGAGTTCATGTCCTTTGCAGGGACATGGATGAAGCTGGAAACCATCATTCTCAGCAAACTAGCACAGGAACAGAAAACCAAACACTGCATGTTCTCACTCATAAGTGGGAGAGAACAATGGGGACACAAGGACACAGGGAGAGGAACATCACACACTGGGGCCTGTCAGGGAGCAGGGGGGCAAGGGAAGGGAAAGCATTAGGAGAAATACCTAATGTAGATGACAGGTTGATGGGTGCAGCAAACCACCATGGCACGTGTATACCTATGTAACAAACCTGCACATTCTGCACATGTATCACAGAAGTTGAAGTATAACTTAAAAATTACTGTAAAGTAATGAGGCTTATTTAAATAAAAACTAAATAACATGATCTCATATATTGAAATGAGGATTATTTATCAAATTGATCATGTTTAGAGGATTTATAACTCTCTTAGAAAAGTGCATATTCTTTGTTCTCATCAGGTTGTTCCCTTTTCAAGTGTTGGCCCACAGACACCACAGTCATGTCCTGTGACTCTTTTCCTTCTTTCCCCTGCTTGCAAAGCACTCAGTAATGCTCACCTTCAGTCTAGATTCTATCACTCATTTAAAGAGCTCTATACATGTTGACAAGCTAATCTTTTAATTTCTCTTTTCTCTGAACTTCTGTTGCACTTAAGTTAGTAATACGTAGTCTGAACTTAACTCATCTTTGTCTCAGTACATCTCCACAGATAGATCTTAAACTACTTAGATCAAGGATTTCAATGATACATAATTATAATAACAAAGTACCTCCATATCTTTCATAGTACTTATGACAATTCTGAGTTTAGTAAATACTTGTGAATTACCCACTAGTTTTTTTTATTGTTTTTTAAGTTGAATACTATATACAAGTAAATTATGATGTAATACTGTCTATATTCTCAGAATACCGCATTGACCTTTGAAAATGGTTTCTAAAAGTATGTAAGTAGCCAGGAAAAATTCATTTGTGATTACTAAAATATTTTTGTCTGTGAATCTGTTTGAGTAAATACTGATGCTTATATTTGCTTATCAAAACAGAATGATGATAAAATCAGTTTTTAAAAATAAAGGCTTATACAATAACAGTATTTCTACTTACCCTGTAGAAAGAGGAATTTTAAATTTCTTAGTCTGTTAAGTTGTAGCTGGATCAAATTACAAATTCCATTGTAGCCCAAATGAAGAACTTCTAAACTGTGCATTATTGGAGGCAAATTTTCACTGCTCATTATGTCTCTGAAACACATAGGTAAGTTTGAGGCCATAAACTTAACTGCAAACCATGTATATTATAAAAAGACAGTTCGGTATGTGTTTACTATAAACTGAAGTTAAGAAAATATAAATTTATTAATATATCAGAATTAAGCTATAATACATAGTCTGTTTATATTTTATGTAATATTCTTTAAAAAGAATGGTCTAGAATAAAGAAGTACATAAGGTGTTACAATGAAATCAATAGAAAATGCAATCAGGCAAGAAAAAAATGCATCCAGATTGGAAAGGAATAAATAAAACTGTCTTTATTTTCAGATGACATGATCCTGTATTTAGAAAATCCTAAAAGATCCACCAAAAAACTACTTGAAGCAATAAAGGAGTTTAGCAAGGTCACAGGATAAAAGATTAATATACAAAAATCAACTGAATGTTCTACCTACTAGCAATAAAAAATCTGAAAATGAAATTAAGCAAAAATTCTTTTTCACAAAGTATAAAAAAGAATAAAATACTTCAGCATAAATAAGTGGAAAATCTGTACACAGAAAACTACAAAACATTACTGAGAGAAATTAACAAAGATCCAAATAAATAGAGAAATATTCCATGTGTATGGATTAGAAGATTCCATATTACTAAAATGGCAATTCTCCCAAATTGATCAACAGATTCATTTAATACAATCTCTATCAAAAGCCCAGAAGACATCCCCCCCACTCACTGTGAATAACCATCTTGTCCTAAAATTTTTAAAGAAATGTAAAGAATCTAGAATAGTCAAAACAATCTTTTAAAAGAACAAAGTTGGAGAGCTTAAATCACTGATTTTAAAATTTTTTATAAAACCACAGTAATCAAACCAGTCTAGTACTGGCACAAAAGGACAGACATACAGATCAGTGGAACAGAACTGAGTACAGAAATAAACCCTTACATTTATGCTCAACTGATTTTTAGCAAAGGTGCCAAAACAATTAAATAGAGGAAAGGAGAGTGTTCTAATAAAATGGTGCTCAGACAACTGAATATCCACATACAAAAATAGATTTAGACCTCACTCCTACCTCACAACATACACAAACATTTAACTCAAAACAGATCATAGGACTAGATGTAAGAGTGAAAACATAAAACTTTTTTTTTTTTTTTTTTTTTTTTTTTTTTTTTTTGTGAGACGGAGTCTCACTCTGTCGCCCAGGCTGGAGTGCAGTGGCCGGATCTCAGCTCACTGCAAGCTCCGCCTCCCGGGTTCACGCCATTCTCCTGCCTCAGCCTCCCGAGTAGCTGGGACTACAGGCGCCTGCCACCTCGCCCGGCTAAGTTTTTGTATTTTTAGTAGAGACGGGGTTTCACTGTGTTACCCAGGATGGTCTCGATCTCCTGACCTCGTGATCCGCCCGTCTCGGCCTCCCAAAGTGCTGGGATTACAGGCTTGAGCCACCGCGCCCGGCCGAAAACATAAAACTTTTTAAAGAAAACAAGAGAACATCTTTGTGACCTTAGGTTAGGCAAAGAATTATTACATATAACACCTAAATTGCAATCTGTAAGAGAAAAGTTGATAAATTAGATTTTATCAAAATTTAAATTCCTTCAAAGACATCATTTAAGAAAATGAAAAGAGAAGCCACAGATTGAGAGACAATGTCTGTAAATCATTTATTTAATAAAGGGCTTACACCCAGTATAAAGACACTTAATAATGAAAAGCCAAGCAACCTAATTAAACAATTAGGTTTTTTAGGTTTTAGATTTGAATAGAGATTTTACCAAAGAAGATATATGAATTATTAATAAGCATATGAAAAACTGCTCAACACTATTTGTCATTAGGAAAATACAAATTAAAACCACAATGAGATACCACTTCAAATGTATTAGAATGGCTATACTATAAAAGACAGGCAAGCACTGGCAGAGATGTGCAGGAATTAGAATTTTCATATGCAATACTTGTACACAAGTGTTTAAAGCAGTGTTATTCAAACCAGTCAAAAAGTGGAAACAATCCAAATTTCCATCAACTGATGAATAAACATTATGTAACATATCCATATAGTCATATCCATAGTGAAATAGCCAATATATTCAGCAATAAAAAGGAGTGAACTACTAACACATCCTATAATGTGAATGAACCTTGAAAACATGCTGAGTGTAAGAAGCCAGAGGCAAAAGACCACCTATTTTATAGTTCCATTTATATGCAATGTCTAGAAAGATACAATTCTAAAAAACAGATTAGAGGTTGTTTGGGACTAGAGGTGGGAAAGGAAATTGACTGTAAATAGACATGAAGGATCTTTTTGGTGAGATGGAAAATGTTATGAAATTATATTGCAGTTATGATTATACAACTATAAATTTAGTAAAATTATTGAATTATACATTTAATATAAGTAAACATGATACATAAACTGCCACTTCAATAAAACTATTAGAAAAATCAAATATGAATAGGATCCAAAAAAGTATGTATATAAATGAAATGTTCATAGTAGCTTTAATCATAATAGCCTAAAATTAGGAACAACCAAAATGTTCATCAATGATAAAAGCATAAATAACTTGTCATATAATACATATAATAGAATACTATTTGGCAATAAAATGAAATAAATTACTGACACTTGCAACAAAATGAATGAATCTCAAAAGCATTATGCTAAGTAAAAGGAGCCAGACACAAAAACTACTTACTACATAATTCCAATTATATGAAATTCTAGAAAAAGGCGAAATTACAGCAAGAGAGCAGATTAGTGGTTGTTGCCAGGTGCCAGGGTGTCAGGGGAGGGATTACAAATGAACTTTTTGGAATGGGAATACTTTGTATTTTGATTGTGGTAGAGGTTTTATGATTGAATACATTTGTCAAAATTCATTAAACTTTACACTTAAATTGGTCAATTTTGTTGCATGGAAATTATACTTTGATAGAGGTAATAAAAAGCACAAGGAATGTTCTTTATTGGGAAAACTGGAATGAAAGTATTCTGATTTGGAGATACACATTATAAATATATATATCATATATATGATGTGTATTATATGATATGATATATATATATGTTCTATCAAAATATGTAAGGAGGTGGAAGGTTTGTCTTCATTTTTTGCGTAAAGTATATATTCCATTGGTGCTGAGTCATTAAGTGACCAGATAAATAATTTAGAAATAAAAGCAAAACAAATGCTAAAAAAAAAAACCATTTCCATGCTACTGTGTATAGGGTTCCTTTGTGGGTTGATAAAAATGTTTATGATGAATAAACTAAAAATTGCTAAATTGTACACACAGGGTGAGTTTTATGGTATGTGAATTGTACCTCAATTTTTAAAAAAGAACCCCAAGGTCACCAAACATGCAGTACAAGGCCTTTTGTTTGTTTGTTTTTTGTTTTTTTCCCTTTGTTCACAATACAGGTTTGAAATGGAGAAGGCAGGGAATAAACAATGAGAGAAATATTTTGAGTACCTTTTTATTTATGAAGTTTATTTTTGGCATGTAGCTATAAATAAAATAGGTATTACAATAAGCTAAATGTTATGTACTGGAATGTGTTACTGCTATCATTAATGTGATTAACTGCTTTTAAAATTCCCAGCCAAAATTAGTTATAATCATAAAAATAAAGAATACTACCTGTTTGTTTTTGAAATTCCTTGCTGTCCATAGCCACTTGAAGGCACTTTCTGGTACAGTAGTTGTCTATTGGTTAAGTGAGTCTGAGGCTTTAGTCTGGGCATGATTGATTCAATATGATTATAGTTGAGGCATAAGACCTACAGAAAGAATATCTTATTAATCAGAAATCCTGGAAATTATTAAAAATTGTATGGATAAAACTTGGCATATACCACATAATTTAATAATATATTAGTGCTAAAACAACAAATGTTTATATCCTAAATAATCTAGACTTAGTTTTGAATGTGTTTTTAATCTGACATTCTGGGAAATTACAATAGTTCACATGGAGACTCTAGAAAGCTCCTCAGCTTTCTCAGTCTGTACTCCTGATTTCTCCAAACCTGACAAGGATGAAATAATTTTTAGTCGAAGAGACAGCTATTTATCTATGTTTAAAAGGCCTTAGTAGATGGCTGAGTCAAGGAAATAATAAAGGAGGCAATAAGGCCATTTAAAGAACCTAGAAACTTCTTTCCATATCTGCCTTCAATCCCATCTCTGACTACAGAGGAAAATTTACTACATATGTGACAATCACATAAAACTGAGGTCAAAGCAAAATCACTTTGGAAGGTAATAGTTTTTTTCTTGCTTAGTAAAAAAAACAAACAAAAAAAAACCCAAAGAAAATTTAGGAATAATTTATCTACTTTAATAATGTGGAAATATCATTTAATCCAAAGTAAAGAAGATAAAAACTTGCATTGGAAACCTTGAAAGAAAGAAAAATTTGTGAATGACTCACCTTCACATTAGGTAGATAGATTAATCCACTGAATGAAGTAAGATTATTGTTCTGTAGATTCACATTACATACATTTCTAAATTGGTCAACTGGAATCAAATCCACTGTTCTGAATTTAGACAAATACAGTTACTATTTTAATAGGACAGGAAAATATAGGAAAAGGTGAGTTCCTTCACATATAGCCACCAAAGACATTAAAAAAAAGTCTCACCTGACAAATATAAAAATAATTACTTTAATGTAAAATGAATTGGTTAAATGATTAGCTGAATATACATTTTGGTTGGATACATATGCAAGAAAGTGACATAGAATTTGGTTGCTTTCAAAAAAAATCTATTACCATATAAACATAGCACTATTATAGAAGAAACTTGTAAAAGAAACATTCCACTTTCTTTATAAATTCACATATATGTTCATGAAATCATAGTGAAGTTGATATAGTAAATCATAAGATTTTCAGGTTATAAACTTCAGATGATATATATGAAGCAGGTCATTTCTGAAATACCAGGAAGTGGCTAGGGATGGGAAAGGAAAGGAAAAGCAGGTAAGGGCTTTGAAAATAAGAGTTTCTGTGAGATCTTCTGGAAACCTTTATTGCATTCCACCCTGTGTGAACATTTTGGTAATTAAACAGAATGCTTGATTCACAGTCCATAGCTGTATCTTCATTTGAGCCATGACAGAGAAGAGCATAAAACTACATCCCTTTCCCTAACCAGTTCTCTAAACAAATCCTAAACTTGAAGTTACAATAATGACATACTTTTACCCATTAATAAGTTATTCATTCATTCAACATAATTTCATTAGTATTTCCTAAGTGCAGCGAATGTGTTTGGAAAGGCTACAAGAAAGATGAAAGAAACATTTCAGCCCCCAAGAAGAGGGAGCCAGAAAAATGAAAATAAAGAGGAGAATTGCTATGATAGAGTTAGCATCTCTATCATACCAGTGTAATGGCATTTCGGGGAAATAGAATCTGTAGCATGGAGCAGAAAGATCTTGAGATGATATTTGGAGCATTTGTAGGTATTTGTCAAGCAAATTAGCAGAAAAGAGTTCTAGGCAGTGCAACAGGTACAAACAAAGGCAGGAACAAACATGAAAAAATATCTTATGATTGAGCTTCAGTAACTAGAATATTTCAGAATTCCTGAAATATGAAGTGCATGGGCAGTAAAGAAAAGGACTACAATAGATAATAATAGACAGATAATAAAGGGTCTTTTATGCCATACAAAGGAATTTTTAATTTTAGGCTGGGCACAGTGGCTCACACCTGAAATCCCAGAACTTTGGGAGACTGAGGCAGGTGAACCACTTGAGCCCATGATCGGCGACTAGCCTGGCAAGATGGCATAAATGCTGTCTCCACAAAAAATACAAAGAAAATTTGCCATGCTTGGTGGCATGTGCCTATAGTAGGAGGATCGATTGAGCCTGCAAGGTTGAAGCTGCAGTGAGCCATTTTTTGAGACCCCATCTTAAAAAACACGCATTACTTAGCATGAACCTTTGCAGTAGAGTAGATAATTTTATGAGTTATTTATTATATTTATATAAGATGTATACATTTATAAGCTTCAGAAAAATGATAATTACATAATGTAATTATAATGTAAAAAGGCATATAATAAAATGATTGTACCTAATGGATGATGAAGTCCAATTTAGTTCTTGCATTTGCATGAAGTTGGAATGTCCTTGTCGTTCTGCAATCATGTCAGAAGTAAGTCTACCACCAAACAAATCTTTTGCATTCTCAGTCTCTGGTGGTTCCTATATGAAGGCATTTACAAAATGATGTCCTGTCTTACAGATGACTAAATTACGTAGTTCTCTGATTTCAGGTAAAAATTCAGTGGACTTATTTTTCCAGATTCCTCCTACTAAGTAGAACTAAATCCTGTGCATTATATATAAAACAAACATATGCAGGGCAAGGTGGCTAATACCTATAATCCCAGCACATTGGGAGGCCAAGGTGGGAGGATTGCCTGAGTCCAGGAGTTCGAGATGAGGCTGGGCAACAAAGTGAGACCCTGTCTCTACAAAAGCAAAAAAGAATTAGTCAAGCACAGTGGCACATGCCTGTAGTTGTAGCTATGTGGGAGGCTGAGGCCAGAGAATGTCTCGAGCACAGGAGTTCAGAGGCTGCAGTGAGCTATGATCATGCCACTGGATTCCAGTCTGGGTGACAGAGTGAGACCCTGTCTCTAAAAAATTTTTTAATTAAAAAAATTAAAACCAAACCTATGAATACTGAAAGATGTGGAGAAGGCAGCAGACCAGGTAGGTACCTCAGGACCTGAGGAATGACACTCTGGATTTTCTTTTTGCCTCACCTTCTCTACTGGGTGCTAGAGAAGCTAGAAACCCAGAAATGACAATAAGAAAAAAACAAGGCAAAGTACACAAAATGCCTACTGTCTCTAGTCAAAGGATCAGGAAGGGGGAAGCCTAGCACAGCAGAAAACTTTAGACAATAATAAGCCTACTCCTGCTAAACCCTACAGAATAAACTGTGGCCCCAACTTCATGCCCACAAGTAAAAGCAGAATGGGTTGCTTAGACTTTAACCTGTGCTCATTTGTAACAAGGCATTTCTCCATTATCCACCTGCTGAGTGGGAACCTGGACTTTCATCCCCCATCAGCAGTAACACATGGCCCCACTCCCTACCTGCAAGTGTTATTGTAGATAACATGGGGAGTCTGGATTCCCACTTCCACCCACTCATAATGAGTTATCTGTGGAGCATCAATTAGGTGTTCCTGTCTCTCCCAGCCAGGATGAATCAGTGGAGGGAAATAGTAACAAGGAGTTCCTTCCTTCCCAGCCCGAGTAAATCAATGGAAGTCTGGTGGGGAGCATGAACTCCTACTCTAGCCTAGCAGTTAATGAAGAACACACCTCCAGGTTGTCAACAGAGGCCACATGGAGGAACTTGGACTTCTATCTCCCACCTGACAGCAACGAAGTGGTTCCCCATCTTCTCACTGGTATAATGTCAAGGGGAGGCTTGCTAAAATAGATTTAAATAAGACCCACATAATACCCCAAATGTCCAGAATAAAACAAAAAATATGTCATGCTAAGAACCAATAACATCTCAACTTGAATGTGAAAAGACAATCGACAGATGCCAACTTTGAAATGATACAAATATTTTTAATTGTCTGACAGGCATTTCAAAGCAGTCAAAGGAAAAATGCTCAACAAGCGATTATGAACATACTTGAAACAAATGAAAAAACAGAAACCTTTAGCAAAGAGATAAGTGATAGCAAAGCAATAGAAGATATGAAGAATGAAATGAAAATTTTAGAATTGAAAAATACTATAAAGAAATAAATGCAATGGATAAGGACTCAGTAGCAGAATGGAGAGAAAAGAGAAAAAAATAACTTGAAGACAGAACAATAGAAATTACCCAGTATGAACAAAAGAGAGAAAATAGACCCATAAATAAATGAGCCTCACTTTACCAAGACAGACATATCCTGTACTTGCAGAACCATACAAAAGATTTAATATTAGTATCACTAGATTCATAGAAAAAGGAGAGAAATAATGTGGGGCTGAAAAAGTATTTGAAGAAATTATAACCAAAAATCTTCCAAATTTGGCAAAAGACATAAACCAAGAAGCTAAGAATCTAATCAAACCTCAGATGGGAAAAAAACCCAAATCCATGCAAGGACACGTAATAATAATCAGAATCAAATTTCTAAAAACTAATGACAGAGAAAAAAGGCATGAAAACAGTGACAGAGGAATTAAATCTTACCTGTGAGGGAAAAACAATGTGAGTGACAGCAGATTTCTAATCAGAAAGCATGGAAACCAGAGGATGTGGCACAACATTTTCAAGTGGTGAAAGAGAAACATCAACCCAGAATTGTATATCCAGGGAAAATATCATTCAGAAATAAAAAGAGAAAGCAAGACATTCTCAAAGGAAGGAAAACTAAGCAAACTGTTAGCAGCAGACCTACCTTAAGAAATGACTAAAGAAAGTTCCCTAAATGGAAAGAAAAAAAAGGAATCTTGGAATGCCAGGAAAGAGGAAAGCACAATGGAAAGAGTATTAATAAACTTCCCTTCTTTTCTTGATTTTTCTAAATTATCTTTGATTAATTGATGTAAAAAAAAACCTATAATATTGTCTCATTGGTTCTCAATGTATATAGTGAAAATATAAACAGGGGAGAAGAAATAGACTGAAAGGAAAGTAACATTTCTACACTTTACTCAAACTGGTAAAATGTCAACCCTAACAGACTATAATAAAGTATGTATATGCATTGTAATACTTAGAACAACCACTAAAAAAAACTATATGGAGAGATACACCGAAAAACACTATGGATAAATAAAAATAGAATTTCAAAATGTGTTCAAGAAGCTCACGGGAAGGCACAAAAAAAGAAAACAGAAGAAAGATAAACAAAGGAAACAAATATAAAACAAGAAAACAAAGTGGCAGACTTAAGCCCTAACAGGTCAGTTAACTATATTAAATATAAATGGCCTTTGTTCATCAATTAAAATATAAAAATTAGCTAAAAGATAACATGATCCAACTGTATGTTGTCAACAAGAAACTCACTTCAAATATAATATATGCAGGTTGAAAGTAAAAGAACAGAAAAAGATATCCTATACATTAATCAAGAGAAAGCAGGAGTGGCTTCATTAACCTCAGATAAAGTAAACTTTGAAGCAAAGGAAATTACCAGAGTCAGAGGGGACATTACCTACTGATAAAAGGGTCAGTCCACCAAGAAGACATAACAGTCTTAAATGTGTATGTACCAATAACAGAGCTGCAAAATATTTGGAGCTAGAGTCCCCAATTATTTTAGCCAATGATGTAGGTATTGCTGTGAAGGAATTTTGTAGACATAATTAAAGCTCCTAGCAAGCTGACTTTCAATAAGGAGATCATCTTGAACAATCTGGATGGGCGTGATTCAAACAATTGCAAGGCTTTAAAAGCAGAGGTGAGGTTCCTGAAAGAAAGAATTTTCCTGAAGAAAATCCACTCATGGACAGCAGCTTTCATCTATGCCTGTGAGCCCCAGCCTGCCCATAATCTTCGCTTCCTGATGGCCTGTCCTATGGATTTCAGACTTGTTTAGGCAGTCCCCTCCATTATTAAATATTCTTTGATATCTATATATCTATATATAGACATAGATATCTCTATATGTATATCTGTCTTACTAGTTCTGTTTCTCTTGTTGAATCTTCAATAATAAAATCTCAAAATAAGTTTTAAAAACATTAATTCAGCCTTAGAAATACCATTGCTTTTGTGTTTTTCATAATTATACAAGCAACATATGATTAGTGTCCTCCTAAATCAGGGATTGGTAAATGTTTTCTACAGTTTTCCTGTAAAGAGTCAGTCAATATTTTAGCCTTTGGGAACACTAGCTTCTCTGTTACTATTTAATTTTGCCACTGCAGTGTGAAAGCAGTCATAGACTATATATAAACAAACAGGCATGGATGTGTTCCAATAAAATTTTATTTACAAAAATAAGTGGCAGGTCACATTTGGCCCAAGGGCTATTGTTGACAATCTATTTCAGACAAATGGTTTGAACTTGATCTAAATAAAACTGGTAAGTCATTTGATCTACTTTTACTCAAACTCCCTTCTTTTTTTCTACTCTGTTAAAACTTCATATCTAAATTGAGAATATGTATCCTTAATGCAAAAAATAATCTTTTAAAAATAAAAGTATGTGGGAACAAAAGATAAAATGAAAACACAACTACCCAAATCGTTCTTTGGTTCCTCCTAGTCTATGCCCTCCCTGGGTTTCTACTCCCACTCCAAAGAAGACAATGTAATTATACATCTAGAGAGTGTTGGACAGAGAATGAGGCTTATGTGCCTATGATTTGCCCTTAAACAGTCATATAATTTGGAAGAAGTCATGTAACTTTCTAGAGTTGCTTGTGTTCATACATAAAGGATTTTGACTATGCCATTTCCAAAGTCTATTTATATCTCAGACACTCTAGCATTATATATTACTGTATTACCTACCTCTGCACCCACTTTTCATGACTTCTTTTTCTACATATGTTTAATAAATGCAAGTATTAGAGCCTCACTTAGATTTCTTTACTTTCTCTACTCTCTTTCATTAGATGATATTGCATATGCTTTTGGTCTTAACTGTTAACTCTCTTCAAATTACATTCAAGTCCAAACATATGTAAAGTAAATTTTCATATGCAAATTTAATCCTGTGATTTCAACTGCCTGCTTGACATCTCCAGTCAGATGATCTCCATATAAAACTAAAGTCCAATACTAATCATCTTACACCCCCAAATTGCTTTTCTTCCTATATTCATATTCTGTTATGGTGTCTTTTATTGGCATAGACTCAAACCTTGTAGACATCTTTCAGTCTTCCTTTCCCTTGCCCTTCAAATCCAATGCATTCCCATTACCTTGCATTTAAAATCTAAATTCTTCAGTCTAGTCTTCAAGATGTCCAATTATTAATTCATACATTTATATTCTGCCTCATTCCACAAATAATTTGTGGCAGCTTACAGGAAACACATATAATCAAAGAGTAAAATGCAAATCAAACATAATGAAAATCAAGCTCACTAGGATTAGTGACAAAAAGACTATAAGATCCTATAGGGTTTATATTATTGAATCATAAATTTGGTCCTGAGCTTTTAGGTAAAGTGAAAAGGAATATAATTAAATAATACTCATTGATATGGATTGGCTCTGTGTTCCCACCAAAATCTCATCTTGAATTGTAATAATCCCCTCCTGTTGTGGGAGGGACCCAGTGGGAGCTAAGTGAATCACGGGGGTGGGTTTTTCCTGTGCTGTTCTCATGATAGTGAATAAGTCTCATGAAATCTGATACTTTTATAAAGGGGAGTTCCCCTGCACATGCTGTCTTGCCTGCCACCATGTAAGACCTGCCTTTGCTCTTCCTTCATCTGCCATGATTGTGAAGCCTTCCCAGCCATGTGGGACTGTGAGGCCATTAAACTTATTTCCTTTATAAATTACACAGTCTCAGGTTCGTCTTTATTGGCAGCATGAGAACAGAATAATGCAGTAAATTGTAGAGTCATGTGCTGCTGTAAAGATACCCAAAAATGTGGAAGTGACTTTGGAACTGGGTAACAGGCAGAGGTTGGAACAGTTTGGAGGGCTTAGAAGAAGATGGGAAAATGTGGGAAAGTTTGTAACTTCCTAGAGACTTGTTGAATGGTTTTGGCCAAAATGCTGATAGCGATATGGACAATAAGGTCCAGGCTGAGGTGGTCTCAGATGGAGATAAGGAACTTGTTGAGAACTGGATTAAAGGTCACTCTTGCTATGCAAAAAGATTGGTGACATTTTGCCGCTGCCCTAGAGATCTGTGAAACTTTGAACTTGAGAGAGATGATTTAGGATATCTGGTGAAAAATTTCTAAGTAGCAAAGTGTTCAAGAGGAAGCAAAGCACAAAAGTCTGAAAAATGTGCAGCCTGATGATGCAGTAGAAAAGAAAAACCCATTTTCTGGGGAGAAATTCAAGCTAGCTACACAAATTTGCATAAGTAACAAGGTGCCAAATGCAAATCACCAAGAGAATGGGGAAAATGTCTCCAGGGCATGTCAGAGACCTTCATGGCAGCCACTCCCATCACAGGCCTGGAGGCCTAGGAGGGAAAAAATGATTTCCTGGAGCAGTCCAGGGCCCCCCTACTGTATGCAGCCTGGGGACTTGGTACCCTGTGTCCCAGTCACTCCAGTCATGGATAAAAGGGGCCAATGTATAGCTCAAGCCATGGCTTCATAGGGTGCAAGCCCCAAGCCTTGGCAGCTTTGAAATGGTGTTGGTCTTGTGGGTACACAGAAGTCAAGAATTGAGGTTTGGGAACCTCTGCCTAGATTTCAGAGGGTGTATGGAAATGCCTAGATGTCCAGGCAGAAGCCTGCTGCCCTCTGCTAGTGCAGTGCCAAAAAGAAATGTGGGGTAGGAGACCCCACACAGAGTCCCCACTGGGGCACTGCCTATTGGAGCTGTGAGGAGAGGACCACCATCTTTCAGACCCCAGAATGGTAGATCCACCCACAGCTTGCACTGTGTACCTGGAAAAGCCACAGACACTCAATGCCAGCCTGTGAAAGCAGCTGGGAGGGAGGCTGTATCCAGCAAAGCCACAGGAGTGGAGCTGTCTAAGGCTGTGGGAGCCCACCTCTTGCATTAGCGTGACCTGGATGTGAGACATGGAGTCAAAGGAGATCATTTCAGAGCTTTAAGACTTGGCTGCCTCACTGGATTTTGGACTTGCATGGGGCCTGTAGCCCCTTTGTTTTGGCCAATTTCTCCCATTTGGAATGGGTGTATTTACCCGATGCCTGTACCCACATAGTATCTAGAAAGTAACTAACTTGCTTTTGATTTTACAGGCTCATAGGCAGAACGGACTTGACTTGTCTCAGCTCACACTTTGGACTGTGGAATTTTGAACTAATGCTGAAATGAGTTGGGGGACCGTTGGGAAGGCATGATTGGTTTTGAAATGTTAGATCATGAGATTTGGGAGGGGCCAGGGGTGGAATGATATGATTTGGCTCTGTGTCCCCACCCAAATCTCACCCTGAATTGTAATAATCCCCACGTGTCATGGGAGGGACCCAGTGGGAGGTAATTGAATCATGGGGTTGTGTTTTTCTTATGCTGTCTCATGATAGTGAATAAGTCTTATGAGATCAGATGGTTTTATAAAGGGGAGTTCCCCTGCACATGCTCTCTTGCCTGCTGCTATGACTTTGCTCTTCCTTTGTCTTCCATTATGATTGTGAGGCCTCCCTAGCCATGTGGAACTGTAAGTCCATTAAACCTCTTTCCTTTATACATTGCCCAGTCTTGGATATGTCTTTTTAGTAGCGTGAGTTGAGACTAATACACTCATTGTCAGTGAGCAGAACATAACTTTTCCTTAGGAGTAAATGTTTTTCTTACATTTATTTCTATAAGTGCTTTCTCATGTAGCCCTTCAAATGAGGTCACAGAGAGATAGGACAGATAAGATCCTCAACATCTTTAGAGTAAATGCAGTACTGGTCTCATAGGAGTATTTTAAAAAACATTCTTCAGTGAAAGCTAACAACTGAATAAAGCCCAGTATACAAGGTTCTAGGGAATTTGTATGTGTTGGAGTGAGAAAGTTTTAGTGACCCTTCTGAGGAGAGTCCAGAAAACAGAAGGGCTAGGATTAGTAATCTTCTCGGAGTACCTCAGAATACTAAATGATCATGAACTATCTTTCAATTTTCTAGAAAATTTGATGTGTTTTCTTCTCTGATAGGAGCTAGGCAACATTACACAGGGAAACCTTTTACTCTTTACACATTTGTCACGCATTTACCCTGTTATGTAGAAAACAGGAGCCCTATGAATTTGCTCGTTATAGAATCCAAGTATCCAAATGTTGCTTTCACATTCAGTCCTAGGGTCTGTGTCTGGTTTTCTTTACAGCTTACTTAGTAATGTTGACATACCACGTTTGTTGGTTCAAATATATTTTTATTAATTATTAATATTAGCAACTATATTTTCACTGAAAATAGAAAGCTGCTTTTAGGCTTAAGAGGATGGTAAAGCTCCAGTGCATAATTTTTCTATCTTGCCCCATAAAATTGTGTTCTTTACCTTTTAGGCACTGAATTCAATGGGTTCTATTGTAAGCAGCACAACCCTCCCCTTCCACCACAATTCGGACAATTAAGAATTGACCAGATGACAAAATTAAAAAACCCAGATCTAAAATAAGCTTTGGAGACTTAGATTACAAGTATAGTAAATTTGGCTATCATGCTAGTGATAAAGCAATGTTCAAAATGACTATGTCCTATGAATATGTGACTGCAGCTTAGACCAAATGTTATGAGTCATAAAACAACTTACAATTGATATCCCATCCAAAGCTTTCAGTTCTGGAAGATGAAATATTACAAACAACCGGTAGTTTTCTTGATTCCATATAATAATGTTTCCACACATGTCTAGAATGACCAAGTTGCATAAACCCTAGGTAATAAAATACATATATTTATCTATATGTATATTTAAAGCGCTCTAGTAAGAGGTTAGCCATCCTCAAATTTTAATATTGGAATTATATTAGCTATCTTTCCATGGGATTTCAGTGCTTTTAAGTACTTTTTTTTTTTTTAGACATGGTCTTATGCTGTTGCTCAGGCTGGAGTGCAGTGGTCAGATCATAGCTCATTGCAACCTCAAACTCCTAGGCTCAAGTGATCCTCCCACCATGGCCTCAAAGTGCTGAAATTATAGGCATAAGCCACCATACCCAGCCTAAGTACACTTTTAAGAGCAAGCGTTACCCTTTCAGACCACTAAGGTATAATTCTGTGCAATATTTCAATGGTCTATGTTATAAAATCAGAGTCTCTTTTAGGATACTAGTGCCAAATGTATTATCTATTAATGGTAAGGGCTTAGAGGGAACTTTGCTATGTTAAAGACAAATACACTTTGTTTATGGAATAATGGCTTAATAAATGGATGTATGTGTCTATATAGATATAACAGGAATAAAAGACACTGCTTTTTGAAAAGCGATGAAACTGAACTGCTTCTACTTTATGAGAGGGTAGTAGAATTCATCCTAAGGGAAATGTGCTGTTTTATTAGACAAGACACTTTGATATGCCTTTGTTGTGAAGGAAGGGTCTTGGTAGGTATGGAAGGGAGAGGTGAAGACAAGAGGGAGTATAACTACTGTGCATCATAATGTGAAATGGCTTATTGTGTTGCTGGTGGTGTTGATTAGGTTGCCTCCCTAGCTCTATAAGTAGTAATTATATTGGGGGAATAGAATGGGGAGAAGTCTGAACTAAGAAAAGACAGGAAATGGACACAAGTTTTTGGTAGGAGATAAAGTCCTAGTAATATTGTATCAGCAAAAGGAGAGGCCAGTGTAAGACCCATAGTGTTAGAAAACGGCCACTGAACTTTAGAAACAATGAAGTCAAACATGACATTTGAAGTCGATTCTTGTTCTGTGCTATAGAAACCCTATGTTTTGTTCAAACCTTTAGTAAATCCTATTACACAATAGCCTTAAATTAGTGGTTTCTTTGGGGGAATTAAAGAAAGCAAATCTGAGCAAAGGTGACCGAATTTGAGCCACCGGTAAGAGAACAGTGAGAGATCATCAAGAATTGTACTGAGAACCGGAGAATGCTAAAGAATCCCTGGAAATATGAAGAAGGCACTAGTTAGGAGGAATAGGTTTGGTTTATCATACTTGAGTATTAAAAAAAGTTACCCCAGAAGGATAGCAAATGGGGACATTATGTATACACAGATATATATTTGTATGTATACAAAATTGAATGCAAATACATTTTAATAACCTTGTTATTCTTATTTTTATTTTCTTTATATTTTCCAAATTCTGTGCAGTAAACATGCATTACTTTCATAATGTAAAGAAACAATACATATTTTAAAAAACAAAAAAATTACTACCCCAGATGATTACCTTTAAATTGTACATCTCCTGATTGACAGCAATATAGTTATTGCTTATGTATAACTCAACAAGAGTAAAAGATTTTTGTAAACCACTCAATGAAGTGATTCTGTTGTTCTCAAGAGAAAGGGAGTGAAGATGAAGCATATTATCAAAGGTATGCTGTTCCAAACCAGTGAGAAGATTATTATTTATGCTGAGGCGAGTTAATTTAGTCATCTTGGAAATACCTAGAAAAATAAGCAAATTCAAGAAAAGATTCAGGTAACACTAAAGGGTTAATTTAAAAAATAACTGGCTGGTCATTTTATTGTAATCAAATAGCTAGGTTCAAATGGCTTTAAAGATTGTGTAATACTAACCATATTGCTTTTCCCTTTGTTTTGGAAGAATATAATCTTGTATATAAGCCCCATCTCAAACATTAAATTCAAATTTTGTATTTCTAAGTAGATTCCTTCTTCTTAGGAGTTAAGGAAAGGCATTACATGAACATATTGAATTTCTCTTTCAAATAACCTTAAAATGATGTAATTAATTAAGATTTTCACCATTTTGAAAACAAAAAGCTCTACACAAAGCTGAAAATAATCACCAGCCCTCATTTTTAAACATTAAGGGGAAGGAACCACATTCTGGAAAGTGCATCATTTGTATTAAAATGAACGATTTAGCCTACTTTTACTTTCATATGCCTAAAAGTACTCTAAGATGGAAGTTTAGAAAATAGGACCAGTCTAACTCCTGCGTACATTATGTACTGCAAGCACTTTATAAGTATAGCCAGGATGGTGCAGTTGAAAGACAAGAACTTCGGAATCCTAGTTGGCTTCAAATGTATCACTACTAGGTTTGTGGTGATACATAAATTATGTAACTGCTGAGCCTTAATTTCCTCATCCAAGGAGTTATGAAACTCCATACTTCCAAGGAGTTATGAAATTAAATGGAATAATGTTTGGAAAGTATCAAATAATTCTCTGTGGTCCCTTTCACATTAGTTCCTATTGTGGGACTGTACAATGTTGAAGGTGAATCAATCCAGGGCAAGACAGGATCAAAGCCATCAGAGCAAAAATCATTAAATGGATATGGAACCTACCCATGTGTGAAAAAAAAGGAGAAACTCCTGTTACAGTTTAGAGGGGTAGCTATCTTCTCCAAAATGTAGGTGTAAGAAAAATACAGATTGGAAGATTCTTCTGTTTAATAAGTTTATGGAAGGAAATGAAAAGGAAATAGGGTTTTTAATTGTTATGTACAAAGCAAAACTAATACCCAGCTGTAGGGGAATGGGAGACTGGTGATAGTTCTAGACACAGGTGCCTGAGCTACCCCTAAGTTTACTGTACTGAAATCTACAGAAGAGAGGCCTGTGAATCTGTGTCTTCAATAAGTATCCCAAGTGATTCTCATGATCAAGAAAGTTTTAGAAACATATTGTTAACAACCATTAAAATGAAATATTTAACAAATGTTATGTATGCTTTCTTAGATATATTTAATACTTGCTTGTATATATATAATTTTTTGAAATCAAATCTTCTATTTTATGAAAAATGTAGTATATATACATGCTAAAAATAATCCAATTCGAAAATGAATAAAGTATAAATTCCCTTTCCCAGCCATGATTTCTAATTCTTACCTTCTCTCCTTGACAAACACAACCATGTTACCAAAATGCACATACAGAAATATTCTTTATTCAGATAAGTGTGTGTATACACATATACATATTTCTCTTTTCAATCAAATAGTGCACACTTGTGGAAATATTTTTTAATTTCTAGGCGTTAGTTACTCTTTTGAGATGGAGAGAGAGAATAAGAGAAAGTTGGTAGCAAGTCATGGAAAGCTTCCTTCAATTTCTTTCTAATGAAGGTAAGAATAAAATAAAGCTGGGGAGGAGTCAGAAAATACTTGACTTGGTAGTATATATTCTGGGACACGTTCTCTAAACTCATGATATTTAGCTGTAGATAAGCATAAATCCAAATGAAGAGAAGAATCTAAGAAGCGTGGAAGGGGAAAGGGAGGAAAAGTCTTTTTTATTCTCTTTGGTTCAGAAAAATATGTTTTAACACTGAACTTTAAACAGTCAAATAAAATATGTTATATTGGTATCATTATTATTAAGATATTACTAAAGCTGCTTAATTGGACTTGTATGTGGATCCATGGAAAACGTTACATATAGTATATTTTATTTTCAACCTCTAATGAGTATAATTTTCATTTTTTGTTGGAGTATTCAAATTTCCAAATATAACCTTAATTTTATATTTTTAAAACAGAACTAGTCTGCTTCATCTTTTTCAAAAGCATACCTCATTCATTTGTGCATTCAACTTTACAGACGTTAATGACTAACTAGTTGGTATGTGCTAGTGTTTGGTAACAGATTATAAACTCGCACAGAGGAGAGGAGAGAGAAGGCACAGGAGATGAAAGTCAGCTTGCTGGGCTCATATAAAGTAAAATAGTCACAAATTCCATGAATAGGTATGAACTTGTTTTAATTTTATATATCTTTTATTTTTTAATTGGACAGATAATATTGTATCTATTTATCTTGTACAACATGATGTTTTGAAGTATATATATATATTGTAGAATGGTCCAATATAGCTAACTAATAGTTGTATTACCTCACACAGGTATTTAGAATACTCTGCCACAAAACTTGGAACTTTCCTAGAGATCTTCCTCTTCAGAAACTCTGTTCTCAGGGTTATTTTTTGCTTTGTTGTTTAGACATCCATATTTTGAGACTTCAGAGTTCTTAAGTGCCTTACCTTCTATCTTTGAGATGCAGTTTCCATCTAATGTGAGCTCTTCCAAGTTAATACAGGATTCCAGACCGTCCATTTTAGTGAGATTATTATTGCTGAATGATGCCCATTTCAAATTTTCCAATTTTTCTAAATTTGTGATTTCAAAAAGATGTTGTCCATCTAAATTTAAGGCAGTTAGCTGTAGAATAATTTACAGTATATGTTATTTCTAAATCTTATAAATAAATTCAGTCAATGTTAGTAACATTTTAAAAAGCTAATGAAATAATTCAAATGTGATAAGTAGTTATCAAAAGAATTCCTTCAGGAATATTATGAAGCTATTAGTTTACAGAAAAGTAAAATTTGACAAGATTATAACTCCAAGAAGGACTTATATGGTATTAAGGACACTGTGATGAGCTAGAGTCCCATTGCAGTAATGGACTTGTCCCCAGCTGCTGGGAGTGCTTCTGGCAGAGAGCCTTCAGCTGTCAGTCCCCTGCAGGGACTGCCTTGCTGTAGACAGCTGCCAAGATCACGCTCCTTCCCAGGTTGGCCCTCAGCCAGTGATGGAGGCATATAAAGGCCTGACCATCTCAACCCAACTTAGGACAAATTTAAAGGGCCATTCTGGCTCCTCTAACTCCGGAACTGCCTGTGGGTCAGCCAAGGCTGTCACTGGGCCTTCATTTGCAGCTCAATATCTATATATATCTTGCAATAAAAGTAATGCCAGTAATATCTCCCATTTTCAAGGAGCAGCTTCACTTAGCCCAGTTTCTATGTTTGGCAAGAGGTATAAGGACACCTAATGTAGCAAGAAGCTGCTAGTGTTCTATGACCTTTTCCCTTATCCTTGGCTGAATTCTGACCAGCTCCCCTACTCCCTTGTCAAGATACCTGACTCTTGCTGTACAAATTTTGGCTTGATCTCTGGCTCTGAGTCTTTAAAGTTTGCTTGCCTATTCTGACATGTTATCAGAATCCAGAATTAGAATGGCCCTTTAAATTTGTCCTTCAGTTTTAGTGCACCTTTATCTTAAATTTCCAATTCTGTGGCAAGTGCAGTCAAGGCCCAACCCATCTGACACAGCCACTCATGACTTGACCTCCCTGTTTTTTATTTTTTGGAATATGACAAATGTATTACTTTTTTCTAATAATAACAATGTCTTTCTTATATTTATTTTTTCCAACTCTATTGAAGTATAATTGACAATTTAAAATTGCATATATTAAAGATGTATAACTTGATACAAGCATACATTATAAATTAAAAACTGCATGATCTCAATTATATATGAACTCTAAAATAGTCAAACTCATAGGAGAGAGTAGAATAGTGGTTGCCAGGGGCTGGGGGCAATGGGAAATGGGCAGATGTTGGTCAAGAGGTACAAAGTTTCAGTTATGCACAACGAATACTTTCTAGAGACCCTAATGTACAACACTAAAGTTAATGATAACTTTAATGACTAAAGGTAAGGACTAAAGTTAACGATACGGTATTGTATACTTGAAATTTTCCAAGAGGTAGATCTTAAGTGTTTCTTCCCTATTTTAATTAATCTCTTCCAGCTTTCTGTCCCTTACCTATCTGTGCCTTCTTTATGATACACAGACCAACAATGACTTAAAAATAGATTTAAATTAAACTTTATATTAGGTTTAGTAGAATTAACCTTTACCTTCAAGTACCAGTTTCCACTCGGATGTAAATGAGGTCCTAACTTTGAAATCTGCGTCAGAATTTTGGCAGAAGGCCATATACTAAGTATCCGTGGTCTCTCCTCTTTAGTACTAGAATGCCGTAAGAGAGATAACTAATAAAATTTAAAAAATACAATGAAAAAAGGAAACAGTATACAGAGGTTAGTTGATACATAGTTAAAATTATTGTTTCCAGGGAAGATGAGTGGCCCAATAAATAATTTTAAAATGTAACATTTCCTTTGCCTTAAATTGTTTTCAATATCCAGACATACTTTAATTACATTGTTTCTTGTTTTAGCAAATATGGAACCATTACAAGATTATATTTATAAGATTGTAAAAGGATTACTATAATATTAACACCCATATAATCCACCCATGAAACTAGCTTAAGAGCTAGAATATTATGAATAGATTACAAGCACCCCGTGGGCCCCATCCTAAGTCCTTTTCTCTCCTTCTCTGTAGAAGTGATCATTATCTCAAATGTTTTGTCCACCATTCACTTGCTTTCTTTATAATCCTATGTCTGTGTCCATAAGCAATATATAATTTAGTTTTGCACATATTTGAACTTCCTGTAAATTGAATAATATGTATGTATTCTTCTATGACTTGCCTTTTTTGTTCAATATCATATTCATCAGATTCATCTAAGCTTCTGTATGTAGCTGTAGTTCACTCATATGTCCTGTGTATAGTATTCCCTTAATGACTCTCCTGTCAATTAACATTGGAGTTGATTCAGTTTTTGCTATTATAAACATTGTTGTCATGAATATTCTTGTGCATGTTTCCTGGTACATACATGCAAGAGTTTCTTTAGAGTATATGCACAGAAGTAAAGTAAAATTGCTGGGTTGTAGAACACACACACACACACACACACAAATATACATCAGCTTTACTGAATAATGTCAAATTGTTTTCCAGAGTGGTTGTACCACTTCAGAAAAATTACACTTTTACTTCATATTCTTGCAACAGCTTGGTATTGTCAGACTTTAAAGTTTTTGCTCATCTATAAAACTGGCAAAAATTGGTAGGTCATTACGGTTTTAATGTTCATTTTCTTGAATACTAATGTGGTGGAGCATCTTTTCCTAAGTTAATTGGCTGTTCTGATTTCCTCTCCAGTGAAGTGTATGTTCAGATCTTTGGCGCATTTTTCTGTTTGGCTGGTTGTCTTTTTCCTTATATATTCTGGATATATAAAGAATATCTTTTGACAGTTGTGTTGCAAATTTCTTTTCCCAGTATGTAGCTTGTCTTTTCACTTTCTTTGAAAAAAGATATATTAATTTTAATGTAGACATGTCCAATTATTTATGGTTTATGCTCTTTGTTTCCTGCCTACTAAATTATTCACAAATTCAAAGTCATAATGATAATCTCTGATATTTTCTTCAAAAATTTTTGGTTTTGCCTTTTATAATAAAGTCCTTAATGCCTTTTATTGAATAATCTCCCTGATCTGCAAAGGCAGTTCTGTTATTTATAAAGTTTCCACAGTCTATATTAGGTCTTTATTCTGTTCCGTTGGTCTATTTGTCTAGCTCTGTGCCAATACCACATTGTCTTAAAGGATTTTAGCAGGATTTGATTTCTTTTAAAAAAACTAATTTTCTTAATTTCAATTTTAATTTTAGATTCAGGGGGTACATGTGGAGGTTTGTTACAAGGATACATTGCATAATGTTGAGGTTTGAGGTAGGATTGAAGCCATCATCCAGGTAGTGGGCATAGTACCCAATAGGTAATTTTTCAGCCCTGCCCATCTCCCTCCTCCCTGTTGTATTCCCCAATGTGTATTGTTCCCATATTTATGTCCATGTGTACCCAATGTTTAGCTCCCGCTTATAAGTGATAACGTGGTATTTGGTTTTCTGTTTCTGTGTTAATTCGCTTAGGATAATGGTCTTCAGCTGCATCCATGTTGCTGCGAAGAACATGATTTCATTCTTTTTTATGGCTGCGTAGCATTCCATGGTGTACATTTACCACGTTTTCTTTATCCAATCCACCACTGATGGGCACCTAGGTTGATTCTGTGATTTGACTATTGTGAATAGTGCTGCAATGAACATATTAATGCATGTGTCTTTTTAGTAGAAGGATTAATTTTCTTTTGGTTATAGCCCCAGAAAAGGGATTGCTGAGTGGAATGGTAGTTCTATTTTTAGTTCTTTTCTTAGGGTAAATTCCCAACTGTTGTTTAGGATTGTGAATTTTTTTTTTATCAATAAAAAGTTTCTTTTCAAAATTTTGAATAGATCCAAAATTAAACATTACATTGCTTAAGGAATTAATATTCTGATACTCCACAAAAAGTAAACAGCTGGAAAACTAGAGTAGATATATTTAGGATGTTGAAGCTACTTTGGCTAAAGTACAGCATTCTTAATATGGATAACAAAGATATTTCCCCTCCTTCCATGTTAATGGATTTTGTTCTTTTCAGCCAAACAAATACAATGTTAATATTAAGTAGATAGATAATTCACTAAATGCTTTCTGAAAGCATCTCAGCTTACCTTATCCTCAGAAAGTTGCTTATTTTCATGTAGGCTCTAGAAAGGGCTTTGGTGAGTTCAGGTGACTGGTAAAAAAGCAGTTACTCTCGAGGTATTTTTGGTGTAGTGTTCATGGATAATCAAGAGAATCCATACAACAATTTGGTATTTAAATGAGATACATTTAAACAGAAAAAAATCAAGTGGTATGATTGCTCTATATTAATTTTTTATCAATAGGCTAAGAGGGAATATAAAATCTTAATGACAGAAAAAGAGTATGCAAAATATTATTTGTATGTTCTAAATAGCCCAATGAATAGTAAACAGTAAAATCCAACCTGAGTAATCCTTGTTCCAGCAATAAATTTCATAGCTGCTGTTGCTTCTTCTTCAGAAATGAAGACTCCATTTAAATGGGTAAGAGTCTTTAATCTGCCAATAACACTCAGCCTCAATGTGGCTGGCTTGGGAAAAACAAAAAAAATTTTTTGATTAATTATTAAATATGTTATGGCATGAAAATGAGTGTTTTCATGTCTTTCCATATAATTCAAAATCATACATTTCCTTGTTCATGACATATACCTAAAAATAAAAGCTTAATTATTTAAATAATAGTTGAAATTATATTTAATGATTAATCTATTTGTTTGAAGGTTGGTGATTCTACTCTGATGAGGGAGGGAAATCCCATAAGCTATTGAAAAGTGACAGCGGTGAAAAGTGTTAAAAGAACAACTGTAGTGACTCCTGTTTATCTAGATCAGCGGTAAGCTAGTCATCTCCATGTGTGATTCAATACGGATCTTTAGCCTTTGACAATCCAATTTGGCAACAGGGAGATAGCTGTAGTGTGATCATCCAGGAAATATGCTTTGGCAAAGGAAAAATATTATTCACTTTTACTGAGCAGAAAAGAAGAAATACAGCAATATAAACTTAGTAATATGGTCAATTTAATAGAACCAATTGTGCTTTAGTTTCCTTTTTAAAGGCTGAACACAACCTGATATACATCTTTTAAGGGCAGAGAAAGGAAGATTCTTGACTTTATAATCTTGGGACTTACTTTAAATACTTGAAGATATACTTAAGTATAGTCATGGAATATGGAAATTACCTAGCATTAACCTACATATTTTTGTAATGAGAAAAAATAATGTTCAGATTGCCTTTTTATAAGAGAACATAAGACTTTATAATGCAGGTTTATGAGGGGAGGTGATTTCTGGACTTAAAATTGAAAACAAGTAATGAATAATGCAAAATGCAAAATAAAATTGTAAAACATGTTGCTCAACCACAGATTAGGATATATTATAAATCAAATTATGTTTCTTCCTTAATAGTATGCCCCTCTCACTGTATTATATTATTCTTGGTTCCTATGCCTCATTAAAATACAGTTCCGGCACACTGAACTATATAAAATCTCTGGAGGTTTGCAAATGGCAATGACATCAATGACTCAAAGCAATAATGTTCTCAATCTATTAGAGGTTACAAAAAATCTGATATGAAATTATAGTCTGTTCTTACAGTAACATCTGATTCATTTGATCAGTATATTAAATCCAATTTATGAATGACTTCAACGAAAGAAGTCTAGAAAAATGAAGATACTTTGCCTATCTCTGGCTATTACTGAATAGTAAAGTTAGTAGGGAAATGGCTCTGAAATAAAAATGTTTGCTTTTTAGTAACATGTCTGCGGCATACCTTTTGCCATGGATTATGTTGAATATCAAGAGTGAGAAGGCTTGTGGTGTGTTTGCATAGCATATTTATTTCATCGCCAGATTTTTTCAGTTGATTCCAGCTCAAGTCTAAGTGCTTCAGTTTCATCAGACCTCTAAATCCCTCAAGGGTTATCACATGGTTATGGCTTGCATCCAAATATTCAAGGTTATACTGCAACACATATAAATAAAAGTTATGCTAAGAGAATCATAATTTGTATTTACAAAATAGTTTCTCTGTGGTTCTTTACATACTTAACACACTTCTTGCTAATTCTCACAGGACATATAAACAGTAGTTATGTTGCAATGATGGTATCAACATATGTATTTGTCTAAAGAGCCACAGGTATTTTGTTTTAGTAATTCTCTTTTAATTCATATTTTACCCTTGTAACATAGAGTGGCAATGTCTGTTTTCATAGCAGAGGAGACAAAGAAACCATCAAGATAATTTATCCCCAACAAACAAAACATACTTTTTAATATATAGGCTTCTGGTTTATACGGTTGAGCCCTATAGCCTGCTTTAAAAAGGTTCATCTTCAGAGTTAGAAACTAAACCTATTAACTCAATACTAATAATTTTCTTTTTAAAAAGTGCATACTTTTAAGTAATAATTTTCTTAAATCATAAAAGTAACACATGTTCCTTGTTGGAAATTTGGAAAATGTAGCAAATACATGAAAAGAAAAAATAGAAAACATATATAATCCCATTGCTCAGAAAGAGCCACTGAAAGCACTGTTTTTTATTATATACACATATTTTTTCTTATGTAAAACATACATAATTTTGTATCCTTTTAACATTTTTCCACATTATTAGATCTTCTTAAAGATGATTTTTTATGACTGCATAATATTTAACTATGTGATCATAATTTTTAAAAACATTTTAATATAGATCTCTATGTTTCTAATTGTTGGCAACACAGCAACAAACATCCATGAGAGTTATTCTCTAATTGCAGCTCCAAAGTATTTTTCAGCACAGGTTTTCGGAAACAGAATCACTGGTTCTTAGACTTTCTGTATTGTTAAGACTCTTGATAAATACTGCCAAGTAGATTTCAAGGAAGTTTTACCAACATTTTCTTCCAACAGTAGACTAAGAGAATGCCCATTTTCTCAAATACTCACTGATCCACCTGCCTTGTTTTAATTTACATTATTACTGGTGAAGTTGAACGTTTTTCTATGTGTTTATACTGGTCATTTTAAAATTCTTTGTTTATTGCCTTTCTTATCTTTGGCTATTTATCTATTCATATCTTCATCTTATTTGTTTGTAAGAAATCTCTAAGACTTTAATTTGTTATGTTTGATTTTTCTACAACTTAATTCAAACAACTCTTTAAATTCAGAATAGAATTAGTGATTCTTTTATAAGGTATAATTCTTATTGTTGGGATAGAACTTCTTATAGTGGTTCAGATTTCAAGAGTTGAATCAAAACCTAAAAAAATTTCTGAAACTAAACAATTACTGACTTTTTATTATCAGAAGCAAGCATCAGCAAAACAAAACAAAAACTATCGCTTACTATAATCATTTCTTGGACAAAAGGATATTTGGCAGTAAAAAACTATTAAGGCCATAACTTTAAAAAAAAAAAAAAAACACCTTTAAGTAAAGTAAATTAGGCTTTATAAAAATTTACTACGTGGCCCTTCTGTTCCCAATTTTCATCATAAGCTGATGAAAACTTGTCCCACATTGTGGCACCTGCCTGTAGACCAGCATTTGGGAACTACACATCATAAAAAAATAACTGTCTTCTGCCTGGGCGCAGTGGCTCACGCCTGTAATCCCAGGACTTTGGGAGGCTGAGGCGGGTGGATCACGAGGTCAAGAAATCGAGACCATCTGGCCAATATGGTGAAACCCCGTCTCTACTAAGAATACAAAAATTAGCTGGGCGTTGTGGTGCATGCCTGTAGTCCCAGATACTCAGGAGGCTGAGGCAGGAGAATCGCTTGAACCCAGGAGGTGGAGGTTGCAGTGAGCCAAGATCATGCCACTGCACTGCAACCTGGCTACAGAGCAACATTCCGTCTCAAAAATAAAATAAAATAAAACCAAAAAAAACCTGTCTTCTTCCATCCCTTGAAAATGGGGGGGGAGGGAAATCTTTATTTCTGTATCTTCAGGACATAAAACAGATTCCAGGAACTCATTGAATATTCATGAAACAGTATTTCAGTTTTGCGATAGCATTTTGTTTTAATATTTCTTGTGCTTCAGTTTAAAAATCTCTCTTAAGTTACAGTACAGTACAGTCCAACTTACAAAGATTAAAACTCAAAACACCTCTTAAATTTTCTTGGGATACTGGTTTATTCTGTAAATGTAGGTTAGCTATCTCTAGACATCAGGAACAACCTCGCAACAGATTTCTCATTCGGAAAGATAATATATTGAGTATTGTTTCAATAAAAAATTAGAATTGTAAATTAGAATTGTAATTTTTATCTAGATCAAGGTTGCAAATAGCCATTTATATTTGTCTTTCCCCAGTCAACACTAATTATGGTGGAGCTATTTTCAGAGAAAACATCTCTTTCTATTTCCTTCTCCCAGATATTCTCTTTTCCTGATAGTGCTGGTAAGTGAATGACAGACATGCAGCTTATTACATTTCAATTTACCTTATGTGGATATCTTGTTTAGATTTTTGAAAAATTCCATAAAACTATATGGTGTATTTATTTATTTTCTATGACTTATGAATCCCAGTCCTTCCACTGCATAAAGAAAGCCTTAGTTTGAATACACTGATACACAAGGCAAGGCCAGGAATGATGAACACTGTAACAGCGATACATTTACTTTCTACAACCTAGTAGAACCAGCTTACCTCACTGATACGAGAAGCATGCAAGAAGGGCATAGAAATTGTCCCTTTTAGTACACACTTAAGGAAAATGACAGTAAAGATGAGTATCACACAGCAAATTTAAAAACTTAAAAAAAAGGAATTATAAGTGAGTGATTAAATTAGATCATAACCTTTTACAATACTGGAATAAATATAATAGTAAACATGCATATAAAACCAAGTATTAGCGAATATAAAGGCAGAGGCAACAAAAGTTTTCAAATGCTGTGAATCCACACGTAAAAACAGAGCAAATAGATAAAACCAAATTTTCATGGACAACGTTTATAAGAAAACTACATGACAAGGTTGCTCTATAGGCTCCAAAAGAAGTTGGTAGCGATAAACCACCACCAACACAAGACCTGCATGGTATTCATGTGGGAGAAGAAGGAAGTGTCAGGGCAGCATCTAATGTACCTGAAAACAGGAGAGCCCCAAAATAGTCAACAAATATTCACTGGAATGCGTGGAGACCAATTTACAGCAATTGAAATAGGGAGGGGTTTTGCTCTCTTCAATACCAGATGAGTACATGGGATCCACAGTAAAAAGGTCTGAAGGGGCCTGGTACAGTGGCTCTTGTAATCCCAGCACTTTGGGAGGCTGAGGCAGGAGAATTGCTTGAGACCAGGAGTTTGAGACCAGCCTAGGCAACATAGTGAAACCCCATCTCTACAAAATTGTTTTTTAAAAATCAGCAGGGTGTGGTGGCATGCACCTGTAGTTCCAGCTACCCAGGAGGCTGAGCAGGGGGATCACTTGAGACCAGGAAGTTGAGGCTACAGTGCACTCTATGATTACGCCATTGCATTCCAGCCTAGGTGACAGAGTGAGACCCTGTCTAAAAATGAAAAAAGAAAAAGAAAAACGAAAGGTCTGAAGAAAGCAGTCCCTGGAGCAGTCTAGCCCCTATGAATCTAAAAACCATTCCACTAGGACTCTCTTCAAGACAGAATCCTTCTCATAGAAGAAACTGCTGGGGCTAAACTCAAAATTAAACAGGATAAGGACAAGAGAGGTGAATAAAAAAGAAGGTCTAGGCTGGGCGCAGTGGCTCACGCCTGTAATCCCAGCACTTTGGGAGTCAAGGCAGGCAGATCACCTGAGGTTGGGAGTTCGAGACCAGCCTGACCAACATGCAAAAACCTTATCTCTACTAAAAATACAAAATGAGCTGAGCATGGTGGTGTGCACCTGTAATCCCATCTACTCTGGAGGCCAAGGCAGGAGAATCACTTGAATCTAGGAGGCGGATGCTGCGGTGAGCTGAGATTGTGCCATTGCACTCCAGCCTGGGCAACAAGAGCAAAACTCCATCTCAAAAAAAAAAAAAAAAAAAAAAAAAAAGAAGGAAAGAAAAAGGCCTAAAGTGGAGGATTGGAGTAGAGCCAAAAAAATCTCAGAAAGTAAGCATTACAATTTTTAAACAGTACATATAAACAACAGAAGAAGAAGATCTGTGAAGGTAGGAAAACTTTCCTACCTCATTTTAAAAGTTAAGAAAAACTAATTTCATTTGCAAATGAGCAGAGAAAAGTACCGAGGTCAAATTCAAGACAAAGCTATGGTGGGAGTGTGGAGAGGGGGAAGACAGAGGTTAATATTGCTGCTAGCAAAAAAGTACACCAGAAAAATATGCTCAAGAAACATATCATGACTATTAACCTACCATTTTAAAACAAACAAAAAGATATAAAGAATAATATGAGACATAAAATAACAGTGTAAATCTTGATTACAAAAATTAAAAAACTGTTTTAAAAGTGGAGTGAAAGGACCCAGAAAAAATGAAATAAAATAATAAAATAATTTAAGAAAGACTAAATTAGTCATATCCAAGAGTGAATAAAAAATAGATAACACTTTGAAAAGAAATGCAAGGTGAAAAAGTGAAAAAAAATTAAGATAAGAAATGAATGAAGAGACAAAAAGGATTGAAGAGAAAGTGACAAATACTGATGATAAAGAAGATTTCACATATGGATAATGGGGGTCCCTGAAGACGAAGACAAAAGCAAGGAAATAGAAAAATTGCTAAAAATATTCACATTTAAAACATCTTTCCTGAAAGAAAAAATGATTTTAAACTACATATTGGAAGATCATACTGTGAATCTGAAAAAACAACCCGGAACAACCAACACCAAGACAAATGCTAGTAAACTTATTAGATTTTAAAGAAAACTAAAAAAGTTATTTGGCCATCTAGAAGGGAAGAAAAGTTTGTGATTTATAAAGGGTAAAAAAAATCATACATTCTCATCAGACTTTCTACAACAACACTTTGTGATAGAAGAAAATGAAGTAACATTTAAGATGCCCCAAAAAATAAATTGTGAGCCAAAGATTTTATATCTAGCCAAACCACCTTTCAAGTATAAAGGACATAGCTAAACTGTTATTAACATTCAGTAACGGAAGGGGTATTATTCCTATAAGCCCTTCCTGATGATCTATAATAGGATATATTTCAGACAACCAAAATGTGTAGAGAGATACCAAAATAAAGACTGGTGATGAGAAGTAAATATACAATTACCAATGAATTAAAAGAGAGAGTATACAGAGCATAAGGCTACATGCAATGACAATATAGTTATAGTATAATTATTTTAATTATTTTTTAAAATGGGGAAGAATGGGAAGAACATACACAAAATTTTTAGAAAATCTTTCCAGTAAATGATATTGATAATAGTATAAGTACTATCATTATGACACTGTTATGTGTACGATAGTAGATAAAACAATGAGTAATTATTAAATATTCTATCATCTTGTATCCTTAAGAATCAGGATTCTTGGTATGAGAAAAGTATACATATGTAAGTAATAGAGAAGAAATTAAAAGCTTTGTGGTCTTGAACCTGAATTGGAAGTATAAAAAATTCATGAGGTTATTTATACACACACATGCATGCGTGCATGCAACACACATGCACACATATATTCATATTCTCTCCAACAAGTTCAGTCCAGTGAAAAGACCTAGAAATGATGACCAATTGCATTGTGTTTCTGAAGTACCACTTCTGTCTAAAAGAAACTAAAGTTTCTTGAAGACATGGCTGATACCGTGTCTGCAACAGAAAATATATAAGATGTGTATGGATATAAGATGTGTATGGAACATCTTTTTATACCAATGTCAAATAAGCTATCAAAGACTATTAGGGTCATGGCAAAATAAGTTAACTTTGAAAAGCTCTCACTGGTTAAAGATGAGACAATCTGAGCTTCAAACATGATAAAAAATTACAATGGATTGAATATAAGCAAATATGGTGAAGTCCCTGCATTCATACTGTTATTAAAACAAGAGTTGCTCACTTTGGGAAATGATAGGGAACCAATTCACTATCTTGAAAATTGGTGGATAAGCATCTATTCTGTACTTTCCATGTGAATGCTACTACTGGGAAATAATAGATAATGAGAAATGTCTCTTTGTAAAAGTATTCCAAATAATAAACGAAATAATGATAGAATAAGAATATCACCATTTTGTAATCCCCAACGGCATTAAGTAATAATGGCTTTTGGCATCATAAAAGTGAGACAAGGAGATATCATGTGTCTCCTACAGTCTTGTCAAACATTAGTTTTGCCAGAAAAATGGAACCTGGGTCTGATCCTATCTCTGGATCCACCTGCCCATTTGCAGGAAATATAGAAAATGGAACGTATTTAGGGATGCATCTTAAGTAAGCAAATCCCAGGCTGCTGGAAACTCTTTTGGTCAAAAGGCTCAAGTATTTCTAGAGATAAAATATGGGAAATGGAAGGGAAATCTATCAATTAAAAGCGACTTAAAAGACAGAGTACAAAGATGTTAAGGTTGATCTCTGGGTGGTGAGAATGATTTGTCGTTGGCCTACATTTTCTGTTTTTATACAATGCATATAAACTTCCACTGTAATGATAACAAGTTGTTACAAATAATGTAACTGGTTGCCAAAAGCAACAAAAAAAGTATAGTACATTTTTTTAAAATGGCAAAACCAAACTATTGTGCTAGGGATGTACATTTGGGTGACTGAACTATCAGGAAAAAATCCAGGAAGACGATTACTGCAGAGGTTAGGATAATATTGTAGAGAGAGAAAGGCATGGGGCACATAGAAGAGGCTTTTGCCCTAGGTGGCAAAATTATATTTCTTGATCTGGGTACTGATTACAAGCATTTTTACCTTACAACAATGTCCTAAGTCACATATGTATAGCATGTAATTCTCTGTATCTGTGTTTTATTTTATAACAAAAAGATGAAAAAATACACATAGACATCAATGTAGAGTTTCTCCTCTCTCTGGCCACCTCTAATAACCTTATAGTCATTTTTAGAGATTTGACATTTGAAAAGTCTATAGCTAGCCACCTTTACTCATCCTAAAATTTGAAAATACTACTTTGGCATAAAATTTACCCAGTTACCTTATCTGTAAAATGACTATGGTAATAGTCATTTAACAAGTAGACTGTGAGGCAGTGATAATGAAAATAATTTTTATATTAAAGGTGAACAACACCACCACATAGCAAAATAAATGCTGGGCAGCTGGCTAAGCTCACTCTCCATCTAAAGTGTCTTGAATTAGTTTACTCTTTAAATCTATGCCTAAGCAAAATTATAATGACTGTCATAACCTTTGGAAGTGCTGGCAAATAAATAGAAAAAAATAAAAATACCAAAAATCTACATACAGTCCTGAGACCTCTTTTAAAATACCTTTTCCTTCAGTTGCATACTGAATCCAGACTATCAGAGATTCTATTTACTTAAAAAGGCTTGGGCATACCAAAAGAAAAAGGAAGTGAGTTTAACACTAAATCTAAACCTAATGCCATTAAGTAAAAGAAACAGCTCCCATTACAATGGTAGAAGAAATAATGTAAACGCTTTGATATAGTTGCAAGGAGCTGGAATAGAGAATGAATAAGAGCTGAAAATGATGATATATTCTGAAGAGATAAGTGAGTGACCAGGAACCCATGTAAGTAGGGGATGCTGGGTTGAAGTTCTGGAACCACATATGTAATTATTTTCGTTATATGATACATAACAAAATAAAAGCCAGACAAGATCCATGCCTATGTGTACATGTGCATTCCTGTATTGTCCTATGATACACAAGAAGGCAAACACAAATTCAACAAAATCTATGAATGTGATGTTCAGGTAAAAGGACAAGAAAGAAAGAAAGATAAATAATAACCTGGATGAGCAGATGGGAGGAACTGACCATGTTAAGATGTAAAGTGGTGAACTATAAAATGAAAAAGAAATAGGGATTCATGAGAAAGAAAGAAGAGTGGGAAAACAAGAGTAGAAAAAAATGGAAATTACACCAAAGTACATTTTAAAAACAAACTTGAGAAGTTATTTTAATATATTATTTTTAAAGTAGATAGAAATGAGATATGACCACTGGTATGGATTTGGTCTGCAAACAAAAGTTCAACCCAAGACCTGTTTTAGAGAAAGTAACATAATACAGTATATGTATTTAGGCTGATTTAGGCTGCATAATCTTGTAAATGGTAGATATGAAGCCATAATTACAAAAATAATTTATCCATTAATTATTTTATTTTACACTAATATTTCAAAAGGACAGTTCTTTTTTCAAATACTTATTCCAATTTATCATTTGTCCTCTGACTTCATGATCTTTTTTCTGCTCCAAAATTTTTTTCTTTTTATTTTACAGCTGTTCCTTTGGGAGCAGGCCTAACTCCTGGGCAGTGTGCCCAGAGTCAGCACAGTTTTTAAAAAATATTAAATTGGATATATGTGGGTCGGGCGGCACCCAAGATGGCCGAATAGAACAGCTCCAGCCTCCAGCTCCCAGCGTGAGTGACACAGAAGATGGGTGATTTCTGCATTTTCAACTGAGGTGCAGACCGACACCTCACACCTCACATGGCTGGGTACACCTCTGAGACAAAGCTTCCAGAGCAAGAATCAGACAGCAACACTCACTGTTCAGCAATATTCTATCTTCTGCAGCCTCCGCTGCTGATACCCAGGCAAACAGGGTCTAGAGTGGACCTCAAGCAAACTCCAACAGACCTGCAGCTGAGGGTCCTGACTGTTAGAAGGAAAACTAACAAACAGAAAGAACACCCACACCAAAACCCCATCAGTACGTCACCATCATCAAAGACCAAAGGCAGATAAAACCACAAAGATGGGGAAAAAGCAGTGCAGAAAAGCTGGAAATTCAAAAAATCAGAGCGCATCTCCTCCTCCAAAGGAACGCAGCTCATCGCCAGCAATGGAACAAAGCTGGATGGAAAATGACTTTGATGAGTTGAGAGAAGAAGGCTTCAGTCAATCAAACTTCTCAGAGCTAAAGAAGGAACTACATAAGCAGCGCGAAGAAACTAAAAACCTTGAAAAAAGAATGGATGAATGGATAACTGGAATAATCAATGTGGAGAAGACCATAAAAGAACTGATAGAGATGAAAACGATGAAAACCATGACACGAGAACTACATGACAAATGCACAAGCTTCAGTAACTAACTTGATCTACTGGAAGAAAGAGTATCAGTGACTGAAGATCAAATGAATGAAATGAAGCGAGAAGAGAAGTGTACAGAAAAAAGAGTAAAAAGAAATGAACAAAGCCTCCAAGAAATATGGGATTATGTGAAAAGACCAAATCTACATCTGATTGGTGTGCCTGAAAGTGACGGGGAAAATGGAACCAAGTTGGAAAACACTCTGCAGGATATCATCCAGGAGAACTTCCCCAACATAGTAAGGCAGGCCAACATTCAAATTCAGGAAATACAGAGAACGCCACAAAGATACTCCTCGAGAAGAGCAACTCCAAGACACATAATTGTCAGATTCACCAAAGCTGAAATGAAGGAAAAAATGTTAAGGGCAGCCAGAGAGAAAGGTAGGGTTACCCAAAAAGGGAAGCCCATCAGACTAACAGCAGATCTCTCGGCAGAAACCCTCCAAGCCAGAAGAGAGTGGGGGCCAATAGTCAACATTCTTAAAGAAAATAATTTTCAACCCAGAATTTCATATCCAGCCAAACGAAGCTTCATAAATGAAGGAGAAATAAAATCCTTTACAGCCAAGGATATGCTTAGAGATTTTGTCACCACCAGGCCTGCCCTACAAGAGATCCTGAAGGAAGCACTAAACATGGAAAGGAACAACTGGTACCAGCCATTGCAAAAACACGCCAAAATGTAAAGACCACCGATGCTAGGAAGAAACTGCATCAACTAACGAGCAAAAGAACGAGCTAATATCATGATGACAGCATCAAGTTCACACATAACAATATTAACCTTAAATGTAAATAGATTAATAGTCCAATTAAAAGACACAGACTGGCAAATTGGATAAAGAGTCAAGACCCATAGCTTGCTGTATTCAGGAGACCCATCTAACATGCAGAGACACACATAGGCTCAAAATAAAGGGATGGAAGAAGATCTACCAAGCAAATGGAAAACAACAACAAAAAAAAAGCAGGGGTTGCAATCCCAGTCTCTGATAAAACAGACTTTAAACCATCAAAGATCAAAAGAGACAAAGAAGGCCATTACATAATGGTAAAGGGATCAATTCATCAGGAAGAGCTAACTGTCTGAAATATATATGCACCCAATACAGGAGCACCCAGATTCATAAAGCAAGTCCTTACAGACTTACAAAGAGACTTAGACTCCCATACAATAATAATGGGAGACTTTAACACCCCACTGTCAACATTAGACAGATCAACGAGACAGAAAGTTAACAAGGATATCCAGGAATTGAACTCAACTCTGCACCAGGCAGATGACCTAATAGACATCTACAGAACTTTCCACCCCAAATCAACAGAATATACATTCTTCTCAGCACCACGTCGCACTTATTCCAAAATTGACCACATAGTTGGAAGTAAAGCACTCCTCAGCAAATGTAAAGAACAGAATTTATAACAAACTCTCTCTCAGACCACAGTGCAATCAAACTAGAACTCAGGACTAAGAAACTCAATCAAAACCGCTCAACTACATGGAAACTGAACAACCTGCTCCTGAATGACTACTGGGTACATAACGAAATGAAGGCAGAAATAAAAATGTTCTTTGAAACCAATGAGAACAAAGATACAACATACCAGAATCTCTGGGACACATTTAAAGCAGTGTGTAGAGGGAAATTTATAGCATTAAATGCCCACAAGAGAAAGCAGGAAAGATCTAAAATTGACACCCTAACATCACAATTAAAAGAACTAGAGAAGCAAGAGCAAACACATTCAAAAGCTAGCAGAAGGCAAGAAATAACTAAGATCAGAGCAGAACTGAAGAAGATAGAGACACAAAAAACCCTCCAAAAAATCAGTGAATCCAGGAGCTGGTTTTTTGAAAATATCAACAAAATTTATAGACTGCTAGCAAGACTAATAAAGAAGAAAAGAGAGAAGAATCAAATAGACACAATAAAAAATGATAAAGGGGATATCACCACCAATCCCACAGAAATACAAACTACCATCAGAGAATACTATACACACCTCTATGCAAATAAACTAGAAAACCTAGAAGAAATGGGTAATTTCCTGGACACTTACACTATCCCAAGACTAAACCAGGAAGAAGTTGAATCCCTGAATAGACCAATAACAGGCTTTGAAACTGAGGCAATAATTAATAGCCTACCAAACAAAAAAGGTCCAGGACTAGACGAATTCACAGGAAAATTCTACCAGAGGTACAAGGAGGAGCTGGTACCATTCCTTCTGAAACTACTCCAGTCAATAGAAAAAGAGGGAATCCTCCTTAACTCATTGCATGAGGCCAACATCATCCTGATACAAAAGCCTGGCAGGGACACAACAAAAAAAAGAGAATTTTAGACCAATATCCCTGATGAACATCGATGCAAAAATCCTCAATAAAATACTGGCAAAGCGAATCCAGCAGCACTTCAAAAAGCTTCTCCACCACGATCAAGTGGGCTTCATCCCTGGGATGCAAGGCTGGTTCAATATACGCCAATCAATAAACATAATCCAGCATATAAACAGAACCAAAGACAAAAACCACATGAGTATCTCAATAGATGCAGAAAAGGCCTTTGACAAAATTCAACAGCCCTTCATGCTAAAAACTGTCAATAAACTAGGTATTGATGGGACATATCTCAAAATAATAAGAGCTATTTATGACAAACCCACAGCCAATATCATACTGAATGGGCAAAAACTGGAAGCATTCCCTTTGAAAACTGGCACAAGACAGGGATGCCCTCTCTCACCACTCCTATTCAACATAGTGTTGGAAGTGCTGGCCAGGGCAATCAGGCAAGAGAAAGAAATAAAGGGTATTCAGTTAGGAAAAGAGGAAGTCCCTGTTTGCAGATGACATGATTGTATATTTAGAAAACCCCATCGTCTCAGCTGAAAATCTCCTTAAGCTGATAAGCAACTTCAGCAAAGTCTCAGGATACAAAATCAATGTGTAAAAATCACAAGCTTTCCTATACAACAATAACAGACAAACAGAGAGCCAAATCATGAGTGAACTCTCCTTCAATATTGCTTCAAAGAGAATAAAATACCTAGGAATCCAACTTACAAGGGATGTGAAGGACTTCTTCAAGGAGAACTACAAACCACTACTCAACGAAATGAAAGAGGACACAAACAAATGGAAGAACATTCCATGCTCATGGATAGGAAGAATCAATATTGTGAAAATGGCCATACTGCCCAAGGTAATTTATAGATTCAATGCCATCCCCATCAAGCTACCAATGACTTTCTTCACAGAATTGGAAAAAACTACTTTAAAGTGCATATGGAACCAAAAAAGAACCCACATTGCCAAGACAATTGTAAGCCAAAAGAACAAAGCTGGAGGCATCACGCTACCTGAATTCAAACTATACTACAAGGCTACAGTAACCAAAACAGCATGGTACTGGTACCAAAACACACATATAGACCAATGGAACAGAATAGAGCCCCCGGAAATAATACCACACATCTACAGCCATCTGATCTTTGACAAACCTGACAAAAACAAGAAATGGGGAAAGTATTCCCTACTTAATAAATGGTGCTGGGAAAATTGGCTAGCCATAAGGAGAAAGCTGAAACTGGATCCTTTCCTTACTCCTTATACAAAAATTAATTCAAGATGGATAAGAGACTTAAACGTTAGACCTAAAACCATAAAAACCCTAGAAGAAAACCTAGGTAATACTATTCAGGACATAGGCATGGGCAAAGACTTCATGTCTAAAACACTAAAAGCAATGGCAGCAAAAGTCAAAATTGACAAATGGGATCTAATTAAACTAAAGAGCTTCTGCACAGCAAAAGAAACTACCATCAGAGTTAACAGGCAACCTACAGAATGGGAGAAAATTTTTGCAATCTACTCATCTGACAAAGGGCTAATATCTAGAACCTACAAAGAACTCAAACAAATTTACAAGAAAAAAAAAAAAACAACCCTGTCAAAAAGTGGGCAAAGGATATGAACAGACACTTCTCAAAGGAAGACATTCATACAGCCAACAGACACATGAAAAAATGCTCATCATCACTCACCATCAGAGAAATGCAAATCAAAACCACAATGAGATACCATCTCACACCAGTTAGAATGTCAATCATTAAAAAATCAGGAAACAACAGGTGCTGGAGAGGATGTGGAGAAATAGGAACACTTTTACACTGTTGGTAGGACTGTAAACTAGTTCAACCATTGTGGAAAACAGTGTGGCGATTCCTCAAGGATCTAGAACTAGAAATACCATTTGACCCAGCCATCCCATTACTGGGGATATACCCAAAGGATTATAAATCATGCTGCTATAAAGACACATGCACACGTATCTTTATTGCAGCACTATTCACAATAGCAAAGGCTTGGAATCAACCCAAATGTCCATCAGTGACAGACTGGATTAAGAAAATGTGGCACATATACATCATGGAATACTATGCAGCCATAAAAAAAGTATGAGTTCGTGTCCTTTGTAGGGACATGGATGCAGCTGGAAACCATCATTCTCAGCAAACTGTCACAAGAACAGAAAACCAAACACCGCATGTTCTCACTCATAGGTGGGAATTGAACAATGAGATCACTTGGACACAGGAAGGGGAACATCACACACCAGGGCCTATTGTGGGGAGGGGGTGGGGGGAGGGATAGCATTAGGAGATATACCTAATGTAAATGACCAGTTAATGGGTGCAACACACCAACATGGCACATGTATACATATGTAACAAACCTGCACATTGTGCACATGTACCCTAGAACTTAAAGTATAATAATGAAAAAAAAAATTGGCAGATGTTCAAGGTGTATAATGTAATGATTTTATATAGCTGTGTAATGATTACCGTAATCAAATTAACACATCCATCACCACCCTTGCTGTGCATTAGATACCTAGAACTTGTCTAATTTATAACTAAAAGTTTATACCCTTTGACCAATATCTCCCCATTTCCCCTAGCCCTTAGACCCTGATAACCACCATTCTACTTTCTGCCTCTATGAGTTTCACTTTTTTAGATTCAAAGGAACAGTTCTTACCAAGTGGTATACATCATCTAAACAGGTAAATTCATTAAAGCTAATATTTAGTTTTCGAAGTCCTGTTAACTTGGAGAGATCTCTCAATTTACTCAAGCTGTTTCCATGTAGATTCAGACTCTGAAGTAAAATAAAATATACATTAAAAAATAATACAGGTTACGTTCTACATCAAACTGAAGTGTGGATATCTAAAATGTTTAGAACAATTATTTGAGTCAGTATACTACAAAATATATGTTATTTTAAATAACATTAAGAAACTGTCAAAAAGGAAAAAATCTATCATGTAAAAAGATAGTTTGTAATAGTATCACTAGACGTGGTTCTTGATTAATATGATTTCTCACTTGGTCTAAGTTTATCAGCAATTGACATGAAATTCTTTTTAGAAAATAAATATATGTGTTAAGATATTTATTAGGGTAGATCTATTTCTCAGGCTAACCAGTGAACAATGGAGACCATAAAAATTTGGGGTATCAGGTAGGATACCTTATGGAAGAGAGATGGCAGGAAAATGTATGAGGGCACCAAACCAAAGAAGAAAGGCTGAGGGTGTTGAAGTAGGAGGACAGAAGGTCAAAGGAGGAGGTGGGAGATTGTTTAAGACAACACCTACATCAGAATTTGGCCCAGACTTTTCTTGTCCATTTCATTCTAGGCTATATAAAAACAAATGTTATTATACATTTATACTAAAGGAGAGATCCTGATGCCTATATGGTTTTCTGTCTTTATACCATTATGAGTGATATCACGTGAAGACTGTATTCATATATAGCTCACAGAATAAACAAGGGTACAAGAAAATGTATTAATGCAACTGACTACAGTATCGAGTATCTATCTCCCAGCTATCTTCATTCACCACCACCATTATGCCTTATATTGTGGACATAACAAAATTCCTAGAAGGGAGAAACAATTAAATTTCTAATAGCTGTCAAAATTAGCTAAAATTGTTAAAGGCCAATTTATGCAGACTAGTGATTTTACAAGTTACATATGGGTATCATCCATGATATATTCTACAGAACCCTTACATTTAACCTGTCCACAACTGAATTTATCTTCCCTATGTGTCTGATACAGAGCTTCACTATCTAACATACTGCTGATCACCCCATTTCCCTCTTTTCTTTATACATTTGACTGTAGAGCTGTTTCTCAAACAGGCCACACCATTACATCACCACTATCAGTGCCTTAGCAGACTTAGGCAGTGGTAGTGGTGATATAATGGTGCAGCTGGTTTTCTGGTTATCCAGAGAAGAAATGAATGGATTTTTCTTTTGGATAGTGCAATAGTTTTCTACTGAATTTCTATACCACCAGTCTGATTTCAGTTAATTCCATTCATAAGCTATCAAAGTTAGGGTCTTTAAAGAGAGTCTGTTCCTTAAACAGAAGAATCTAAACTTTAAAATTTGGTTTCCAAAATCCATCCTAATTTGGCTACAACCTCATACTCTTCCAGCCCTGGCTTCAAGTGTCTTTCTTGAATTCCAACCTACATCTTTACCCTCCACCACTGTAACACTATATTCTTGGCATACTAAATTTTTCAGTGTTCCCTGAAGACATCTGGATCTTTCAAAACCATGTTTCTACAGGTAAGAATATTTTATCTGTCTGGAAGATGTAAACAACTAAATTTCTCATGTCCTTCAGAAATCCACTCAAAGCTCACCTCTTTCTATAAATCTCTCCCAGTAACCCTGAGCTTCCCACATGTGTTCACATATCTATTTCCTCCACTAAATTGATGTTTTTGATGCAGGTAAACTAATTTCTTACTAAAATAGTAAATCTAGATATTATAGTGCAGAAATAACAATTTCTCAGGACTGTCAGCCAGAAGATTGCTCTTATTATACTGCACATTTACAGACACAGGACAGGGCCTCTGTTGCATAACTCTAGAGGCATCCTACTCCCCTTATCTTGTATTGAGTTCTATTCAGTTATATAATGAATGGCACTCAAAGGGTACACTAAAGAGAATATAATGTGAATTTTGCCTTCTGGAGTTGTGCAATATTGCAATAGTAGAGTACAGAGAGTCTGGTTGGAAGGCTGGGGTAATAGTCTAGGTCAGAAATTGTAGTAGTTTGGATAGAGTGGTAGCAGCAGATCTGAAATGAACACATCTAAAAGTCAGACATGGAAGTAGGCCTAATATCTCAATAGAATTGTCTCAGCATAAAGTAAGTCACTTTAATAAGTAACCTGATTTCTGTTGATTAATTTTGTAAAGATCCCATATTCTATGTTGATTAATTCTAGAAGCTTATTAAAAACTTATCTGCCTTTATCTTATTAAAGAGAGCTGACTGGTTATTCAGGAATAAAATCCCTTGCTAATTGGAAGGCCACCTCAAATGGCTATTGAGCACTTGAAATGTGACTAGTCTTAATGTGCTCAGAGTGTAAATATACTTCAGAATTAAGAGTTAGGATGAAATTACCTCATTAATGAATATTCATACTGGTTCCATGTCAACATGCTAATATTTTAGATATGCAAGTGCTATAGTTTGAATGTGTCCCCCAAAAGTTCATGTGTTGGAAACTTAATCCTTCTGCCTTCATGAATGGATCAATGTCACTTTCAGAGGAGTGGGTCTATTATCTTGGGAGTAAATTTGTTATAAAACCAGCTCTATCTGGATCTGTTGCTCTTGCCTTATTGCCATGTGATGCCCACTGCCATTTTATGACACTGCAAGAGGCCCTCACCAGATGCAGGCACCATGCTCTTGGATGTCCTAGCCTCCAGAACGATGAGCTAAAAAAACTTATTTTCTTTATAAATTACTCACTCTGTGGTATTTTGTTTTAGAAATAGAAAACAAACTAAGACATTTCAGTTAAATAAAATGTATTATTAAAATTAATTTTACTTTTTAAAAATACTTTTAAAAACAGCCACTAGAGAGGTAAAAATTACATAGGCGGTTCACATTATATTACTACTAGAGAGCACTGTTTTAATCCATGTAGAAAAAGAGAAATGGGCACTTTAGGTAGCATTGTACCTGGCATCATCAGACAGGCAGTTTAGTATCTTTTGACTTCACATACTAGATTCTGATTCCAAATTCAAGATTTCTGTTTCAAAGCTGTATTCCTCACAATACTCACCACAATATGACTGTAAACGCTAGTTTTTGCAAGGGAAAGTATTGTTTTATCATCCAAACTAATCAGTTTTGGTCGGGCCTTGATTCTGGGCTCCATTTTTATAACTTCATCATCAAATTTCAAATCCTTAGAAAATACTGATCCTTCTGGGGTTTTTTTGCTTTCTTCTAGAATAACATTGTTGAATACAGAAAATAAAGAGGGTGACTTGACCTAAAAAATGTATTAAAAATATTGCAAAATCAGTTGCTGTATTTATCATTTTGAAAAACAAACAGGCTATGTAGAAAAGATGAGTTGACATTTTTAGTTATACAGTCATATCTGTGATTATCAGAATCACATTAGGACATCTATGAGAACAGATTAAAATTGTAGGCTACGCATGGTGTATCTATTCCCACCCACTGAAAATTTCTTAAAACTGGCAAAAGATAATTTTAAAATATTTCATAACAGTGAAGAGGGTACCTACAAAGGTCTAGAAATTGTGACACATAAATCAGAAAGGACTGAATTGACAGGTAAATAGGATCAGAAATGTAACCTCTGGCTAAAGAATATGCAGGAGATAAACACTTTTAAAATCAGATCCAGAGAAACTTGAACAAAGAGCAATTAGTTACCTTAATTATCAGGTAATTCAGTAATTATGGTAAGAATTGTGGATGAATGAGCAAGAGCCACATAAACAAACAGAACTGGTTCTAGAAGAAACGAAAATACTTCATCAGAGAATTTTTAAAAATCTAGGACAATAAAGTATCTGTGATAAAAGAATAAGCTGCTATGGAAAAGAAAAGGACATACACTTCGAAGCTAAAATAAAAACAATTATTGAAATAAAAATTTAGTAAATACCCTGAGAAACAAGTGGATATGGTAGCAGATCAAATTAGCAATGTTGAAGCTAAGATTGAGAAAATATTTCAAAACAAATAATTTTACAATAGAGTATAAAATAGAAGAGAAAAAATTAAAAGGCATGAAGGATCAATTTGGAACATCCAATATTTAACTAATAGGGGTGTTCCAGAGGGCCTAATAGAGAACGGAAGAGAAGAAATAACCAAGGAACTAAGAGAAGCAAGCTTTCCAGAAGAGAAGAAAGAATTGAATCATCACATCAAAAGAGCTCATAAAGTGGCAAGCAGGAGGAGGATGATAGGTCTTTGCTGACATCATTGAATGGTCACAACTGCCAGGTATTGCCCATCTCTTGACTTGTTATGTGAGTTAAATGAACTTCTATCTGCTTACTGTTTGTCTGGGTTTCTGTATCTTTTGCTAAAGGCATACTTGACTAATATAATCCTACTCATTATAGCAGTATAATATATAAATGCCCAGAACTAAACTTAACAAGAAATGTTGGAGACCTATATAAAGAAAACTATAAGACAGGACCTGAGTAAATGGAGTAGATAGACTATCATGTTCCTAGAACAAGAAGTCCAATACTGCAAAGTAGTCAGTTCACACCAAATTAAGTTTTAAATTCAATATAATTTCAATCATATTTTAATAGGATTTTAAAATAGAGCTTGACAAGCTGTTCTAAATTTTATTTGGAAAAAGATACTGTTTAAGAATAGTCAAAAACAGTTTAAAAAGATGAGTGGGGACAGAGGAAGGGGATTTTCCTTATCACATATCAAGATATATGAAGTTTGTAATAACCAAAACAAATATGATAGTGATACAAAATTAGATGAAAGAGCTCGATGGAACAGAATAGATTCATATAGACAGATTCCTAATGTATGCAAATAATTTTAATAATAAAGATTGTATTTCAAAATAGAGCAGAAAAGGTAATGCCTAAATAAGTATTTATTCATTTAAAAAATTGACCACTTTTCTACCTCACACACCATAAAACAATTTCTAGATGGATTTAAAAAGTTAAAGGCTTTAAAACAAGTTATGTAAGTATTGTAAGAAAATAAAGAATATTTATTACAGGCTTTTTGAAATAAGACATAAAATTCAGAATCCATACAGGATAAGATTGAGAGAGCTGACCTCTTAAAAATTAACTTGTGAATTACAAATTAAAATGACGAGTTTTTTCTTACAATTAAAATTAAAAGGCAAGTGACAGAAAATATTTGCAACATATATAAGATAAATGATTTTTAATTTTTTTAATTTTTAAATTTTTTTGTAGAGACAAGGTCTCACTATGTTGCCCAGGCTGGTCTCAAACTCCTGGGCTCAAGTAATCCTCTCACCTTGAACTCCTGGGATTATAGGTGTTAGCCACCATGCCTGGGCTAAGATAAAGTACTAATATCTAGAATGTATGTAAGGATTTTCCCAATGAATACAAGAAAGACAGACTTTAATAGAAAATGGTCAAAATATATAACAGTTGGTTCATACAACTCTAAATAACTTTAAGCATATGACAGAATAAAATATCTTGTTTTTTGCCTGCCATACTGGCCAAAAGAGACTGATAATATCTTGTGTTGGCAAATGTAATGGGGCATGCACTGTCAAACACACTTGGAAATTTGTAAAACAGTCAAGTCTTTGTGGAGAGAATTTGGCAAAATCTAACAAAATTTAAGATGCATATATCCTTTGACTCTCCAAGTTTTACAAATCTATCCTGTAGAGAAACTTCCATATTTGTATAAAGATACATCCACAATGATGTTCACTGAAATATTATTTTAAATAATAAATATGGACACAATCTATCAACAGGGGACTAGTTAAATAAATTAGTATTACTGAATAATATACAGCCACCAAAATAATGAAATACCCATCTATATGTACTACAGTGGAAATATGTTCAAAACATACTGTTAAAGGCAAAAAAATCACAGAATACTTAGACCTTATTTCTACTATGTCAAATGGTATCTGTTATTATATATGCAAATGCATAGAAAAAGGATTGAAAGCAAACCCATAAAACTGTTAACAGTGCATTCCCTGGTGAAGGAGAATGGCAGGCAGTGAGGTTAAAGTGAGGGCAAAATGTTCATGTTTATTCTTCAATGTAGTTTCAATGTATTTTGAATATTCAAAGTAGACTCAATCTTTTCCAGTGAGAGTACAGCCATATATTAATCATTTGATTATTTGCCTAAAAAATATTAGTTGTCACAATGACTTGTTTTGAAAATTAAGTTATTCACAAAATAGCAATTATACACACAGGCACATAATATAAACTTGACATAGCATTATTTGACTTCAAATTACCACTCTGTTCCCATTTAAGGAATTCTAGTCTTTAAAAATATGTAACAATTCATACCATTGTAATATACTCAAATTCAACAACGTATTCTGGCAAAACAAGGTCATGATCAAAGACAAACCACTTGCACTGCCGAACACTGCAATCACAGTTTCTTTGTCCCATGACAGAATCTAGAGTAAAAACAAAAACAAGCAAAGCAAACACATTGCCTCAAATTGAAAGATACTTTTTCATTCTTACATAGATTAATAAATAACAAACTCAATAAGTTGCAACAGTTATGTTACTGAAGATTTTTTCTTTCATTTTTAATAAATAACAAAGTCAATAAGTTGCAACAGTTATATTATTGAGGATTTTTTCTTTCATCTTTTCCACTCTAGCTTTTTAGTTATATAAATACTTACTAGTCATCCTTTTACTACATAGACTAGTAGTGCTTAATTTTATTCATATCCTTTTCCTTTTCATACTTTTTCACTTTTCTATTCCATGTGTGGCCATGTAATTTTGACAAACGTATTTCTCTAAAACTCTTGTTAAAAGTTGGGTGGTTTTTTAATTCTTTGAAAATGAACACACACACACACACACACACACACACACACACACACACAAATAGATAATTACATTAAAATTTGCCAGATTATCTACCCACACCCATACATAAATGTCTTTAAGGTAGGAAACATAAAAATTATTAGTGGCTAGTAACAGATTTTTGTAGAAAATTCTGCAAACTTTGTTAAGTAGAAATAAAACTGTGAGTATCCGTATTAAACACAAACATTTTTCATTCAGAGAAATGAAACCACATTAATCTTTATGACAGACATACTTAGTAAATATTTCCGAGGAATGAACACTGAATTAACCATTGGGTAGTTGGATTGACTGATGGATTCTTTTTCATGGGCCTGAGCACTCTGGCCAAGGAAAACTTTTGTAATGAGGAGGATGCCTAAATATGAAAAAAAGAAGCAATTCTTAAGAATAATTAACTTTAATAATTTTCCAACATAACCTTCTTTATTGGCTTAAAGACTAAACTGTATGTATGTTCTGTAAACACAGAGATGCTGGCTCTCTTGTTTGCTACTGTATAGCGCATAGCACATTGCTCGATCCAAAATAGATGCTCAACAAATATTTATTGAATAAATGAAATGATTATAAAAGAGGTGTTGTGTGATTATATCAAGCAAACTTTACAGAAGAGGGAGGAGGAAAGAACACATTAATTTAGCAAGGTTTTTTAAGTAGTTAAAAATAAATTGTTGTTGTTGTTAACTGGGTAAAGGTTCAGTAGCACCTAGCACATAGCCTAGATGGTAGGAGACACTCGATATATGTCTACTTAATGAATAAACATTTCGTTTCCCTTTAGATTCTTAAGGATCCTTGGGATTCATTAAATCCTAAAGTCAAGAATCTAAAAACATAATTTATAATCATAATACATAAAACATTCAAATAAATTTTGTTTGCTTTTACTATGTACAAGATATAAAATGCAAACTAGGAGAACCTAATTGTTTTGGAAAACATTCCAGAAGGATCTAGCAGAACATTATGAGGTATTCTTAATATGAAAATGGAGAAGAATGATAAAGAACGAAAGGTTTTTTTCAAGTAAGGAGTTAAGGAGTTCTTTCTAGACTAAATAACCTGCTTAATTTTATAATTATTATTAACTGAATAAAAAAACTGCAAAACACATATAGTTTAGTTCAGAATGATTCACCTTAGCATTCTGGAACCTAGAATGTCATTCTTATAGAATTAAGTTAACACAATTTCTTTAGTACCGTGGTCTCCAACCTTTTTGGCACCAGGGACTGGTTTCATGGAAGACAATTTTCCCGGAGACTGGGGATGGGAGGATGGTTTCAGGATGATTCAAGTGTATTATATTTATTGTGTACTTTATTTCTATTATTATTACATTGTAACATATAATGAAATAATTATACAACTCACCATAATGTAGAATCAGTGGGAGCCCTGAGCTTGTTTTCCTGCATCTAGATGGTCCCGTCTGGGGGTGATGGGAGACAAGTGACATATTATCAGGCATTAGGTTCTCATAAGGAGCACACAACCCAGATCCCTCGCATGTGCAGTTCACAATAGGGTTTGCGCCCCTATAAGAATCTAATGCTGTCACTGATGTGACAGGAGGTGGAGCTCATGCGGTAATGCAAATGATGGGGAGTGGCTGTAAATAAAGATGAAGCTTTGCTCACTTGCCCCCTGCTCACCTCCTGCTGTGTGGCCAGGTTCCTAATAGGCCACAAACTGCAACCAGTCGGAGGCCAGGGGTTGGAGACCCTGCTTTAGTAGGTTGGATGGTTGAGACTAAAGAATAGGTGTTCCTTACTCCCTGACCTGATCTATTGTCCATATTACACATTCTTTGGTACTATGCATTAATACTATATGTTTATAGCTCCTATATGATACTATGATTTTATATTTGTGATTATTAATATTTATAAGCACCATAAAGATGAAACTGTCTAGTTTGCATAGACTGTATCCCTTCCGGTGCCTAACACACAATAAGCATTCAATAAATACTTGTGGAACTAAAGAATGTGCAGTGGAAGAGGGTGAGGCAAGAAGGACATGATAAGCTGTAGTCTTTTTACCCAATCCGTGGGACCAGGGAATCTTTCCCAGAAGTGTCCTATAAATTGGTTTGTGTACTTATATTTCTACATATTCAAGCTGCAAATGAAGTACGAGTAACTATGAGTAAGTTATCAAAAATTTGTCTTACAAGTTATAAAGCAATCCATACACTTTCCAATTTGTCTTTAGCTAATTTTAACCTAAACCCAGGTTTTCTTATCATCTTACATTATGATGATTCAGGACAAATCAGGCCTACCTTCCGAAGTACTTTATATAATTATTATATAATTATCACATATATGGGCCAAATTCTTTTTTCTGTGAATTTGGTGTGTGTTTGTGTAGTGCGCATATATATATATAATATATATAGCATATATGTAATATATTTTTTATATATGCACTACATATATATGTTATATAATATGTATATTATATATGTAATATAATATATATGCTGAGTTTTTGCGAGACAACATAATGAACAAAAGCAGACTGTGAAAAATGTCCTTGAAAAGTTGAATTAAATATCTGAGTAACAAATGTTCCTCTTAATGCTGACATAATAATCACTCAGTAAGTATCTGTTAAAAGTGTGGCTAAATTAATGATGAGAAAGTCATGTATTACTACACTGGTAAATATGAAATAAAATGGTTTGAAGAACATCTCCTTGGTTGATAAAACCAAGTATCATAAATGATATGAAGATAATTAATGAATTTGAAGACTTAGAACTTAAAAGTTCAGAAACATGGCATATTTGTATTTACCATGTCTGAAGAGCTCATGCTTAAGAGAGTTTTTCTTCTCATCTTTGTGCTTTTGCTGTAAAAATTCAATTCTGGGACACTCACTTATACTTAAACTGTTAGAAAGAATGACGGCTTCTTTTTTGAGAGGCAACTGCAAAGAAAAAACAAAGTCTGAGTATTTTTATAAAATTGACAATACTTCAACTTCAATACAGAGGGTTTATTATTTTATGTTTATGTGTCTGGGCAAAGAAATCTGCAGGCCAGACTCACTGAAAAGAAATAGATAACCTTCATGTGCAACTTCATTTGGCAAAGCCATTTATATATCTTAAATTCATATGCAAATAGGTTAATAAAAGGTGATGCAGAACAAAAATTGTTCCTGGAAAAGCAGCCACAGTCAAGACTGACAACACTATGTGAAGCAAGAGCAATAGCTTTCAGTGAGTACTCCACTAGTAATCTTGCTAACTCCAAAAAGAAAATCTAATGGAATGAGGTATTATATCAGTGAAGATTCTTATTTATACTATAATTTTTTGGTCTAATAATCTACATTGTTTTCCAGAAACAAAACACTTTTCATGTGCTAAGCCACGGAAGTCCTAGTTTGTATTGTGACTAACTTTATTTCTTGAAAGTATTCTATCAGTAATGTTCACATTACCTGCTTGCCGTGAAAACAGCTCTAATAACCAAAAATCTCTATTTTTAGATTTTAGTAGTGAGAAAACTAGAGCTAAAAGTGATTATACGATCTCTCCAAGGACAGAACTAGTAATTGGCAAAGTCATGATTTGAACTCAGGTCTATTTGTCCTTGTCACAATCTCAAAGGTTTGAAATTACTATTTGTTTAACTTACTTAGAATTATGTCTTATCTGTAAATGCCAAATTACTATTTTTTAATTGAAATCTGCAATCCAAAGAAATTCTTAAAAAATAAATACAGTCAGCCCTCCATGTCCACAGTTCCCATATCTGAGGATTCAATCAACCATGGACTGAAAATATTTAGGAAAAAAATGCAGTACAAAATAATACAAATAGTAAACAATGCAGTATAACAACTATTTAAATAGTATTCTCATTGCATTATAAGTAGTCTAGAGGAGTTTTAGAGTACACAGGAGGATATGTGTAGGTTATATGCAAATACTGCACCATTTTATATAATGAACTTGTGTATTTGCAGATTTTGGTATCTGCATGAGTCCTGGAACCAATCCCCCGGAGATACTGATGGATGACTATACTCTAATAGGGCTTATCTGACCACAAATTCCACACCCCAGTAAGTAACCTTCTTAGACTTTCAATGAACACCACTAAATATCCATTTGATATAACCCATGTGCATGACATTGTAAGGTTACAGTATAGTCTTGGTCCTCAGTTAAGAAAGGCAAAGATAGAAACTATACACGATAATTAAAAAAATACAAGGCATCACAAGATGTGTCAAATAAGATATACTTTCTAACTGAAGGGATTAGGAAGGAGTTTATAGAGGTAATGAAATCATGGGTAGGCTTTGAAGATTGGACATAATTCAAATAATCAGAAATTTAAAATGAAATTATATTTTAAGAGGAGGAAAACATATGAAGGTATGCAAATAGGTGTGATTGCTATCCATCTATCTAACATCCATTCCTTCACTAGATTTCTACTAAGAATCTACTCTATAAATACAGATCCTGCGCTTACAAACTGGTAGAAAAATGCACACAAATGATTATACTTAAATAAAACAAATGTGTTACAATAAAAATTCTCAGTTGATCACCACTTAACTAACACTTAACCAGTTTGCAGGATTAACCAGTATTTTCTGTTGTCTATATAACTCATAGTATGATGGCCATTCAGGGATAAAATGGAACTTTTAAAAACACGGATGTACTTCTACTGTATCCAGCTGTGTTGTATGCTTACCAAGAGTCAGTTAATTTTGTTCCCAGACTTGCTTATGCCAGTTGTAGTTGTTATGAAATTACATATATTATTTAAAGCTATAAAATAGAAGAGGAGTTGTTTCTTTGAACAATTTTGGAAAAATGAGTAAAATTCAATAGAAGATAATCATTAAAAACTTCTGGCAAGGCATGTGTAGACAAAGCAAATGCAAAAGTTTGGGGTAGTAGGGGGAATCAGACAAACTAAAAGGATTCTTACATTCGAGTTACTTTGCAAGAATCTTTAAGGGCATGCTCAACTTTAAGGAAACCAAAACTAATATGAAACATGGTTATGGCTGATACAAGAAAGACTAGTAAGAGTTCCAATTTCATAGTCAAAGCCTTTGGCCCTACATAGAAGATTGACACATGAATGTAAATTTATGTTTTAAGTTATATTAAAGGATTTGTTAAGTAAATTATTTGTTTACAGTTCTCCATTTTAACTGACTTTTTGGGTTAACCTGCAAACTAGGTAAAAGGGCACCTACTGTTTGAAAATTCAGGAAAAGTCACACAAAGGAAGAAGCCCTTGAGCTGGGACTGCAATGATCAGTAAGTCTGTTACAAGGAAAAAATAGAAAACAGCATTTCATCAAAGGGAGGTATGAGCTGTACTTAGGAGAATCACAAGTAGACTACATAATTCATTAGGGGCACTTGGCATATTTGGTAATAGGGAGATAGGTTGAAGCCAGATTGTGAGGGTTGTCAGAGGCCTTCAATGCCAGGCAGAGGAATGTGGACATCATCATTATATGTAATGGGAAGCTACTGAAAGTTTCTCATCATGGACACAGTGCAATGTGCACTATGAAAATCATGTTTTAAGAAAGATTAATTTGTTTGTACTATGAAAAATGGAAGAACTAGGGGGCATGACCAAGGGCAATGTTGCCTATTAGGAAACAATGGCAAAGATTAGAAGGAAAGTTCTAAGGGTTGAAAGTGGTGGCAGACAATGGGATTAGGGAGAGAAGTGAAGAACCACTGGAAAATTATTAGATGTGGGGATAATGGAAAAGGGAGGGGTTGAACATAATTCCAAGACTTTGAGCATGTTCAGTGAAGGAAATGACAGTATTGTTATAGAAATTAGGAAAGAAGACCAGGAGAGAGCTGCTATGGGAAAAAGATTAAAGGCTGGTTTTAAAATTAGAGATGACACAAACAAATGGAAAAACATTCCATGCTCGTGGACAGGAAGAATCAATATTGTTAAAATGGCCATACTGCCCAAAGCAATTTATAGAGTCAATGCTATTCCTATCAAACTACCAGTGACATTCTTCACAGAACTAGAAAAAACTATTTTACAACTCAGTTGGAACCAAAAGAGAGCCCAAATAGCCAAGCCAATCCTAAGCGAAAAGATCAATGCTAGAGGCATCACACCATCCAACTTCAAACTACCCTACAGTTCTACAGTAAGAAAACAGCATGGTACTGGCACAAAAACAGACACATAGACCAACGGAACAGAATAGGAAGCCTGGAAATAAGGGAGCACACCTACAACCATTTCATTTTCAACAAAGCTGACAAAAACAAGCAATAGGGACAGGAACCCCTATTCAATAAATGGTGCTGGGATAACTGGCTAGCCATATGCAGAAGATTGAATCTGGGTCCCTTTCTTACACCATATATGAAAAATCAGCTCAAGATGGAATTAAATGTAAGGACTTAAATGTAAAATCTGGAACTGTAAAAACCCTCACACAACCTAGACAATACCATTCTGGACACAGAAATGGGCGAAGACTACATGAGGAAGACATCGAAAGCAATTGCAACAAAAGCAAAAATTGACAAATGGGATCTAATTAAACTTAAGAACTTCTGCATAGCAAAAGAAACAACAGAGTAAACAGACAATCTACATAATGGGAGAAAATTTTTGTAAACTGTGCATCCAACAAAGGTCTAATATCCAGATCTATAAGGAAATTAAACACATTTACAAAAGATAAAATCACCCCATTAAAAAGTGGGCAAAGGATATGAACAGACACTTTGCAAAAGAAGACATACATGTGTTCAATAAGCATAACAAAAAAAGCTCATCCTCACTGATCATTAGAGAAATGCAAATCAAAACCACAATGAGACACCATCTAATTCAGTCAGAATGGCTATTATTAAAAAGTCAAAAAATAACAGAGGCTGGCAAGGCTGTGGAGAAAAAGGAATGCTTATACATTTTTGGTGGAAGTGTAAATTGGTTCAACCATTGTGAAGAACAGTGTGATGATTCCTCAGAGACCTAAAAACAGAACTACCATTTGACCCAGCAATCCCATTACTGGGTATATACCTAAAGGAATATAAATCGTTCTGTCGTAAAGACACATGCATACATATGTTCATTGCAAACTATTCACAATAGCAAAGACATGGAATCAACCTACATGCTCAGACTGGATAAATAAAATGTGATACATATACACCATGGAATACTATGCAGCCTTTCTAGGAACATGGATGGAGCTGGAAGCCATTGTCCTGAGCTGGAAGCCATTGTCCTTAGCAAACTCATACAGGAACAAAAACCCAAAATACTAAATTTTCTCACTAATAAGTGGGAGCTAAATGATGAGAACACATGAACACAGAAAGAGGAACAACAGATATTGGGGTCTACTGGAGGGAGGAGGGTAGGAGGAAGGAGAGGAGCCGGAAAAATAACTAATGGGTACTAGGCTTAATACCTGGGTGACAAAATAATCTGTACAACATACCCCCATGACACAAGTTTATCTAAATAACAAACCTACACATGTAACCCTGAATTTACAGTTTTAAAAGGCTGGTTTTAGACACACTGTATAAGAGAATAAAGTATATTAACCATGCAGGAATGGCAGCTGTAGGTGTCACAGCAGAGAGGAAGAGATAGCCTAACTGAAGATGTACACTTTAGAGAAACCATAAGGGAATATGTGATAGTCTTTGCGTTTATTGACCAAGTCCTTGATTACAAACAATTTGATAGGGAATGAAATCAAGCTATGTGAGCAGATTTACTCACATACTCTCCCACCCTTACTACTGAACACTTCATCCTGAAGTGACAGAAAGAGCTCCTTCCTCTTCCAACTAGAAAGTGGACTTAACCTTAGATATGTTTGTTAGTCAAATAGTTTCTTCTTCCCTACTACAGCCAGCCGTCTGCCTGTAGATACTGCCAACCTTAGCCAAACCTCTCTTCTAAACTGCTTACAAAGCTGTCTTTTAAATCAGAGCCCATCTCTTAAACAATGCAGAACATAAATATTTATCCTGACCCATTATGTACACATCATAGCACAGAAATGTAGCTCATCTCATCTTTTACATGCTACACGCTGATGTTTCTCCCATTTCTAGGATCTTAACAATGACAGTAATTGACGGTGTGTGAAGAAAAAAGGGAAGATCAGGAGACTTTAACCTGTGTTATTCTCATGTTTAGAGGCAAAATGGGGAACAAAAAGGAAGCAAATAAGAATCAGAAAAATAGGAGGATAACAATAGTATAATATCATGGATGCCAAAGGAGAGTTTCAAAAAGGAGAAGGCAATCAATAGTGTCAAATGTTTCAGACAATGATAAAAATTCAAAAATAAAAATATTTAAAACTTTCAAAATAAAATATCAAAAACTTTCTTGGTGCCAGGCATTGGTCCAAGAGATTTTTTTTGGTAAATCTTATTATCTTATTTAATCTAATATGTCCAAAATACTATCAAGTCAACATGTATTCAATATAAAAATTATAGTGTTTTTTTTCCATACTCAGTCTTTAAAAACAGTGCTTGTTTTAAACTTTCAGTATACTGAATTTGGACTAGCCACATTTCAAATGCTTAATAGTTACATGTGGGTGGTGGCTACTCTTTTGGACAGAGCAGCACAGAGAGCTGTGGGAGAATTAAAGGAGATGGTTCATTCTTTTAGGAGATGCAGAAGATAACGTACTCAGCAGAGGGGCTGGTAGGTGGAAAACACAGAAGTGTTAGCCTCATCCTTCCCTCACCCTCTCCTGATAATGGTTCATAGTTCTCTGGACTGAATGTGAGCAATTCACTCTGCCTTGTAAAACCCTGAATTCCTCACCTCCTTCTTACTTCTCCATAAAGTACAATGAGAGCACTCTCACCACCACCCTGCAGCAGAGTACCAACCTCTACGGCCTGAGCTGCTGCAATAACTCCCCCACATAGTGCCTTGTCATCTGCTTCTACTCCCACCAACCCATTCCCCATTGAGTGTATGGAATGCTTTTTTGGGGGGTGATTTTTTTTATTGTGGCAAAATACACACAAGATAGAATGTCCCATTTTAGCCATTTTCAAGCATACAATTCAGTAGCATTAGGTACATTCACATTGTTGTGCAACCATCAGCACCATCCATTTCCAGAACTTTTTCATTATTCCAAACTGAAACTCTGTACCCATTAAACAGTAACTCCCTACCCCCTCCTCTCCCAGAGCTTCTGGTAACCTCTATTCTACTTTCTGTCTTTGAATTTGCCTATTCTAGGTACTCCACATACATGGAATCTTACAATATTTTTCCATTTTCGTCTGGCTTATTATTTCACTAGCATAATGTTTCCAAGGTTCTTCCGTGTTGTAGGATGTTTCAGAATTTCATTTCTTTTTATGACTGAATAGCATTCCATTGTATGTATATTCCACTTTTGTTTATCCATGCATCTGTTGATGCATATTTGCATTGTTTCTAGTTTTTTGGCTATTTGAATAGTGATGTCATGAACACTGGTGTACAAATATCCAAGAACTTTTTAATGCATTATCTCACTAAATCGTAACAACTCTGCAAAATAGATATTATTATTATCTTCATTTTACAGATAGGAAGAAACAGATGAACAGAGAGGTGAAGTCACATAGCTGCTGAGGAGTGAAATCAGGATCCAAACGCAGCAATATTATCATTTTATGTGTGTCATGATGTGAAAAGAACTGGGAAGCGCTGCTCTACACCAGTGTGCTACAGCTGCCTCGTGAAGACGGTAGAGGTCTGAGAAAGATTGGTTGGGTACTTGGGGCATCAGAAGTTACCAATGATAAAGCAAGATCAGCAGCAAGATGGGGAATAGTGAAGTAGAGAATAAAGAAATGGTAGCAGTAAAAAGAAAGTGAAAACAGGACAATAGCTACAAAGTACAGTGGAGTTAAGTGACTGAATTGTTTCAAGGTGAAGACTCTGGAGAGTTTACAACAGATTAAATATGTATAGCCAATTTAAAAAGCAGATTTCAAAACCATCAACAAAAGGATCATAACATAAAAATAAGATGCCTAGAAGGATTAAGTAGGGTCAGACAGTAGTAATTGATAGACTTACTTTGGTATAATCCGAAGAGGAAAGATGCTATACTTTCCATAATAACACTAAGCTTTTTGTGAAACAGCAGTAGAAGTTTACTATAAATATGGATAAAAGGATTGGGAATCATGCTTAACCAGTGGCAGAGCTCCACTTGCTAGGAAGAAAGCATTATTCTAAATGACATTCTATGCTACCTTGCTTGTTTCACTCTCTTTGAATCCTTTTTCAAGTATTTGTAGAAGATGCTTTTTCTTCACTGTAACTTCAGGATCAAAAACATAAAAAAGGCATTCCAGCATCCTTCGGTAGCTCCTTAAGAATAAGTGAAACAGAAGAAGTTTGAGGATTGATTTCACAAAAGCTTAGCCGTAGATAAGATAACCATATGTCCTGCCAGGGATATTTCTCATTTACATGCAATGTTCTAGTGTTATTATTAATAGCTCCCCTGCCTTCAACCTCAAAAACAGGCTCTATGTGGATAAATTATGAGGTCATCCTAGCCATGGGAAATGCATAAAAAGGAAACATTTACTAACAAGGTATATGTGTATTTTTAATGCTGTAACTTTTAAAATAGAAATTTTACAAATACGGTCAAACTTTTTAAAGTTGTTCCATAAAGAATTCAACTTCTTACTCTGAATCATGCATATCTTCATTCTCCAAAAACTTTTGAAATTTCTCTTCGAATTTTAATCTCAGAATACGGTTGTTAACTTTAATGATGCGTTTTACTTTTACTCCTGTAATACCATATGTTCTGAAGTCCCAGGCACAAAAACGTGACAGAATTAATTCATAGCAGAAATTAAACCTATGTGGGCATACAGAATATACATGAAGAGAATAACAGATTTTCCTTAAAATGTTTAAGAACAGAAGATTACATATGATAAAAGCTATGGCTCATATTTTGTGTTTTTTTGCTAAAGATACTATAATCATATAGTGGCTCTGTTTATTCATTTATTGCACATTTGTTCTGCCTGGAAGACACGTTGGTTGAGCAATCCTCACTTTCTGAAACATGTTCTTTCTTAGCTTCAGGGAAACTACACACGCCTTCCTCTTATTGGCTGCTCTTTCATAGTTTTCTTTGCTGGGTCTTCTCAGATAGACTTTTAGATGTTGAACTGCCCAGGGATCAGCCTTTGGCCTTCCTCTTGTTTCCATGAACACTCACCCTAGATGATTTCACGTGGTTCCTTGGTTGTATATACATCCTGATAAATTACAACATTTTATTTCTAGTCTTGATCTCTACCCAACTTAGCTGGTTATACCCAGACTTGAATATCTAACTACCTACTTGATATGTCCATCTGCATATTAAATAGGTGACTCCAACTTAACATAACTAACACTGCACCCCAAACTTGCTCCTCTGAGTATTTTCCATCTCAGTATATGGCACCACCATTTAACTGGTAGCTTACGTCAAAACCGTAGGAATAATCCTCTCCTTTCTTCCTTACCAGTATCCAAATCTTTTTTGTTTGTTTGTTTTTGTTTTTGTTTTTGAGACGGAGTCTCGCTCTGTCGCCCTGGCTGGAGTGCAGTGGCCGGATCTCCGCTCACTGCAAGCTCCGCCTCCCGGGTTCACGCCGTTCTCCTGCCTCAGCCGCCCGAGTAGCTGGGACTACAGGCGTCTGCCACCACGCCCGGCTAATTTTTTATATTTTTAGTAGAGACGGGGTTTCACCGTGTTAGCCAGGATGGTCTCAATCTCCTGACCTAGTGATCCGCCTGCCTCAGCCTCCCAAAGCGCTGGGATTACAGCCCTGAGCCACCGCACCCGGCCCCAGTATCTAATTCTTTAGGAAGTTCACCTGGCTCTACATCTAGAATCCATCCTGAATATGATCATGTTTTATCATCACCACTGTTACCATCCTAATCCAAATCACCACGATCTCTCATTGGACTACTGAAATAACTTCCTGACTATGAATACGGATATGAAAGAGGCAATGTCTGCTCTAATGAAGCCTAAACAAGTAAAGCCAGAAATAAAATTTCTAAACTGATAAGGGCTCTGAAGAGAAGCTTGAGGTAAGGAATGCAAAGGGGACCTACTTAAGATAGGGCCTTGGAGGAGACCTTTCAGAGACGTTAAGATATTTGATCTGAAAATTGGAGGAGGAGCAGCAGGAGCCAGCTGTGTGAAGAACACTGAAGCGCTTGTTTGCTCTCTGCTGCCCTCACCTGGCCATACGCATAAAATTCCGGTCCTGTCTAGCACAGAACCTAGATTGAGATGAGATTGAAAAATGGATCATCTTGAGAAGAAAGTAAATGATCTTATAAGGAATACATTTGCCTTTAATGAAAGATCTAGGTCCTCACCTACATAATCAACCAGGATCTGAAATGGGTGTGAGCTAAAGTCACAGAGGTGAGCTTCCTGATGGGTAACCTCTCCTTGAGCCTAAGAGCGAGCTCCTAACTTAGGGCATCTATATTTCTCACAAGCAAATACTTAATCAATGCAGCCAGGATCTTATAAATTACTTCTCCCCTGGAGTTGAAAAGACAGCTGCCTAAATCAAACTAATCTCAGAGGACCTCACAGTCTGGTAGAGAAGACAGATATGAATAGTGTTGCAATCAAGCATGATGCCTGCTAACCAGTTCAGAGGACCTACTAAAACAGCCACATTATCATCTGAGGTGGGGAAGCTAGTGCCCCTCCTATAGAGGGATCATTTGCTGGGCCTAAATCTGTCAAGTTTCCCCTAAATAACATGTCCTGGAAGCTTTCTGCACTCTGATAGAAACTAGGGCTGCAGGTGTTTTAGATAAAGCTTTTGCTATATAGTGGATATTGGGCTTGAGGCGTCTCATGAATGGGTGGAAGGAATGAATAGGCAATATCTAGCTTCTAGGCTGGTCCCCCAGGAAGGCAGGAGCTATGAGGTGTGATTTTTTCATGGATATTTTATGTTGCCCAGGAATTCAACAGCTGAGCAATGATGAAGTAAGGGTGAGGTATGCAAAAGCATTCTGGGTGAAGGAAGCAGAACAAACAAAACCACTTATGTGGTGGAGTACTGCATTTGCTTCAAGAGCAGTGCGGTACACAGTTCAGCTGACTTTAAAAGATCTGAACAGAAGTTATGATAGTCTAAAACCATACAGTGGAGAACACTGATCCTTCACTGTAGGTGAAGAGTCTGCCAATAAAACAAAACAAAACAAAACAAAAGCTTTTGCAGCTATTTGTTGCCTTCCAAATTACATTCAGTAATTACCTACAGTAGAGGATTCATTATTCTCCACTGTATGGTCTCTAAACTAATCATAACTCCTGTTCAAATCCTTTAGAATCAGCAGAACTGTGTACTTTATCCTCATTCATTCAGCGGGACTTGACGGTATAAACATTCACAATGATATGTATCAATGACTAATATATTCAGTTACATAGAAATATGCCTACAAATTTTGTTAATATACAATAATGTGCTCATTTAGCAAATGTAGGATACATATGTTTTTAAATGTTTGACGCTTAATCTATTAAAATATACTTTATAATCCTAGATAAGGGTTTAATAAATATTTTTACAGGCTTACTGACTTAAATCAACATCATAACAGTTTCAAAACCCTATAAAACAAAAAGTTTCTGCTTCTGTAGCTCCTTGAGATAGTATACCATGAAATCTTTATAAAGAGGCAGATTAATTACTGAAAGTCATTATATACATCAAAGCAAAACTGTTGAGTATCTATAAAGTGATATGGAAGCTTCAACTAGTAAATATATACTGGGCTATTAATCCAGCCCCATGCTAGATGTTATGACTTGTAAGACACACAAAACATCATATCTTCCCCAAAGGAACTTACAGAGTCACTTGTATATTGTTTCGTGGTATTTTAAAGGTTTTTAAAGTTGTAAATAGACTGTATCTATAACCAGGTTGACAGCTTCTCAGGCACAAGGACAGCATCTTTTATGCTTTGGAGTCCCTACTTGATAAATGTTGTCTGATGTCAACGGGTAACTCAACTGGCAACACATCAGTAAATAATATGAATCTATAATAATGAAGGTATAGTAGCAATAATCCACTCAACTAGCATGTCTCTACAAAATAAGATTTTTTAAAACTGGAAAATATAATAATTTTATTTCATAAAAGAAGTGAAGCTAAGAGATAATGACATACAATTAGAAACATGCAGTGTTTTGTTGTTGTTAAAGACATAAAGGTAATTTTAACAGAAAATCTTTCAGTCCTAGTTCTACTCAAATACTTTTTATTTAAATACTGAATCCTTAGCCTTAAAAATATTAATAAGATAAGTCAATGTTTAAATAAAACAACTAGAAATGTAGCCTAGCAATTTAAAGCACTTAGTAGTTATTTCTTTGCATAAAATATCAGAGGAAAAGTAGCCAAACTTGCAGTATGCTAAAACTAAAAAACAGTCCTTTAAATTCTGCTAACATATATTTGATTTATTCCTTAAAATAAATCAAGGTTACCCTTTTTAAAACCAAGTAAACAGGTTAATGCTAATCAAAATCCATCAAATCCACCTAATTTACTATCAGGCTGACATAGTTATCTAAATGACTTTTTGGTCATTTTGCTTTTACATTTTTTTTTCACTAATCCACTTGTCACAAAGAGCTTCCTTTGCAATAAGTTAAAAAGAAACAGAAATAAGTTTTAAAAATCCTGTTTAGGGCTGGGCACAGTGGCTCATGCCCGTGATCCCAGCACTTTGGGAGGCCGAGGTAGGAAGATCACTTGGGCCAGGAGTTTGAGACCAGCCTGGCCAACATGGCAAAAACCCATCTCCACTGAAAATACAAAAATTAGCAGGTGTGGTGGCATGCACCTATAATCTCAGCTACTCAGGAGTCTGAGGTAGGAGACTCGCTTGAACCTGGGAGGCAGAGGTTGCAGTGAGCTGAAATCGGGCCACTGCACTCCAGTCTGGGGAACACAGCGAGACTCTATCTCAAAAAAAAAAAAAAAAAAAAATTCCTGTTTAGGTTGAGTGAATATAAATGTGCACCCAGTAGAGACACACCATTCAGTTTTTGCACTTGAAAAGTCAAGGCCTTTACTTGTTTATATGGGAACTGGATGAACACCTTTTATATCTTTGTATATAAAAATCAAATAATGTGGTTAAGCAAACAGTAGTAACTCCTGGGCAAATGGATGTACTAATACAAAGGAAAGTATTTTAAAATGCCTCTTTTTCCCCTGCAAAGAGCTTCTTACGCTTTTCCACCAGAGTTCTCCCAAGACCTTTGAGAAGCTTTTACTCACAGAGGTGAGAGAAAAGCCATGTCTAATAGAAATCAGGGGACTTGGTTTAAAGTAACCCATAACACTGACAGTTTTTTTTCTAAAACGTTAGTGTAAGTTTTACATTCTACACTATAAAAAGTAGTATTTATTTTGACATTGACTTCAAGTAAAATCATGCTCCAGGGTTATGTGCCAAGTCCATTCTATAGTTTGACATGTCTCCTGGTGTATTTCCATGTACCCAGTTCCTACTGTGGCTCTAGAGCAATCTTTCTGTTTCACAGGCTCTTCAATTCTGAAAAAAAATGACTCAGAAATGTGAAAGTCATACTTAACAATATTTTTCTTCATGACTTTTTTTTTAAAGGGTAATTTTAAATTGTGCCCCTCTAATTGAAGCAACACAACCACTTCCTAGTACCTACTAGTAGGCCTTGGTTCTAAAGCCTGGCTGTCTCATTTCTGCTTGAATCTGGTGTCTCTCCACTTTTGCTGATACAAGCTTTTGACCTGAATTCCTGATATAAGCATATACTTTATCCTAACATGTAGTGTTCTTGTGCATCCCTACTGTAGCTATCTCTAAACAGTGGGTTCCACTCTGATCACAGACCTACAGAAGATTTGCTAGACAGTCTCCTCCCATGTTGGCAACCTGCTGTTGCCAGTCCTGCTTTGGCATTCTTGCTCTGTTCCAGTTTCTCAACCAATATTCAGAAACATGCACTATATCCAGTCCAGAAACAAACAGTATAAACACATGAAAAATTAAAACTTGATTATAAACTTTTTTTTTCTAAATTATATTCTGCTCTTGGGCTAAGGAAAATTGGGTAAAGAGCAATGATAAATCATTAGGATGTCTTCAAGGCTGGCTCATGATAATGGCATAAACAGAAATGTATAGGTGGAAAGTAGGTAATTTTCAATTTTCAATAGATGCCTGCCAATTTTTAATAGATGAATATTCTGCATGAGAGATGTTCCAAAAATGGGACATTCTAGGATTTTACAAGTTGATATTCTGGTTGATGATCCTAAGTACTTAAATTATTTTTAAAGCTATACTAAATTTCTAAAAGATTTACCAGTCATCAGATCGAGTGCCTTCCTCAAAGTGGAAATTTCCCACAGTCTCTAACTCAGTTAACAAAAGTGGGATCAATAAGCCATGACTTTTCTTCTTTTGTTTTACTTCAATATGATAAATTGCTTCAATTCTGTTGGAGAGAAAAATACATACAGCTATTAGAATGATCTACAAATCACAACATTAAAACTTATGATAGACTTTTTTTAAACTGATGTTAAAACACAAACCTTCCTTTCAATGGATAAAGTTTTGTGTTAAGAGTTAAACCATGTAAAGGATATTCTATTTTTGGCAATTAAAATCACTTTTAATTTTGCTACTCTCAGAATATGCGAATGCTAGAAGACTATCCTTGCTCTACCACTTACAGCTTTCAGCTCTCAGACATGTCATTTGGACTTTTTATGCCTCAGTTTTCTTAGTAAAATGGCAATATTCATAGTCCTTATTTCTAAAATGGCTGTTTTATATATATGCAAAATACATGTAAAGATCTTAGCAAAGAGTCTGGCACAAAATAAAAACCCAATACATGTTACCATCATTTTTAGTATTATCACAGGGCACACTAACTTATCCACTTAGTGCCTTAGTAAATAAAAAAATTCACAGTCCTTGCTAAGCCTTCTTGCTTTACATTTCGAATTGATAATTGAGACTGAACTTGTTTCTACTGTGTGTGGGCTTTGCCAGGTCTCATCTGTTTGGTGAGTTTATGCACCAGCAGAGGCTCTATTGTTTTTAGTTTGCAGACACTAGAGCAGTGATATGATAGGAAGCCACTGGGAGGAAGCTTACTGTTCCTAATTAAGAACTGCCTCTGCAAAAAAACTGTATGCCAGCTTTTAACCCATGATGATTATAAGTACTAGGAACTAGTACTAAGAATATAATTCATGCTTTACTTCATACTGTAATTGTTCACACTCCTGAAGAAGGGAACTAGGGTCAATGATGGCCCAAAACATTCTGATTCTCTCGGTTTTAAATCTGAACAACTAGATAATTAATTAAACATACTCATCTAGTTTTTTGTTCCAGAATGTTACCCTTTCATTCAAGGCACTTAGTTTGGTCAATATCTTCTGTTGAAGACTTGGTTCTTCAGTGACAGTTTCACAACTCTTCAATGTTTCAGGATCAGTTACTTTACTGTTATTGGATCCATCACTGTGCCCTTTGCCCGAGCCCTTGAGTTCAGCCAGTTCTCGTTCCAACTGTGGAAAACATTGCATCAGAGAGCAAAATAAAAATAAAACATGGTCTAGGCAAATTCAGAATTCAGATATTAATTTTTAATGGGATCTATTAAACAAATGTCTAATTTAAATGAACAAAGTGGGAATCCAGGTAATAAACAAGCTAAATTTCATAAAAGCATGCCAAACATGTGATTTCAACTTGGGTGCAAATTCAGTCAGCTAGTTTCTCTTGACCAAGTGCCAACCTTAACCACTTCAAACATGGCAGTCTCTCAACTGAAAATAAGCAAAGCAACAGATTTTCAAATAGTTTTAATAAGTTTGCCTCTATTAAAGCCAAAGTAAAATTAAAATAAATACTGGTTTTAGTACAAATATTTAAAATTCAAATAATGTAATTTTTAACACACCTACTTTTCAATTTTTAAGTATTTTTCAACCATTTTGGTGTTCTGGAAAAAAATAACTAGTAGAAATACACAAAAGCATATATATAGGGGTGCACATTTTTCCTTTTGTCTTAGTCTCTTACATGACTCAGCACTGGTCTTAAGGTTTTGTTATTTTGGGGTTTTTACATTTATCATAATGAACTTTTTGCATTAATGTAGATATTTAAAAATGCTGCATTGAATATTATTTATCTTGATTACTAAGGTTTTTGGGTACTCCCTTAAATTCTGGGCCCACAGCAAGAACCTCTTTTGTCTAACTCTAATCTCAGCCTTATGTAATTTAAAGATAAATTGTACTGAGGAGGGGGGCCAAGATGGCTGAATAGGAACATCTCTGGTCTGCAGCTTCCAGTGAGACCAATGCAGAAGGCAGGTGATTACTGCATTTCCAACTGAGGTACCTGTTCATCTCATGGGGACTGGTTAGACAGTGGGTCCAACCCATGAATGGTGAGCAGAAGCAGGATGGGGTGTCACATCACCCAGGAAGTGCAAGGAGCAGGGACCTCCCTCCCCCAGCCAAGGGAAGCCATGAGGGACTCTGCTATCCAGCCAGGTTACTATGCTTTTCCCACCATTTTTGCAATCTGCAGATCAGGAGATTCCCTCCTGTGCCTACACCACCAGGGCTCTGGGTTTCAAGCACAAAACTGGGCAGCTGTTTGGGCAGACACTGAGCTAGCTGCAGGAGTATTTTTTTTTTTTTTTTTGAGACACGGTCTTGCTCTGTCGCCCAGGCTGCAGTGCAGTGGCGTGATCTCAGCTTACCGCAAGCTCCGCCTCCTGGGTTCATGCCATTCTCCTGCCTCAGTCTCCTGAGTAGCTGGGACTACAGGTGCCCGCCATGGAACCCCTGCGAGATAGAATCATTCACTCCCCTGCAGAGGGGACTGAAGCCAGGGAGCCAAGTGGTCTCGCTCAGTGGGTCCCACTGCCATGGAGCCCAGCAAGCTAAGAACCACTGGCTTGAAATTCCTGCTGCCAGCACAGCAGTCTGAAGTCGACCTGGGTTGATTGAGATTGGTTGGGGCAGGGGTGTCTGCCATTATTGGGGCTTTAGTAGGTGGTTTTTCCCTGACAGTGCTAAGAAGGTTGGGAGGTCTCGGCTGGGTGGCAAAGCGGCTGTGGTCAGACTGCTTCTCTAGATTCCTCCTCGCTAGGCAGGGCATCTCTGAAGGAATGGTAACAGCCCCAGTAAGGGGCTTACAAACAAAACTCCCACATCCCTGGGACAGAGCACCTGGTGGAAGGGGTGGCTGTGGGCACAGCTTCAGCAGATTTAATCGTTCCTGCCTACCAGCTCTGAAGACAGCAGCTAATTCTGACAAGAGAGATTCTCCCAGCACAGTGCACCAGCTCTGCTAAGGGACAGACTGCCTGCTCAAGTGGGTTCCCGACCCCCATGCCTCCTGACTGGAAGACCCAACAGGGTCGACATACACCTCATACAGGAGAGCTCTGGCTGGCATCAGGCCAGTGCTCCTCCAGGATGAAGCTTCCAGAGGAAGGAGCAGGCAGCAATCTTTGCTATTCTGCAGCCTCCACTTGTGATACCCAAATGAACAGGGTCTGGAGTAGACCTCTAGTAAACTGCAGCAGACCTGCAGAAGAGGGGCCTGTTAGAAGAAAAACTAACAAACAGAAAGCAACAACATCAAGATCAACATAAGGACCCTCACACAAAAACCCCATCCGAAGGTCATCAGCCTCAAAGATCAAAGGTAGATAAATCCATGAAGATGAGGAAAAACCAGCACAAAAACGCTGAAAATTCCAAAAACCAGAATGCCTCTTCTCTTCCAAATGATTGCAACTCCTCTCCAGCAAGGGCATAAAACTGAACAGAGAATGAGACTGATGAATTAACAGAAGTAGACTTCAGAAGGTGGGTGATAACAAACTCCTTTGAGCTAAAGGAGCAAGTTCTAACCCAATGCAAGGAAGCTAAGAACATTGATGAAAGGTTACAGGAACTGCTAACTAGAATAACCAGTTTAGAGAACATAAATGACCTGATGGAGCTGAAAAACACAGCACAAGAACTTTGTGAAGCATACACAAGTATCCATAGCTGAAATCGATCAAGCAGAAGAAAGGATGTCAGAGATTGAAGATCAACTTACTGAAATAAGGCATGAAGACAAGATTAGAGCAAAAAGATGAAAAGGAATGAACAAAGCCTCCAATAAGTATGGGATTATGTGAAAATATCAAGTCTCTGATTGATTGGGGTCCCTGAAAGTGATGGGGAAAATGGAACCAAGCTGGAAAACACACTTCAGGATATTATCCAGGAGAACTTCCCCACCCTAGCAAGACAGGCCAACATTCAAATTCAGGAAATACAGAGAACACCATTAAGATACTCCTTCAGAAGAGCAACCCCAAGACACATAATTGTGAGATTCTCCAACACTGAAACAAAGTAAAATATGTTAAGAGCAGCCAGAGAGAAAGGTCAGGTTACCTACAAAGGGAAGCCCATCAAACTAACAGCAGATCTCTCTGCAGAAACCCTACAAGCCAGAACAGAGCGAGGGCCAATATTCAACATTCTTAAAGAAAAGAATTTTCAACCCAGAATTTCATATCCAGCCAAACTAACCTTCATAAGTGAAGGAGAAATAAAATCCTTTACAGAGAAGCAAATGTTGAGGGATTCTGTCACCACCAGGCCTACCTTACAAGAGCTCCTGAAGGAAGCACTAAATAGAGAAAGGAAAAACTGGTACCATCCACAGCAAAAACATACCAAAATATAAAGACCAATGACACCATGAAGAAACTGCATAAATTAATGTGCAAAATAACCAGCTAGCATCATGATGACAGGATCAAATTCACACATAATAATATTAACCTTAAATGTAAATGGGCTAAATGCCCCAATTAAAAGGCACAGACTGGCAAATTGGATAAAGATTAAAGACCCATTGGTGTGCTGTATTCAGGAGACCCATCTCATGTGCAAAGACACACATAGGTTCAAAATAAAGGAATGGAGGAATATTTACCAAGCAAATGGAAAGCAAAAAAAAAAAAAAAAAAAAAAAAAAAAAAGCAGGAGTTGCACTCCTAGTCTCTGATAAAAAAGACTTTACACCAACAAAGATCAAAAAAGACAAAGAAGGGTATGACATAATGGTAAAGGGATCAATGCAACAAGAAGAGCTAACTATCCTAAATATATATGCACCCAATACAGGAGCACCCGGATTCATAAAATAAGTTCTTAGAGATCTACAAAGAGACTTAGACACTCACACAATAATACTGGGAGACCTTAACACCCCACTGTCAATATTAGACAGATCAACAAGACAGGAAGTTAACAAGGATATTCAGGACTTGAACTTAGCTCTGTACCAAGCAGACATAATAGACATCTACAGAACTCTCCACCCCAAATCAAGAATATATATTCTTCTCAGCACCACATAGCATATATTCTAAAATCAACCACATAATTGGAAGTAATATACTCCTTAGCAAATGCAAATGAATGGAAATCATAACAAACGGTCCCTCAGACCACAGTGCAATTAAATTAGGACTCAGGATTAAGTAACTCACTTAAAACCCACACAACAATATGGAAATTGACAACCTGCTCCTGAATAATACTGGGAAAATAACAAAATTAAGGCAGAAATAAAATAGTTCTTTGAAACCAATGAGAACAAAGAGACAATGTACCAGAATATCTGGGACACAGCTACAGCAGTGTTAAGAGGGAAATTTATAGCACTAAATGCTCACAACAGAAAGCTGGAAAGATCTAAAATTGACACCCTAACTTCACAATTAAGAGAACTATAGAAGCAAGAGCAAACAAATTCAAAAGCTAGCAGAAGACAAATAACTAAGATTAGAGCAAAACTGAAGGAGGTAGAGATATGAAAAACCCTTCAAAAAATCAATGAATGCCAGAGCTGGTTTTTTGAAAAGATCAACAAAATAGATGAACCACTAGCTAGACTAGTAAAGAAGAAAAGAGAGAAGAATCAAATAGACACAATAAAAATGATAAAGGGATATCACCAGTGATCCCAAAGAAATACAAACTACCATCAGAGAATACTGCAAACACCTTTACACAAATAAACTAGAAAATCTAGAAGAAATGGATAAATTCCTGGACACATACACCCTCCCAAGACTAAATCAGAACGAAGTTGAATCCCTGAATAGACCAATAACAAGTTCTGAAATTCAGGCAGTAATTAATATCCTACCAATCAAAAAAAGCCCAGGACCAGATGGATTGACAGCCACCTTCTATCAGAGGTACAAAGAGGAGCTGGTACCATTCCTTCTGAAACTATTCCAAACAATAGAAAAAGAGGGACTCCTCCATAACTCATTTTATGAGGCCAGTATCATCCTGATACCAAAAGCTTGCAAAGATACAACAGAAAAAGAAAATTTCAGGCCAGTATCCCTGATGAACATCCATGAAAAATCCTCAATAAAATGCTGGCAAATCAAATACAGCAGCACATCAAAAAGGTTATCCACCATGATCAAGTCAGCTCATCCCTGGGATGGAAGGCTGGTTCAACATAAGCAAATCAATAAACGTAATCCATCACATAAACAGAACCAATGACAAAACCCACGATTATCTCAATAGATGCAGAAAAGGCCTTCGATAAAATTCAACAGCCCTTCATGTTAAAAACTCTCAAAAAAACTAGGTATTGCTGGAACATATCTCAAAATAATAAAAGCTATTTATGACAAACCCACAGCCAGTATCATACTGAATGGGCGAAAGCTGGAAACATTGCTGAAGACAAAAATGCCCCCTCTCACCACTCCTATTCAACATAGTATTGGAAGTTCTGTTCAGGGAAATCAGGCAAGAGAAAAAAATAAAGGTATTCAAATAGGAAGACAGGAAGTCAAATTGTCTCTGTTTGCAGATGACATGATTGTATATTTAGAAAATCCCACAATCTCAGCCCAAAACTCCTTAAGCTGATAAGCAACTTCAGCAAAGTCTCAGTATACAAAATCAATGTGCAAAATCACAACCATTCCTAAACACCAATAATAGATAAGCAAAGAGCCAAATCATGAGTGAACTCCCATTCACAATTGCTAGAAAGAGAATAAATCACCTAGGAATACAACTTATAAGGGACATGAAGGACCTTTTCAAGGAGAACTACAAACCACTGCTCAAGGAAATAAGGGAGGACACAAACAAATGGAAAAACATTCCATGCTTATGGATAGGAAGAATCAATATCGTGAAAATGGTCATACTCCCCAAAGAAATTTATAGATTCAATGCTATTCCATCAAGCTACCATTGACTTTCTTCACAGAATTAGAAAAAACTACTTTAAATTTCATATGGAACCAAAAAGGAGCCTGTATAGCCAAGACAATTCTAAGCAAGAAGAATAAAGCTCAAGGCATCACACTACCTGACTTCAAACTATACTACAAGGCTACAGTAACCAGAACAGCATGATATTGGTACCAAAGCAGATATATAGACCAATGGAACAGAACAGAGACCTCAGAAATAACACCACATTTCTTCAATCATCTGATCTTTGACTAACCTGACAAAAACAAGAAATGGGGAAGGGATTCCCTATTTAATAAATGGTGCTGAGAAAACTGGCTAGCCATATGCAGAAAACAGAAACTGGACCCGTTCCTTACACCTTACACAAAACGTAACTCAAGATGGCTCAAAGACTTAAATGTAAAACCCAAACCCATAAAAACCCTAGAAGAAAATCTAGGCAATACCATGCAGGACATAAGCATGGGCAAAGACTTCATGACTAAAACACTAAAAGCAATGGCAACAAAAGTCAAAACTGACAAATGGGATCTAATCAAACTAAAGAGCTTCTGCACAGCAAAAGAAACTATCATCAGATTGAACAGGCCACCTACAGAATTGGAGAAAATTTTTGCAAGATACCCATCTGACAAAGGTCTAATATCCAGAATCTACAAGGAATTTAAACAAATTTACGAGAAAAAAACAACCCCATCAAAATGTGGTCTAAGGATACGAACAGACACTTCTCAAAAGAAGACATTTATGCTGCCAACAGACGTATGAAGAAAAGCTCATTATCACTGGTCATTAGAGAAATGCAAATCAAAACCACGATGAGATACCATCTCATGCCAGTTAGAATGGCGATTATTAAAAAGTCAGGAAACAACAGATGCTGGAGAGGATGTGGAGAAATAAGAACGCTTTTACACTGTTGGTGGGAGTGTAAATTAGTTCAACCATTGTGAAAGACAGTGTGACGATTCCTCAAAGATCTAGAACCAGAAATACTATTTGACCCAGCAATCCCATTGCTGGGTATACACCCAAAGGATTATAAATCATTCTACTATAAAGACATATGCACACATATGTTTATTGCAGCACTATTTACAATAGCAAAGGCTTGGAACCAACCCAAATGCCCATCAGTGACAGACTGGATAAAGAAAACGTGGCACATATACACCATGGAGTAGTATGCAGCCATTAAAAAGAATGAGTTCATGTCCTTTGCAGGGACATGAATGAAGCTGGAAGCCATCATTCTCAGCAAACTAACACAGGAAAAGAAAGCCAAACACCGTATTTTCTTACTCACAAGTGGGAGTTGAACAATGAGAACACATGGACACAGGGAGAGGAACATCACACGCCAGGGCCTGTTGTGGGGTGGGGGGCGAGGGGAGGGAGAGCATTAGGACAAATACCTAACGCATGTGGGGCTTAAAACCTAGATGACAGGTTGATAGGTGCAGCAAACCATCATGTCAAATGTATACCTATGTAACATTTGCATGTTTTGCACATGTATCCTGGAATTTAAAGTAAAATAAAAGCAACAACAACAACAGATAAACTGTACTCTATAAGGGCAAGTGTATATAAGTGGAAATTTACTAGTTATCTGCACTCCTCTATAATAGATATATCCAGGTATTAGAAAAGAGATTAAGCATATTCATTAAAATGTATATATTTGTATATATCTATAGCCATATTTTTCTCATTTGCAGATTTTACTTAATACATGCATTTGCACATGAAAATAGCAGATATAAAGTGATATCCATATATTGATCTCTTGTGATTTTTATTGAAATCTTTATTATTAATTTTAATTTTAATTAAATTTTATTAATGTTTTACTTTAAGAATATTTTTCTAATTATAATAAGAACTGCTCACTTTAAAAAAGCATTAAATGTATTTCAAAACTTTGGTTTTTAATATTAATAGCTACACACTATCTTGAGTGTATAACTCTTCTCATTAAACAGTTTCCAATTTTTAAATTATTAATAGTGCAATGATATATATATAAATATTTTTATATATATCATTTTATATACATATTTACAATAGAGTGCTAGAAGCAGATTTACTGGGTCAAAAACTCAGCTTTTGTAGACTGTTATACATATGACCAAAGTTACACTTCCATAAGTGGTATCTAGTGTGTCACATCCGTCTTCACCAGCCTGAGTACTGTCATGTGTCATACTTTGACAGTTTATAGGTAAAACAGTTTCTTGGTATCTTAATTAACATTTGGAAATTAATCATCAAATTGAATTAATCATCAAATTGAGTTCTTTCAAATGCTTCTTAGTCATTTTTATTTCTACTTTTGCAAAATTCTAGTTTACATACTTTGCTCAATTTTTCTATTTAGACATTTACCTTTTATTTTGTTTTACATATGAGCACCTTTTTATACTAAGGATATTGACCCTTTGTCCATCATGTTTGTTGAAGACACTTTTCAGTTTCATTTTTTGTTTACATTTATTAATGATGATTTTAAATACAAAAGCATTTCACTGGTTTTTAAAAAATCACATCTACATTTTATTCCTTTGTGATTTCTAGTGTTTCTTTAATTTAGCAGGCTGAGATCAGATAAATATATCCATCTATATATTTATTCTTCAAGTTTTCATGTTTTGATTTTTACATTTAATTCTTTTTTTCCTACTGGTATTTACATTTGGTAAAGTGCAAATGAAGGATCCAACTCTCCAGCTCCCAAATAGTTTGACTACTTTTCTAATACCGTTTGTTGAATAATCCATTATTTCCTCATACTGAAAAAAATACAAGAATTATTATATATACAAGATTCTGTTTTGAGTTAAATAATGCTTACTTTTTCAGGGTCTACTTTTAGTAAAAGAAATCCAATTTATTCTAAATAAAAATGCATGCATATTACTAAAATATAGCTTGACTTAAAATTCCCACTTTGTTGTATACCTTAATATTATTAGTAAAGGGTTGTTTTTTTTTTTTTTAGCACCTTAAACAAGCAAATGAATTTTGAGCACAGCCTGCTGGCATCTAATAAAAATGCAGCTGAAATAAGTCTAACAATTTTTGTAACACTCTAACTCATATTAAAATACATAGTTTTTTTAACAAAATTCATAATTTAATAAGCCTACACTTTTAAAAAAATTTTTTTAAATTTTTTATTATTATTATACTTTAAGTTCTAGGGTACATGTGCATAACGTGCAGGTTTGTTACATATGTATACTTGTGCCATGTTGGTGTGCTGCACCCATCAACTCGTCAGCACCCATCAACTCGTCATTTACATCAGGTATAACTCCCAATGCAATCCCTCCCCCCCTCCCCCCTCCCCATGATAGGCCCTGGTGTGTGATGTTCCCCTTCCCGAGTCCAAGTGATCTCATTGTTCAGTTCCCACCTATGAGTGAGAACATGCGGTGTTTGGTTTTCTGTTCTTGTGATAGTTTGCTAAGAATGATGGTTTCCAGCTGCATCCATGTCCCTACAAAGGACACAAACTCATCCTTTTTTATGGCTGCATAGTATTCCATGATGTATATGTGCCACATTTTCTTAATCCAGTCTGTCACTGATGGACATTTGGGTTGATTCCAAGTCTTTGCTATTGTGAATAGTGCCGCAATAAACATACGTGTGCATGTGTCTTTATAGCAGCATGATTTATAATCCTTTGAGTATATACCCAGTAATGGGATGGCTGGGTCATATGGTACATCTAGTTCTAGATCTTTGAGGAATCGCCATACTGTTTTCCATAATGGTTGAACTAGTTTACAATCCCACCAACAGTGTAAAAGTGTTCTTATTTCTCCACATCCTCTCCAGCACCTGTTGTTTCCTGACTTTTTAATGATCGCCATTCTAACTGGTGTGAGATGGTATCTCATTGTGGTTTTGATTTGCATTTCTCTGATGGCCAGTGATGATGAGCATTTTTTCATGTGTCTGTTGGCTGTATGAATGTCTTCTTTTGAGAAATGTCTGTTCATATCCTTTGCCCACTTTTTGATGGGGTTGTTTGTTTTTTTCTTGTAAATTTGTTTGAGTTCTTTGTAGGTTCTGGATATTAGCCCTTTGTCAGATGGATTAGAGACTTAAATGTTAGACCTAATACCATAAAAACCCTAGAGGAAAACCTAGGTAGTACCATTCAGGACATAGGCATGGGCAAAGACTTCATGTCTAAAACACCAAAAGCAACGGCAGCAAAAGCCAAAATTGACAAATGGGATCTAATTAAACTAAAGAGCTTCTGCACAGCAAAAGAAACTACCATCAGAGTGAACAGGCAACCTGCAGAATGGGAGAAAATTTTTGCAATCTACTCGCCTACACCTTTTTTGAATTGCAGACTTCTAAGCACAGAATGCAGCTTAGTTAAGTACTTGGAATCAAAACTTTTTTGGAGCAAGCTTAACTTGAAATTCAGTAGTAATTACATATGTGTGTGTGTGTGTGTGTATTATATACATAATTTAAAATATATTGCTTGCTATCTTATCTAACAGTTTTCTTCAGATATGGCCACTGGAATTTTACATTACTAAATCTTACGGTTTTCTTCACAAAGCTGAATAATTTTATTCGTTCTTCTGGCAACTTTTGTAATTTGCATTTTCGATCATTCAGTTTTTCAAGGTCTTCATTAAGATGCCTCTGAAGAGTTTTTATGCGCATATTGTAATACATTATTTTTTTCATTGCTGTGGTCTAAAAGTAAGAAAGAAAACAACATAAAAATTAGCTAAAACAAATTATAGGCAATTATTAGTGATATTATATAAGTACAGTATGTTCTATATAACAATTTAGATGATTTGCATGCTCAGGTACTAATAAAGATGATAGCTGGAGTGACAATGGCTACACAGAGTTCTATATTTAAACTTAATAAAAAATATAAAATTCCAAAGATTTTCTTTGTGAGGCATAAAGTGTGAGGCAAATTCGCATTTATTTCCAGAATAACAACATAAAGAGACTACAGATAAAATGTAATGTATAAAATAGTACAGGTAATGAGGCAGTACAATTAGAGCAAACATATAACTCGTTATTCCTATTTGATTAACTCAGGGAATAAAAGAAATTAATAAGAATTAAAAGCAAATATTACATTACTCAATTCATTTTTTAAAAGCATGGCTAAGGAATATAATTTTTTTTCAAATTTATAAAAGAATGTTCATTAGGCTAAGCAAATTACTAAATGTCTATCAAATCCATTTATCTTGCATTCCTTAATAACAATGCATCATTCAGTTATTAATAAATTTATCAGGATAAATTGATTAAATCCATAATTAAGAAATGCACCAGCTAAATGGTACTTGAGAGTTATGTTAGTTAAAAAGAACTATCTGAGAAGACCATAAACAAATTTGAGGCATTATAAAAAATCTGACATGGTTTTGTTTACCTGAAATAATGAAAGCAAATAAGTTGGAAGACTTTTACACTCTTAGACATGTATTTTCTACAGATGCAGTCTTTTCTTATGAAATTTATTTAGTATGGAGTGGATAATTAAGATCCTAATGTAATTTTCTGGCATAAAAGGCAGAATAGAAACAAATACATAGTATGATGAGAGGCCAAAAGAATTCTATTTCCCCATGCATATTATGAAGTACTGCAACTGAAATCACCAAATTCCCCTGCCAAAAATAAGACAATCATAACAAAGAACAGTCAAGAAAAAAATTTGTTTTAGGATCATGATAAACTGATTAAATATCTTTTATAAATAAAAGCTTAATTTCTGAAGTGCAACTGAGTTAAAAGAAAAAATTGTAACTTAAGAAATGGGAAATGGTGTTTCTTGATTTTTTTTTTTCCTATTTGGAGAGAATAGGAAATCCAATACAAAATTCTGTGGGTCAGTTACAGCTAAAAATAATTCTAATAAATTCTTAAATCTAAAACAATAGGATATCTACATACAGAAGAATGAAACTAGACCCCTATCTCTCAACATATACAAAAATCAACTCAAAAAATGGACTTAAATGTAAAACTTGAAACCATAAAACTACTGGAAGAAAAAAGAGAAAATGTTTCAGGACATTGATCTAGGCAAGGATTTTATGACAAATACTTCAAAAGCATGGGCAACAAAAACATAAATAGACAAATGGTACTACATTAAACTAAAAAGCTTCTGCACAGCAAAAGGAAACAATCAACAGAGTGAAGAGACAAACTATGGAAGGGAGAAAATATTTGCAAACTACTCATCCATTAAGGATCTCATATCCAGAATATACAAGGAACTCAAACAACTCAACAGCAAAACAAAATACAAAAAAAACCCAAACACATACACACACAAATGAAACACGCACACACACACACACACAAATAATCCAACCAGAAGGTGGGCAAAGGAACTGCACAGACATTTCTCAAAAGATATCATACAAATAGCCACTAGGTATATGAAAAAATGCTCATCACTAACTAACCATCATGGAAATGCAAATAAAAATCACACACACACAAAAAAAGAGATGCTGGTGAGGATGCAGAGCAAAGGGAACTCTTTTTTTTTTTTTTTTTGAGATGGAGTCTCACTCTGTCGCTCAGGCTGAAGTGCAGTGGCGCAATATTGGCTCACTGCAACCTCTGCCTTGTGGGTTCAAGCAATTCTCCTGCCTCAGCCTCCCGAGTAGCTGGGATTAGAGGCACCTGCCACCACACCCGGCTAATGTGTATTGTATTTTTAGTAGAGATGGGGTTTCACCATGTTGGCCGGGCTGGTTGCAAACTGCTGACCTCAAGTGATCTGCTCACCTGGGCCCAAAAAAGGGAACTCTTATATGCTGTTAGTAGAAATGTAAATTAGTACAGCCATTATGAAAAACAGGATGGAGTTTTCTCAAAAAATTAAAAGCAGAACTTCCAAAGGATTCAGCAACCTCACTCCTGGGTATTTATCCAAAACAAAGGAAATCAGTGTATCCAAGGGATACCTGCACCCCCATGTTTACTGCAGCACTATTCACAATAGCTAAGATTTAGAATTAACCTAAATGCCATCAATAGGTGAATGGATAAAGAAAATGTAATATATGTATATCATATTACACACACACACGTGTATATACATAATGGAATACTATTTAACTATAAAAAAGAATGAAACCCTGTCATTTGTGGCAATATGGTTGAGCCTGAAGGACATTATGTTAAGCGAAATAAGTCAGGCACAGAAAAATAAAGACTGCATGTTATCACTCACGTATGAGAACTAAAAACATTTTTTGAGCTCATGGAAGTAGAGAGCAGAATTGTAGCTATTGGAGGCTGTAGGCGAGGTAGTTGGTAGGAGAGAATGGGGAGAAAGGTTGGTTAAGGGTACAAAATTACAGCTAGATAGGAAGAATAAATTCTGGTGTTCTGTAGCACTGCAGGGTGAATATGGTTAACTATAATGTGTATATTTTCAAAAATCTGGAAGAAGGGATTTTGAATGTTCACAACAGAAAATAAATGTTTGAGGAGATGAATATGCTAATTACCCTTATTTGATCATTATATATAGAATTATTACGCATCAATTGTAAATAAAAGGGAGAAAATAACACAACAAGAGAACATGGGATGGAGTTAATTTGGTCAGATAAAATACAGGATACCAAATTAAATGTGAATTTCAGATAAACAACAAATAATGTTTTAATATACATAATACTAAACTTACTTATACTTATTTAATTATACTAAAACATCTTTATTGTTTATCTAAAATTTAAATTTAACTTGGAATCCCCTAGGTGGGGTAAATAAAAGATTAAAACATACGAGTTTTATTTTAATTTTTTTGAATAAGCAATATATTCACATTTCAAAAACCAAAAAAATTGATTTATACAATGAAAAGTCTACTTCCCACTTATGTTTCCCATCTTCTCAGTTGCCCCATCTTCTGCAGAAAATGACTGACTTTAGTGTCTAGTAAATCTTACCATAGTTTCAACTTTTTCTAATTTATTAAGAATATACCTATATCTTCATATAGAAACAAAAATTATGATATTTTACTATTTCTAAACTTTTTCAAAATCACTTAGTATGTCATAACAATAAATAAGAGTTGTCAATGAATGGGGTTTTTTTTGTCCTTGTTTGAGAGTATATAGTAAGATTTTGGGGAAGGAGGGAAGACTATTTTATAAACTGTAACTCTATAGCCAATCAACTTTGTAGGCTGACCACATGCAACTTGCTTTTTGTATTCGGACTTTAAAAAATTAATGTCAAAGTCACTTTCAAAGACTTTGGTAGAATTCCACACCTGTCAAAACTTTTAAGAAAAAGAAATTGGACTAGTTATAATGCTAAATTCAGCTGCATGTTTGTACTAAGACAAAATTTGATCCCTTTGCATCTTAGGTGGCCAAAAAAGAATTCAAAGTCATAAACAGAATTATATTCAACTATAGTTTCATAGCACTTATTTTTATACTACTTAACAATTAAAATGGGCTTTTATGTACATTAACTCATTGGCTCCCCCAAACAACCCTGTGCTGAAAAGCAGATACTATTTTCATCATCTTCGTTTCAGTTCAGAAAACTGAGCTTCAGTAGTAGCACATGCAGCTGGGGGCTTGAATCCAAGTCTTCGGATTTGAACCCATATGTTCTTCCCTCTGTCTCACACTAACTCTTTGGTGGTCCTCCTGGTAGGTTCTGACTTTACCTGCCACTTGTAGTTTACACAAACTAGGTCACAGTCATAGGTGAAAATCTGAAGAATCAATAGCACTCTGTTTAAGAATTCATCACAAAGAACTGCCACAACTTGTCTTCTTATGCATAGTAAGGAAAAAAGCATTTTAGAAATCTATATCAATCCATACATTAAAAATACTTTGAATTTGAAAATCATTTTGGTCTGAATCTAAAGTTGGACTATAGTATATATCTTATTTGTGCCTTAAAAGGTAAAGGGAGGATAAATATTTTACAATAAGAAAATGAAATATAATTACTTAATTTAAGATGTTAGAAACTGTCTAACAATTCCTTTTTTTGTTGTTCTTTATGTTACTCCTGACATTTACAAGACTGAACCAAATGTATGAGAATCTCAGTCAGAATGTCAGAAGAACCTGCCTCTCTTAGTTCTCCTTTTCAGTCTCCTCTGTAGGTTCCTTCTCATCTACCCAACATTTAGCACCCAAGTGACACACTTTCTCTTCCACACCATTCCCTTGGTGACTCATCCAGTCCACAGCTTTAAGTACCAACTTTCTGCTTTCAGTTCTCATATTTTAATTTATACCCCCAATCTGGGGAACTCTCCCACATAGTAGACTCATATGGATATCCAACTACTTACTGAGCATGTCCCCTTAGGATATTCAAAAAATTGTTCAAACTTTACATGCCTAAAATTATCATGATTCTAAAATAATGATTTTTCCTTCTAAACCTACTCCTCCCCTACTCCTCCTATACTCTTCCTCATGTCGTCAAATAGCAACTTACTCATTGAATTGCTCCAGTCAATATCTTGGAATTATTCTCTACTTCTTTCCTCTGTACTTAATATCCAATCCATCAGTAAACCCAGATAGGTTCCATCTTGTAACTGCTACCAGAATCCAACTTCTTACCACTTTCTCTGTGAACACCATGCATTGAACCATCCACATTGCTCATCTAAGTTACTGGAATAATCTCCTAACTGGTCTCTCTGCTTTCAACTTTCCCCCTCTAATTGTCTATTCTTAATACATTATTCAAAAGGATCCCTTTAAACCATAAGTCATCTTAGTCCCACCTCTGATCAGAATTTTCCAGTGGATCCCATCTCACTCAAAATAAAGACCAAAGTCCTTACAACAGTCTATAGTCTCACATAATCTGGCCTCCACCACTCCTGTCTTCATCTGTTACTTCTCTTCCCCTGATGTCCTCAGCTACTTAAACTTTCAGATAATCACAAACCATCTTTAATTAGATTAAAATCTACCTAATCCTTGGTCGACTACCATAAACCATAGATATTTTCTAATTTTGATATGTAATATTCCAAAGGAGAAGTGGTTGTTACATTTCTGTTATTTAAGCTTTAATTTATATATACATGGCACTAGTCTAATTATTTTTGACACTTATTTTTTTCAATTTCCTTCTTGTTTTGTATAGATTAGAAGCAATATTACTTCATTATTTCACCTTCCAGTACTGTCATCAAAATTAAGATTCTAGTATTAATATTATTATTTATATACTTTTATGTGTAATATCCAGTTCACTAGGGCAAAAGTAGACTTGGCAACAAGAACTGAACTGATAATCCTACCTACCATATGTGGACATGGCCAGAAAGAAGCCTAACTAATAAACTAACTAATAAAACAGAAATCACAGATGCCTGATTAGGGATGTACTTACATCTGCCAGTTCCTTGATTTGCTTTGCTGACACATCCAATGTGTCAAATCTTTGAAGGCAAGGCAAATGATATAATACATGTGTGGAATAATTACACAGAAGACAAACTGGATTGGTTTTATATTGAGGATCATTCAGACATAAATCCTTTAAGCAAGGCAGCCTGGTTAAGTTCGTGAGCTCCTAAAACACCAGCAAAGATAATGTTCAATTAATTGTGACTGTCATTTCTAAAGGCAGTATTTGAACACTTAAGATCAGCCATACTCTAATGCATTCTAATTATGTGCTTAAATACATTAAAGTGATTTAGATGCCTAAAATGTTTCTCTCTATTGAAAAACAAGCTAAATTCCCGAAGAAAATAGCAACAATAATTAAACAATACGCTATACCACTATGCCTTTTAAATATTTACTAAATCATGTATTCCAGCTGGAACATTGAAGCCAGTGATGCGAGCACATTTGTTCATTAATATGTTGCCCTACACGGCCCCTCTTGCTAATTGCCCCCAGGATACCTGTAGGTCTCTGCTTTCTTCACTCCTATTTCCTATACTTATCACCTAGAAACACTCCTGTTCATCCTCCCTGCTTCCAGATCTGCTCTATTCATTAAAGGCTATGGGATCCCCTGTTCATTACAAACAATCATCATGGAATTCCTGATTTTTGGGTTTTTTTTGTTTTGTTTTTTCCATTAAGTACCTGTTTTACCTATTATGGTCAACTAAAGTCTAACTTTCCTTGAGGGCCTCAGTTCTCTCACAACCTATGGATGAGGAAGGATTGATATGCACTCTCAGACCAATGTTTCTCCTTAACATATTTTTTCCTGATGTTTAAGTCATTATTTATACTTTCCTTTATTTGTCATCTGGCTCTTGATTAACTCTTCCATCCTGCCTCTTCCTGTTTAAACCCTAATATTTTATGATTTAGTCATATTGAACCAGTTGAAGTTTTGGAATGTGCCCAGCCCTATCTTGTCCTTAGACCTTTACCCATGCTGCTCCTTTTGAGTGGCCTGAACTTCACCCCAGTTTCACCTTTTAATCTGTCAGGGCCAAACCCAGTGTCATATTCCCTGGGAGCCTTGTTTCATCCCCCAATGTTGGGATAGATGTTCCTCCTAAGAGCTCTTTTAGCTACTGAGCTTAGTTTTGTTATGGACTTTATCATACCCTATTGCCAATTGCTTGTATCTATAAGCCAAGGGTCTATATGGGCTTTGGCCCCCAATCTGCAAAAAAAGAATGTTATTTACATTTTTAAGTATTGAAAAAACAGAAGAATATGCAGTAGAGGCCACATGTGGCCCACAGAGCCTGAAATACTTTCTATTTGGCTTTTTTTTGTTGTCGTTACAGAAAACGTTTGCTAACCCTGCAATAAACTTGTGGAGAACACGGTTTGTGTCTTGTTTAACATTGTATTCCCAACACTCAGCACTCAGAACACAGCAGGCACTAAATAAATATGTAAAGTAAATTGATTACTTTCAACCAACTTTGAGGATATCCTCATACTTTCTCATTACTAGGATGGTGCCTGAGGTAGGAGGGTACTGTGGTGGGGTCAAACGTGAAAGGATGCAATGCTAGCTAGAAAAATCAGAATCAGGGTTAAGGGAAATCCAAAGGAAGAACCAGGAAGCATTAGTTCTAAAGTTACAGTAAAAAAGAAATGGAAAAGAGAATAGTGAAGTCAGGTTGCTGGAAACAAGAGTAATACAGGTTGAGGTGGTTAATATATTTCCAAACTCTCTCTGGACAAGTGAGAATGTGGCTCACTGGTCTGACCTGAGGCTTGGGCTGAGCCTATGTGGGGAGGAGGACTAAGCAGAGTTGCTCTAAAAGGAAAATTTATGGACAGAGCTGTGCAGAGAATTATTTGGTCAAATTCTGCAGGGGCAAGAAGGTAAACCATTTGGCAGCCTTTGATTACTGGGTTGCTATGTTTCATTGACTATGGTAGATGGTGGGTATAAATGAGCTGGTAGATGGTGGGTATAAACTCTGAATTCCTACACAGAAATCCCCCAACTACATGCCAAATTCAGATGACAGTGGAGTCCATGAAGGCACAAAATCTCACTGAAAATTAGTGCTCTGGTGCCTGGTATGGTTGGAAGGTGGGCACAGAATTTATTCAGTCACCACCAGGATAGGATAGTTATCTTCTTAGGGTAGGAGGAAAGGTTAGAGATAAAAATCTAAGATAATAGTGTTCCAGGAACATTTCTAATATGAAGATAGTAAAAGCTCCTGTGAATCAGGTTCAATGTTTTCGTGACAGTCATAATGCCATAAAAAGCCTTTTTAAATATTATGACACACAATGAATTTTTATAATAATCCTGTTATCACCATTTTTAAAATAAAGATACTGAAATACAGCAGGTCAGTGTAATTAAAGTAATGGTAATAAAATAATAAGAACAATGGATCTGTTGAGTCCTTACTATGTGCTGGTCACTATTCGGGTACTTTACATTGTTATTTCACCTAAACTTCATGTTCCACTGTATTATGCTGCCTCTAGTGTGAGGCAGAGCTAGACCTGAGAGGTCTTTCTGCCTATGCAGCCACGGCTTATAACCACCACAAGGGTACCATGGCTAGCCAGGTAAGATAAACTTCCCTATAGTTTCTTGACAGGGCAATGCCTTATTTTCCTAGAATCCTGCACTTATCTTCTTCAGCCTTATGTCATAATTGCTTCCCTTGCTGTGTTCCAGTCACAGAGGATTTCTAGTTCGTAGAATCTGCCATACCCCTTTCAACCACCTTGAGCCTTCACACATGCTTTAACTTTTAAGCCTGGAAGGGTCTTTGCCTGGGCAACTCCTACTCACGTCTGATATCATTAGCTGCAACATTAGCTCCTCAAGGATGTCTTGTCCTGATATCCCAAACAAGGCTAGGTCTCCCTTTTATATGTTCCCACAGCACTCTGAATTTAACGTTCATAGCTCTCTCTCTGATCTCTTCTGGAATTTTAGCCTATTTTAAGTATAAAAGCTTTATCCACATTTCACATTATTTTCTTGGAATAGATTCCTAAAAGAGGAATTGATAGATTAAAGGATAGAAGCCTGTTTAAAGGACTTGGTACACATTATCTAAATGCTTTCTAGAAAAGTTCTATCATTTTAAATGATTACCAATGTCATATAAATGCCCATCTTATCCTAATCTTTCTAACACAGAGTATCATGTTTATCAAATGTTGACTATATAAAATATTATCAATTACAATTATATCTTCTTTTTTTTTTTTTGAAACCTAGTCTCGCTCTGTTACCCAGGCTGTAGTGCAATGGTGCAATCTCAGCTCACTGCAACCTCCGCCTCCCAGGTTCAAGAGATTCTCCTGCTTCAGCCTCCTGAGTAACTGGGATTATAGGCGCCCACCACCACGCCTGGCTATTTTTTTTTTTTTTTTTTTGGATTTTTAGTAGAAACAAGGTTTCACCATGTTGGCCAGACTGGTCTCGAACTCCTGACCTCAAGTGATCCGCCTGCCTTGGCCTCCCAAAGTGATAGGATTACAGGCATGAGCCACTATGTCCAGCCTTATATCACGTTTTATTTTTCATTTTATTCATTCTTAGTAGGATTGAAAATTATTTTATGAATCTACTAGTCATGTGGAGTTCAATTCTATGAATTATCTGCTCACTTATCCTTTATTCTACTGGGTATCTTAGATTATTTGTTTCTAATTGATTTAAAAGAGCTCTTTTTAAAAGTAAGAATTATTTCAAAGGTTTTTTTGTCTGTTTGTTTTAATTTTATGATGTGTTTACCAGGCTGAAAATTAGAATTTCCATATAGTAAGTATGATTTAAAGATTTAGTGTAGTATCTTAAACTGGCAGAACTAGAAGGGGAAAGATACATGTGTGCATGTGCATGCATGCATGCACACACACACACACACACAATCCTGTTATCTATCTTACTGCCTGTCCCTGTCACAACTGTTACCACCCTCTGAGTGTCTCTGGTTTCTATCATGGCTTATTTTCCACGTTTAATCTGATCACCTATCTGATGGCCTCAATGTTGGTAGAGACAATTTGCCATGGCCCTAAGCATTGCTTCACACTCTTGCTTGTTATGCCAAGATTGTAAGGTATTGACTATTCTTTACCCATTTCTCAGTGTCGTGTGTGCAGATCTTCACCTGGAGGGCCCCACTGGTACTCTAAACTCAACATATCCAGAACCAGACACATTCCCTTCCCCTCACCCCCACAAAACTAGCCATTATTTTTCTGATTTGTATATTTTTTGAGCTTGCTAAGAACTGTAATCACAGATTCATTTCGGACTCTCTAGCTCTTCACATTCTACTAGCTGTGAAATTCTGCAAATTCAACAACCATAATGTCTCTTGCATCTATTTCTTCCTCGTCTTTCCTCCTCCTTCTCTTCTTCTTCTTTTCTTCTTTTTTCTCTTAACACTCCAATTCGTAGTCTCACAATCTCTCATTTAGATTATTCCTGAAATCTCCTGACTGGGTTTTCTTCTTCTAGCTGTTCCAAGTCAATAAACACTAACTCCAGATCACTATCCCTAAAGAACATTTCTGATCATATCACTTTCTTGCTCAAAAATTTTACAGCTCTCTGTTGTCTATAAAATACCGTCTATATTCGAGACCCAATTGACCTTTCTAGTTAACTTCCAATATTGCTATATATACTCTATATTCCAGTCAAATGACAATGCTGGTGTTATTCAAATATACCCCTTGATTTCTCACTTCTCTGTGTTTGTACATATTGTTTTCCCCTTCTTAGAATGCCCACGCCCTACTACCCAGAAGATCCTCCCACCAATGCTTGTTCAAATTCTGTTGACACTTCAAAGTTCTTATCAAATATTTCCTCTTGAATTTCACTAATAGAATTTTGTTTACATATCTTTTTAAGGGACTTAATCTGCCTCATTCTATAGCTTTTTGGTATTTTTATATTTTTGCCTGAGTAGAATAATGCCTACTTTAATACTTATGAACTCAAAGTTATTTCTATAGTAAATTTACCTTTCTTCAATATTTTCTAGAGGATGTGTTCGAATATGCACCTTCAGTCTTACACTGTCAAAATTATAAATGTCACCTTTTAACCAACATTATATGTGATAAATATTAAGTCCCTTTATTTGGTTGTTTCTCTTTCATTCATGTTCTTGACAAATGTTTATTGAGATTTACTACATGTCCAACACTATGTTAAGGGTTGTGGATATAGCAATGAAGAGAACAGGCAAAGTTCCTGTACTCAGAGAGCTGGTATTCTAGTAAGGGATGTGCCAAGAGGAAAAATAAAACAGTGGCACAGTGATAGCGAGTGCTGCAGGTTGGGGAGGGTTGTGAGGGTTTTCCTATTACATCTAAATTGGGAAGGAAAGGTGTCACTTAGAACATAATATTTTGACAAAGACCTGAAATAAACGAGGAAAGGAACCATGCAGGTATATGAGGAAAGAAAATTCCAGCGAGTGCAAAGGCCCTAAGATTACTGTGTGCTAGGTATATTCAGACTAGTGTGGCTGAAACTGGACAAACGAAGGAGAGAGTGGTAGATGCTGTAGTCAAAGCGACAGGTTGGGGGTGGTGGGGTGGCTAGATTAGGTAGTCTTATGGCCCATTATAAGAAATGTCTTCTACTCTGAAAGAGATGAGAAGCCAAGGGAAGGTTTTAAGCAGAAGGGTGATTTTTATCTGACAGATTTTTAAAGGTTCCATAAGGCTTCTGTGTGGAGAACAGATCTATAGTAGGGAAAGAACAAACAGGAAAATTGTTAGGAAGCTTTTTTCCATTAATGCAGGTTAGAGATCACAGTGTCTTGAATCAGCCTGGTAGTGATGCAGGTGGTAAGAAGTGATCAGACTCTGGACATATTCTGAAGGTGCACCCAATTGTACTTGCTGATGGATAGGATGAGGGTATGAAGGAATAATAAGAGTCAAAAATGACTATAAGGATTTTGGCTTAAGTTACTGGAAGAATGGAAACTCCATTTAGAGAGGTGAGGAAGACTGCAGGAGAAGGTCTGGTAGAAGAAAAATTAGTTTGCATTAAGATATGTGTACAGTTCTGGAGAGCTGTCAAGGAAAGTAAAGGTACTAGTTTAGAGTAATCAGTACACAAAGGGTATTTAAAGTCTTAAGGCATGATGAGACTATTTAGAGAATAAATGCAGACAGAAATGAGAAAAGATGTCAGTACTGATCAAGGGAAGTCCATATCTTACATGCTCGGAGAGGATAAAAGAACAGAAACTGAAGAGATTTAGCCAAAAGACTGGAAGAAAACTAAGAGAAAATGGTATCCTAAGAGCCAGGTAAATAGTTATTTGTTTGGTTTCAATAGTGTCAGATCATTAAGGCCAATGTGGTCAGATGACTTTCAAATTTCCTGGAGCATCAGCCCAAAATAATGAACTTATTCCTTAATGGGGGACTTTTTAGTACAGTTTCTGCAACACAATGGTTCATGATTCAGGATGATAAATAAAAATTATTCCACTTAAACATACCTTGAAAGAACATACTTGGTTACCAGAAAGGTTTAATCTTTCCAGTTGTTCATTGGAGTCAAGACATCGACCTTTAAAAAATAAGATGAAAAGAATTAAATTTATTATTTTACCTTCTGTTTATATTCTGTCATACTTCTGAGTTGTACGTAGCCATCATTTCTTGCATATAAACAGACTGATGGTACCATTGTATAATTAGTAATCACTGATTAATGAGTAATATTTTCACAGGTTTCAATATGCTTTGCAAATATATCACAGAAAAAAGCCTAAAAGAAAAAAAAATCTAAGCATATCCTTTTTATATTGATGAAAAATGACTATAGCATTATCTCAGATTCCAAATGAAATAGTACATACCAATGCTATTTATTAGATTTCCAGCAAGGTTGAGATCTTTTAAATTCTTCAAAGTTTGCAAACCCTAAAAATTTAGACAACATACAATTTAGAACAAATAATTAAAATTAACATTTACAAATCATCTCTGATTAATCTGGTTAGTTCTCCAGGTGCTCTGAGCACAGGGTACTTTGTGCATCACGAGCACAGAAGGAAATGAGTGCCTCCAAGAAGCCACCTTTGTTCTCTATACTGGAACTTAGAATTATTGGAGGAGAGAACAGGAAGCGGAGTAGAGAGGAAAAAAAGGAGGAGTAGGAGGAAAAGAATACATCACACAGAGTATATTTATAATCTTAGGCAAGTTATGTAACTTCTCTAAATCTCTTTTTTTTTTAACCTTCAAAGAAAGAATAACAATGCCTTACCTTTTAGGCTTGTAAAGAGTAAAGAAGGTAATGTATACAATATCCTCTGTACCTTATAAAATGCTATATACATGTTAGTTCTTTTTGACAACAATAATTGTACCAGTCATGAATAGTTTGGCCTTTAACCACAATATGATCTTGAACATTGCGGTTTAAACTCTACAGTAGTAATTGGTTTTACATATAGATAATTGAAATTATTATCTTACCTCAATATTTTTAATTGTATTGTGGTTCAGCCAAAGAACCTTCAATTTGATTAATTTCTCTAAATTTTCTATTTTGGAAATTTTATTAAAATATAAATATAGTTTTTCCAAATTTCTACATTCCTGAAGACCTTCAATTTTCTGTAAATGAAAAGGAGACTGAATAGTGTTAGTTTATGTTTTGCTATTAATCCTTCCAATAAAGTAGGTTTCTAAGTATATTTTCTTTTAAATATCATATTTTATTGCAAAATCAATATCCAGCAAAATGAACTGTTTTAAAAGAAAAAAATATATTCCATGTTTTCCACTTAAATACAACTATTTTCAATTTTGCATGTTCTCTTTAAATTTTAATCAACTCTATATCTATTGATATATGGTTATAATTATAATAATATTTATCATATATAATCATATATTCTATATTTCTGTATGGTTATGATTATAATCATATAGAAATGATTATGATTATATGGTTATGATTATAACCATGTAAGCACATCATAATCCTAATGCACATACAATTTTGTGGGACTCTTTTTAAATTAAGACTAAAATGTTTTCATAATCCTTCAAATTATATTTAATAATTATGGAATATTTCATTAAGTTTATAATTGTCTGAAAAATTACCTGATGTATATCATATTTATGTTTCAAATTTTTAGTTACAAATAATGCTGCAACAAGTAGCTTCATGCATATGGTTGTTTTCTGCTATTGAGTTACTTTTCTAGGATAAAATCTTAGACTAGGGACTTCTAAGTCAAAACATATGCCCCGTACATTTCCATGATGGCTCTTGATGTTTTGCAATATTTCTTTTCAAGATAGATGTTAGAATTTCAACACAACCAATAGTGTCTAAGTGGACCAATTTTATTACTAAGTAATACTGGCTATGATTTGATTTGATTACTAAAAAGTAGAATATGTTTATGTTTTAATTCCTTATTTCTGCTTTTCCTTTGCACAAATCAATTTATTTATTTATTGAACTTTTATTTTAAGTTCAGGGGTGCACGTGCAGGTTTGTTATTTAGGTAAATTTCTGTCATGTGGGTTTGTTGTACAGATTACTTTGTCACCCAGGTATTAAGCATAGTACCCGTTAGTTATTTTTCCTGACCCTTCTCCCACCCTCCACCTTCAGTAGGCCCCAGAGTCTGTTGTTCCCCTCTATGTGTCCATACGTTATCATCATTTAGCTCCCACTTCTAAGTGAGAACAGGTGGTATTTGGTTTTCTGTTCCTGTGTTAGTTTGCTAAGGACAATGGCCTCCAGCTCCATCCATGTTCCTGCAAAAGACATTATCTTATTCTTTTTTATGGCTGCATGGTATTCCATGGTGTATACATAGCACAGTTTCTTTATCCAGTCTACTACTGATGGGCATTTAGGTTGATTCCATGTCTTTGCCAGTGAATACTGCTGTAATGAACATACACGTGCATTTGTGTTTATGACAGAATTGTTTATATTACTTTGGTTATATACCCAGTAATGGAATTGCTGGGTTGAATGGTATTTCTGTTTTTAGGTCTTTGAAGAATCACACTGTTTTCCACAATGGTTGAACTAATTTACACTTCTACTAATAGTGTATAAGCATTCCTTTTTCTCCACAACCTTGCCAGCATCTGTTATTTTTTTGACTTTTTAGTAATAGCCATTCTTAGTGTGAGATAGTATCTCATCGTGATTTTGATTTGCATTTCTCTAATGATCAGTTATTTTAAACTTTTTTTCTTATGCTTGTTAGCCACATGTATGTCTTCTTTTGCAAAGTGTCTGTTCATGTCCTTTACCCACTTTTTAATGGGGTTGTTTGTTTTTTCTTGTAAATTTGTTTAGGTTCCTTGTAGAGGCTGGGTATTAGACCTTTGTCAGAGGCACAGTTTGCAAAAATTTTCTCCCGTTCTGTAGATTGTCTGTTTACTCTGTTGATAGTTTCTTTTGCTCTGCAGAAGCTCTTTAGTTTAATTAGATCCCATTTGTCCATTTTTGCTTTTGTTGCAATTGCTTTTGGTGTCAACGTCATGAAATCTTTGCCTGTTCTTATGTCCAGAATGATATTGCCTAGGTGGTGTTCCAGCATTTTTATATTGGGTTTTACATTTAAGTCCTTAATGCATCTTGAGTTTAATTTTGTATATGGTATAAGGAAGAGGTACAGTTTCAATCTTCTGTATATGGCTATCCAGTTATCCCAGCACCATATATTGAATAGATAATCCTTTCCTCATTGCTTGTTTTTGTCATCTTTGTCAAAGATCAGATAGTTTGTGGTCTTATTTCTGGGTTCTTTATTCTGTTCCATTGGTCTATGTGTCTGTTTTGTACCAGTAACTTGCTGTTTTGATTTGATTTGCTTTGATTACTAAAAAGGAGAATACGTTTATGTTTTAATTCCTCGTTTTTATTTTTTCCTTTGTACAAATCAATTTCTATCCTTTGCTCATTTATCTGTCTTAACCCATGCCTTATGCATATATTTCAATGAATTATTTTTCTAAAGCCAAAGAATTCGGAATAAAATATTCTGTGTAAGGTTTTATGTTTACACTTACCTCTATGCAGCACTCAGCAATCCAAAGTTCTTTAAGTTGTAAACAAGGCTCTAACCCTGAAATTTCTTTTATATCTTGAGCAACAATGGTAAGACTAGTTAAATTAGGAAATAATGATAATCCGACTATACGAGGATACCCTAAGAAAAACATCTCCAACTTTGATGTATCTGATCCTTCTTGTCCAACCATCTCATAAGATAAGCCATTGCACAAACACTGTTTTAAAGGAAAGAAATTTGGTCATTACCTATTTTATATAATCAAAAGATTACTTTTACCATTAGAAATTATAAATTGTCAATTGCACTGATGCCATTTTTGTAATCTCACGAGAGAAAGTTATATCACATATATGATTATTCTCTGCTTCCAAAAGTCACTAGGTAGAGGAAATCACTAAGTAACCCTTCCAGCTCTAGAAAGGAGCATAAAAACTTTCCATTTTCTATTGCTGCAAATGTTATAAAAAGAAATTTGACTTCGACTCACCAGTTCTTTAATTATTTCTTCTTGGTTTAGGTTTTCACTTTCAATCATCTTCCGTTAAAAATAGTGATCATAACATTATAACTGTTAAGGAAAATGAAAAAATGAAATAAATATTAAAGTCATTGTCATTCAAAGTTGAAATAGACCTTAACGCTACTAAGGTTGAACCACCCAACTGTAGTTTGAAATCTTCACATAGTACATTACCAAGTATCTGTATAAACTCTGAGGGGGTTTTCTGTTAGGATGTTATTTTTTATTTTAATTTTAAATCTCTCTTTCCATAATTCCTTCCCTTTTGTTGTCAAACCCCTTGGTATAAATTTTTTTCCACACGATGAGCCTTCAATACTTGAAGAAAATGGTCATCTCTCATCTACACTCTTACCTTACTAACAGTTGAAGTTGTTAGTTCTCTCACTATATACTCATGTTTCTCTCATTTGAACAGGCTCTGGTTGTCCTTTGTATTACACTGCGTGTCTAAAAGTGAACACAGTTCTCTAAATATACTTAGACTGCAAAGAGAAGAATCCTTAGGGCTTAGCAACATATTTGGCATAGTAATAAATGTTTATTTAAATAAATACTACAACTTCTCCTTCATTCTAGAGAATATGAACCAATTAATACTCAAGTAGCTTCAATAAAACTTAATCCAACTTTCATAATTTGTAATATTTTCTGAATATTATTCCAGATATATACTATCTAAAAAATATAAGAATCCTGCTTTTAATATAATGACCTGACAAGGAGAGATGTAGAAAATGGTATACAGTATAACCCCTTTCTTTACAATAGCAACTCCCCCATAGGCATGTGTGTATATATGTAAATGCATGTATGTGTATAATTATTGTCAGGAGAAAATATGGAAAGATATATACTAAGTTGTTAATATGAGTTTCCTTAGATGCAGGTGAAAGTTGTTGTGACTAGAATATAAATGTAAAGCTGGATGGGGATAGATCCAGGCAAAAATGGAAAAGAAGAAATTATACTTTTTAAAAAGCATGTTTAGAATTGCCTAGTTTGAGTGTATAGACATTTATTATTTCTACCATGGGTACACATTTGGACTGTTTCCAGTTGGGGGTTAAATAGTGCTTCTCTGAACATTTTGTCATACAGGTCATAGCTACAAATTTCTTTGGGATTTCTACCTAAAAGTGGAATGAGAAACAAACAACTATTGTTATTTGCAACATGAGTGAGTTTCACATAAACAAATGCTGAACAAGAGACACGCAATGAGTAATACTGTATGACTCAATTCATGTAAGATAAACAAACTATAGTATTAGAAGTTAGGATATTGGCTACCTTTCAGGGAAGAGCAACTAAGAGGAGGCAAAAGAGGGGCTTCTAGAGTGCTCATAATGATGTATTTTTTGATCTAGGTGCTGGTTATGTTCAATTTGAAAATAAAGTTAGATACCTAAGATGTGTGTGATTTCTGTATGTATGTTATACTTTAATGAAATTCTACCTAAATTTTGATTTTAAAGGCATTTATATGCTCATTTATATTCATTTATGCAAAATTATGTACATGTGCTGGCATATACATAAATTAAAATGTTAAGAAAAAAAGATGATGATTTGAGTCCGTGTATTGACCTATCTTCCCTCCCCAAATCCCACTAGAATGACTACAGAAATACGAAAACAAGAAAAGAATATAGCAGTGCTACAAAAAGAGCAATGATTGCCAGAAATATTGAGAAAGGTCTTTAAAAATGACAGAGACAACATCAGATTGAGAAAAAAAGCCCATCAACACAAACCAGAGTCTGTTCTCACACTGCTAATAAAGACATGCCCAAGGCTGGGTAATTTATAAAGGAAAGAGCTTTAATTGACCCACAGTTTCACATGGCTGGGGAGGTCTCAGGAAACTTATAATTATGGCAGAAGGGGAAGCAAACCATCCTTCTTCACAAGGCAGCAAGAGGCGGGATGAGAGCTGAGTGAAGGGGGAAGCCCCTTGTAGAACCATGAGATCTTGTGAGAATTCACTGTCACAAGAAAACATGGGGGAAAGTGCCCCCATGATTCAATTATCTCTCCCTAGTCTCACCCTTGAAATGTGGGGATTATTACAATTCAAGATGAAATTTTGGGTGGGGGCACAGCCAAACCATATTACAGACCAAAATTTAAGGTACCAGGGAAAGAAGTTTCACAAAACGATTCTTAAAAATCTTCAAATTGAGAGCAGAAGTGGTTGGGAAAGGGGTAGCTGTGTATTATATATAAGGGACCAAATCAAAGGAGTTTGAGAAACGTACCAGAAAATTGCACACAGTCTGTATTTGTACTCATGCTTTGTAAATTGAGGACATTGCCCTACCATGCTGAATGCTATGGTTTAAATGTGTCCCCTTCAAACTTCAGGTGTTGCCAATATGATAGTATTAAGAGCTGGGCCCTTAAGAGGTAATTTGGTCATGAGGGTTCCTCCCCTTCCAAATGGCATTAGGTGCCCATTAGCTGCCCATTTAAAGGGCTTGATGGAGAAAGTTCATCCCTTTTTTGCCCTTCTGACTTGGCCCTGTGAGTACATACTGTTCCTTCCCTCCAGAAGAGGTAGACTTCAAGACATCATCTTGGAAGCAGACACCAGATGCTAATGCCTTGATACTGGACTTTCTAGCCTCTAGAATTGTGAGAAATAAATTTGTGTTGTTTTTAAATTGCTCAGTTTCAGGTATTTTATTATAGCAGCACAAAATAGACTAAGACACTGAGTCAAGAAGGAGGGACGGGACCCCAGCTAGCACCACAAAGAAAAACACAGTCAGTAAATTATCCTAATACATTGGACTCTGTTCATTCATTCACTCATTGTTAATATTCATATTGAAGGCATAAGACAGAACCCCAGACAGAGAATGACAGGGGTGGGAGGAAAGAGAAGATCAAGACCTTATCAGATGATAATGTGGAATCTGGGCAAAGAAATGAAGGATATAAGGGAGTGTGAGTGTGAGCCATGTGGCAATGTAGAGAAAATGCATACAGGCGAAGGAAACAGCAAATGAAAAAAAAAAAAAAAAAAGTTGGGGCGAGGGGCAGTGAGAGAGTATACGTGGCATATTTGCAGAATAGCAAGGAAAATTATGTGTCTGGAGTACATTGAGAGAAATAAATAATGGTAGGATGTGAGGTCAAAGAGTTATTTCAGGGTCAAATCATGTGCTATCTTGTAGACCTTTATGAGGATTTTGGATTTTATTATGGTAAGATGAAAAGCTATATGGGGATTTTGAGTGGAAGAGTAACATGAACTGTCATAAGTATTAAAAAGATCACTCTGGCTGCTATGTTTAAAATAGATTGTAGGGTTTGGAGCAAAAGCAGGGAGACTAGTTAATGGGCAGTTGTAATAATATAAGTGGGAGAGGATGGTGATTGGAATAGGGTGGTGGTAGTGGCGGTGGTGACAGTGGTCAGATGATGGGTCTATATTGAAGGAAATGCTGTGCATTCCTTCCCTGCTTTCTATTGGCAATTGTGTCTTTATTCCATTCTTAGACAACCTCAGGATATTACAGCATAGGCTGCGAGAGAAGCCAGTCAAGAAAGCAACCTGAAAGAATTTGGAAGCTCCATCAAAGGCCCACACATAGATGCAGGCCACAGTCTTACCTCTCCAGATTTATCTGAATGGTGCACCAAGTTAAAAAAGTGTTTTGCAGCACCTCTACTCATGGGAAGAGAAACCCTTTTATACTGGATTAAAGTCTGTGATTACCAAAGGATAGCCTAGCTGCCCACCACGACACAAAGGACAAAGGCTTCCCTTCAACGCTCCAAATTCACCAAATGGTGTTCTAAGTTATCTTGCCTTTGTCCAAGATATCTATTGTAGAAGGAATTAAATCATTCTCTTTGTTATATTCAAAATGATCACATACACTAGGACCTAATTTTGGACTTTCTAATCTGTGTTTTTCCTTAGCTCTATCTATTCCTGCACCAGTATCTGTTTTTGTTTGTTTGTTTGTTTGTTTTTTAAGATGGAGTCTTGCTCTGTCGCCCAGACTGGAGTGCAGTGGCGCGATCACGGTTCACCCTTAGCTTCACCTCCAGGTTCACGCCATTCTCCTGCCTCAGCCTCCAGAGTAGCTGGGACCACAGGTGCCCGCCACCACGCCCAGCTAATTTTTTTTTTGTATTTTTAGTAGAGTCGGGGTTTCACAGTATTAGCCAGGATGGTCTCCATCTCCTGACCTCGTGATCCGCCCACCTCGGCTTCCTAAAGTGCTGGGAGGCGTGAGCCACCACACCCTGCCATATCTTTTAATTACTGTGATTTATATTGAAAATTCCCACCTCATGTTCTTTTTTGGCAGTTTCCTGGATATTCTTCCATGTTTTTTTCCAAATAAAATATATGATTATTTTGTATTTAGTTTTTAAAAATTCTGTTGGGATTTTGATTGAGGTTGCATTGTAAAGATTAATTAGGGAGAACTTCCATATTACAGTTTTGAGTAATCCTCAAGAACAAGGTATAGCTCTCCATTTATTTAAGGAGACTACTTTTCCTTGGAAGAAACATATGCCCATTTGGGATACAAATCTTACCTCTCACTTCAACTTATTTTCTCTTCATCAATGCCCTTATTTAGCAGAAAATCTTATTCTAATTCAACAGCTAATTAGAAAAATACAATTTAATTATAAAACCCCAAATTCTATAAGTTGCATAACTATTTCTGAATTACAAAGATGCTAGACCTTCCTGGTACTTACAAGTCTTGTATGCTTTCTCCAGTCACAAATGGACTCAAGGGTTCCAGATGAAGTTACTGAATTCATCAAGAGGTGAATGTCCTGTTGGCCAGCTTGTAACCACTCTCCTGCTCTTTGAAGCTCTTTCAGGGCCGGCCCATTTAAGAGGCTAAAGGTCTTCTCTGGTTCCCCCACAAAACCAGAAGCCACCAGGAACTTCTATAGCTTTTACACCTCAAACTGCATGTCTTGGATTAATCTTTCCACTTTGGATTGCTGCTGGAAAATTTCACCTAACCAGCATGGAGTTGAAGTCACTACAAATGTATGACCTCTAACTTCAGTTAGATCTTCAGCAACAAGTGTTTTATATTTTCTTCTCCTAGGAGAGTGGGACTAGAGACTCGAGATTCATGACACTACTGACTATTCTAAACTTTCACCACTCTTTTCAAGGTCTTTCTCTCTGTCTCAATAGATGATCTTGACCCCATTTTCATAGAGAACAGTGGTGCCATCAAATGTGTGTTTCTTATTTCCTTCCCCTCAAACATGTATTTTTCTTTTCCTTCTGACTCCTGTCTTAGTAGGTGTTCTTCCTTTTGTCCAAAACAAATCCCTTTTCCTATGTATTGATCCTGTCCTTATCTGTCTCTTTCAGAATACTGCTGTCAAATTTTCCTCTTTCATTTATTCCCAAATTTCCTTCTCAAGGATCTCTTTTATTTCTGTATATAAATATTAGGTCTTTCCTATATTAAAAAGTCTCTCCTATGTTCTTCTATAAATAGCTGTTTTTAGATACCTTTATGGTAAACCTTTTAGATAATCATTAGCAACACGTCACTACCTGCATTCAGTCCTGTATTCACTGCCGTCTAGACTGAGGACACCTCAAGACACTACAGCATGTTTTCACCAAGGTCAACAATAACCTTCTAATTGCCAAAGACAGTGGACATGTTTCAGTTCTCAACTTGACCCTGACATGGCATATGACAATGCTGATGACTCTCTCCTTTAGGTTTTCTTCTTTGGTTCAACTTTTCTCCTTGGCTTCTCTCTACTTGTTATTTCAAAGCTACTTTGTGCTTTTCTTTTCCCCTTTTTTTTTTGAGATGGAGTCTCACTCTGTCGCCTAGGCTGGAGTGCAGTGGCACAATCTTGGCTCAATCCAACCTCTGCCTCCCGAGTTCAAGTGATTCTTCTGCCTCAGCCTCCCAAGTAGCTGGGACTACAGGCGCGTGCCACCACGCCTGGCTAATTTTTGTATTTTTAGTAGAGACGGGGTTTCACCATATTGGCCAGGCTAATCTCGAACTCCTGACCTTGTGATCCACCCGCCTCGGCTTCCCAAAGTGCTGGGATCACAGGTGTGAGCCACTGCACCCAGCCTACTTTGTGCTTTTCAAACCAATTATTTTCTTCATGGTGAAAAATCCTTCTTTTCTGTGCAAAAAAAAAGAAAAAAAATCCAACTGCCCACATGAAAAAGCTCCATCTGAACGTGCCAAAGGCATCTCAAATTCAGTGTGTTACTGTGTTCAAAACTGAACTCATTATATTTTCCAACCAGCCTCCTTCTCCTAATGTATGCCTTCTCTTGAAAAATAACACCACCATTCTTCTATTGGTTGAGCTATTATCCTCAACCAATCTTTGACTCTATCCCGCTAGGTTCATTCACTCATTAAATCCTTCTGCACATACCTCTTAAAAGTCTGACCACATTTTTTTCCTTCTCCTCATTCCAACTGCTTCTGTCTTGGTTCAGGCCCTCATTACCTCACCTTAACTGGATGTCCTCCCTGTAGTCTGTCTTCCCTCAAGTCCATCCTCTGCACTACTGTGACAGCCTCCTGAACGGTAAATCTGCTCATGCTTTACCCCTTTGGAAGCTATTCATGGTTTCCATGCTCTGACTCCTGCCTACCTCACATGCTCATCAACCACAGCCTCCACAGAGGACCCTAGGTTCAGGCCACAACTATCGTTCTCTGGAACTGAATGGGATGTTTCTGTACTTTGGCATGGGCTGTTTCCTCTCCCTAAAATGTCCTTTTCCCTTGGCTGTATGGCATACTCCATACTTCCCTAAAGATTTAAATCAACACTCTTCTCTCTGAAGACTTTCATTCTCTCTGGTAGTATTATAAGCATTCTCTTTCTTGTGATTCTGGTTAAGGCTTGCACATACTCTACGTATAGCACTTGTCACACTGTAAAGCAGTGTTTACGGGCCTGTCTTCCCTACTAGGTTACATGTTCATTGAGGGCAGAAACTATGAACCTATCACAACTTCACTGCCTGGCACATGCTAGGTGTTAAAAAAAAAAATTGTTTAATGGGTTAATTGTCATGCCACAGGCATATGGTATAATTTAAAGACATAATTGTTCTCCATGACCAGAGTACAATGATAGAGTATAAAGGACCATGTTTCTGTCTGCCATGAGCGTTGGTTAGGGTGTTATTCTGAGAAAACTCTTTTTTTTTTCTGCCCAGTAGAAGTCCTGTATGGGTCAAATTATTTCCTCGTTTGGGTATAAAAGGATCAGAATCCAACAGTTATCACTGACGGTCTAAATAAACCCCCTACACTCTCTAGACGAGCAGTGTCAGGTTTGGTCAGGGAGCATTTGGTTCTCCCAGCCCAGAACCTTAACTGGTGCAGTAAAGGCTGCGTAGCTGGCTGTAGGCCACCCTCCCTTTCCTTCTCTTGAACTTTGTTCTGGTACCCTGACTGCCTCAATAAAGCCACCTCACTGTCTTTCACCATTATCATCACCATTGCACCATTACGGAGTTCCCTTGACCTCAACTTTGCTTCACTGGCGTCTTCCTCTTGGTATGGCTTGGAAGGAAAAAGGGGGGATCAAAGACTCCCGGGGCCCTGCTTACAGGTGATGTATGCCCGAAGGCCACCAGGTGACGGATTCTGACCTTATCAAGAGAGAGGATGGATTCCAGGGCAATCCGATTCAAGTCAGAGTCCACTCTGACTTCCCAATCCCTGTCTTGCAGCAGCAGGCAGGAAACCCTCTCCCGCCCCAGGCCTGGTGTGTACAGACTGCCTGTGGCGGTTGCCTCGGTAACCGGCTCTCCACCTCCGGCGACCTCCGGGTGGGGAGGGGGATAAAAGGGGCGGGGAAAGCGGAGGCTGACCCGGGTCTGCATCACGTGGTGGCAGCCTCCAACCAATCAGCGGAAGCAGGGGTCCAACCGGAAGACCCCCTGCTCGGGCTCCAGGGGAAACAGCTGGAGCCTCTCCCTCGCAGGCTTCTCTGTAACCGCGCTTATGTTTTCACGCGTTTTCGCCAGTTCGCGGAACGTGACTGAAAGCAACGCGTTATGGGCAAGGTGGCGCAGACCTATTCCTTGGGTCCTCCAGTCTCGCTCTCTCTCACTGAATATCTTTGACTCTCGGGTCCTGGAAACCCGGAGCCTCTCTGACCTTGAGCCCCGAGGGCGTGGCGCTGTGATGTCACAAGGTGGCGTGACAGCCGAGACGAGCCCCGACCCCCAGCGCGGCATCCTTCCCGCGGCCAAAGGTGGCTGACCGCAGCCGGAAGCCGCTGTGCGCCCGGCGAGCCGCGTGGAAGGACGGCGCCGGCAAACGAACGCCCAGTGCGGTCCGGAGAAGAGAGGGACCTTCCAAGGGTCTTCTCGTCTTTCTCGGACAGGCTTTTGAGTGCCTTTTAAGCATTCCAAAATGTTCAGGAGACAACAGTTATTTACAAAATAAAGTAGAATTAAAAGGGGGGAAAGGGGAGACTTTTCAGAGTGGGCAGAGAGGCTGAGAAATGAACTTAGTAAAAGGCAAACCAAAGCAACTGCAGGTCTCATGTCGTTCTCTAGATCTGCGCTGTCCAGTAGGATAAGCCGCTAACCACAGACTGGCCCACGATCGCTTGAAATGTGGCTAGTCCAAATTGACATGTGCTGTAAGGTACGCATTGTATTTTGAAGGCTTAGTATGAAAAAAAAAAAAAAAACTCGTTATTAATCTTCATATTGATTATATGTTGAAATATTTTTGATACTTTGGGTTAAATAAAAAATATTGTTAAAATTATTGTTTCTATTTTGAAAATGAGGCTGTTAGAAAAATTTTTAATTGCATGTATGACTTGAATTATGTTTCTTTTGGACAGTGTTGCTCTCTTTTATGCGGTTCAGTCGGTTTGTGTAGAATAGTGATGTTCAGTTAATGCAAAATATTGTCTGTAGTGCTCTTTTCTGTCACCAGATGGCCACCTCATTAAATAGACTATAATTCTGAACTGCTTTCCCAAGAAAAAGTTCAGATTTTAGAAATATTCTCATTTAACAATTGTCAACAATTTCAGCATATTTACCCTTATTCAGTTAACTTTATCTGTAACATAGACCGTTCGTAAAGATACATAAACATAGAAAAATTAACTGGTTTCCCCTCTACATTCTTATTTCACAGAAAATTGTTTCTGTCATTAATAGATAATTAGAAATAAGCTAATTAAAATTATTTGTGGCTTAAGGGTTTCAAACTAATGCCAGAAAAGTCAGATTCATAGTTTTTACTTTTACTATTATCTTCTCTGAAATGTAGTTGAATAAGGTGACCTGCTTTGGGAGAATTTTCTTCATAAAGACGAATTAGAACATAATAGTTGAGATTTCTACAATTTTAGACATAGAAATTTGATCAGAAACCAGTTGAGTGTATTATCTACACTGTTTCTTATTTCGAGGGGTCCAGCTCTTGGATGAAAGTATAGACATTATCAAAGAATATTTTTAGAAATCTACTGGGATTTTCCTGAGCAGTAAAAGACTAGGAGAGAGCTAACAGTTTTCTTTACATTATATAAACAAGTAATTTTAAGATTGTTATTATTCTAGGTAAAGTTCAAGGATTTGGCCGGTCAGCAATTGAGTCTGAGTTCTTGTATAACTGTAGACTTAATAACCATTGGTGACTTGCCAAAAGAAAGCCTTTGTCCACAGGGTAAGTCTTAAAAGAATCGCCTGTTGTTCACATATTCGAAATGTTATTTGATGCAAAAGATGCTTACAGTTAACAGCCATAGAAGCAATGCAAAAAGAGTGATCATTTTTGTTAATCTCCTTTTGTCACTTTAAAGTAGTTTTATCATAAGGTTTTATGTCTGAACAAAAAACGATGGAAACTGAAACTACTAAAGAGTCAAGCAAATTAAGTAATCATCTGATTGAAATAAGACTTCATTTCATTCACCTCTGATCATACTCCTAGACAAAAGCCAAGCCATATTAATTTAAATCTGTTTATTTATGGTAAAGGCATATTGAAGCTAAAAACAATTGGAAAGAGATATTATACCACTAGTTATAGCAAATTTACTATATCATATCCTGAATTAAAGAATCACTTATTTTAACGAAATAGAGGTGACTTTGCAGACCCAAATAAGAAAATCTTGAATTACATAGTTATTTGTTAATTATAACCTTTTAAATAGATTGTTAAATTTGTTTTTCAAAACAGCCCTATCCTTATTGGTAGAGAACTATGGAGAAATCTAATTTCAATTCTCCCTTTTAATAGTGCCTTTACTTCCAGAGAACCAAGTCTGGAGGTTTTAAATGCTAATTCAATTTTTATATTTGTGTAGACATTTGATCCTTATGTAAATGAGTCCTTTCCAGCTAATGATTTTATCTGTAAAATTTTACTGTTTCACATTTAAATTTGATATATCATAAAAATCACAAATGCAGCACTACTTAGGGTTTACTTTGGCACTGGAAGAAATAATTATGTGGTGCTTATAAAGTCATCAACGGAGCCCCTGTTGTTATTGATGCCTAGCAGCAAATATGTATTAAGATCCAATTAAAAGTTAGGGGTTGTTCTGAAGTAAAGTTTTAATTAGACCAACAGAATGCTATTTCTACTGGGTCTATCTAAAAATGCTAAATAGCCTTTGTCCCTGATTTGCTGATATATAATTAATGGACAAGCTTTTCTTAAAAGGCAGCCAGAATGGAATTTTAAGAAGGCATTTTGGCTGTTTCAGATACATTTGTATTTAGCTGTAAGGCAACAAATTGAGGATAATAAATTTAAGCGAGGATGGTAGTCTTAATTCCTTGGAGAGCTCACCGGTTCTTTGTGTCGGAGAAGTCTTTCCTCTCTTCCTCTTTTACTTTCTCTCCTTTAGACCTTAGGCTTATAACGTTGATTATATTTCTCAGGTTGAAGCACATCATCATCACCGGTCTATACAAGAGCGTTCTCTTATTTCTTCTCCAGTTTTTTTTATCCAGCCCCCACCCTTATCCCAACCATATTTAATGTTTCTTACATACTTTTAGTTATGTATTTATCTTTGAAAATCAGGCAGTGTTATTTGTGTGTCTATTTTTAATTTTCATAAGTGGTATCACGCTATAAATTTTTTTCTGATCCTTTTTTATTCCATGCTATTTTAAGATCTATCCATGTTTTTATATATTCATCTAGTTCATAGATTCCTATTGTCAGCTATGAGAGCTAGCTGGGATGCCAGTAGGAATATAGCACATTTTCCACTGTGTACTCTAGCTCCGTGTCTCTGTTGCTGGAGGTGAAGGGTAGAGCTAAATGGAGGGAATAAGTGGAAGCAGAATGCCACAGGACTGATTACCTTTAGATGGCTCTAGAAAGTAATCTTCAGGGTGTTTTGTTTTTGTTTTTGTTTTGTTTTGTTTTGTTGGCGTGCAAGAATGGTGTGTATGTTGAAAGGTTGTCAAATCATTAGTTAGGGTCTCCTGAGAAGTAGATAAGATTAGATTTGCAAAAGATATAGTGGGCAAAGAAGCAGAAGGTAGGAAGAGTCTTCAGACCACAGTGCAAATCTGATAGCTGAGAAAGGAGAGAAGGAAGGAAGGATTGGATAGAGAGAACCTCAGACTATGGTGCAGTTCAAAGAAATGTTCTGCCAGGTTGGTGGGGAGCCCTTGAGCCAAAGTCACCTGTTGGAGGAGTTCTGCATCTAACTTGTATTGTGTTTCCTTAGTGTCCATTGTCAGTCACTGAATGCTTTGCTCTGCTCCCTGACACATTGGAAGCTGTCCCAGAGATCTTCCCTGTACAGATCAAAGCAAAGAGTTTGCCTTTTGATTCACGGGAGCAATATATGTGGAGGCTATATTTTCTGTTTTCTGTGCAGTGCTTTGTTTTAGGGGAAGGAATTAGTGAATCGATATGATGAGATAGATGGATTAGTCAGTTGTCATTAGGAAATGTAGCAAAAGAAATATGCATCCAGGTTAGTATATTCTGTCTGACAGTTGACCTGTGGATGATGAGCAGCAAACAGGTCATTACAAATATGGAAAAGTTTGAACAAGTGCTTCTTCAAATAAAAAAAAAAATGAAGGCCATAATTAGAAATAAAGTGTAACTTATGGAGGAAGAATACGTTTTTAAGACAGGCAACAGTTGGGATAGATGAAGTTTGGTTTAAGTAATAAATGCACTATCCTGTGAGGGAATCAAACAGTTTAACAATATATTGGCATCTTGGGAAGGGACTAGGAGCATTATACAATTAATTATGATCATTTTAAGCCTGGGCAACATAGTGACATCCTATCTCTAACAAAATGAAATACAAAAATGAGCCAGGTATGTTTGCACGTGCCTGTGGTCCCAGCTACTCAGGAAGGCTGAGGCGGGTGGATCACTTGAGCCCAGGAGTTTGAGGTTACAGTGAGCTGTGATTATGCCACTGCACTTCAGCCTGAGCAACAAAGCAATACCCTGTTTCTAAAAAACAAACAAACAAAACAATAATCATCTTAAAGGAGCATTTGGGAGTTGAGAAGGAGTATGTTTTATTCCATTTGAGTTGCTATAACAAAATATCATAACTGGGTAGCTTATAAACAACAGACATTTTCTCACACTTCTGGAGGCTGGGCAGTCCAAAATCAGAATGCCAGCCTGGTCACAGATTCTTGTGAGGGCCCTCTCCTGAGTTGCAGACTGCTGACTTCTTTCTGTGTTTTCATCTAGGAGAAAGGGTAAATGTGCTCCTTTGGGCCACTTTTATGAGGGCACTAATCCCTGTGGAAGGTTCTGCCCTCATGATCTAATTGCCTCCCCAAACACCCCACCTTATAATCACCTGGGGGGTTAGTATTGCAACGTATGAATTTGGGGGAGACACAAATATTCAGCCCATAGCATTCCACCCCTGACCCTCCAAAATTTATGTCCTTCTTACATGCAAAATACATTCATTCCATCCCCAAAACCCCCAGAGTCTTAACTCACTCCAGCATCAATTTAAATCTAAAGTCCAGAGACTCATTTAAGTATCTAAATCAGAGATGGGTGAGACTTAAGGTATATTTCATCCTGAGACAAATTTCTCTCCAGTTGTGAATCTGTTAAATCAAGTAAGCTATGTGCTTTCAAAATGTAACAAGACGGACTAGAATAGATGTTCCCATTGCAAAAGTGAGAAATATGAATGAAGAAATAGGCCCCAAGTTCAAAACCCAACAGGGCAAACAACATTAAGTCTCAAGGGTTGAGAATAATGGAGGCAGGAGTTGGGCACTTGAGAATTAAGATGGCCCAGCCCCATGGCTTTGTTGGACACTGCCCATGCTGTAGCTCTCATGATTGGAATCACTTGCCTGCTGCTTTCCCAGGCCAGAGTTGCACATCGGTGGCTCTACCAATCTGGGGTTCTAGGGTACCCTAACATCTCCTCTGGGCATTGCCATAGTGGGAGCTTTTTGTGTATTTTTGGAGGCCCTCAGTCTAGAGCTCTTGACAACTAACCCATCCATTCAGCAACTGCGAAATTGTATTCTCAGTGTAAGTGCACCTTTGTCAGGAAAATGTGGCATTCTTAATGAGGTTCTAATGGCTAGGAATGGGGAAGGATGAATAGGGAATAATAGGAAAGGAAGCGTAAAGAACACTATTTGCCTAGAGCAGCGATTGCGTGGCCCTTGAAGTCAAATCTAACCTGCCACCTGATTTTTAACAAAGTTTTTATTGGAACACAGCCACATCCATTTGTTTGCACATTTTAATGGCAGAGTTAAGTAGTTGCATAACAGAAACCATATTGCCTGCAAAGCCTAATGTTTATTGTCTGGACCTTTAGAGAAAGTTTGCCAACCCTAGATCTAAAGCAGCGCAGAATGCAGAAAACCAGTAGCCAATTTATGAGCTTTAGCTAGGAATGTCCACAGCTAAAGGCTTAAAGGGCCAGCATTCAGGGTGGTTCCCCAGTCCGAATATGTTATTCTTCTACTCAACAAATACTTCCCACTTACAATTTTAGACTATGTAAATATAGCAGTGAACAAATAAACAATTCTTGGAGTTTCATTTTATTGAAGGACCTTCAATTCCAAACTTCTTTTTCAATCCTGTTATCACTAGCTTCCAGATTAAAGGTACTCAGACAGAAAGCTGAGGCCTCGTGATCTAATCACCTCCCCAAACACCCCACCTGAGGTGAGGTCACACACATGCTTATCATGCCAAGTGAGGGGAGGAAAGATCTGGTGGGAGGAGCCTTTAGGTTTCCCATGTGGGAGAGCAGCAAAGGGACAGATAATTACCAAAGGGAAATTGGGTACTACACTGGGTTGAATAGTATCTCCCCAAAATATATATCCACCTGGAACTCCAGAATGTTACCATATTTGGAAATAGGGTATTTAAAGATGTAATCCATCGAGATGAGGTGATCCTAGATTAAGGTGGGCCCTAAATCCAATGACTGGTGTCTTTGTAAGAAGGCAGTGTGAAGACACAGACCGCAGAGGGAAGAAGGTCACGTGATGACAAGAGGCAGAGATTTGGACTGATGGTAACTGCAAGCCAAAGAATACTAAGGATTGCCAGTCACCACCAGAAGTTGAAAGAGGCTAAGAAGGATTCTTCCTGAGAGCCTTCAGAAGGAGCATGGCCTGCCAACACCTTGATTTTGAATTTCTAGCCTCCTGAGCTATGAGAAAATAAATTTCTGTTGTTTTAAATCCCAGTTTGCAGTAATTTGTTATAGCAGCCCTAGGAAATGATTACAGGTACTGTTAGGGAGGGGAAAGTATTTTACCCCAAATTATACATACATCAAGTGATCCAGAACAGGACTTGACAACCAAAAAGCTAGAAATAAGATTCGAGTTGAGGGACAAAGCCAAGAATTTGGAGAATTGGGCAGTGACAAGAAAAGGGGGAAGTGCAGGTCAGGAAAAGCGAGAAGGGTGTCGGCAGTTGCCACAAACGGCCATTGGGCAGAGGTAGGGAATGTCGAGAAAAGGATTCTTGAATGGTACTACACATTTTCATGCCTTATCTTATTTACACTTAATGTATGTATTGCCATTATTCCTATTTTACAAACAGGGAAACTAAGTAACTTGCACAAGGTCATGCCAATAGTGGCAGAGTAGAGTTCAGGCCTTCTGACTTGAAAGCCAGACTCTCAACCAGAAAATATTTGACTGCTTCCAATGAATAAGTCTGTTTGCCACTTTTTGACCTCAGGATATTGTAAAGACTCCCCTGTAGGATTCTTCCTTCTAATTTAATAAGTTGCAGCATCTGTTTAACAGTTGCTAAAAATCAGATAATAGGAACCATAGATTTTTAGTATAAGGAAAGGTTGCAGAATTAGGATGTAAGCAGGACTAGAGAATCTGTGGCATTTTTAAAACATCAAATTGATGAGGAACAATTCCAATTTAGGCTCTCTAAGTCAGGGCCCTGATAACCTGGAAAGCACCTTTGTAGAAATGAAAAATGTCTGGAAATGCACAGCTTATGGACAGCACCTCTGAGCAAAGGAAAGGAGACTCCTCCTGACAAAGATCAGGGTGCATGAAGAGGGAGCGCTGGATGCAGGTTAGTGGGCCCCCTTTGCCAGTGCCCTTTTACAGTATTCAGACTCTACTCCATGGGCTGTAGTCCTGTCCAACGTGAAATAGAGGAAGGTGACTACTGCTAACTACTGCAGGGCTCATTAGGGCTTCTGACAACCTAAGAAGAACGTGTATGGGAAAGCCTTTGAGTAGTACAGTTTAGGCCAGAGGTAGCCCCAGAATTCACAGGGCTTTCCACATGGACTGTTTAGGTGGGATTTAAGACTGGCAGAAGGAAGGAGTAAGGTTTGGGAGGCTGGCATCTATGACAACGAAGCTGACCAGCTTCTTTTGGCTCTAATGGCACCTTTCATGCTTTCTCTTTCCATAAATGTAATATTTTTTATCCATGAATGTGTATGCTATATATATACCTTGATATACATATTCTTTAATAAAATAGTCAAAAAAAATGTGAGCGTTCTTCTACATCAGTCTAGATTTATTTTGTTTTTCTCATTTCCAGCTTCTAATAGTTAAGTAGCTCCTGTCACTTCACAGTTTTAACTAATAAGTAGAAGAGTAAACACAATCTGAAATCATTTTTACAGTGATATATGTGGCTCTCAGATGCTCTTCTTTCTTGTTTGTCTGGCATTTACCCAGAGGGAAAGGAGTGGGGATAGTTACAATGGCCGTGGGGGCTGAACTTCCACTTGTAGGTCCCTCTTTCTACTCCTTGGCTGGCCAAACTTTTCTGCCCACCTCTGGCATAAGATTAAGTAGTATTAACCCACAATCCTTACACACCCTTACTACCCATTGACTTTCTTAGTCTCTATCCCAACTAGTCCAGCTCATGTACTTCTCTCTGTTCTTACCACCACTGTCTTAGTTCAGGATGCAACATCTTTTGCAACTGCCTTTAAACTATTTGCAAAAGCCACTAATCTCTTCCCACTAGATTACCATTATTTCCTAAAAACCAAATCTGATAAAGACATGCTTTAATATACCTCTATTGGTATATTATTGCACATAGTATACTATCAAATATAGAACGTAATTATTTGCATGTTCATTCTTTTGTACATTCATTCATTTAGCAAATATTTAGTGAACTTCTATGCATGCCAAGCACTATTCTAGGCACTAGGAATACAGCAGTAAACAGGTAAAAATGTCTGTTTTTATGTAATATACATTCTAATGGAGAGATGATAATAAATTATATGTAGCAAGCTGGATAATGATAAGTGCTAAAAACAAAAGTAAAGCAGAGAAAGATAGGAAGTGTGTCTATGTTTGTGTAACTTTAAATTGGATGTCCAGGAGGAAAGGCCACAATCAGGAGATGATACTTGAGTAATAACTGGGAAGAGGTTAAGTATGAGCCATAATGATATCTGAGGGAAGAGCAGACAGGAAGAAGGAAAAGCAAGTGCAAAACCTCTGTAACAGAATAGAGAACACATAAATAAACCCAAATACTTACAGCCAACTGATCTTCAACAAAGCCAGCAAAAACATAAAGTGGGGAAAGGACACCCTTTTCAACACATGGTGCTGGGATAATTGGCTAGCCACATGTAGGAGTATTAAACTGGGTCCTCATCTTTCACCTTATACAAAAACCAACTCAAGATGGATTAAGGACTTAAACCTAAGCCCTGAAACTATAAAAATTCTAGAAGATAACATTGGAAAAACACATCTAGACATTGGCTTGGGCAAAGGATTTCATGACCAAGAACCCAAAAGCAAAGGTAATAAAAACAAAGATAAACAGCTATAACCTAATTAAACTAAAGGGCTTTTGCATGGCAAAAGGAACAGTCAGCAGAGTAAACAGACAACCCACAGAGTGGGAGAAAATCTTCACAATCTGGACATTTGACCAAGGACTAATATCCAGAATCTACAATGAACTCAAATCAGTAAGAAAAAAAAAAAAAAAAAAAACAGAATCCCATCAAAAAGTGGGCTAAGGACATGAATGGAAAATTCCCAAAAGAAGATATATAAATGGCCAACAAACATATGAAAAAATGCTCAACATCACTAATGATCAGGGAAATGCAAATCAAAACCACAATGCAATACCACCTTACTCCTGCAAGAATGGCCATAATCAAAAAATCAGAAAACAGTAGATGTTGACGTGGATATGGTGAACAGGTAACACTTCTACACTGCTGGTGGGAATGTAAACAAGTCACTATGGAAAACAGTGTGGAGATTCCTTAAAGAACTAAAAGTAGAACTACCATTGGATCCAGCAATCCCACTGCTGGGTGTCTACCCAGAGGAAAAGAAGTCATTACTCGAAAAAGAAACTTGCACTTGCATATTTATAGCAGCACAAATGTCCATCAATCAATGAGTGGATAAAAAACTGTGAGAGATATATATAAAATAATCACTGTGATATATATATTATACATATAATAAACACACACGTATAATCACAGTTATATATATCAGTTATATATATCACAGTTATGTGTGTGTGTGTGTGTGTATATATATATGATAGAATACTATGCAGCCATAAAAAGGAATGAATTAACAGCATTTGCAGTGACCTGCATGAGATTGGAGACTTTTATTCTAAGTGATGTAACTCAGGAATGGAAAACCAAACATCATTGTATGGTCTCACTGATAGGTGGGAGATAAGCTGTGAGGACACAAAGGCATAAGAATGATATAATGGACTTTGGGGACTTGAACGGACAAGTGGGAAGGGGATGAGGGATAAAAGCCTACAAATATGATGCAGTGTGTACATGGGTGATGGGTGCACCAAAATCTCACAAATCACCACTAAAGAACTTATTCATGTAACAAAAAACAAAAAGAAAAACAATAAAAACTCTGTAATAGGAATGTGCCAGAGCAGCAAGTTTTCAAGTCACAGGAGAGTAGGTCAGAGAAGAAATTGGAGGCCAGATCACATAGCTACTTTTAGGCTGTCATATGGCTCTTATATGGATTTTATCTTTTACTCTGAGGGCAACTGGGAGTTACTGGAAGATTTTTGAGAAGAGGAATGACTTTATCTGACTTGACTTTCAAATGATTGCTCTGACTTGTGTGCAAAGGACAGTTAGAAGCAGGGCAATAGCAGAAGAAGAATTATGAGTAGAGTGGTCATGTAATGTCATTTAAGTGGGATATCTTTTAAAAGAAAGGAAAGCATTGGGCAGGCACAGTGGCTCAAGCCTGTAGTCCCAGGACTTTGGGAGGCCGAGGCAGGCAGATCACCTGAGGTCAGGAGTTCGAGAGCAGCCTGGCTAACATGGTGAAACCCTGTTTCTACTAAAAATACAAAAAATTAGGCAGGCGTGGTGGTACGCATCTGTAATCCCTGCTACTCGGGAGGCTGAGGCAGGAGAATCAATTGAACCCGGGAGGCGGAGGTTGCAGTGAACCAAGATCACGCTATTGCAACAAGAGCAAAACTCTGTCTCAAAAAAAAAAAAAAAAAAAAAAAAAAGAAGAAGAAGAAGAAAGGAAGAAAGGAAAGCACTAATCCAGGACAAAAAGCAAAAACAGGGACTTTACAGGGCAACCAAGATATGTAGTCATCCTAGGTCATGAGGCTATTGTAATACTTGAGTTCTTGGTAGCTTGGATGAAGATGGTAACAGCAGAGGAGGTGAGAGGTGTTTGGATTCTGCATCTATTTTGAAGATGCTGTCAGCAGGTTTTATGAGGCTTTTGTTGGGAGGTGTGAAAGAAAGAGGATTCTGAGGCTTTGGTCAGAGCAATTGGAAAAAGGAGTTGGCATTTTCCAAAACGGGAAAGCTGTAAAGGGAACAGGATTTAGTGGGTGGGATGACAGTAGAGCTTGCTCTCAGATACGTTAGGTTTGAGGTTCTATTTGGAATGCAAGTGGAGATGTTAAGTAGGAAGTTGAACTTATGAGTCCGGAGTTCATGGGAGAGTTCCAGGCTGGAAATATAAATTTGGGTTCATTAATATAAAGATTAATGAAACTGGATGAAATTGCCAAAAGAATGAGTGTGGGTAGAAAATAGAAGAGGTTGAAGACTGAATTCTGGGGAACTTGAATATTTAAAGGTCAGAGAGATAAGGAACCAGTGAAGACTGAGTCCTAGCCAGAAAGGTGAGATAAAATCCAGGAAAGTGTGGTGTTCTAGAAGCCAAATGAAGAAAATTGAGTGATAACAGGTCAAGGAAGATGAGAACTAAGAATTGAGGTCACTGATGCTGCTGAAAAGAAGAGTTTCTATAGAGGGAATTCAAGAAGAATGGAAGAAGATAAATAGGAGACCATGGGTATTAAAGGCAGCTCTTTCAGGGAGATTTGCTGTAAAGGAGGACGAGAAATGGGGCAGATGCTAGAGAGGAGTAGGATCCTGGGGGTATTTTTTAATACGGAAGAATAAGAAGATGCTTTTATGCTAATGGGAGTGATCCAATAGGGAACAAAAATCATTCAGTATAGAGGGAGAGTTTTTGGAGCAATGTCCTTGCGGAATTGACAGAAGATGGGTGTGCACAGGACACAGGGTTAGCTTTATTTCAGAGCTTGGACAGGAGAGAGGACAGTCAATGGGCACAGAAGCAGATAGGTAGATATATGTGGTGGTGGTGGTGGTGGTGGTGGCGTGTAGAAGCCCTCTTCTTGTGGCCTCAGTTTTCTCAGTGAAGTAGAAAGCAAGGTCATCTGAGAGTAAGAATGTTAAAGAAGGTGGAGGTTTGATGACAGAAGAAAAAGTATAATTTAATGGTCCAGGAAAATGGGAGAATGAATGGACTAGGTCAATAGAATATGATTGCCTGGCTGCATTACTCTCTAGTGAGTTTAACGATCGGGAATGTAAGGTGAGACCACTCAGTATGGTTATGATTTTTCTCCACCCACCTTTAGCTGTGTGTATGACTAGTACAGAGGACTGGGAGAGTTAGATTTAACCAAGGATGGGATTTAACCAAATGTATGCAGCCAAGTAGAAAAGGGGCAGAAGTGTTGAGGATGTAACCATGTGAAGGTCAATAATGGCCTTGCAATTTAAGCTAGGAAGGAATGTGACTTCATGAGGAAAGTAAGAAAGTAACCTGGGTTGATCAGTGGATGATACATAACCAGTGAACACAGTGTTTTGGTCTGTTTAGTGTTGCTGTAAAACAATACCTGAGGCTGGGTAACTTATAAATAAAAGAAGTTTATTTGGCTCATGGTTCTGCAGGCTGTATGAGAAGCATGGTGCCCGCATCTGCTTCTGGTGAGGGCCTCAGGCTGCTCATGGTGTAAGGCACAGTAGAGCTGGCATGTGCAGAGACCACGTGGTGAGAGAGAAGCAAGAAGGAGCGTGGAGGTTCTAGGCTCTTTTTTAACAACGGTTCTCTTGGGAACTAATAGAGAACTCACTCATTAAGTCCCGCAGAGAAGGCATTAATCTATTCATGAAAGGTCTACCCCGTGACCCAAACACTTCACATTAGGCCCCACCTCCAACAGTGGGGATCAAATTTTAACATGAGATTTGGAGGAGACAAACTATAGCAGGCACACAAGAAAATCCAAATTCTGAGCATTTCATAGGTCAAAGGCCTAATTACCTGTCTTACTTCCTCATCTCCCACATCCCACTTTGCAGAAATTCCTTCATTCACACCAAACTCATAATTTTCAGAGCATTCCAAGGCTTTTCACCACACTACCCTTTCGTATCCACTAGTCTCTAGGCCTCAATGCTTTTCTTTTTCCCTTTCCCACCAGCTTATCTCTTATCTCCTTTTCAACTATCTCCTCTTTTTCAAAACTTTCTCTCAATAGACCCCTGCAGGGTAAGCCTTTTTCCCTTCCCAACTTGTCCACTCAGATCTTGACTTATGCTTCCATAGAGCCCATAGGGTCAGTCTCTTGAACCAGGCTGTGAGCTCTTTAATGAGTCAGGGCCATGTGTTATTCATACTTGCATTTCTGTGGCATTTAGCAAAATAGAAACCTAAAAATAATGGCTTAATGAATAAGTGAGTGAATGGATACTATCAGGGTGCATTATCACCAGCTCAGTTTAGACCAACATTTTGCAAACCTGTCTGATTATTTAATCACTTGTAACTTGTAGAAATTTGTTTAAGTTTCTAAGAATATAACCCAGAGAATATCATTCAGTAGATTTAGACAGAGATTTATAAACTTATGTTTTAAGAAGTTCCCCAGATGCGTTTAGTAATCAGTCTTATTTAAAATACCCTGGCTAATTATTAACCTTTAACTAGAAGCCGATTCAATGAAGAAGAATTTAGCCTCTTTATCCTTTAGCTTTACTTAGAAAAATTCAAATATCCTTGATAAAAATGTTCATTTTCCCTCTGTTCTTTTTTCCCCCAAAGCTGGTAAATGACTTTACAGTAAGATGTCCTAATTGACAATGTGTAACTTCTAGGAGTCCTCTTATGGTACAATTTCCAGCTGTGTGACAAATTTGTGAAAGAGGGGTGTGTGTGTGTCTGTGTGTGTCTGTGTGTGTGTGTGTGAGAGAGAGAGAGAGATAATTTGTTTATTAGTCTAGATTTTTTTGAAGTTAAGTGAAGAAAACCCAATTCAAAAAAGTTTAAGACATTTTTTAAAAACCCATTGACTTTCATAAGCAACAGGTTAATTTCCAGGAGTAGGACTGGCTTTGGATAAAACTGTAGATCCAGGATTTATTCAAGTGAAATATTAGGACTCAGAAGGTTTCCATCATTCTGATTTATTTTTTGGCTTTATTTTTGGAAAGGAACATCTCCAGGTAGTTCCAGGATTACATTCTGCCTTTTTTTAAACCCTTAAAGGAAAGAGGATGCCCTTTTCCCAGTAGTTCTAGGATTCAGGCTGGTTGGTCTAATATGGGTCAGATACTCAACAGAATGCTCTGATTGACCTGGGCTGAGGGGTGGGGTCAGTCCCATCAGAATCCCATGTACTATAAGAGGAAGAGGGTGAATTTCATGAAGGAGAACTAAGGTGTTCTCACCAGAAATGCAGAGTGCTAGGAAGGCAAAAACAGCAGATGTCCACTGTAGCCAGCCTTACTTAAACCACAATATGTAGGGAGGGTGTTACCCCACAGTCCCCTAAACCAGTAGTACTGCTTTGACTTTGTACCACAGAGATTTATCCTCATTCTTTTCCTATCTGTAGCATTTTACTATAAAATATTTGAGAAATTAACAGAGTCAATGTGAGACTTCATTGGCCCACGTTTCTTGACTTGGAGAAGCTAATCTACTATAAGACTAAAAATACTGGGGATTTTCTTCTGTTTTCATCTGTTTGTGCCCCGGATGAGTAGTGGGAGGGAGCAATTTTGCCTAAGTGAATCTCCCGCACAAACCCAAACTTTCTCTCCTGTGGGCTGTTGCAAGTTCTAGTGGGAGTAAAGAATGTTAGTGAGCCCTTTTCTCTACAGATTTACAGTCATATTTTCCCAATGGCTTTTTCAGTAATAAAGCTGATTTTTAAAAATCTCCATTTATCTGCCTCATGTCTTATTCCCAGTTGGTTTCAAGCTTGGAGGGAAAAAAGTGGGGGTGGGGGGCTATTATTTGCTTTCTAAAGTCTGACTCTGTACTTGAGTTAACTGTATTTTTATATAATCCAAATGTTGAAACTTGAAATGCATAATGACATTCAAAAAACCAGAATATTCCATTAGTCAAAATAATGAATTTCTTTTTCATTTGGAAAAAGTAAAACTTTGCAATACTTTACTGCACACCCATTTCTTACATGTATACAAAAATGTATCTGTAGAAATTAGAGCCAACCTACATAGAAACACTTGCTTTACAAACCATGGCTCATTTGTATATCTGTGCACTTGACAAGAAGTCTTGGGAAAGACATGCATCACTGTTATTAAATATAGAGAGCTTTGAAACAATTATTAGTGTGGCTAGCCCCATTTTGCTAGCTATACCAGAATGATCATTACATGAGCCAATCCGCAAATCCTGCCATTGAGAAATAGAATTTAATTGTGCAAATACGAGATGAACTTAGCCAAGCAGACTACTAAATTCCAAAAAACTTTAGATAACCTTCTTAAATCAGACCCATGACATCAAAAATAAGAACGCCATTAATGCCCTTGAAAATAATAGTAAATACAATAAAAGCTTATTTTATATATGTATAATAGAATATATCATATGTATTTGCATTTGTATATATGTATTTATATATACATATAAGAATTTTACTTAATATAGTAGATTTTGTATTAATTATCATAGTTTTAAAATTGTGTTTTGGGGACATTGTACACTAATTTAATTTTTATCTTAAAACAATTAAACTTAAAATCATCCAAGATACACTTTCTTTGGAAGATATATTAACAATCTTCTATTCTGATTTAAAAAATACCTGCTGTCAGGACATTCACCCCATGCCTAACCTAAATCTGGAATGCTATAGTGTCTGCCTTCTTTGTTCTTTTTGATCTTCAGTGAAGACAGCTACTGACTTGATATCTATATTAAAAAGTTTATATTCTAGATCAATGTTGTTCCATAGAAATAATTCTAGATGTTTTATTAGCCACATTAAAAGTAAAGATAGATGAGGTTAGTTTTAACAAATATTTTAACCCAACAGAAGACAATATTATTTCAACATGTAATAAATATAAACAGTTACTAATGAGCTAGTCTTTTTTTCATACTAAGCCTTCAAAATACAGTGTGCATTTTACACTTACAACACACCTAAATTCGTCTAGCCACATTTGAGGTGCTAAAGACACATGCGGCTACCATATTCAAGTATGCAGTTCTAGGTAATTGTTTTTAATTTTTTCATTTCGAATTTAAATTAATATTTGGTTTTAATTTGGTAACAGAAAACCAGAAATAATCATGACTTTATAGAGATAGAAGTTTATTTATATCTAATACAAAGTTGGGAGGTAGTAGTCTGGGTTAGCAAGGTGTCAGGAACCCAGACTTTAAAAAAAAAATCTTGTTGCTTTGCTACGTGTGTCCTCTATTAGGAAGGTCACCTTATGGTTCAGCTCAAGTCACCACATCAGCATTTCAGCCAGCCAGCAAAGAGGGGTAAAGGAAAGGAGGAAATTTCATATATAAGCATGTTCCATGAGCCAGAACTTAGTCACAAATCCACAGATAGCTGCAAGAGAGGCTGGAAATTTTAATGTTAATTTAAGGCAGCCCTATTTTCATTTTTTAAATGGGGGTTTTATTACTACAGAAGAAATGGAAATGGATAATGAGGGGGAAACTAGTAGTCCTCATTTCAATAGGGTCTTTGAAAACTTGATCGATTTTTGAGGAGGTTGCCTTATATATACCTGTCACTGTTTGGAGGTGAAATGAGACATCTCTAGGGTTATACTCACTTTAGAATTAACCCATGAATGTGTTAGTTTGTGGTGAATCTGCTGATATTTAACATTTCCACAAGCTAGAGAATCCATGTGACCTTAGAACTATGATAATGAGGATGACTGGAGCTATGCTTGTGTAATATTCAGAGGGATTTCTGCCACAGAAGAAAGGTCCCCTCAATCTTGGTTTATAACTGGATCCTCTGACATGACTTTTTTGTCTTCAGACATGCAAACATTTAAATGCTTAGTTTAAAAATATGTGTTGCCATGTGTCCAAGAATGTTACCCTGTTGAATTGAGAGTTTTTCTAAATGTGGAGCTATCTTCTGGTGAAACAACTGGCTAAGTGGAGGGTAGACTCCATTTTCTTTCTTTCTTTTTCTTTTTCTTCTTCTTCTTTTTTTTTTTTTTTGATGGATTGCTTTGTTTAACCATTTTGTTAGGTATCTTTTTTTCCTTCCTAAATATCTTCAAATGCCCAGAAGGCAAAGGCCTGTATTTTATTGCTTTCGTGTTTTCCAGACACAACTTTAGTACAGCATTGGAATAAATAGATACTGAATATCTCTAATTAAATGTACTACTATGTTAAAGCTATGAAATCTAAGGCAAATATCCAAGGGTTACTATTAAAGATGGTACAAAAAACTCAAAGCTATACTCTTCCTGCTTTTCTTCAAAGCCAGTTTTTCTACACTCTCAAGATATATCTGTTAGGTTTTGAAGGGAAGGGGAGGGTTAAAGAAAGCGAGAGAGAGTTGGCAGCTCTTTGGTAATGCAGATTTTTTTTCCAGCACAAGACCTGCAGAGGTCGGGGAAGCCAGTTTTTCTGTCTCCCAAGATATATCTGTTATGTTTTGAAGGAAAAGCAAGGGTTAAAGAAAGACAAAGAAAGAGTTGTTAGCTCTTCAGCAATACAAGTTTTATTTCCAGCACAAGACCTGTGGAGGTGGGGGACCCACTTAATGCCAGAGCTCACTGCTGCTTCCAGGCTGGGGTAATTTATAGGTCTAGGGGAGGGAAACAGCGGTCTGGGTGGTCTGGCTTTCTGCCCAGCAGGATATTGATAAGATGTTCTTATGATCAGGTGGTTTGGCCCTTTTTCTGGTGGGATGTGATAGGATGTTCCTTGGACCTTTGCTCAGCGGGATATGATAGGGACGTTCCTTCAGTTGGGACTTTGCCTGGCAGAGTATGATAAGGATGTTCCTGTGCCTTGTGGTCAGTTGGTCGTGGCCCAAACCCCTGTGGAATGTTTCACTCTGACCAAGACTGCGAAATGGCAAGGGGCTTACAAAATGGTGCAGTTCGGACTAACACTCTCCTAACAGTTGAAATAAAAGTCCTCTCATTCTCCCTCCCTCAATCAATCTTCTTAATTTCTGGTCCAAGAAAAATCATCACTGTCCTTAGAAAATTACTTAAATTGTGTGAAGACTTGAAGACTGGTGATAAGCAAATGAGTTTCCAGCTCAGGTTTTATGGCATCTCAGAGTGACTTCTATAAACTAAACAGGTGTAGTAAAATTTTCAAAATAAATTCTTTTTATTTGATTTTAATTTAGTAAATGAACACATTAGTACACCGTGGGCTTTTTGGTTTGTTTGAGAAAGGGAAGGCAGAGAAACCAATGAGGGAAAGTAAAATGGCATACAATTAAATCAATGGGAAAGATTCACTCTGTCAGTCTGAGCCTCACCGTTATCTTCTCCGCTAGACTGGGCAGCTCGCAGTTGCAGGGCCCCTCTCTCAGTTCTCTCCGGGCCTCAGGTCTCAGGAGTGCTCCTTCCATGTAGTGGTTACTCAACAAGTGTGAGTTGTGAAATGACAGAACAGTTATGACTCTTATTCGGTATAGAGACCCTAGGAAATAACTCCTGAAATTATGCCAATTTCCTTTTACTAATCAAAGCTGGTTGAGTTACAAAAGATACTTGAGCAAAAATGATTTTAAAGAAATCACTGTCAACTTTCCCACACGAAACTCTTTTTCACAAGTTTAATCATGGTTACAATTCTCATTTAGAACTATTTAAGCAGCCCCTTGATGTAGTTCAAAGGGAAAGTAGACTTTAGAAGACTTTAGGCTTTTCTAAAGTTGTAGATCAGAGAATGGAGAGGAGAAAACAAACGAGATGATCGCACATGAGATCTTTGTGTTCTTCAGTTGTAGATGTTTCTCATTCCCCCAGGTGCACTTTATATCTTTAATTCCTCACTTATCATTTTTACTTATTCCTAATTCAACTGAATTGCTTATTTAATTCATCTGCAATCCTTGTTTTGTATGCCTCAATTCTTCAGATTGTCATTTAGAATTTTCCAACTGGATGTTCCATTTAATGAAATAAAAGTTTATTTCTTCAAGACTTCCTAAACATTCTTTATTTTGCTCACTGATTTTCTTCCTGTTGATGGTTTCTACCTCTAATTTAAATGAGTTGCTAAGCATTAATAGTTTTGTTAGAGCCACGAATACAGGGAGTCAAGTGTGAGCTACAACGTATCTTGATGAATAGCCATGAGTGATTGACAGGTGTTTCTCATCACAAGTTATTGGGGCTTTTTGGTGATAATAATATCGAAGCATATTTAATGATAGCTTTTAATTTAGAGTTTCACCACAAAGATCTTTTGATTAGAAACAGCTATTCTCCAACTTTCTGGTTTCCTTCATACTCTTAAAAATTACTGAGGACCCCAAGAAGTTTTTGCTTATGTGAGTTACAACAATTGATGTTAATCATATTAAAAATTAAAATTCAGAAATTTAAAACATTTATTAATTTTGAAATAATAATAAACTCATTGCATGTTAACACAAAAACATGTTTTTATAAAGATACTCATATCTTATGAAACAAAACTGTAGTGAGGAACATGATGTGGTTTTACATTTTTTTAAAAAAACCAATGTCTGACTTAAGGGAAATCATTTACGATTCGCATACTGCTTTCGCAGTCAATCTGTTACAAAATCTCAGATCATGTAGCTTCTGGAAACCTCCACTATGCAGTTGTGAGCAATGAGAGTGAAAAAGCAAATAACATCAATATTACTGGAAAAGAGCTCACAAACCCTGAAAGTCACTAGCCACACACTGAGAACTACTTGTTTAGAACAATATTTGGTTCATGAGGGGAAATTGTACAATACTCATAATTGAGAGTGAATCAGTGTAGAACTATAGGGCTAGAAGGTGTCCTATTAGTTATTGGAACATGGTTTAAAAAATATATCTTAAAATAATTTACTGTTTAAATTTTAGTAGAAATTAGTTTAAAAATTCTAAAAACATCACATATTTGACATTATTGAGTGGCAAAAAACCAAGGATATATATACATTGAGCAGCACTTTAAAAAATAACGGTCTTTAGAAGTTACCATTTGTGTCCTTGCTACTTGAACTAGTTACTACCATCGTATTACCTGATCAAGTCATCATGGTACAGTAGAAAGAGCTCAGAAGTCTGAGTTCTAACTTCCAATTTGACTGGTTTTATGAATTTGGGCAAATTACTTCACTGCCCTAAGTTTCAGTGTCCTCATTTGTGAAATGGGAGTAAAAGTACCTACATTGCAGAATTGTAAGGTAGGGGAATGGGGGAGCCGTGAGTATAATGATTAAGCTCCCACCTCAATATTTAGCACAGATTTTGATGGACACCAATATTGAATTCCACCTAGAAACAGGTGGGGGCAGTGGTGAACTGCGTGAATAGGGAGGCACTGACAAATCTTAGCTGCAAATAGCTGCAAAGACCCTAGTGAAAGAGTATCAGGCCCCTGGACGTGGTGGCTCATGCCCCTAATTCTATCATTTTGGAAGGCTGAAGCAGGAGGATCCCTTAAGTCCAGGAGTTCAAGATCAACCTGGGCAACATAGTGAGACTCTGCCTCTGCAAAAAATAAAAAAATATTAACTGACATTGTGGCACACACCTGTGGTTTCAGCTACTAGGTAGGCTAAAATGGGAGGATTGCTTGAGCCTGGAAGGTCAAGGCTGTAGTGAGCTGTGATGTACCACTGCACCCTAGCCTGGGTGACAGAGCAAGACCCTATCTCAAATAAAATTACAATAAAATATCAGGCCAAAATCCAAGCTTGATGCAGCAGTGGCATCAGAAGACCAGACAGATCAGAGTAACTATGAGGTAAAGAGATACAGAAGCCAGAAACCAGGGTGAGCACAGGAACCAAAGCCAAAGAGCAAGCTACCATGTCACAGAGGGGAGAGTCAGATCAAGGCCAGGAACCAGGAGTAGGTTAGGTCCAGGAAGGGGTACAAAGAATCCTGAGAGAGAAATCTCGGGCCCTGGGTGAACTTGATGAGGAGTGAAGCACTAGGAAGTGGTAGCCTTGGCTAGTCACATAGGCCTAGGCTGATCCAAAGGACAATCAAGAAAGGGGCAGGTTGGGCCTCTTCCCACACTTCTACCCAGGCATCAGATAGATCTGGCCTGGGCGAAGTCAATACTCCCCCTGCTTCAGCCCCTCTCACCTCTTCATCTTGTAACAGAAGTGCTCTTTCCTGTGGAGAACTCATTCCAGACAAAAAAAGTAAGGCTGACTCCACCTAGGGTGACCAAACTTCCTGGTTTGCTTGGAACTGAGGGGGTTTCCTGGGACCTAGGACTTTCAGTTTTAAAACTGGATGAATCCCAGGCAAACTGGGATGAGCTTGTCACCCTGCCTTATACTATAACTGCCCCTACCCTAAATGAGTGCACATATGCCCCAAGTTGGGCTGATGGAGAGGCTCCCCAAGGACATTCGTCTCCGAGCTGTCAGTAAAAATGGTTCTATTACTTCTGGCTGGACTAAGTCGGTGGGATAGATGTTATCTGTCAACTGCCATTTCATTGACTACAGGAAGAATGTCTGTCTGAGAGATGAATATAAATCCCTATCTCTGATGAGCATCTCAATCCTGCTGAACCTGAAGCAAGGACTGCCCAGGAAACTTTCAGCGACATGAGCTTATGAATTCTTTCTTCTGAAGTTTGGATTTGGTTTCTGGCCTGGCTTAATATAGTGGGTACTTTGAATATAAGGCAGATATAAATCATGGTATATACTTACAGGCATTTAGCTACCAGAAGACTCCCTCACTTCATGAGACATTATAGCTCACTGGGTTAAAAGCTATAATATAGGACTGCCTAAATGACAAACTCCTCTGCCTTGATCAATATCACACAATTGCCTATCTTATGGTGTTTTGATGTGTGTGTCAATATGGCCTTCTTTTTCTGTGTTAGCTTGTTCTTTGAATTCTTCTGTTCCTTGAATTCAGTGCCTTCTTTCTGCCCTAAACTGTCCTCAGTGTCTCTTCATTCCTCTGTCTCACCTCCTCTAACACCATACCTTGCTCTAAATACCCAATCACATTTCCTCCAGCCGCCTCCTGGTATTAAATACTCCCAGCTCTGCCAGTCTTTCTGGGTTCCTAGCTACAAAGAGTTCTCTCTGCCCTATCTAACTATACATGGCACCAAGAGGGACTTAGAACCAATGAGTGGACATTTGGCTTAATCTTTGGGTGATTGGATGTTGCTCTCAGTTGCAAAAGCCTGTTGTTGTCATTATTGGAAACATGGTCCTCTTCCAAATAATGCTTTCAGGATTTGTGTCGTTTTAATGTTCAAGAACTTTCCATCACATATGACATAACTGACTGGGTAATTGAGTAGGGGTAGGGGATAGAGTGTGGAGAATTTGCAGAATAAGTTTGTGAAAATGCTGAGTCAGAGCTGAGTTAGGAAGGATGCTGCCACAGCTACAGTTTTCAAATTTTACTGCATATAAAAATAACTTGAGGTGCTTATTCAAATTGCATGTTCCTGAGCCCATCTCCAGTGAATCTGATTCAGTAGCTCTGGAGTTGAGCCCAGGAGTAATCATGTTAAACAAGAACTTCAAGTGATTCTGATGTAATTTGGTCCCCAGACCATACTTAGAGAGACATTCCTCCACCCTGTGTTTAGGAACTATGCTTGGGGGAGGAAAGACCCTGAAAATCAGGATGTGTTAGAACAAATGCAGGATAGATCATCTTTGAGTTTTTTTTTTTTTTTGTGTGTGTGTGTGTGTGTGTGTGTGTGTGTGTGTGTGTTTTTAATGCCTTTTGAGTGTTTTGGAATGCTGGGCTTGCTTTCCTTAAGCAGTTTGGTAAACTTGGAAGTCAGGATAGGGAAATATGGTGGAAACTACATATATGTTCCATGTCTATCCCATAATATTGCACACACCCCAAAAGTGTTAAGGACTGTTGGAACTCAGTGGCCTGCCCAATCACACATATCATGGAATGTCTTGAGCGGGGGTTATTCTGGATAATTGACCTTTACAATCTTATATTTTAAATTATTCAACTCAGCAAAGAGCCAGCATTGCTAGCAGCAATTTCGGGTTATAAGGGAGAACGGGTCAGGTGCCTGAAGTTGCGAGGCGATCGTCTGGAATATGATGCATACTCCAATTCAATATGTATCAAAAGATCCATATCCTCAGTTGGAGCACTGTCATAGATTGGTTGGAAGGAAGTCTCAGGGTACCTGGATCTCTTATTCCGGGATGGATGGAAACATCCCATCAGAAATGCAAGCTCTTAGCACTAGGACGATAGTGTCTATGGTACTACTAGTGTACTGGAAGTGTTGGTAATTCCCACATATGTCAGGAAGGCTTTGCTTGACTCCTGGCTTCTGGGTAGAGTCCAGGAATCCCACAGGCCTTACTAGGTGAGCAAAATGCTAGCTCTGGGACAGACTAAAAATTCTGAGACCTATAGGAAAATTGTGGGATATATGATGCATTCAGTGTGACAGTCTTTTCTGAAACTAAATATTTATCATAAGTAGTTTATTCTCAAGGTTGGTTACCAATGGTTTCAACACCAGTGGAGCAACAAAGGCTGCTGCTGTGTTTGATTCCTAAGGATATATACACATAGAGTGCAATGGGCATGGAGCATCAAGGAATATTTTTAATACGATAACATTGGGAGAAACATTGAGTAAAAATATATATGATCATAGGTTATCAGCCCAGGTTTATAGTTCTTGAGGCTGCTGAGGTTGGTGGAATCTGTTAGAGGAACTGTAGGGCGATAGATACAGGTGCTGGTGGCTCGAGGATGAGACAGACTTTGCTAAGGACCTCAAAATTGACCAAAGCTGATTTTTTTCTGCTCCCTCTCTCCACTTGGGGCTTGTAAATGGCATAGTGACTGGCTGTCCAAATGTAAAGAGGAAGAGAAAACTGGAGTCTGGCCAGCCTAAGCATATCAATTTAAGTTGGTCCCTAAGAAGACCATCAACTCCAAGAATAATTATGTAGACACCTGAGCTGGCATTTAACGGGTGTTGAATCAGCTTCAAACAACGGGTGTTGAATCAGCTTCAATCAGTAGGCACAGTGATCTGGACAGAATCTTAATTATCTCCACTTAGGTGGCCCAAATGGACTGACTGTTCAGAACTTTCCAAAACTCATTATCTAGGTGGCTTTCTTCCATTCCAAACTTAGTGCACTACATTAAATAAGCAATCTAGGCCAAGACTAAGATATGGCTCTACTATCACCACTGAAGCTTTCAGACCCAGCCATAGCCCCTGGGCATCCTTCAAAATCAACCCCAGTTTAGCTGTGGAGGATTCTCCATAGCAGTCAAGCAGGAGACTGTATTTATTATCACTGGAGTTTTAAAATTCTCTCTCTGTCTTTCACAGTGGTTTTGGAGGAAGCCCAAACTTCAAGCCACCTGAGGTGAAATGATTTGAAATGTAGGCCAAAGATTTTAGCTAAAGCTACAGTCATGCCAAAAGGTTGGACAAAATCTTTTGTTTCTTTCAAATATCTTTGGAAAGATGAAGGGGAGTATTATAAGAGGATCAAGAGAAGAATGCGATAGACCTCAGTTTTCAAAATACTTGAGTGCTGTGACCTTCATCCTGCATGGCCTTGGGCTGGGGGCTGTTTTCCTCTGCATATTGGTGTTAATGAGTAGAGATGGCATGGACTGACAGTCTGAGAGGTTAATCTCAGAGCCTGCAGGTGCCACAGCTGCACAAGGGTCTCTATCCTGTGTGTAATGGCCATAGGGAGCAGAAAGCTCAGGAGTGGAGAGTTAGTGACTCAGACTTATCGAGGAAACAGGGGAGAATACTTGCAGGTGAAAAGAGGTTGATGAGGCAAGGCCAAGTCATCAGGGTTGAAGCCGTATCTAAGGGAGAAACCAGGAAAGACAGGGATAAGGAGCCAAAGTCTAAGCCACACCATCTCCAGAAGGTCAAAGGACCCAGAATATCACAAGACCTAGAGGTGCCTGCTGGAAACCCTGGGCTGATAGCCCAGGGCTCATAAGGAGGAGCAGTGTCCCTTGGAGGAGTTAGGCTAAGGGTTCTGTGATCCTGCTTAGTCTAAAGGATCCCCAATGTGTCTTGTTCTTATGGAATTCTTCATACTTCATTCATTTATTCAGTCATCATATATTAAGTATCTACTATATGCCAGTTACCTCTATACAATATGCATGCAAATTAGTGAGATAAAAGGACATCTGAGAACTCAATGATACCCTGTTTAACACAACATACAGGAAGAAGTTCATTTGTACAGGACCAGAATAACTCTTAATCAACATGTATCAGTCTTCACAATGCTCTTTCACAATAGTGCTCCTGGCAGCATGCCCAGCAGGTCTGCCCAGCACTACTTTTTCTTGGCATTTTGTAGCCAAGCTGCACATCATTGCCTTTGGCTGTGTATCCATTGATTTTATGCAGTTTCTTCAGCCTGCAATTACTTCAATTTTTTTTTTGTTCATGTCAGAGTAGCTACTTAAAATCTTGCAGCCATTTGTGCTTTATGTGTGTTCTGCTCAGGTGCTGTAAGATAATTTAGTTCTCAGGAGCCCAGCTTGCTGCAAATATGTAAAGATGCCTTTCGTTAATGGTGTTTGAAATACTGGCATTGTCAAACAAGCTTGATCGTCAAATATTTAATACTGCATCAAAATTGTCTTGAAGAGACACTAAAAACTTTATTTTTAGAAAAATTTAGAACTGTTAATTGAGAGTGCTGTGTCAGGCATTGTGCTGAATACTTTACATAATAATAAAACATAGTATTTATTAAACCCTATATATCAGACACTACATTAAGTGCTTTCCATTATTTCACTCAACCTTCACAACAGTCCTGTGACATGCTATTATTCTGATCTTGCAGATGAGAAAACTGAGGTATAGAGAGTAGTTTACCTAAGGTCTCACAGCTAGACAGTGGTAGAGCTGGTATTAAAACCCAAGCAGTCTGTTTGCAGAGCTCATGCTCATAACCCTATGTTATGGTTTATTTATGCTATGGCTCATTTTATGTGACCTTCACAACAGTACTGTAAGGTCTACATTGTGACTACTCTTTAACCAGCTATATTATTATTATAGATTTTATCAGAAACTGAGGCTTTGGGGAGTAATTTACCTAAATTGAGTAGGTTGAATAGTCACAATCTGAACCCAGGAAGCTGGTTGTCACAATTCTCTTCTGCTAAACTATTCTCTAGCAAGTGGTGCAACAGGTTTTCAAATCTTGCCTGACTTCAGAATTCCTAGCCAATCCAATACTAGTCCATCTGGAAAATCAATCTCACATGGTTTTCTTTGTCATTTTGTTTTGGTTAATGATTTTTACTAAGATCTAGAAGTAGTGGGATTGCTACTGTGGCCATTTAAACATTAAACTCCACTGGTGTCACTGAGAACTTTTAGAAATAGAATATCTTAAAATGCCTTGTGTATGTTCAAGTTGATTATTCATTTCATTATTATTTTCTTCTACAGAGAACACATTAGAATGCTTTGGATAAAGAGCATTCAGAAAGCTCTTTAATCATATTGGAATTCTCCATTTGAAGATTTAGAACCTAAAAGATCTGAGTAAGAATGTAGTGTAAAGTTATAATGGGGAAGTCAATTGGGAAAAGCAATACAAATTACATACAATAGACTTACATGCAACCTTTCTTCTCCTGAAACCCCATCCTTGCTGGCTTCATGCTTTGCAGATGACTCTGCCTTATGAAAATCATAAGCCATAGAACACAAACCTCCCTCATCTTCAGCTTGAACTTTTTCTCAGTCTTCATCTGTCTTGTGTTTTTTTCCATCTATGGAAAAGAATTAATTTTTCTACATCCAAAATTTAATCCTTACCCTCAAATGCTTGTACCAGGTATGAGGTCCCACAGTGAGACTAGATGGGGTAGGGCATTTTCCTAGCTAAGATGGGAGTTGCCAAATTTCAAAGGGTTACTGTGAGATGTGCACCAAGAGGGAGACCAAAGTCATCGCTGGAGACAAGTATCAAGCATCTATTGCACAGAGAGCTTTCAAAGCTATGGGGAAGGAGTCAGAATCTAGGATCTAAGAAAGGCAGAAACATATCAGAATGTGTTCATTCATATGAAATGGCTTAGGATCTAGGCAAGGACAAAGGGAGTGAGTTGGTACCTGCTTCTTTTTGGTGATGAGTACGTGAGATGAGGAAAATCATGTGCTTGTTCCACTCTTATCCACTGGCTTCATCGATTATCTCCTCTCTTTCTTGAATCTACAGTTTTCCCCTTTCCATTGTATTCTCACCCTCACCCCTTTAGGCTATACACTTTCCTCTCCCTTTCCAAAAACCCACTTTGCCCCTTTAGATCTTCAAGCAGGTGTCATCTTTTCCCCACTCCACACTCCCCAACCCCCAAAGGCTACAGTCAATGGTTTTGATCAGTCATGATGCTCATGAGGCTCTTTGTGGCATTAAACATTATTGAACATGCCCACTTTTAAAACTCCTCCCCTCGTTGTGCCTTCCTCCTGCTTCTTTGGGTGTGTTTTCTTTCTTCTTTTTCTTTGGATCTTTAAATATGTATTTTTATAAGGATATGTTATTGGTCTACTTCTCAGCTCTATCTGTACTGTCTTTTCTTTGGCAGACTCATCTAATTTTATGATTTGGATTCTTCTCTCTACCCAGGTGACTCCTAAATCTGAATTACCAGCTTTGACATTGATCTCCCTTTTCTCCCTTTCACATTTCTAGTGGCCAGCTAGCTACTTGCACCTAAGCATCTCATCTGCATTAAGTTCTACATGGATAAACATACACTCATTATTTTTCTACAACCAGTTTCTCTTCATGTTTTTTATTTATGTTAATAATATTTATGAACTCCTAGTCTTCTAAATTCTAGACCTTTGGGTCAAGATTTACTCTTCCTGAATTCAGTCAGGTACCAAGTTCTGTTGATTGAAATATTCCTAATATTTATCTCTCCTTTTGATTATTATTTCTTCTTTCCCAATGAACTTCATCAAAAATAACTTCAAGTAGCCTGCTAGCTGACCTCCTTACCATTAGTTTTCTTTTCCTCCAATCCATTTTAATTAATTGATTCTATCAATTTCCAAATAATATCTGTCATATCTCTCATTTAAACTCTTCTCCACAAACAAGTCAAACACCCTAATCTAGCATCCTAGGTTCTTCACATTTGACCCACAGATTTTTCTATTTTTATTTCCCACTTTGCATACCCTTTGCTGTAGAAAAAAATAGACTGACCTACTCTTCTCTGTAAATGCCTCAGAATTTCTCTCTCCCATGCCTTTGCTGTTCCTTTAGACCAGAGTGAGCTCTATTCATCAACTCCTTATGTACAAATCCTACATCATTCAAAACCTAATCTGATACCTCTCATCCCATGAAGGTTTTCTTGATGTCTTTAGGTGGCAGTAATCTCTATAGTTTCTGACCTGCCATTGCACTTTTTCTCTGAGTTTTTCCTAATTCTTATAACTTTCTAATTTGCATTTCAATTATTTACAGACACATTTTATCTCCATGGTTTCACTGTAAACATCTTGAAAATGGTTCAGACTCTGATTCATTTTTGTATTCCCAAAGTGTCTTGTGTAAATATTTGAACAAAGTTGATAAGACTCACCAAATATTACACAAACTTACTTAATTCCCCAGCATTCCTTGCTATTCAATTCAGGGCACATGATTAGTCTTGGTGAGTACTTTATAAAAGTTATGTGTAACACTTCCAGTTTGAGGTATTTTGGAACAGAGGAGAATTATCCACTCTTTCATCCCTCTTTCCCTTCTACAACACTGTGTGTTCCAGATGGCCTGTCTACAAGTTGGTGGAGTTTCTATAAGCCTGAGTCCCTTATTGCCCCTGTGGATCAGAGCTCCCCCTGAACTTTACTAGATGTGAGTCTAAGTGAAAAATTCCATTATGTTAAGCCACTGAAATCTCAGTGTTAATATGTTACTGCAGCATAGGCTATCCTAAGCTGACTAACAGAGGAGATATCCAATAAATTTATGAATATGATCAAATGGCAATTGTGTTGCTGGAACTGTTCAAGAAACTTGATCTACAGTTGTTAGGAAGTTACAGTTTCATAGCTGAACATCCCAAAAGAACAATATCATCAGATTATAAGTAGTCTACCATTTGATTACAAATCTTACAAACCTGTTGCCTTAAAAAATTTATTTGGTAATCTATTACGCATGTAGTTTCATGTTTTGTTTTCAAGTAGTAGAATTTAAATTTAGGCACTAGAGCTGCATTTCTCATTAAAAGGTATAAATGGGGTTTTCTTGACGTAGTCAAATGCGTAATCTTTATTGTCACTGGCTTACTGACAGACAGTAGTGTTCCTTTCATGAATTGATTCTTGATGTCTAAGATGACCTTACAGGTATAATTTATAAGCAAAATGTATTCATATTTAAAGAATGCTGGCTGATTGAGACATCTTTAGTGTAATTTATTTTTTCTTCAAGAATTCAAGAAAGAAGGAAAAGTTTAAATAAACTTATTCACAACCTAGAGATAACTTCTGTTACCCTATTACAGTCTTCAAGGATTATTGAGCATGTTTACAGTTTGTCAAAATGTATTCAGCCCTGAGGAAGTTGAAACATTTTCCTCTGGCTCTCAAGGGCTTGTGATTGCAGTTTCCCAGACTGTTTTTCTTGCAGAGTGTGAAGTGCTTTGGATATAGCCTCCTCCCCTTACCAAAATCTAAACACAGCTTAGTACAGCTGCCTGATAATTTACTATGAGATATTAATACTATGAATGCTGAGTTACCTTTCCTGAGCAGCCTGCCATTTATAACAGTACCAATCTACCAAATCTATAAAGTCAAAATGTTAATTTCCATGACAAATGACAGGCTAGAGTAGGGGCAACATTTGGCACAGAGATCCTTCTAAAGTCCCCAAAACTAAGTTGCACAGGAAGCCATGACTGTTTAAAAACAATATTATTCCAGAGGGTCATCTAGCTGTTCCTGCAGATCAATTGTTTCCCTACATAGCTGGCCTAGCACTTTCGAAACAGAAAGCTAGCTTCTGGACTGAGGTTCTAATATGCTGTGCCCATTTCAAAGAGACAAAGTTCAAGGTTCTCTTTCCTTTTTATTTCTTCAAATTAAATGAAACAGACCCAAAGTGTTTCTGCTTATTACTGACTGTGCTATGTCTCCTGGACTATCTTCATGCTAAAGACTTTTGTTTGGAACTTTCTGCTACCATCAGGACTTTCACAGAGGCTGTTTTCCCACTTGTGATAGGCTTATCCTGATTTATCACTGTCTTATACCTGTAACCAGATAGGGCCACTGTGGGACAGATGACCAACTATTCAGTACAACTCATAAGGGCATACAAGCACAGAGTTTGAGTGGTCCTATCTGCTCTATGATACCAGTGGCCAAGTTATAATATATTCCGTATGTATTATGGTGCAAATGGAATTATAAATACATCTTGACTCTGCCCTTTTATATCAGTATTTACCCCAGCTTTCATTGGCACTCTAAACTTAAGCTTCAACCAAGTATTGTTTCAGGTCCCCATTTACAGTCCAGTCTCTAAATGTGGATGGAAAGGCAGCCTTATGGATAAAGGGATCCAAGAAAGAGGAGAAAGAAAACAATTATACTTTGGACTGGCCTAACTCCAAAGAAGCTCTAGGGACCTAGGAGTTTCTATCATATTTGTTAGGTTCAAAGATGAGAGAGGCCATGTCACTTGACAAAGACTATGAACTCTTAGACGATGGTATGGCATTTTCCCCTGGAGAGGCTGGAGCTGTATAAATAAGGTTAGAGCCCTTTAAATTGGAATTAACCCCATAAAGTATGAGATTTTAACTACCAGTCTGAGGTTTCAACTACTGCAGTTTAAAGTTAGATGAAAACTGTTTTTTTTTTCCCATGTTAACTCAGAACTGCCCAGGGTTCTGCCTGCCACACAGGACATCGGTATTGTTTCTATCCCTGGTCTTGATGCTGGTGTTTTGCTTTAAATTCTGCATACTTTGGATATGGCCTGTGATCACAAATCTTGACTATCTTTGTAGTTTATTGTGAGCTTTGCTAAGGTAGGCTCTTGTTAATGGCATACTGCATAAAAACTGAAAAAGTGATTACAATAGTTCAAGATTTTTAAATTGGGGATCATGAGACATAGCCAGAAGACTTAGACTTTAGTAACAGGTATATTAAGCATGTGACTTTGGAGAAGTCTCTGAATTTTTCTGATAAGAATCTAGCTTTTCTTATCCCTGAGCAATAAAATATGAAAAATATTTGCAACATAAATGCCAATATTCAATACAAAGAACCTTTAAAAATATAAAAGGAAAATAATGCTTGATTGGGACAGTAAGCATAGAACACAAAAGGCAACTCACAAAGTAAGAAAGACAAATTACCCACATGATATACATGAATTAATTAAAAATGGATCAAAGGCCTAAATGTAGACTTAAAACTACAAAACTCGGGCCGGGCGCGGTGGCTCAAGCCTGTAATCCCAGCACTTTGGGAGGCCGAGACGGGCGGATCACGAGGTCAGGAGATCGAGACCATCCTGGCTAACCCGGTGAAACCCCGTCTCTACTAAAAAATACAAAAAACTAGCCGGGCGAGGTGGCGGGCGCCTGTAATCCCAGCTACTCGGGAGGCTGAGGCAGGAGAATGGCGTAAACCCGGGAGGCGGAGCTTGCAGTGAGCTGAGATCCGGCCACTGCATTCCAGCCTGGGCGACAGAGCGAGACTCCATCTCAAAAAAAAAAAAAAAAAAACTACAAAACTCTTAGAAGAAAACGTTGGTGTAAATCCTAAACGTTGGTGAGATTAGGCAATTTTTTAAAGATATGACACCAAGTCTATAAGCAACAAAAGAGAAAATAGGTAAGTGAGATTTCATAAAAAATTAAACAGTCTTGTGCTCCAAAGGACACCATCAAGAAAATGAAAAGACAGTCCACAGAATGAGAAAGAAATTGCAAATCATGTATCTGCTAAGGAATTTATATCCAGAATATATATTTTAAAAAACCTTTTATAACTCAATAATACAAAGACAAGTCAATTTAAAAATAGGCTAAGTACCTTTGGAGAATAGACATTTCTCCAAAGAAAATATACAAATGGTGAAAAAGAACATGAAGAGATACTCAAATCATTAGTAGTCAGGGAAATGCAAATCAAAACCACAATAGATACTACTTCACACCCACTAAGTTATCTTTAAAAAGACAGAAAATAACAAGTGTTGGCAAGGAGGTGGAATAATTAGAACCTTCATACACTAACAGTGGGATTTTTAAATGGTACAATTGATTTGGAAAACAGTCTGGCAGTTCCTCAAATGGTTAAACACGAGGTCTCCATACAACACAGCAATTCTTATCCTAGATTTATGCCCAAGAGAAAAGAAAACATGCCCACAAAAAACTCATGTATACATAGCAGCATTGTTTGTAATATCCAAAAAGTGGGAAAACCTAAATGTCCATCAATTCATGAGTGAATAAACAAATTGTGGTGTAATCATACAATGGAGTATTATTCATCAGTAAAAAGAAAGGGAACACTGATACATGTTACAACATGGATGAACCTTGAAAACATCATGATAAGTGAAATAATAAATTGTCTGATCCCATTTATGTGAAATGTCCACAGTAGGCACATCTATGGAGACAGAGAGTAGATTAGTGATTGCCTAGGACTGGACTTGGGGTTTTGAGGTTAGAGAATGACTCTTAATGGGTATGAGTTTGGAGTGATGAAAATGTTTTAAAATTAATGGTGGTGATGATTGTATAACTCTAAGAATATACTAAAAATCATTAAATTTAAAGTATATGCTTTAAATTGTATAATATATAAGTTATCTCAATACCATTATTAAAAATACAAATTAACAAACTCATGAAAAAGCTTCCAATTCATTGGAAATAAAAATTAAAATTAGCATGAGACACCATATGTCTCATCAAATTATGAATGAAAAGTGCATGTGTTAAATGCAATATATATGTGTATATACTCTGTAAACTGCAAAGGAGTACTTATAAGCAATTTACTTCTATCATATCTATTTTGGTTCTGCTTCTCAAGCTCAGAATATCTTAGACGTTTTTATTGTGAGCCCAAAGCATGGATAATTCAAATTACAGACTTCCTAATGTTTTTTTTTTTTTGCCCAAAGAAATGAAAAATATTTACAGTTTTACAGAAATGTACAAATAAGTAAAGAAAGAGGAAACTGGGTTCAATGAAAAGTGGCCAACTTTCTTCTTCCCACCCCCTGCTGGAGGACATTAGAAGCATCTATGCTTTATCCCTTCAGATGGCAGATTAAATAACAGCAGCCACTCTCCATAGACAGAAGGAGCCTGGTGTGTTCCAAATGTGTTGTGTGGCATTTATGAGTGCTGTAGTGATGTCCTGGAGAAAACACAGCTGTCTCATGCACCAGCCTGTAGCCTCTATAAATTAGTGTCAATCTAAATATTCTTTCCTTGCATTGGGAAATGGAGAACTCTTTTCTGTATCAAATTCAAGAGCTTCCACACGTTGTAGAAAGTGAAAACTACGTTACAAAATGATTTGGATGCTACACAGACAAATTAAGCCCTAAACCAACTCCACATAGATTGATTTCAGAGAAATTTGAGGCACCAGAATGAGTTTCATCTTAAGTCAAACATTTATCTTGCTAAGTCACGGGAGTGATTCCACCATTGCATTCTCTCTTAAAAGGTTCTAAAATAGGCCCTTAGCTTGGATGCTGATAAGCTTAAATATAAGCCAGAGAAGGAAAATATTTGGCATGTGTTGTTGCTTGACTCCTTCACTTACCTGAATGTAGCTATTACTTATCCTTCTAGACACATCTATGGAATCTGAATATGGCCCAAGATTCTTTCTTAACACAGCCCTCTCAGCATTCATTACTAATTAGTCAACGAACCCTGTTTGCCTTTCCTGTTATAGGTTATTCAAAGTTGAAATGTATGTGTATATATTTTTGACCCAACTACTTAAAATCACTTTAAAAGTATATTTGTCTTTATATAAGGTTTACCTTTTGGAATATAGGAATTGTACGTAGAAACAGTCCAGTGGTTACTCAATATAGGGGAACATTCCTCATCTAATTTGCTTTAAGTGCCTGAAGTGGTTACCACTGACTCTTTGGTCTGTAACAAATGTAAATACCCAAGTAGAACTTTTAGCATTATAAGCCATTTCCTAGAAATGATTTGGCATGTGCTATTATCATCTTAATTAATAATATGCTTTAAATATGTCAACCCATTTAGTACTCTCCTAAAGCCCCTGCAGAATGTACAGTTAAAATCTCCAGGGAGAGGCTGGGGGTGGTGGCTCATGCCTGTAATCCCAGCGCTTTGGGGGACTGAGGCAGGTGGATCACTTGAAGTCAGGAGTTCGAGACCAGCCTGGCCAACCTGGTGAAATCCCACCTCTACCAAAAACACAAAAATTAGCCAGGTGTGGTGGCACATGCCTGTAATCCCAGCTGCTCAGGAGGCTGAGGTAGGAGAATCGTCTGAACCTGGGAGGCGGAGGTTGCAGTGCAATTCCGCCACTGTACTCTAGCCTTGGCAACAGAGCAAGACTCCATCTCAAAACAAACAAACAAACAAACAAATAAGTAAATAAAATCTCCAGGGAGAAAAGGCAGAGCAAGATGGCAGAATAGAAGCCTCCAGCGATTCTTGCACCTCCCACAGGAACACCACGTTGAACAACTATCCATATAAAAAAGCAACTTTATAAGAACCAAAAATCAGGTGAGTGACCACAGTACCTGCTGTTAACATGATATTAGGGAAAGAGGCTCTGAAGAGGGCAGGAATGACAGTCTTGAATTGCCTACACCAACTCTCCCCAATTCCCTTGGAGTGGCCACATGGTGTAGAGAGAGAATCTTTGCATTTAGGAGAGACAGCACAGTGATTGTGGAACTTTGCTTTGGAACTCACTGCTGCCCTGTCACAGCAGAAAGCAACCTGGGGAAGAATTTAGCCAGGGCCCATGGAGGAAGTATTTAGGCCAGCCCTAGCCAGAGGTGAATCGTCCATCCCAGTGGTCAGAACCTGAGGTCTAGGAAGCCCTGCCACCATGCACTAAAGAGCTCTGGGATCCTGAATAAATTTGAAAGGCAGCCTAGGCCACAAGGACTTGCAGTTTCTGGGCAAGTCCTAGTGCTGTGCAGGGCTCAGATGCATATGACCCAGTGAGACACAAGCCGGGGTGGCCAAGGGATGGCTTACATCACCCTTTCTCCAATCCTAGGCAGCATGGTTTGCAGCTCTAGGAGAGACTCCTTCCCTCTGCTTGAAGAGAAAATGGAGAGTAAAGAGGACATTGTCTTGCAACGTGGATACCAGCTCAGCAACAGTAGAATAAGGCATCAGGCAGAGTCCTGAGGCCCCAGTTCCAGGTCCTAACTCCTGGACAACATTTCTAGACACACCTTGGGCCAGAAGGGAACTCACTGCCTTGAGGGGAAGAACCCAATCCTGGCAGGATTTATCATTTGCTGACTAAAAAGCCCTTGGTCCTGAATAGTCATCAGTGGTATCCAGGTAGTAGTCACTATGGGCCTCGGGTGAAACTCAGAGCTATGCTGGCTTCAAGTGTGATCCAGCATATTCCAAGCTGCTGTGGCCATAGGGAGAGACTGCTTCTGCATGAGGAAAGAAGAGGGAAAAGGGGATTTTGTCTTGCAGTTTTGGTACCAGCTCGGGTACCAGCTTGACCACAATGGGGTAGAGCACCAAATATCTCCTGGGGTTCCTGCCTCTAGGCCTTGTTTTCTGTATGGTACTTTGGGACATACCCTAAGCCACAGGAGCGCCCACTTCCCTGAAGGGATAGACTCAGTACTGGCAGCATTCACCTCAGACTGAACTAAGAGCCCTTGGACCTTCAGTGAACACAGGTGGTAGCCAGGCAGTACTTGCCATGGGCCACTGGTGGTGATGGCCATGGGGAGGGTCTCCTCTGCTTGAGGAAAGGGTAAGGAAGAGTGGAAAGGGCTTTTTCTTGCAGCTTGGGAGCCACCTTATGTGCAGCAGAATAGAGCACTGGGTAGATTCCTAAGGATCCCAACTCCAGGCCCTGGCTCCCAGATGACATCTCTGGACCTTTCCAGGACTGGGGGAGCTTACTGCCCTGAAGGAAAGGGCACAAGCCTGGCTGGATTTGCCACCTGCTGATTGTAGAGCCGTTGGTCCTTGAGTGAACATAGGTGGTAGCCAAGTGGTGGTCACTGCAGTCCTTAGGCAAGAGACAGTGTTGTGCTGACTTCAAGTCTGATCCAGTACAATCCCAGTGGTGATGACCACAGGGTGCTTTTATCACCCCTCTCCCAGCTCCAGGCATCTCATCACAGAGAGAGAGACTCTGTAAAGTAAGGGAAGACAATAAGAGTATCTCCTTGGTAATCCACGGACTTCTCTCAGATCTGACCCAAGTTCAGCAAGGCAGTATATCTATGAGTCTGCAAGAGCCATAGCATTACTGGGTTTGGGGTGCCTCCTAATGCAGATATGGCTGCAGTGACCAAAGACTTAGATTACAATGCCTAAGTCCCTCTGAATACCTGGAAAGTCTTCCCAAGAAGGATGGGTACAAACAAGCCCAGACTGTGAATATAAATATTTAACTCTTCAGTTTCAAAACAACATACATCCACAAGCATCAGGACAATCCATGAGCTCATGAGATGAACTAAATAAGTCACCAGTGACCAACCTTGGAGAGACAGAGATGTGCGGTCTTTCAGACAGAGAATTTAGAATAGCTGTTTTGAGGAAGCTCAACAAAATTCAAAGTAACACAGAGAAAGAATTCAGAATTCTATCAGACAAGTTTAACAAAGTCATTGAAACAAACTTTAAAAAGTAGAAATTCTGGAGCAGAAAACATAATTGACATACTGAAGAGTACATCAGAGTCTCTCAACAACAGAACTGATCAAGCAGAAGAAACAATTAGTGAGTTTGAAGATGGGCTGTTTGAAAATACACAGAGAAGACAAGAGAAGAAATAATAAAAAGAATGAAACATGCCTACAAGATCTAGAAAATAGCCTCAAAAGGACAAATCTAAGAGTTATTGGCCTTAAGGAGGAGATAGAGAGAGAGATAGGGGTAGAAAATTTATTCAAAGAGGTAATAACAGAGAACTTCCCAAATTTAGAGAAAGATATCAATATTCAAGTACAAGAAGATTATAGAACACCAAGCAGATTTGACCCAAATAAGACTGCCTCAAGACATTTAATAACCAAACTCCCAAAGGTCAAGGATATAGGATCGTAAGAGCAGCAAGAGAAAAAAAATAACATGCAAAAGAGTTCCAATACATCTGGCATTAGACTTCTCAGTGAAAATCTTACAGGCTAGGAAAGAGTGGCAAGACATATTTAAAGTGCTGAAGGTAAAACAGCTTTTATCCTAGAATAGTATATCCAGCAAAAATATCCTTCAGACATAAAGGAGAAATACAAATGTTCCCAGAAAAAAACAAAAGCTGAGGTATTTCATCAACACCAGACCTGTCCTAGAAGAAATGCTAAAGGAAGTTCTTTAATTTGAAAAAAGTCAACTGAAGGTACAATACTCACTGGTAGTAGTAAGTACACAGAAAAACACAGAATATTGTAACCCTATATTTGTGGTGTGTAAACTACTCATATCTTGAGTGCAGATACTAAAAGATAAACCAATAAAAAATAATTACAATAAGTTTTCAAGACCTAGTCAGTACAATAAGATATAAATAGAAACAACAAAAAGTTAAAAAGCAGGGGGATGAAGTTAAAATATAGTTTCTGTTAGTTTTCTCCTCGCTTGTCTGTTTACATAATCAGTGTTAGATTTTCATTGGTTAAAAATAATGGGTTATAAGATAGTATTCACAAGCTTCATGGTAACCTCAAATCTAAAAACACATGACACACACAAACAAAAGCAAGAATTTAAGACATACCACCTGAGAAAGCCACCTTCACTGAATGGAAGACAGGAAGGAAGGAAGAAAAGACCACAAAACAAGCAGAAAACAAATAAAATGCGGGAGTAAGTTCTTACTTATCACTAATAACACTGAAAGTAAATGAACTAAACTCTCCAATCAAAACCACTTCAATACAGTGGTTGAATGGATTAAAACCCAAGACCCAATAATCTGTTGCCTACAAGAAACACTTCCCCTATAAAGAACTACATAGACTGAAAGCGAAGGGACAGAGAAAGGTATTTTATGTGAATGGAAACAAAAAAAAAAAGCAGAAGCTATACTTATACCAGATAAAACAGATTTAAACATGGTAACTATAAAAAGAGACAAAGAAGATCATTATATAATGATAAAGGAGTTAATTTGGCAAGGGGATATAACAATTATAAATATATTTACACCCAACACTGCACCCAAATATATATAGCAAATATTAATTGAGCTAAAGAGAGGGACAAACCACAATACAATAATAGCTCTAGACATGAACACTCCACTTTCAGCATTGGACAGAACATACAGATAGATAATCACAAAAGAAATATTAGACTTTATCTGCACTATAGACCTAATAGATATTTACAGAATATTTAACAAATGGCTGTAAAATATACATTCTTTTCCTTAGCATATAGATCATTCTCAAGAATAGACCATATGTTAAGCCACAAAACAAGTCTCTAAAATTTCAAAAAAATTGAAATCATGTCAATGATTTCTTCTAATTTCTTTATTGAAATTCAGAATGAAAAAAATGTCTTAAACTACATGAAAATGGAAACACAATGTACCAAAACCTATGGAATACACTGAAAGCAGTATAAGAGGAAAGTTTATGCAATAAGCCGTACATCAAAAAACTAGAAAAACTTCAAATGAGCCACATAATAATGCATCTTAAAGAATTAGAAAACCAAGAGCAGATCAAACCCAAAGTTAGTAGAAGAAATAACAAATATCAGAGCAGAAATAAATGAAATGGAAACAAACAAACAAAAATAAATGAAATGAAAAGTTGGGTTTTTTTGAAAAGATAAATTGACAAAGCTTTAGACAGACTAATAAAAAAGAGAGAAGACCAAATAAATCAGAGATGCAAAAGGAAACATTATAACTGATACCTCAGAAATGCAAAGGAACATTAGAGACTACTATGAGCAACTATATGCCAATTAATTAGAAAATCTAAAAGAAATGGATAAATTCATAGACACATACAACCTACCAAGACTGAACCATAAAGAAATCTAAACATGAATAAACTAATAACAAGTAATGAGATCAAAGTTGTAATAAAAGTCTCCAAGCAAGAAAAGCCTGATGCATTCATTGCTGAATTTTACCAAACATTTAAAGAAGAACTAATACTAAACCTCATACTATTACAAAAAATAGAAGAGGAGGGAATACTTCCAAACTCATTCTGCCTGGCTAGTATTACCTTGATATCCGAACCAAACAAAGACATATCAAATTAAGAAAACTACAGGCCAATATCCCTGATGAACATTGATGTAAAAATCATAAACAAAATACTAGCAAACTGAATTCAACAACATGTTAAAAAGATCATTAATCATGACCAAGTGGGATTTATCTCACAGATGCAAGGATGGTTCAACATATGCAAATCAATCAGTGCAGCACATTGTATCAACAGAATGAAGGGCAAATACCATATGATCATTTCAGTTGATACTGAAAAAGCATTTGGTAAAATTCAACAATTCAACATCCCTTTGTGGTAAAAACTCTCAAGAAACTGGATATTGAAGGAACATACCTCAACACAATAAAAGCCATATAGGACAGACCCAAAACTAGTATCATACTGAATTGGGTGAAAACTGAGAGCCTTTTCCCCAAGATCTGAAACATTACAATGATGTCCACTTTCACCACTGCTATTCAACATAGTACTGGAAGTCTTTGCTGGAGCAATCAGATAAGAGAAAGAAATAAAGGGCATCCAAACTGGAACAGAAGTCGTCAAATTATCCCTGTTTTGCAGATGATATGATCTTATATTTGAAAAAATGTAAATTCTCCACCAGAAAACTCTGAGAATTGATAAACAAATTCCGTAAAGTTGCAGGATACAATATCAACATACAAAATCAGTAGCATTTCCTTTTTTTTTTTTTTTGAGATGGAGTCTCACTCTGTCCCCCAGGCTGGAGTGCTGTGGTGCAACCTCGGCTCACTGCAAGCTCTGCCTCCCAGGTTCACACCATTCTCCTGCCTCAGCCTCCTGAGTAGCTGGGACTACAGGCACCCACCACCATGCCTGGCTAATATTTTGTATTTTTAGTAGAGACGGGGTTTCACCGTGTTAGCCAGGGTGATCTCGATCTCCTGACCTTGTGAGCTGCCCGCCTCAGCCTCCCAAAGTGCTGGGATTACAGGCGTGAGCCACCGCCACTTGTCCATTTTTGCTTTGGTTGCCTGTGCCTATGGGTTATTACTCTATAAATCTTTGCCCAGACCAATATCCTGGAGAGTTTCCCCAGTGCTTCAATGTTTTCCTGTTTTTGTTTGTTTGTTGGGTATATACCCAAAAGAAGGCAAAAGTATATTGAAGAGCTATCTGCACTCCAATGTTTATCGCATCACTATGTTAGTCACACTAGCCAAGATTTGCAAGCAACTCATGTGTTCATCAAGAGACAAATGGATAAAGAAAATGTGGTACATATACACAATGGACTATTATTCATATGTGGACAAATAGGATCACATCAAGTTAAAAATCTTCTGCACAGCAAAAGAAACAACAAAGTGAAGAGACAACACACAGAATAAGAGAAAAAAATTGCAAATTATCCATCTGACAAGGGATTAATAACCATAATATATAAGGAGCTCAAATAACTCTATAAGAAAAAATATAAAAATGGGCAAAATATCTAAATAGACATTACTCAAAAGAAGACATACAAATAAATACCAAACAGACATATGAAAAGGTGCTCAATATCATTAAAAAGGTGCTCAATATCATTTTTATGATCTCATTCATAAAAAAGAATGAGATCTTGTCATTTGCACAACATGGATGGAACTGGAGGACATTTGTTAAGTGATATAAGCCAGGCACAGAAAGACAAACTTCTTATGTTCTCACTTATTTGTGGTAAATTAAAATTAAAACCGTTGAATTCATGGAGATAGAGAGTAGAAGGATGTTTCTCAGAGGCCAGGAAGTATAGTGCTGGGAGGTTGGTGGGGGCCTGAGGGGCACGGAGGTGAGACAGTTAATGGCAGATATAAAAATATAGTTAGATACGAGTGAATAAGATCTAGTATTCACTAACACAACAAGGTGCCTACAGTCAACAATAATTTATTTTATATTTCAAAACGACAAAAAGATTATAATTGGATTGTTTGTAACACAAAGAAAGGTGAAATGCTTGAGGTGATGGATACCTCATTTACCATGATGTGATTATTATCCATTGTATGCCTGTATTAAAATATCTCACATACCCCATAAATATATACACCTACTATGTACCTACCCACAAAAACTAAAAAAAAAAATCTCCAGGTTACAGCTGGGATGTAGATATGTTCAGTAACTTTAATAGTGAGGCTGGAAAGAATTTCATCTTGGTTAAAATTTGTTACTTGCGGCGCTCTTCCTGCATGTCCCCACACCCTGTTTCCCCATGATACATGGTTTGGACTAAGTTAAGAAGCTAGTGCTAAATAAATGCTCCTCATTCCTTCTTTTCAAATGATGAACAAAACTTCTTTTCCTGAAAACAAAAGCTGAAAACAAAACCTGACAGTTCTTTTGTCTCAACTCTTCTCACTCAAAAGCATTTTAGAGTAATTCATAACTTAGAGCAACTTGTAAGCCCCAGAATCCCATTGCCGACTGTGTGTTTTGCCCATAAATCTTCAAATTAGTCAGGCTTTGTCAGTTCAGAGGGGTGCAAGTCATTTCAAGTCATAGCATAAACCTGAAAATTTCTTCCCCCAAATAGATAATTTGTATACATTCAAAGGTGAAGTCTAATAAGGAAAGTTAGTAATGAAAATTGCTAACACTGAAATCTTGTGTCATCTCTTTTCAGCAGTGTAAAACAGAATACTTTATCAAAATGGAGCTGTCAATAATGGTCAATTTCCTTTAACAACTACACTCTAAATAGATTTAACTGGCTATTTCCTTCACATGTTCTCAATGAGAGTATTGAGCAGTATGAAAGAAATATGACAAATAATTAGAATCATATCCCCAAACTTCCTATCTATTTAATCATAAGGAAAAAAGAGGCTTGCTTAAGCCTCCTAGTTTTTTAATGATGACTTTCATTTATGTTTCTCAGAGAAACAAAAGAATATACGTCCTATTATTTTGTATGTAACTCCTTTGCATAGCAGTTCTCAAATATTAGTATTCATCAATAACCACTTTAAGGTTATATCATTAGAATTGCCTATGTTCTTGTCTTGTTATTAGTAATAAAACCATGATAAATTCCCATCTAGTATTTCTGAAGCTTTAGGGAATACTAAGTAATAGATTTGAAAAAAGCTTATAAGTGCCCTCTAATTACAAGGCAGGATTAAGCTCCACGGAAAGACAGCAGTGGAATAAGCTTTTCAACTTAACGGTTTCTTAAATACGCTCTTGTTTTCCCATGGAAAGATATTTAAAAATCTTTATGATTCATGATAACCAATTATTTTGTTGTTTTTGGAGGAGATTATTTTTATAGCTTTATTGAGGTATAACCGACAACACATTAAATTGTTCATATTTACAGTAAACAGTAAGTTTTGACATATGTATGCACCTGTGAAGCTATAACCACAATCTAGATAGTGAACATTTCCATCATGAGAGATAATTTTGAGTATATCAAAAATGTAAAATTTTGGTGACCATCAGATTTCCAGGATATCTGGCTTTAGGAAGCCATATTTATTGTTTAGTGAATGATTTTTCTCTAATTTATTGTCATCTGTTGAACATTAGTGCACTAGCAGAACAAAAGATTAGGCAGAATCTGGGCTTTTTCATTTTAGCATTATTGAGGAGCACCTGAATGGTCCTGAAGTTGGCCTTTGAATATACCAATGGACAGGTATGAAATCCTCAAGATAAGCATGGTGGCCTGGAGTCCCACAGTCTCACAGTGTGCTGTACCGTCTGCGCCCTCCTTTTCTAGAGAAGAAACAGTGGATAAACCTATTCCTTCACCCTGTGTGTTGTGGTGAATCTTAGTTTTTAAAGGCATATTATTTTATTATTATATAAACAACTGGGGAACCAATAAAACAAGACATTTGAAAAGATGGGTCTTCATATGGGCATAATACATGATAAGGCAAGTCACTTTCCTCCTCTGAGTTTGGGTTTATTTGCTATCTTCCATTTTATCGCAGTGAACTGTAAAGAAAAAGATGCAAGCTTATGGAATGTCCAACTTCTGAAATACAACAGACTGCAGAGACAACGTATGATTAGGATGGCCTTGGCTCAGTGTTTCTGAAAGGAAATGTACAGCTTTTGTCCTGCCTATTGATATCCTGTTTGCACTCAGGGCTGGTCAGGGTGAGATGTGTTAAGCTTTTTTTTGGAGGCCGTCCTGATAACTCATTCCTTTACTCCACTATTTTCAGGCCCATTCTGGAAACGCAGGATTTAACCTCGGGGTTGCAGCTTCCCTGGTCTCCATCTGCCATCAGAATCCATCTCCACCCCTTCCCCGCTCAGACCTGTGTCCCCTCCACAACTCATACTGCTCACTCTCAGAACTGTGGCCCTGAGTTCTCTAGTTTTTCCTCTTTGCCTCGGGACCCAGGACACCAGTCGGGGCTTAACTTTCTGAGTTGGGAAGGCGACGCTGCTGGTGGCTGCTTCTACCTGCTGGTTCTTCCTTTTTATTCCTCCCCAAACGAGAGGAAGATTCGAGTGGATTTGGCACATCCCCTAACCCGGGCCTGCCATTTGCAGGTTGGGGGCTGACGTGCCCAGGAGGACCCGGACCAAGCAGGCCATTTTCACCTGCGTAATAACAGGCTTGGGAGTAGCGAAGCGGCGGCGGCAGCAGCGACTGGAGTAGGAGGAGGAGCGCAGGCAGCGGCCGCGGCGGGGCCGGAGGAAGAGGAGGGGGGAGAAGGAGGAGCTGAAGCGGGAAGAACGGCAGGCAGCGGCTCGGCGGAGTTGCAGCAGAGGCGGCGGTGGCGCTGAGACACCGCAGCTTCCCCGAGCGCCGAGTCCCTCGGGGGACAGCAGCAGGGAGCGCCCGCGCAGCCACCGAGCCTCGGCCCAGCCAAGCCGCCGTCGCCGCGCCGGGGGACCGCCAGCCATGGCCGCGCCGCCGGATCCGCAGGACGAGCTGCTGCCGCTGGCCGGCCCCGGGTCCCAGTGGCTCAGGGACCGGGGGGAGGGGGAGGACGAAGCGGTGACGCCGAAAGGGGCCACGCCAGCGCCGCAGGCTGGGGAGCCCAGCCCGGGGTTGGGCGCCAGGGCCCGGGAAGCGGCGCCGCGGGAACCCGGCTCGGGCGCCGCCCGGCAGTCGCCCGTTGCCATGGAAACTGCATCCACAGGTAAGGCGGGCGCCGCTGCCCCTCAAATGGCGTCGGGGACCCGGGCCCCCCAGTCAGTCCCCTTCTGCGCGGCTCTGGGCACCTGCCTCGCGCTTTCTGCCTTGAGCGCCAACCCCACCCCCGCGTCGCCACGGGCGACTGGGAATATTCGCGGGCTGGTAGAAAACAACAATTTTATTTTTCCCAAAGGCTCAGAAGTAGTCAAGATGCTTTTGATCCTTTTATTTCATTATCATGATTATTTCCGCTTTAAAAATTGTTCTCATCGACAAACTGCAGCATTCTGACTGTTGGCGAGTCTGGGTACAAGTTTCTCCTTCCTGCCAGGGGGCTCCGAGCTGTAGGGCCCGTTTGACAGGTTGTGGGGATTTTGGGGGGCGTGTTTGCGCGCGGTGTGCGCGCCGGCTACAGGAGATGCTGACAACCTAGCGGCAGGCAGGCCCGCGACCCCTGGACCCGGCTCTGTCCAGGGCAGAGATGTGGCTGTAACTGCCCCTTACACTTGCCCTCCACCAATCGCCACCATACCCTACTCCCCCCACATCCCTTCACCTTTTCCCCCGCAGAAAACAAATCCCAGGGAGTTTGTCCCTAATTCGGAAGGCACAGCTTTGCAAGGGTGCTGTGGCTGCCCCGCCCAAAACCTGTATTTCGTCGCTGCCCGGATGGCCCCACCTTGCAGGGAGCGTTGAAACTTGGAAGTCCGAAATGCGGCGGACCTGGCTGTGGGTTGTAGGGCTTGGGTGGTGGTGAGTGGACGTAGCACAGTTTACCAGCAGTCTGACCCGCCCGCCCCGCCCCCCCGTCTCCCCCCAGGAAATTGCCCTGGGTTTGGCCTTTCTTCGCCTGACGCCCTATTCGAAGTTTGAGCGCGCCAGTGTCCAACGGGAGGCCAGGCCCCTGGCGCATCCTGGTCAAAGAATCCAGGAAGCGTGCTTTGAGGCTGCCGGCCTGGTTAACGCTGTTTCCAGAGAGAGAAAAGGGGATGCTGTGTGGTGCTCTTTCCTGAGAAAGCTTTGCTGTGGTGGAGTGGGAGCTGTGTAGTTTTGGCAATGTAGAGCTAGAAGGCCTGGGGTGGTGGGTGCTCCCAGAGGAGGGGAAGGGGAGTGTGACTGGTGTGTGTGCTCTTGGTGGTTGATTTAAAGAAACCCCTTTTCGTAAGCTTCTCTTAAGGGTTATGTGGAATGCCTAAGGTAATCGTAATTAACCGCCCTGGTACAAAAGATCTAAGCTGGGGAAAAGAGGTTTGGAGAATGCGTTGAATAAAATTTGTCAATATCCTGAAGGGAAGAGAAAAAGTGGAGACCCTATATAAGAAAAAAGAAAAAGAAAGAAAGAAAAGTACTCAAAAGCCCCAACGCCAAACGCCAGTGGTTGTATGTTATTATATCCCTGGGGGCGGGGGAGGATTTAAGTCTAAGAATGGCTGCGCAGTCTCTCCTTCAACTTCTGCATCCAAATGGAAACAAAACTCTTTATAATTGCAAAAGAAGATGGCAAATGATAATAGACAAAGGAAGGTAGTTTTTGTCTTTACCATTCTTTGCTGAGGCTAGACTGCTCATAGTTCAGAATCTTTATCCACTGTAATCAAAGTAAATCGTTTCTTTATGAAACATTACCCACCTCCTATTAATGCCACCAAGATTATGTGAACTAGAAAAGGGAAGCTAAGTGCCCCATGTTCAGTAACATATCCACAAAAGTTATTATATAGGAAATGCTTAGAATATATATTTGTGGGGTACAGTGTGATGTTTTGATATATGTCTGCATTGTCAAATGATTAGCTAATTAACAAATCCATCATCTCATGTACTTATTTTTTGTGGTAAAATCATTTAAAATTTACTTTTTAGCAATTTCAAAATGTATAGTGCATTGTTACAGAAAAGTGGCTGTAATAAGTAACAATGCATTTGGCATTTTTAGTATTATTATTATAGAAATACCTTGCTTTATTGAATGTGTTTAGGGTTTTCTATCCTAGGCAACAAATATAGTAATAAAATCAAACATGATACTACTACGTTTGGATAGGAGAAGAATGAAGAAAGATGGAAGGAACACATTTTGCATATTTATATAGAAATTTTTTAGTTTATGATTATGGCTTGAAGGAATTTCTGATATAGTTGTTGATTGGTTAATGTCTTAAATCTCTGTTTCTTATTAAGTAGACTGGATGTGCTGCTATAAGAGACTCAAATGCCAGAAATGATATATAAATAAATAGCTAGATCTTAAAATTCCAGAGAAATCTTGTCCAACTTCCTGGTCTGTTATTTTGGCAGTTCTATTGCTATAAGCAAAGTTAGCAGGTCAGCCCTCAATTGTATCAGAGACGCCTATTAAGCACACTACTTTACACTGTATTTCTTAATTTACTTTTTTTTTGGGCTTATACACAGAAATTTATTTTCTCACAGTGCTAGAAGCTGAGAAATCTAAGATCAAGGTAGAAATGGTGTCTGGTGAAGGTCTGCTTCCTGGTCCATACACAGCTGTCTTTTCACTGTGTCCCCACGTGGCAGAAGAGTGCTTTTTTTTTTTTTAAAGAGTGATGTTTTTTGGGACTCAAACTAAGAACTAACTTAGACTTCGAGTGTGATGCACTGTAAACAGAGTTTGTTTCTTTTTCAGATGGAAATTTAAGACAGATATTGATGTTTTAAAAACTGTTTTTCTGAAAAACATCACCAATCATGCCATCTGGACAGATATTCTGTTATTTATTTTTATACATCGATGGTAATTAAAATTCTCCCAGGAACATTTCCAAAAATATTTCTCAGCAGTGTCCTGGAATGAATATATGTTTAAACATCATTAAAACTGCACCATAAAACGCCATCCGTCCTCTATTTTCAGGTATTCTCATTGCTTCTGTCCCTTTTGTGGCGTGGAAATAGTCTCAACAAAATAACACTGTCTTCTAAAATTACAACTTCATTTCTAAATTGATAATGGACATGTGAAATTATGTCCGTTGACAAGGGAACATTTAATACACTGTGGTAGCTACAACATGTTAGTGTTAATCATACAAGTACCATCATCTAATAACTTTATACAAAGAATGTTAAGAGCAACTGTTTTGTTTTTTCATGATCAGTTATTTTATTCCTGGAAACTATTCAAAAGGAGCATACAATAACAAAAGGAAAAAAGAATGGTCCTTTGTTTAAAGAAAGAATTTTAAATAGAACATTTGAACAAAATGAAATAGAAGTTAACTCATTGCATGCTTTGGAAATTAACTCATTGACTGCTTAATATATGGAAAGCAAAATCAAGAACATGATGGAGAATGGTCAGGAAAAATCAGTCCAATATGATTTGCTGCAGTGATATCAATTTATAGATAATTTGACTTAAATTTCAAGATAATTACAAAAAGCATTTTCCAATTTACTTTCCCATGGACCATATTGTTTATATGTCTGCATTTTTCAAATGCTAAATGTGATGCTGTATTGGAAAAACTATTCTTAGTCTATCATGATTTAAATAACTTTCAGAAGGTTTCATATACCCTGTGTTTATTCTATTTAATATAACAAATCTAAAGAACTATAACACATTGCTAGTCATCTTCTAAATTCCATTTGGAGGCTAGATTAACTGTCTTCACTTTTGGATGTGTTTGACAGATGTGTGGACATTTTTTATTTGGAGTCATTTCCAGGTAATCCCCTTCAGAAGGTATAAATTTCAATCTTCTTTCTTTTGAGAAAGCTACAGTTCTATTGAAATGGTAAGGAACATTACACTTTGCTATTACTATTTTTAAAGAAACATATAAGATGAATAAAAGAGTTTGGAAAACGAATGCAATTTATTTCTCTGGGCATATCCTCTAGATACAATCAATACCATTTCTGTAAGTAAGTACAATATATATTCTTTAATACAGGGAATTCAACTTAGGTTAAATTAAAATTTAGAGATGCTTACATACTTTAAAAATACATTGATAAATATTATAAAGGCTTTCAGCTTAACTTTCCCTTCATGAACTTACTGTTCCAACAAAACCACCCTGCTCATTACCTTGGTCGTAGGCTCTCCTCTCTCCTCTTTTTTACTTCCGATTCTGAAGGTTGAGAGAAGGGTTGTTGGTTATCTTGCCCATTTTATTGTCTATCCCTGGGAGCATGGATTACAGGGATTACAGAAAGCTTTTATTATCTTTTGTAAAGTGAGAAACCATTGCAGTTCAATTCAACTTAGTAGACATATTAAATGCCTCCTTTGTGTAAGGATCTGTGCTAAACACAGGTTGGTCATGGCTTCCTAAAACATGTGCACCTTTCTGATTCACAGTATTTACTTTAGCCAAATCGTTCCTTTCGTGTTATTTTTCATTTTCTTCATTCCCAAGTTATTGCTGGAAGCTTGACTAGAAGGGAATTATAATAATCTAACCCCATGGGCACAAGGGTATGAGTTAGTGTTCTGAGATCAACACAGGATAAGTAAATATGAGCACAGCTTGCTCAGACTGTGAAAGACAAAATCTGCCTTTTTGTCTAGCTGTGAAAAAGAAAATCTTTCTCTCCCTTTATTTCTATCATCTATCTCATTCTCTGCATCTTCAAAGAAATAACTGGCTAAATGTTACATCAAGATCTTTGGATAAGTTAGTTGTGATTTTATTCAACAATTAGATTATTTCAGTGGTGACTAAGGGAGTTTTGAAAACGATGCTGGAAAATTCAGAGAGCAGTGAAAATAAAAGACATTTCAAGAGACTAATATATCTATATAGGAATGCTGTGCACTAAAGTCATTATAAAGAACATGGTCCAAAAATGAAAGACAACCAGTTTTGTTTGGTTAAATAACATTTGAGGGCAAGGAGAACGGTGAGAAGAGTGCGAGCCAGAGAGGCCCACTGTTTGTGGAAGATGCTGTAGTATTAGGATATGAGAAAAGGGAGGGAAGAGCTTCTCAATTCTTATTTGAGCTCCCTAATTTAAAATGGACAGTGATTGTTAAGTTGGAAAATCGAAACATACAGAAAGAGATACCTGGATCCCAGGATAAGTAAACAGAAGGTAAAATCTTGTATTACTACTTTGATGAGATCAGTTCTTCACATCCAACTACTTTACATCTCATGGAATTGAATGAGTGTGCTGAGCAGCTTTAAATTCATTCCCAGTATCTTTGGAGAATAAGACTAGGGCTAGAAAAGCTGAATTTGATAAGTGATTTTCAAAAAGGGGAAAATGGTGGATTCTTAAAACTTATAAACCAGTATGTTTGACACTGATTGCTGGTAGAATCTAAGAATGTGTTATTATGCTAAATATTCATAGACCCTTAGAAAAGAATGAAAATGTTGTTCAGAAATTCCCTCTAGTTCACTAAAACATAATGCCTGTACAACATTATTTCCCTCTTTTTCAGATTTTGAATTACCAACACGCATGTAGCACTTCCTATTTCTAGGAACTTACAAAATGCTCAACTTACATAAAGATATAGAAAGCATGTTCTTTAATTTATAAACTGCACAAAATTTCAAAGGATAGCTGATATGCTACAGGGTAGCATTGCTATGAAAAAGAATCTTGATTTTAATGTTTATTCAAAAGCAACAAGATAAATCTGTTTATTAAAATTATTTTTGCCCCAATTTAAAAATTGGGGGAGGGTAGAAAATACATATACATGGTATTAAAATCTAAAAGGTGCAAAGGGGTAAGCAGAGAAAAGGAAGTCTTCACACCTTACCTTTCAACAGTCCATTGCTCCTCTCCAGAGGTAACCATTGTAATTAGTTTCAGCAAGAGAGCATTACTTATGATTATACTACTATTTATTGAACTCTTGCTATATGTCAGGCATTGTCTAAGCACTGAGGATTATAGTACAGAAAAGGACAGATAAAAGCCTTTCATCCATAAAATATACTTTTTTTCTTGGTAGGGGCAAGGAGAGAGTAAGGAAGGGCAACAGAGACCAGAACATCTATATCAAGGGATGATAAGTATTATGAAAAAGGTCAAAACAGAGTAATGGGAATGAGAGGGTTAGTCAAAGAAGACCTCTTTGATAAGGTATCTTTAAAGCAGAGACTTGAAGAAAGTGACAGAACAGTCATGCAGATGTCTGAGAGAAGAACATTTTGGGCAGAGGGAATATCCGTTGCAAAGGTCCTGGGTGGGAGTGTGCCTAGCACATTCAAGGAACCACAGGAAGAGCCATGAGGTGGAGTAAGCAAGGGAAGAATGATAGAGGATGAGCAAAGGGTCAGAGGTAGAGTGGAATGGATAGATTAGGTCCTGTAGGCCCTTATAACAGCTTTGAATATTACTCTGAGTGTGATGAGAGCCACAGGAATGGGAGAGGTGTTAAATAGAGAAGGAACATATTTAGAGTTCAGTTTTAAGTTTAATGACTCACTCTAGTCTCTTTATTGAGAATCTAACATGGGGGTGGTGGTGGTTGGTGTGGAGCAAGAATGACCTACTAGTAGGCCATTGCAATAATCTGAGAAAGAAATCATGGTGGCTTGCACCAGAGTAACAGCATTGGAAGAGGTGAAAAGTGGTTGGATTCTAGATATATTCTGAATGTATATAATGTGTTAGAAAGAACACAAGGGATGTGCCGTGATTTTTGGCCTGAGTAAACACAAGAATGGACTTGTTATTAGCTGGGGTTGAGAAGACTTTAGGAAGAGCAAGTTTTAGGGAAAAACCAGGAGTTTGGTTTTACAAATGTTAATTTTTGAATGTCTGTTTGATGTCCAAGTGGAGACGTCAAGTAAGCAGTGTAGAGTGGGGCTGGGGAGTGATCTGACCTGCACGTATACATTGGGAGTTGTTTGTATAGAGATGAGATCACCAAGGGAGTGAGTGTTGACAGTGACGAGGTCAAGGAGTCCTGGGTCACTCAAATATTCAGAGGTCTTTCAAAGAAAACTGAGTAAAAGTGGGCAATGAAGTAGGAAAACTGAAAGAGACTCCAGAAGAAAAGATCGTTGGAGGAGTCCAGAAGAAAGGTGAAAATAGGAGTGAAACAGTCACCTGTGTGATTTATGACATCACAATGAACCATGACAGATCCTGGGAGTTACAGTAAACCAGACGCTAATGGATATCTTTAGGAAGGGACATAATGGCCTAGGATTCTGCCTAGGGGCTTTTAGAGGGAAACAGTGGCCTGTAACATTATAGATGTAAAATCTTGACTATAAGTTCTGAAATTTCTCTTTAATATGTATAGAACGTAGGAGATGCAACTTAAAATAGTTCATGGTGGGGGTTGGGAATTTTGAGGATTGTAATTAGCTAAATATGAGCTAGTGGTATGGTGAAAGTACTAAAATATCTTACATAATTTCAGGTAGTATTAATAGAAAGTCTCAGGTGCACATTATACGAGGTAATAGCTCCCCTATATTCTATTCTAGTCAGGCCAAATTTGGAGTCTCATACTAAAGGTTAGGTGCTATGCTTTGAGAGACATTGACGAGCTATAATACAGTGAGAGCAGGGCAATTGGGAGGCTTTTGGAAAACATGACGTTTGAGAGATAGTTAAAGAAATTAAGAATTTTTATCCAAAAGAAAAGAATGGAGATCTGAATGTTAAATACTAGAAGAACTTTCACGAAGCAAAGGAAGAAGACTTGACCCGGCTGATTTCACAGAGCAAAATTAGAACTAGTGATTTGGAGAACTAGATTTCTTCTGAATGAAAGAAAATATTCTAATAATTAGAACTTATCAGAAAAGAGAGATTCTCTCCCAGTTAATGACATTCAAGCAAAAGCCAGGTTGCTGTTTTAATGGGGGAAATGCAGAAAGAAAGTCATTGGTTACACTAAGATGTTTATATCTTCCTAAAAGACAATTCCTAACTTGACATTGTTATTGTTACATTATTACTTGTATTAGTCCATTTTCACACTGCTGATAAAGAGATAACCCAAGAGTGGGCAATTTACAAAGAAAAAGGTTCAGTGGACTTACAGTTCCATATGGTTGGAGAGGCCTCATAATCATGGCAGAAGGCAAGGAGGAGCAAGTCATGTCTTACGTGGATGGCAGTAGGCAAAGAGATTGGGCAGGGAAAATCCCCCTTATAATACCATCAGATCTTGTGAGACTTATTCACTATCATGAGTATAGCACGGGAAAGACCTGCGCCATGATTCAATTACATCCCGCCAGGTTCCTCCCACAACACGTGGGAATTCAAGATGAGATTTGGGTGCGGACACAGCCAAACCATATCATTCTGCCACTGGCCCTTCCCAAATCTCATGTCCTTACATTTCAAAACCAATCATGCCTTCCCAACAGTCCCTCAAAGTCTTAACTCGTTTCAGTATTAACTCAAAATTTTATAGTCCAATGTCTCATCTGAGACAAGGCAAATCTCTTCTGCCTATAAGCCTGTAAAATCAAAAATAACTTAGTTGTTTAGATACAATGGGGGTACAGGTATTGGGTAATATAACCATTTTAAATGGGAGAAATTGGCCAAAACAAAGGGGCTACAGTCCCCATGCATGTCTGAAATCCAGCAGGGCAGTCAAATCTTAAAGCTTCAAAATGATCTCCTTTGACTCTGTGTCTCACTGATGCAGGAAGTGGGTTCCCATGGTCTTGGGTATCCAGGTCACACTGATGCAGGAGGTGGGTTCCCATGGTCTTGGGAAGCTCTGCCCCTGTGGCTTTTCAGGGTACAGACTCCCTCCTGGCTCCTTTCATAGGCTGGCATTGAGTGTCTGTGGCTTTTCCAGGCACATGGTGCAAGCTGTCAGTGGATCTGCTATTCTGGGGTCTGGAGGACAGTGGCCCTCTTCTCACAGTTCTACTATGTGGTACCCCAGTAGGGAGCCTGTGTGGGGGTCTGACCCTACATTTCTCTTTTGCACTTCCCTAGTAGAGGTTCTCCCTGAGAGCTTCATCCCTGCAGCAAACTTCTGCCTGGACATCCAGGTACTTGCATACATCCTCTGAAATCTAGGCAGAGGTTCCCAAACCTCAATTCTTGATTTCTGTGAACTTGAAGGCTCAGTACCACATGGAAGCTGCCAAGGCTTGGGGCTTGCACCCTCTGAAGCCACAGCTTCAGCTTGTTGGCCCCTTTCAGCCATGGCTGGAGTGGCTAAGAAGCAGGGCACCAAGTCCCTAGGCTGCACATAGCACGGGACCCTGGACTCACCTGGGAAATCATTTTCTCCTAGGCCTTGGGGCCTGTGATGGGAGGGGCTACTGTGAAGACCTCTGACATGCCCTGGAGACATTTTCCCCATTGTCTTGGGGATTCACATTTGGCTCCTCGTTACTTATGCAAATCTCTGCTTCTGACTTGAATTTGTCCTCAGAAAATGGGGTTTTCTATCGCATTATATCAGGCTGCAAATTTTCCGAACTTTTATGCTCTGTTTCCCTTATAAAACTGATGGCTTTTCATAGCACCCTGGTCACATCTTGAATGCTTTGCTGCTTAGAAATTTATTCTGCTAGATACCCTAAATCATCTCCCTGAAGTTCGAAGTTCCACAAATCTCTAGGGCAAGGGCAAAATGTTGTCAATCTCTTTGCTAAAGCATAACAAGAGTTACCTTTGCTCCAGTTCCCAACAAGTTCCTCATTTCCATCTGAGACCACCTCATTCTGCACCTTATTGTCCATATTGCTATCAGGCTTTGGTCAAAGCCGTTTAACAAGTCTCCAGGAAGTTCCAAACTTTCCCACATTTTTCTGTCTTCTTCTGAGTCCCCCAAACTGTTCGAACCTCTGCCTGTTACCCACTTTCAAAGTTGCTTCCACATTTTCTGGTATCTTTTCAGCAGCACCCCACTCTACTGGTATCAATTTACTCTATTAGTCAGTTTTCACACTGCTGATAGACATACCCGAGACTGGGCAATTTACAAAAGAAAGAGGTTTAATGGACTTAACAGTTCCAAATGGCTGGAGAGGCCTCATGATCATGGTGGAAGGCAAGGAGGAGCAAGTCGTGTCTTACATGGATGGCAGTAGGCAAAGAGAGAGATTGGGCAGGGAAACTCCCCTTTATAATGCCATCAGATCTCATGAGACTTATTTGCTATCACAAGAACAGCACTGGAAAGACCTGCCCCATGATTCATTTACCTCCCACTGGGTCCCTCCCACAACACGTGGGAATTCAAGATGAGATTTGGGTGGGGACACAGTCAAGCCATATCATTATTTTAAAATTATTACATATTTCTCAAAAATGAACCACACACTAATGAAACTGGAAACTGTCCATCACAAAAACCATAGTTATCCCAAATTGACTACTTAAAATGTGCTTTTCACAGAATTGTGGCCTTTTAAAAATCCTCCTCTAGTTCTCCATTGTCAAGAAAACTCCGTAATGTGACATATTTGCTTCTTAAGAACTACATAATTTTTTCCAGTTTTGGATTATTAACATAAATATAAAATATGCTATCTGCAAGTATCTCTTTTATTCTTTTTGCTGAACTATCTTCTTCATTTTTTACTGAATCTAGTTTCATAAATATTCAACATATTCTAAAATGTTTTGGAAATTCATTAAATAATTTTGTAATGCTAAAAGCATCATAAGATCCTTTCCTTCTTTCTCTGCCTCACTATCTATATATTTATGGCAGATTATTCATTGGAAAACCATGTTTCCTGGGTTGCTTACTGAATTAAATTTTTAGCTGGAAGAATTCTCCATTCCAATTTCCACATCCAATCCCCAAATGCCTTTTCTAATTCATCTATTGCATGAGATTTTTTGTAAAATCAGTTATAGACCAAATTCTTGCTTTCTGAATTTCGAAAATTTGTTGAATGTCACATTCTCCAAAATTCCTAGAATTTTGTTTTATGCATAGCAAATATTTGGCTTTCTTTTTGTTTGTTTTTTTTTTTAACTACTCTTGAACAACAGAAAATTATATATATTTGAATGATTCCTGATCTAGTTGATAAGCAAAGGAATAGAAAACAATGTCATGTCTGCCTTCGGCATTAATTTTTCAACTCACTCTGAAAAAATCAGGGCTTCTCAAAATACGGCCTGTAAACTACCTGCTACAATATCACGTGGGGTGACCACAGACCTCATCCTAGGGAAACAAGCCTACCAGGTGCATATTAAAGCTATAAGAAGCACTGATTTATTGGCTTTCCTGCTCATGCTTGGCATTTTATAGGAGATGTGGGGAATAGAGGAGCATGAGCCATGTCCCCTTTCCCCGTTTCTTCCTGGGCTTATTACCATCCAGTTGGGAGATATGGCGGACTCCCACAAAGCAAAGATGAATAACTCAGGTCAGCATGCAGCTTGTTGCTTGGATGGATGGTAGAAACTATATGTGTGATAGGAATTTCGTGACTGTATGGGTTCCAATGTACCTGGTCTCTTGAAGAATGGATAGAATTGGAAGGGGGCAGAAGTGAGCAGAAAGGCAGTCTGAGTATGGGGATGATGATAAGGAAGTGAGCAATGATGAGCTCAGTTTCATAGCTCATCCAGATGAGGAGAAAGAAGATTCTGGGGGGCTTGATGGCTACACAGAACTCTAGTCTCCTTTTCTATGGATTCTGGGATCTTTGCAGGCTTATATGTAAGGGAAGTAATATCACAGAGCTATGTTAAGGAAGATTAGTCTGACAGTAGAACAGAAGATGAATTCAATGAGGATAATCCTAAAACCTGTGAGTTTTGCTGGAAGAAAGCCAACCCAGTAACATCAATTTCAGGGCCTTGAATAAGTCGCCATGGGAATAAAGAGGGAGGTATATGGGAAGAAAGATGAGAGGCTTCACAGGAACAGTCAACAGGACTTTGTGACTAACAGACATGATCTGGGGACGAGGGGAGGAATAAATCAAAAATGACTACAGTTTTGTGCCCTATGGCTGGGAGAAAGTTATGCTATAAAGGGTGGGAGGGGGAACTGGCTAGAGGAGTGAGGATAATGAATTCACTTTTAGTCATATGAGGCTTGAAATGATGACAAGCCATTTGAATGGAAATTTCTACTTGGCAACTGTAGATAAAGAAATGGATTTTGCAGGTGAAAACAGGATTGTTGATATGGATTTAGAAAATTAGAAGAGAAGCCATAGCGATTATGTAGTATGGAAAGGACAGAGGGCCAGAGACAGAGGAAATGCTCCTTGCCCCTCATTTTAAAAAGCTTAAAGCTTTAGCTTTAAGCTCCCTGAGCCTCAGATTCTATAGTAGGTATATATGGTATTAGATCCTGTGGAGTGCCTGGCAATCATATGGTAACTACAGGTACTCCTGTTATTATAGTATCACAGAAGCCAAGATGACATGGTACAGAATGAGTCCTGACTGAGAAATCAGATTTATCTAGCCTTGGCTTTGGTACCTAATATCATGTCAATGTGGGCAAGTCATATGACTGCTTTATGTATCAGTTTCTTCATATATGACATAACATGAACACAATACCATTCTGGCTATCTTACAGGGTTATATGAAGATAAAATGAGATAACGTAAGAAGATGTATGGAAATGGCAAATAACTCTGTATCTGTAAGGTACTATTAATAGGAAGCCTGGTCAGCAGTGTCAGATGCTGAAGAGAATGAAGATTGAGAAAGAACCTCAGCCTTAGATGTTTTACTATAAAATGCTTGCTGTGTCCAGCTGGACCTCAGCCAAATAGCAATGGGGAAGGACAGTAGAGCCAGGAAGGATGGGGGTGGAGATAAGTCAGTTTTGGTAATCCACATGGGAAGATATTTTGGAGGAGGGCAGTAGGAGTGGTGATCTGCTGCATTTCCCATGTCCTGATGAATGATCTGTGAGTACAGGGCTGAGGTGTGCCCATGGGTACCAGCCGGAATGAGGGAGGACAGCAGATGGAATCTATTCTGATTCTCCTGTTCAGTGGAAGGGCAATAAGCCTAGGAAGCTGTCCCAGGTATGTGTGGGAGTTGGTCTGGAAGAGGCTGCTTCTCTTACTAGAGAAGGCAACACAGTGAAAGCTAGCTCCTGCTACGCCCAAGTACAGGGCTAAATCAACTGGCCCTGTGGGCTTGTGAGAATCTGCAGGCTAGTCTTATAACTCAGTAGATTAATGTCTTACATAAAAGCATGATTGCTCTAGAAAGATGGGGTCTGTATCCCTTCTGCTAAATACAGCTAAAAATCCTGGACATTTCATGTGAAATAAATAGAAAGGGTCTCTGAAACGTGAATGAAGAGAAGAAGGCAGACTTACTAGAGACCATGGGACCTGTGGAAGGACACAGCAGTAGGTTCTCGGGGTTTTCTGTTTTCATCCTATATCTCAGGCTGGATACTGGAGAAGCCAGCAAGCAGAAAATGCCAATGGGCACAGACAAAAAATACCCACAAAAAAATGGGTGTTTCTAGTGAAAGGATCAGAAAAGGGCAACCTAGCAGGATAGAAAACTTTTAGACAATAATCACTGTATCGAGCCAAACACCATGAAATAAACTGAGGTCCCACCTCCATGCCCACCGCAGAAGCTAAGTAGGGAGATTTGCCTGCCAGCTAATATGGTGTTAGAGGAAGCCTAGAGGAGAGTCAGGAGTTTCACCACTGCTCAATGATGAGACTGAGTGGAAAACGTGGACTTCTATTTAAGTAAGATACATAGTCTCAAGATATAATACCAAAAATGTCCAGGTTTTAATGGAAAATTACAAGAACCAGTAGGATATGAACTTGAATGACAAAAGACAATCGACACCAAATTAACACAGATGGTAGAATTATCTGAGAAGGATTTTAATGTAGCCATCACAAAAATTATTCAACAATTACAAACACACTTGAAATAAATAATAAAATAGAGAGTCCCCAGCAGAGAAATAGAAAGTCCCAGCAAAGAAATAGAAAGTCTCACCAAAGAAGTAAAAGCTATGAAGAACTAAATTGGAATTTTAGAACTAAGATATACAGTAATCGAGGTAATTTTTATAAAAGCCTCAGTAGATGGGCTTAACAGCAGAGTGAAGAGGAAAGAAGAAAGTGTTAGTGAATTTGAAGAGAAACAATAGAAATGACCAATCTCAACAACAGAAAGAAAACAGAGAGAAAATAAAAGGGGATAAATAATAAAATCCCTGTTCTCTGCAGCACAGGAATGTTTATAGGACGTGTTCCCCTTTTCAGATGTTCATTGAGTATTCATATTAATAAGGTACAGTGAAAACAGACTGACCAGGTGTATTGCCTCATGTTTGCTAAATGCATAAAATCTAAGCTATGTTGGTCCAGATGTGGGCTTCAGGGAAAATAACCATATAGTGCTACTTTTAGTTGTTGAGATGTTTTCCACATTTACAGTACTTACTGATTTCCGATCTGTACTTATATGCACACATAAGCTAAGTTACTTATGAAACGAGCATTTCTATAGGACTTACAATGTGTTCTGGGCTCTTTACATTTAATCCTATCCTTAATCTCAATGAAGTAGGTATGATTATTTACCCCATTTTACAAGTAAGCAAACTGAGATAGAGAGATATTGAGTGACCTGCCTATGATCATATAACTAGTAAGTGACAGCACCCAGATTTGATGAACCTTGGCAGTCTGGATCTAGGGTTCATGCTCTTAATTACCTCACTCTGTTGCCTGTTTTAGGCTTTTCTTGTGCAGCATCTATTTTTTTTTTTTTTTTTTTTGAGACAGAGTCTTGCTCTGTCACCCAGGCTGGAGTGCAGTGGCACACATCTTGGCTCATTGCAACCTCCACCTCCTGGGTTCAAGCGATTCTCATGCCTCAGCCTCCCGAGTAGCTGGGATTACAGGCAGGTGCCACCACACCCAGCTAATTTTTGTATTTTTTGTAGAGATGGGGTTTCACCATGTTGCCTAGGATGGTCTTGATCTCCTGACCTTGTGATCTGCCTGCCTTGACTTCCCAAAGTGCTAGGATTACAAGTGTGAGCCACTGTGCCCAGCCGCAGCATCTATTTTATGATCTGTGCAGTAAAAGTTGCATATTAAATAAGGAATTAGCTTGCATGAAAATCTATCTGAACTACAGTGAGCATAAATTTGAATGGGAAAGACAGTGGTTAAAACTTGGGTTGACAGAACTTGAGAATCTTTAAGAACCTCAGCCAAAAGCAACAATTAATTGCATTTAAAAAGTAAAAGTTTTACTGGGTGCTGTGGCTCACACCTGTAATCCCAGCACTTTGGGAGGCTGAGGTGTGCGGATCACCTGAGGTCAAGAGTTCAAGATCAGCCAGTGTAGTGAAACCTCATCTCTACTGAAAATACAAAAATTAGCCAGAGGTGGTGGTTCATGCCTGTAGTCTGAAGCAGGAGAATGGCTTGAACCCGGGAGGTGGAGATTGCAGTGAGCCGAGATTGTGCCACTGCGCTCCAGCCTGGGCAACAGAGCTAGACTCCGTCTCAAAAAAAAAAAAAAAAAAAAAAAAAAAGGAAAAGTTTAATAGGGATAATTGCAAAACCCTGCAATAGCATCCCCAAACTAACTGCATGGATAGACTGGGAGGGCCATGCATGGTGGAACTGCAACATAAATAGAGAAAAAACAGGGATTTTTAGTTAACTTTAAGTTCACTTTAAGTCAGTAGAGTGAAGCAGCTGTCCCTGACGTGATAAATGTTAGTCTCGTTAACTCGAGATGCCCAGAACAAGTAGGAGAGAGCTGCAAATACTTGTTTCAACCCTCAAGATGGGAGGGTTGGAACACGTGCAGGTCTGGGCAGAGTTCTGGGTGCACTGAATGATGGGGTAGAAGTCATAGTAGAAACCTTGACTATGGTTGAAAGAGCTGAGGGTTTACAGACTGCTTGAAAGAAGATAGGATGGGTTATGACAGCTGTCTAAAAATACATGAAGGGTTGTCAAGTGGCATAGATTCTGGGCATGTTTATGTGACTCTGGCAGATGGAGCTGTGGTCAGTCAGAAGTTACAGGGAAGGAGTTAGAGCCTAGTATTCATCAGAGCTATCAAAATAGCCTAGACTGCCTCATATGGTAGTGAGTTTTTTGTTACTGGAGATGTGTAGCAGAGTTGGGTTGATCATGTCTGTGACAGAGGGGTTATAATAGAAAAGATACATTAGATTAATAATTTAAAAAGTCTTTTCATGATCACAGACCCCCACTGGAAAATCTGTACAAACACCCACAAATTCTGGAATTTTTCAGAGGCTTTTTATGGATGGGGAAATGAAATAACTTTCTAACTCTTAAATCAATGATTCCAGATACTCTCATAGAGATCAGTGTTTACACAGGGGCAATAGTTTTATCGTTCAATAAAATCTCAATCATCCATTTTTTTATTCAACAAGTATTTATTGAGCATTTACTATATATATATGTCCACAGACACAAAATGTGCAGTCGGGTAGATGACACAAATACATAATAAGAATATATAGATAAATTCAGTAAAATAACAATATGGTCAGACTATGAGGAATAGCAGTCTAAATCAGGCAAAAGGTCTGCATTCCATAAATTTTGATGTATTAATTTCAAGAATATACTCTAGCAGAATTTGTGGCTCTCAGAGGATTACTATGGAGAACTGAGAGAAAGAGAGAGGATTTGGAGATTCCATACTGGATTCCAGTCATGGCTCTACGAGTAAACAGTAGCTAATCTCAGCCTCTGAGAAGGGCTTAATGATGGGTCTATGTGAATATTCATTGCCCAGGTAAGTGATGTATCATCATTCACTGAGTCTGTGTACACTTCAGTCACTGCCAAAGTTTTTGGAACCAAATGTTGTTTTAAGTAGATTAGACAACAGTCTTTTACCATTATTATTAGGAAATGTTTGGGGTGGGACTAGGAGAAGATGTTAATTCTCCCTCTAAAAACATCAGCCATCTAATGCCACCCTCAATAAATATGTGTTCTTTAATGTGGACGATCATTTTTTCTCAATTTTATGTAAAGTATGCATATGATGTTTTTTAAAATCTGCTCTACTTTTATTTATGTATGAACATACCATCAAAGTAAAATCAGAGTGCTTCTCATGCAAATGCAGCTTCAAAATAAGTCAACTGACTTCTATAACTAGATTGTAGCCCCTATGTGCCATTATATGTAGAAAATTTGGAGTTGCCACTACTTACTATACTATCAATTTGTTTAGCAAACCTTTTATTATAGATAATACAAGAGTGAATTACAACCCATTATGTTTGAATCACCAGAATTGAACTTCTGTGAGTTTCTTTTAAATTGAATCCATGGTGTTAGAGAACTGTTCCTATTTTACCAAAAGTCTGGAAAGAGCAAATGCCTAATATTGCTTTCTAGAAATTGTACAATATTTTAAAACCGAGCAGTTTCTGTTTACAGTTTGGATGTTTGCATATCAATTCTCAGAAATAAGAATTGCTTCATTCTTTTTTTTTTTTTTCTGAGACGGAGTCTTGCTCTGTTGCCAGGCTGGAGTGCAGTGGCGTGATCTTGGCTCACTGCAATCTCCACCTCCCAGGTTCAAGCGATTCCCTTGCCTCAGCATCCCGAATAGCTGGGACTATAGGCACGTGCCACCACACCCAGCTAATTTTTGTATTTAGTAGAGGCGGTGTTTCACCGTGTTGGCCAGGATGGTCTCGATATCTTGACCTTGTGATCCGCCTGCCTTGGCCTCCCAAAGTGCTGGGATTACAGGCATGAGCCACCGCACCTGGCCAAATTGGTTTATTCTTATAAATAACATTAAGGAACAACAACAACAACAAAATCATATTTTAAAGAAGTACAGAAGTAATATACTTTCTAGGGAAATAAGCCCCAGACAACCCCTGTTTTGAAAGTAAATGTGCTGTCAAGGCTCTTTGTGTTGCTATTATTTTTTAATTATACTAATCTGCTCTGTGCTTATTTAACCCCTATGTGGTATAGTAACTCCCGGGAACATGGGTTTCTAAGAGGAGTCTTTAACAATCTGTTAAAATGAAATTCTCTGCCATTCTATCAGACAGGAGACATCAAGGTCAACCTTTAAGTGTATTATTTAACACATAATGATTATGTTTCCTAACAGTAATGATTGTGTTTCCACTGTGATCATTTGTGTGACAATGTCACACAACGTTTATTGAAAGATATTGAATGATATGCTCCATGTATTATCACATCAATATGAATCTTTTGAAGCATTATTTTCTGTTGAGAAAAGGGAAAGTTGGTACATAGGTTGATCACAACAGCCTGGAGATTTTTTGTTTTTATTTTTTCTACGAATGACCCTGCACTGCAGGGGAAAACAATCAGTAGACAACTGTGTATAATAAAACTGAAAATTCAGTCAAGTTTCTTAGTGAAATAGAAATGCTCAACTCCACAGCCTCATTTTAAAATTGTAAAAACAGTGATAAAAGAAACTTTTGCAAGAGAAAAAAACCTACCCATGATCCCACCCGCTTTGCACATTCTCAGTGCCCATGTGATGGTTTGAGGATTCAGTGGGCTTCTTTGAAGTGCTTGGAACAGTGTTTGAGACATAGTAAGGACTGTATAAATATTTGCTATTTTTATTGTTATGCTCTATCAGTTGTTGTTTATTTGCATAATAACCACTAACCTCTTTCAAGTGGTTGGAACACTGACATCATTTATTGAGTGATCCCCATTTTACATTTGTAGATTCTGAGAGAGGGCAAAGCCACATCTCTGACTCCCAAGTCTCATGCTCTCTTTATTATACTCCCTGGCTTTCTGTCTTCAAAATGTATATGGTCCCCAATTTAAAATAGCTTAAGATTTCTAACTTTACAGTGGTGCAAAAGCAATATGCATCCAGTAGAAACTGTACTTCATGTACCCATACAACCATTCTGTCTTTCACTTTCAGCACAGTACTTAATAAATTACATGAGGTCTTCCACACTTTATTATAAAATAGGCTTTGTGTTAGATTATTTTTCCCAACTGCAGACTAATGTAAATGTTCTGAGCATGTTTAAGATAGATGAGGCTAAGCTATAATGTTTGAGATACATTGTGTTTTCAACATATGATATTTTAAATTTATGACTGGTTTATGAGGATGTAACCCGATTATAAGTGGAGGAGTGCCTATATAACATAAGGAAAAATAGAACTGTCCTACAAGACAACAAAGCCAGGACATGGAATTCAGCTTTACTTTGCAAAGAGGGAAGAAAGTAATGAGTGTCAGCTGAAGAGACAGGAGAAGAGACACCAGAAGCGGAAGTGAGGGTGAAGAGAGGAGCAATGGGGCTGGGAAGAGGTGGCGGTGAAAGGAGAGGCTTGGCCCCTGGAATGGACACAAATAGACAAAAGGGAAGAGGAAGTGGAGGAATTCAGAAAAGAGAAAAGAGAGTTAACAAAGAGAGAAGTACACAGAGAGAGGGAAGCCCTTTGAGGAAGCAAAAGAAAAAAAAGGAATGGATTTGTAAAGAAGAGGAAAAGAGAAGTAGATAAGAAGACTTTCCTAAATTCTAGAACCTAGAGTAAGTGAGAGTGGGAGTTCTTGGCTTTACTTCCCTTAGAAATTGTGATTCATGTGTTTATGATTGCTTAGATCCTTAAACCAGGAGAAACTTCTATAAGTGGGGTGACTCCAGCAGGCCCCTGGGGCTCAGGGGTAGGAGCCATTCTTGGGGTTCTGTACAGGGCCACCCAAAGCTTTCTCACCCCCAGCTGAATGAAATCAAGCAGTGGGCTGAGTCAGGCCTGTGGGCTGAAATGTTCCTTCCTCGGTCTGGGGATTTTCCAAAAGACTCACATTAACTTTATCTAAATGGAGAAGAATTTAGCTGAGGGTTTTCCCTCAGATATAAGGGTGTATTTATATACTTTTTCTCTTCTGCATGACTAGCCTGGAGATTTGCAAATGCAGTGTTTGGATAGCAATATCAGGGAGTTAATTGGTTTTTCTTTTACCATGCTCAAATATTAAAATGTACTCTATACTTTGGGGAAAAGAGAGTAGTTAAGGAAAAGAGAGGAAATAGATAAAAGTGAAAGAAGTTGACATGTATTTAGCACCTAGTGCTAGGCAGGCAGGCACTGTGATAAACACGTTATATACTTTATTAGATTAGATTTATGATCTAATGGCCTATTGAATATATAGCAGAGTATTGAACTATGATTTGGTTAATCTAAGTAGGGGTGACAACTAATTTGCATAATTCTATTGTTTCCAACCAAGGCCATAAACTACATATAGAAAAGGAGTCTTCCAGCAAGGTCCTGCTAAGTTGATCAGGGGATGAGATATTGGGGTTCAAGTTATAGCTGGTAACAAATGTGCATTTTCAGGAAAGTAAACCACATATTCTTCCTGGGGGGTGGGGACTATTGAAATAGATAGCTAAGGATTTGGAGTGCTTCCTGTCCTTTCGTCAGTGATGATTTGTGTACATGGACTTTGTACTGTATCAAGTGAATTCATGTTTGATTTCCTTGTCTAGGCAGAAATTCCCTTGAGGTAGAGGTTATGTCTCCGATAGTCTCTATAATTCCTTGCAGACAGCCAAGCATATAAGTACCAGAGTTTTATAATTTGGTGGTGTATTTTTTTCTTTGGTTACATAAAATAGTCTTAATACCATCCTGGGATCATAGCACATTTTCAAAAGCTTTCAAAGTTCACAGAATCAATGACTATTCAAAGCCTTTAGAAGCAGGATTTGGATCTTTTATGTATGACTCATATGGCCAATCTTAAATCAATTACAGTGTAAATTCTTGCTCCTATTTATATGAGTTATAAGAATAATCAGCAAAAACCTTCATATGTTATATCACTTTGAATTTCTTTAAAAACTCTAGCATGCTAACTTAAAAAATAAAACAATTCTTGACAGTTATGATTAAAACTATGATGATAAATGAATTCTGTTAACATTTTAAAAATTAATTGGATGAATGTCCTTGATACAGCATTCAATTATCTTGAGAATTTATGTAATAAAATGCAGTAGTTTGTGCTGAGATTAGTTTGACACAATTGCCATTAACAACTCCTCCTTCTTAGCACCTAGCAGTGCACCTGGATGCTCAGTCCTCAAAAAGGCGATGCTGCATTCAGGTGGTGACCATTACGAGTTAGATCCTAATTTTCTGTTGATAAAAGGCACAATAATGGTGAATTGATGTTTCATTAGTTTGTGGAGAGGAAGACTTGATGGTCTCTTCAACTCTAGGCCTTCAAAATCTGAGGCATTACTCAGATGAAAGATGAAAGTGGTTGCTAAGATGAAGGAGGCTCTAATGAAGTGGGGCTTAGAAGCAGGTTTGGGCCTGGTGAGAAAAATTATTTCAGGTCTCCAGCAGAGTGGCCTGGCTAAAAGTCTTCACGTGGGATTTGTAAACAAATTCAGGCCCTGGGCCCACTTCCTGACTGCTGGGCTGGGCAATCTGTGCCAGCTTCCTCTGCAGTCTCTTCATATGCAGGAAAGACTGTGGGTTCAGGTGTTAGAGCTATTCCAAAAAGCATGTGGCATGAAGCAGGGCGTTCTCCAGCACTGGAAGGGTCCAAGCAGAGGCTTCATGACCACTTACTGGGGAGGTTTAGAAGGAGGCATAATTTTTTAAGTGGGAAGTCAGTTGAACTTGATCACTTCAAATGTTCTTTATATTCCTTTTGTCAGGATTCCATGATTTTATGATAGAAAGTAGATAATTGTTTTGCACTAAGTCCTGTGAATGACTATAAAATGACGCACATTTTAAATATTGGGGTTTTACACCTTTAGCTAAAACTTGTATGAGCCCACATAAGCAAAACAAAACAGCAACAATGTAAATTAACAAGTAATTTTAACACTTAAAAGGATTTTCCGTTTGTTATATTTATGGACATGCTCAGATAAAACATCTGATTAGTCAAATGGAAACATTGGTTAATACTATGTACTTTAAAATACTCTTGGTAGACAAAAATATTGTATAATGTAGTGCTTATAGAGAACAATGCTGAAGAGATGGGGACTGTTTTTCATTGTTATACACTTATCTGCCAGATATTATTATGCTACATTTGTGTGGATATAAAGGTTTAAGAAATTATTTCCTCAAGAAAGTTATAGTCTAATGAAGGAGATAAAGAAACAATGATATTTTATGTGAAGAAATATGATAGAAGTATGTACATGATCTACATCAAGCATCTAAGCAGAAGGGAAAGTCAGAAAAAGCTTTTTACTGGAAAAGGTTCTGGAAATGAGTTTTAAAGCATGAGAAATTAGCAAGATGAAGCATGGGGAAGGCTATTCAGAGAGGACAGCACCACTTAAAACTGTTATTTCTCCCTTTTTGACTTCTTCAATGAGGAATTTTGTTTTTCCTCTCAGGCACTCGGTTTCTAGAATGGTGAGGAAGGGGTACAGAGCTCTTCATTTGCATTTATCTTTAAGCCTCCAGGTTATTCCTGGTTCTCAAGCAAAATCAGTGTCATCAAAGTGACTGCTTCTCTGAGAGTACATATGGCTGTCAGAGTTGGACAGACTGTGCATCTCAAACAGGTGTGCAGACACCTGGCTACAAACCAAAGGGCACTTGGAGCCAGACTACACAAAGTCCCTTTTCTCCAGTAGTAAGCCATTCAAAACACTGTTTTATTACAAATAAATGTATGCATCAAGGAGTAAAAGCACACGTAGTTTTAAAATGTGAAGCTTTAAATAAACTCCCTGTGTCATGGGTGTAGGCTACATCCAAAGGCCCTTGGGATACACACTTACTCTTCTTTTCCATTATGCTTGCTTGGTAACCATTGAGAAACACTAAACAGAAAAGTGTCTGCGTAGGGACTCTGAGGTGAATACTGAGACTGCAGGAACAAAGTGACAGATGAGTGTGGATGTGTGTGGTACACACGTGTGTGTGTACACACATATGTGCATACACCAACTCTGATCCATGGGCTGTGGCTGCACAGATATGGGTGCTGGGATGAGAAGAGTGCTGTGGAAAGAATGCCTGGCTTAATGAGTGATGTCTGCTGTAGGTGAGCAATGAGGAGGGACACAAGCAGCAGATGGACCAGGATTTATCATCTCAGTTCATTCTGTTTCTTCTTCCACAAAAAAGCACCACTGGGGTAAGGAAGAAGTCACAGCTCAGCTCTGGTACTGGTTCTTTTCTTGCATCATCCTCATTCTGTAGCACTGTTGACCTTATCTTCAATTCCTACCTGATTGACATCCTATAATGACCCACCTACCCCTGGCTGACTGCTTACAGACATCAGGGTTGTTATTACTGTTTTTTGGCAATTGTTCCAAGCTCAGATTTTTAAATACAGAGACTTCATCAACTGTACGTTTAGAGTTCAAGGTTCTGCTGTTCCTCATCTACTATAGTGCAGATATGTATGATGCTGGAATTTAGGATATATATATTTTTCTCCTCTAGCATGTTCTATGTAGAATTGTCCATGGCAGCTGCCTGGCCTTTCAACGATGTCATATGCTGGAAAATTGTGGTGGGGGTTTGGGGGAGTCTTCTAGGGAAAGTGTTCAGTGGGTCCAAAGGAATAGACTTGTAAAGCTGGCATAATCAGATATTGACAAGTACTAGTTCTATATGTGACTAGATCTTCCTGGGGAAGGGGTAGCTGAGAATGGAATGGCAGACAGGCCAGAGTAGGAACTTTAGATTTTATTCTCTGTTAACAATAGAGAGTAATTTGGTATTTTTGGTGATATAAAAGCCCTCTCAGATTTATGTTTATAAAGCACTCTAGCAATGTGGAAGGTTGTAGTAGAGTACGGTGAGGCATGAGAGGTTAAAGAGACTTCCACAATTAGACACAGTGAGGCCGAAACTGTGGCAGTGGAGAGCAAGAGGGATTGGGAAATACAGTGGTTAGAACTTGGAGTGAAGAAGACTTAAGAATTATTTAAGTTTCCGGCTCAGACATGTGGGTGGATAGTGATGATGTTAAGTGAGATGCGGATACAGGAAGAGAAAATCAATGTAAAAACACTTTCAAAGATAATAGCACTCCATTGCAAGTGTAATGTATTAATATTAAAATCATATTCACTGAACTTACCTTTTAGTTTAATGGTTATAAAGAGTATTGATTAAACAGATACAGAGAAACCATTAGGAATCACAAAGCTAGTGCTTTTGCAAAACTGTACAAAAGATGCAAACTATGAACCCTTTAGATTTTAAATTTTTGATTGCTGCAGGAAATCTACAATGTCAAGTTCATTTATAAAGCGATTAAATTTTACTTTGATCATAGATTTTACTTTATTAGCACTTTATGATGTGGAGAAACATCTGGTTGGCTATAAGTTGATTGCACAGTTGCATTCTTATAATTTCATTATTTGTAATCCGTAAATATTAAGTGAAATTTTAAAGTCTTAACTAGAGCAGAAAATAAAGTTTGCCAAGAGCTAGTAAGATGTATTAGAAAGACCTCGATCATCTATTAACTCATTTAATAATTTATTAAATAAAACAATGGAAGATTTATCTATATGTTTTCCCTAAGTGGTTATCTTTTTTAAAAAATATTTTTAATTGTGGCAAAATGCACATAACGTAATATGTGCCATCTTAATCATTTTTTAAGTGTATAGTTTGTGGTGTTAACAACACACCCGCTGTTGTGCAACCGTGGTGACTATCCATCTCTAGAACTCACTCTGTAACTATTAAACATTAACCCTGCATCTCTCCCTACCTTCCTGCGCCTGGCAACCAAACCACCATTCTACTTAAGGTCTTCATAAATTTGACTACTCTAGGACAACTCATTATTTAAGCAAAAGGGAATAATATAGGTTCTCTAGAACCTCTTGTTGGTTCTGTGTTGGCTTACGTGTAGCTAACTATATGATCATTTTAACTATTTTAAAGGTTTTAAAATAGCAGAGTGCATTGGCAAGCGAGCTTTCAAGACAGCAAGAAAAAATTAGCTGAATTCATCCTTTTATCAGAAGCCCACTCCCCACTAACTAACCCACACCTGTGATAAGGACATTCATTCGTTCATAAGGGCAATCACCTCTTTAAGGTTCCACTTCTTAATATAGTCACAATGACAGTTAAATTTCAACATGAGTTTGGGAGCGTACATTCAAACCATAGCACATTTATCCCCCTTCTATACCTGAGGCTGTGTTTATAAGGCCTGTGCCTCCAAGAAAAACCTTTTCTTGTTCTTTTGCCTAGAAAGGACTCACTCCTCCATTGCTAAACCAGCCTGTACTCTTGCAAAGAGGCAGGGAGCAAGGGAATCCCAAGAGAATGCCGAGATTCTCACAGCAGCCTTTCTCATGGAGCAAATTAAGGACGAATACAAATCATTTTGGGATTTTGACCTAAATCTTAACCCATTTATTTTCTTAATATAAATCTCTTTTTTCCACTAGTGCCTTTAAAATGTTTATAGAAAAACACCAGGCTACAATTGTTGCTTGCTAAATTGAAGGCTTCGAAAACAAATGACATTAGTGACAAAACTCCCAATGGCTGTATCATTTATGAACATTTTCTGAAGTTCATCAAGACATTTATAGGACACAGGCTTTATGAGTTCTGTGTTTCTTCCAGTGTCTTACTTTAGATAAATTATGCTCACATTTCTCCCACTCTTTCACAAATGCGCTTTTCAAATCACGTGTGCATTCCTTTTTCAACTTTTTTTTAGCTTGTCTTTCCAAGTGTGTGCAGTTACACGAGCTTAGCAGATGTTAGTAACAGGTATATAAGTTGAATAGCAGTACTAGCTATAATGTATTAAACATCATTTACCTGTCAGACTGATTCTGTGATTTAACTTAATTATACCATTTAATCTTTTTAAAAATACTGAGATGTAATTCACACCCAGAAAAGGAAACAGATCTCAATTGTACAGTTTGGTGGATATATACCTTGTAACCACCCAGATCAGGGCAGATCAAAAAAGAACATTTCTATCAGTAGGGAGCCTTGTCCATACCGCTCCTCCTAGTCAATCTCCTATTCCCAGAGGCAACCATTATTCTGGCTTCTCTCACCACAGAGTGGCTCTGCCTGTCTTTGGACAGCATAGAAAGGGAATAATTTTGTGTTTCTCTTCTTTTGCTCAATATAATGCTTTGCTAAACATTATTGTGTGTATTGAGAGTTTTAAAAATTACTGTGCAATATTCTACAATATAAATATATCACAATTTGTTTATCCATTCACTTGTCAATGGAAATTTGGGACTTTTTTAAAGCTATTATGAATACAACTGCTATGAACATTCTTGAACATATTTTGTGAACCTGTGGAAACATTTCTCTTGAGTATGTACCTAGGAGTATAGCTTGAAGGCTATAGGGTAGGCTAATGTTTAGTTTTATTAGAAGCTCCTAAACAGTTTTCCAAAGTGCCTATACCATTTTGCATTCTTATTTATAGTATATGAAAGTTTTAGTTGTTTTCCATCCTCACCAGTACTGATCAGACTCTAATTTCAGACATTCTAGTGGATGTGCAGTGGAATCTCAATCCTCCCCACCAATGAGGTGTTCCAAGATGTAATTTACATTTAATAAAATGCACTCATTTTAAGTGTATAGTTTGATGTGTTTGCAAAAGCATTTAAAACCATGTAACTATTAATACCACCCCAATCCATTTTTAGGTATAAATGTTCTATAAGTGCCAATTAGGTTAAGTTAATAGATAGTGGTTTTCATATTTTCTCTATCAACCGTTTGCAACTGGGCTCCTCAGATAATTAAGCCCGAGTGCCTTAAGACGTGCATTGTATGGATCTAGAATGGTGCTAGCTATGTCCATCTTTAGGGAAAATTGAAAAAAAAAAAGTCATTCAAATTATTTTCCAAGTGCTGAAATTTCTCCCACAAATCCAGTTCTCGAGGCTGTTCTAGATTCTTGCTTTCTGTCTATTTATTTTGTCTATTATTGAGAGAGGGATTTCTAAATATCTAATTATGATTGTGCATTTTTCTATTTATTCCATTAGTTTTCTTAGGTTTCCTTCATAGAATTCAAGTTTTGTTATTAGATTCATATACGTTTATGAATGTTATTCCTGGTAAATTGACTCTTGCATGATTATAAAATTATGCTAACACTCCTTATTGTGATGTGTACCTGCTCTACTTGCTTTCTTTTTTCTTTTCTTTGTAAAAATATTTTTCAAGATGGAGTCCTGCTGTCTCACCCAGGCTGGAGTGCAGTGGTCTGATCTCGGCTCACTGCAACCTCCACCTCCTGGGTTCAAGCGATTTTCTTGCCTCAGCTTCCTGAGTAGCTGGGACTACAGGCGCGCACCACCATGCCCAGCTAATTTTTGTATTTTTAGTAGAGATGGGGTTTCGCCATGTTGTTGGCCAGCTGGTCTCGGACTCCTGACCTCAGGTGATCCACCCGCTTCAGCCTCCCAAAGTGCTGGGATTGTAGACGTAAGCCACTGCCCCGGCCTTGCTTTTTCCTATGCTTATTGTTTGCAGGTGTATTTTTGTCTACTCTTTAACTTTCTATCTATCTAAATCAATATTTATAAAGCATATCTCCTATCAACAGTCTTCTAGAGTCTGCTGGGTGTTTCTTTTTTTTCTTTTTTTTTTTTTTTTTTTTTTTTGATGGAGTCTTGCTCTGTTTCCCAGGGTGGAGTGCAGTGGCGCAATCTTGGCTCACTGCAACCTCTGCCTCCTGGATTGAAGCGATTCTCCTGCCTCAGCCTCCTAAGTAGCTGGGATTACAGGCTTAGGCCACCATGCCTGGTTAATTTTTGTATTTTTGTATTTATTTTAGCAGAGACAGGGCTTCACCATGTTGGCCAGGCTGGTCTCAAACTCTTGACCTCAAGTGATCTGCCCACCTCAGCCTCCCAAAGTTCTAGGATTATAGGTGTAAGCCATGGCGCCTGGTTGAGTTTTGCAGTTTTATCCAGTCTGACAATTTCTTCCTTTTAATTGGAGTGTTTAAATATTTATATTTGTGTAATTATAGATATGACTGGGCTTAAATTACCATTTTTCATTCTTATTTGTCTCATCTAGGTTTTATTCCTTTGTTACTTGCATCTTCTGTCTTTTCAGCTAAAAAAAGGATTTTTTACTTTCTGTTTTACTTTATCTATTGTCTTTTTAGTGGTTCTTAACCTATCAAATTCTATTCAGAGCTGATATTCAGCACTTTTCACTATTTCATCCTCACTTCTCCTTATGAGGTATATATTATTATCCAGACTTTTTAAATAGATGAAAAAATGGAGATCCAAAGAGGCTGAGCTGCTGAAAGTCACGTATGGAAAGGGATGAAGCAAAGATGCCACCTGAAGAATGCTAATTACTTAAATGACCCTGGTGATACTTAATTCAGTGGTTCTCTCTATATGGTCATTGCTTGTGCAAATTACTTTTGTGAACGGCATGAAAAAGTATTTGTGCTAAGGACTTGGTGAATTTCCGTGTAAGTTATCATCAAAAGCTCCTAATAAAAGAATTTGGCATCTCAGTGCCTACCAGTTTGGCTGCTTTCTCGTGAAAAATTTCTTTAATTATGAGAAAATATTATTGCTAAGTTTCCCCAAAAGGGCACATCCATGAAAGACGAATTACAGTGGGAAAATGTTGAATGTTTTGAACAAGAGAGATGGGAGAATATTTTAGTTTTGGAATTATTATACAAGTGAAAGTCTGAAATAAGATATAGGGTAACAAACATTTCTTGATCATGTAGTATATACTAAGTGCTTTTCAGATACATTGCATGTACTCCTACAATAACCATACGTGGTAGATACTTCTTTATCTCTAACTTGTAGATGAAGAGATTGAGGCACAGAGAATATGAGATTGTGCCGAGGATCACACAACTGAAAAAAGCTAGTCACTTGAAAGCATGTGCTCTCAGCCACTATACAAATTGACGGTGGAGAGCACAGGATGGCTTTCCATTTACAGCTCCTCTGGACTGTATTTTATGTAAGCCTCACATCAACTTTCTGAGTGGATAAATGTGATTCTTGTTTTTATGGATGGGAAGAAAGAGACAGTGGCCATGAGCTTACCAACATCCAACTTCGCTATCAATAAAAGTCTGCTGAGTCCAGGTCTCCTCCAGTGACCAGGATAGACCCATCCTAAAATGGAATAGAATCAGAAGTAGAAGAACTGCATTCAATAAAGGGCAAAGCATATGATGGGCTCCGAAGGCCAAAAGTGGAAGAGTATGAAAGTGAGTCTGGAAATCGGTCTGGAAAAGTTTGGGACAAAGGAAAAAAAGGAAAAGGTGGAAAGAAAAGTTAATTATGGAACACCAAGAATTGAGGTAATCTTAGAACAGAGAGGACAGGTTGATTTTATGAGACAGAAAAGAAGCAATTTAAATGATTTTTTTCTGCATGTGTAATACTAAAAACATATTTTTAATTACTCTTTATATGAATGAATTAGATATATTAAATTATTAAATTAGATATATAAAATGAATTAGATATATTAGAGAGAGAAAAAACACCTGAGTTGTCTCTGTGAGTCAATTTGAGTTGGTTAAATTTATCCCAAATTTATGGAAAAGATTTCCGCATCAGAATTGGAATGGTTAAAGGTTTTGAGTCACTTTTGACTTATTTCAACTGAGTTTTTCATATATAGATTAATACTTTGCAAAGCCAGAATAAATTTTGCTAATGGGCAAAAGTTTTGCTTTTTTGAACTTTTTCTTTTCTCAAACTAAAACAAGTAGATTAGAGAGTGCCAAAGGATAATAGTCAAACAGTTAACCTGCGATCCTCAGGAGAGTAGGATCTGGATCAGAAGAGGAAGATTATCAATTCTTAATATCCCTTTGGGTTGTTTGACAGGTTGCAATAGGCATGCATGACTTTGAAATAACAGTGATTATACAGTAGTAATAATAAATGAAAGTCATTATGTATTGTATGAGCTGAAGCTAAAGACAGGCTAATGAGTGTTTTAAACGTTTTTAAAGGAAGATAGGGTTCCTGTAATCAAAAGTTACTATTTTTTTTTTAAATTATACTTTAAGTTCTAGGGTACATGTGCACACCGTGCAGGTTTGTTACATATATACATGTACCATATTGATGTGCTGCACCCATTAACTCATCATTTACATTAGGTATATCTCCTAATGCTATCCCTCTCCCCTCCCCCTCCCCACAATAGTACCCGGTGTGTGATGTTCCCCTTCCTGTGTCCACGTGATCTCATTGTTCAATTTCCCACCTATGAGTGAGAACATGCGGTATTTGGTTTTCTGTTCTTGCAATAGTTTGCTGAGACTGATGGTTTCCAGCTGCATCCATGTCTCTACAAAGGACACAAACTCATCCTTTTTTATGGCTGCATAGTATTCCATGGTGTATATGTGCCACATTTTCTTAATCCAGTCTGTCACTGATGGACATTTGGGTTGATTCCAAGTCTTTGCTATTGTGAATAGTGCCGCAATAAACATACGTGTACTTGTGTCTTTATAGCAGCATGATTTATAATCCTTTGGGTATATCCCCAGTAATGGGATGGCTGGGTCAAATGGTATTTCTAGTTCTAGATCCTTGAGGAATTGCCACACTGTTTTCCACAATGGTTGAACTGGTTTACAGTCCCACCAACAGTGTATAAGTGTTCCTATTTCTCCACATCCTCTCCAGCACCTGTTGTTTCCTGATTTTTTAATGATTGACATTCTAACTGGTGTGAGATGGTATCTCATTGTGGTTTTGATTTGCATTTCTCTGATGGCCAGTGATGATGAGCATTTTTTCATGTGTCTGTTGGCTGTATGAATGTCTTCTTTTGAGAAGTGTCTGTTCATATCCTTTGCCCACTTTTTGATGGGGTTGTTTTTTTCTTGTAAATTTGATTGAATTCTTTATAGGTTCTGGATATTAGCCCTTTGTCAGATGAGTAGATTGCAAACATTTTCACCCATTGTATAGGTTGCCTGTTCACTCTGATGGTAGTTTCTTTTGCTGTGCAGAAGCTCTTTAGTTTAATTAGATCCCATTTGTCAATTTTGGCTTTTGTTGCCGTTGCTTTTGGTGTTTTAGACATGAAGACCTTGCCCATGCCTACGTCCTGAATGGTATTACCTAGGTTTTCTTCTAGGGTTTTTATGGTTTTAGGTCTAACGTTTAAGTCTCTAATCCATCTTGAATTAATTTTCGTATAAGGAGTAAGGAAAGGATCCAGTTTCAGCTTTCTCCTTATGGCTAGCCAATTTTCCCAGCACCATTTATTAAATAGGGAATCATTTCCCCATTTCTTGTTTCTCTCAGGTTTGTCAAAGATCAGATGGCTGTAGATGTGTGGTATTATTTCTGAGGGCTCTGTTCTGTTCCATTGGTCTGCATCTCTGTTTTGGTACCAGTACCATGCTGTTTTGGTTACTGTAGCCTTGTAGTATAGTTTGAAGTCAGGTAGCGTGATGCCTCCAGCTTTGTTCTTTTGGCTTAGGATTGTCTTGGCAATGTGGGGTCTTTTGTGGTTCCATATGAACTTTAAAACAGTTTTTTCCAATTCTGTGAAGAAAGTTATTGGTAGCCTAATGGGGATGGCATTGAATCTATAAATTACCTTGGGCAGTATGGCCATTTTATAGTAATACAGAACTTTGATTTCTAGTTTAAACTGAGTTACATCTGCATATATTTGTTAGGAACATGAAAACATAGTAGAAAGCAAAAAAAAAAAAAAAATACTAAAGATTATCTATTCAAATGAACTCACTTGGTAATCTGATTCTATTGATCATTTGAAGCCTTTCTTTTTGATTCATAATGAAGAATTTCAACTTGAGAAATCTGCAAGATTTTGCTAGTAAAATAGTTTTGGGACAGCATCTCTTTATTTTGGTATGATGCTGTTTCCCTATGAAACTTTGTAATATATACTATACTGGACAGTCAGCAGAAAGGGCAAAATAAATAAAACTGGACCATTCTGGAGGGAAATTGAAACATTTAAAACAAGCAGAGACAAATTCATAGGACATTTTGTAGGACAGAAATACAACTATATTTCAACAATCTTAATCTTCTCAATTATGTGGTGCCTTTAATGACCAAAATATTACATATGGTTTTTTGTGCCCTCTCAATTTTCACATGGTATTAATTCTTATGGTTGTGTTGCCTACAGTTATGTACCCTGGAGAACTTCAGTAGATGAAGTAAATTCATATTTTGGTATGTATCCTTTATATCTTAATATACAGCCATATATACATGTGTGCCAAAAACATTTGGGATCATCTTCTACGTACTGTGTACTGTCTTAATTTGTTTTCAGTTTTCTGGTATTTTCAACATCTTCTGACATCATTAACTATTTTTCATCTTCATGGTTTTAAAGTTTGCCTAGTATTCCATCCTATAGATGTACTACAATCATCAAGTTTCATATTACTGAGCCTTCAGATTTTTCCCATTTGAAAAAAAATTATAATACCCCCTGATATGGAACATTCCTATACGTGGTTGGTTGTGCACTTTTCTAGTTATTTCCTGTGAATTCCTGGAAGTTCTGGGTCAAAAGATGTGAATGTTCTTGAAGCTTTTGATGCAAATTGTCAATCCTTTCAGAAAGGTTGAACTGACCTTTGCAGCAGCATAGATGCAGCTGAAGGCTATTATCTTAAACCTAAGAATTAATGCAGGAACAGAAAACCAAATACTGCGTGTTCCCACTTCTAAGTGGGAGCTAACCATTGGGTACACATGGACATAAAGAAAGGAACAATCGACACTGAGTCCTACTAGAGGGGAGAGAGAGGGATAGGGCCAAAGGCCGAAAAACTACCTATTGTGTACTTATGCTCACTACCCTGAGTGATGGGATCATTTGTACCCCAAACCTCAGTGTCACACATTATACCCATGTAACAAACCTGCACATGTACCCCCTGAATCTAAAATTAAAATAGGCTGTATTTTAAAAAGACCCCAAACCCCCCAAATCAAGGCAAGACCCTCCACCAGCAAAAAGATTATGACTTGCTGAAGACTCAGATGTTCATTAGCATTTTTTCAACAATAAAGTGTTTTTAATTAAGGTTAAAAAAAAGGGTTGACCTGATACGTATTCCCAGCAGTATGGTATGAGATTGCCTGTTCTAAAAAAAATGGATATTATTATTAAAATAATTTTTATCAATTTGATGGTCAAAAACATATTATTTATTTGATTACATATGAAGTCAGTTTTTTAAATGTTTACTGCCATTTGCATTTACATATGAATTCTTAGTTCAGATCACTTACTTGAATTTCTACTGGAGTGTTTCTCTTGATAAAAGTTCTTTACATTTTAAGGATATTAACTTTTCTGTTATTTACATTTATATATATTTATCAGTTTGTTATTTGATGTTTTTAATGGTGTTGACATATTAGAAATATTGTATGTGGGTGTGTGTTCAAATCTATTACTGATTTCCTTTCTGTTTCTTCCTGTAGTTTTATGTTTAAAAATCTCAGTTTGAGGTTAAACAAACTCACATTTTTTCTATTTCTCTTAAATATTTTATTTTTTTACATTTTATCATTTAATCAATTTTGAATTTGTTTTGGTTAATGAATGTAGAAACCCATGTTTTTTTCAAATTAACCAATCATCAACACCATTTACTGCTTATTTATTATCATGTAATTTGAATTACTATCTTTACAATCTACTAAATATTTGCTTTCGTTTAAGTCCGTTTCTCTTTTTTTTTTTTTTTTGAGATGGAGTCTCACTCTGTCGCCCAGGCTGGAGTGCAGTGGCGCAGTCTCGGCTCACTGCAAGCTCTGCCTCCCAGGTTCACGCCATTCTCCTGCCTCAGCCTCTGGAGTAGCTGGGACTACAGGTGCCCACCACCACGCCTGGCTAATTTTTTGTATTTTTAGTAGAGACAGGGTTTCACTGTGTTAGCCAGGATGGTCTCGATCTCCTGACCTTGTGATCCGCCCGTCTCGGCCTCCCAAAGTGCTGGGATTACAGGCGTGAGCCACCGCACCGGGCCTGTTTAACTCTGTTTCCAAGCTACCTACTCTGTTACATTGATCTGTTTAGTGCTATACTCGTTGTATACTATTTTAATTACTGTAGCTTGATGATATGTTTTATTACAAGGTAGTCTTATTTCTCCTTTAAAAAAAAAAAAAAATATATATATATATATATATATATACACCTGACCATACTTACTGCTTATTCTTCTGTGTGGCAAAGTATTTTTCTTAGGCTGCAAGTAAAAAAAGTCAGCAAAGCATTTTATTAAAATTTCAGGGGCATGATATGCTCTCAGTATATTCATAAAACATGTCTTTTTATGCTTTTCAGAAGAGTTTGACAGCTTTTATCACGTAGGTTCTGTAATTTCTCCCCTTTACTCCCTTCCTTTTCAGCTAGAACCTTTTGGATTGATTTGTCTAAGCACCCCTGCGATGTGTCACCCCGCTCAGCATTGGCTTTCTTCCTCCTTGACCCATCTTTGCCTATTGAAGTGTGACTTCAGGACCCTGTTTCCCGCCTTCTCTCTCACTACTCCCCAACACACCCTTTTCCCTGTCATTCTGATTCCTTGCTGGTCCTCAAAAATGCATTTTTGCTTTCCTGCTGCCACCATTTTGTTCATACGATTTTAAAAATCTGGGATGTCCCTCCTCCTGTTTTCGTCAATTTTTTCTAATAGCAACAGATTTTAGCCCATCCATAGATGAAAGCAAGAAAGCCAAAACCTCTGAAAACCATGACTTACAAAGAAGTTATAAGAACTGGAAAAATTAGTTGTGTGATGTGGGGAGTTCCTTAATCTCTCCTCATCTCCGTAATGGGGACAATGGGACCAACCTCATGGGATTGTCAGAATGGTTCAGTGGGATGATGCGTGTAAAGCCTTTGGCAGCATGCCTGGCACATGTGAATGCCGAAAATGTTAACTGCGATGGTAGGCAGAATAATGGCTCCCAAAGGTGTCCACGTCTCTAATCCCTGGAACCTATGAATATGTTACCTTATCTGGCAAAGGGACTTTGCAGATGGCTTAAGTTTAGGGTCCTGAGTTGAAAAGATTAGCCTCAATTATCCAGGTGGGCCCAGTGCAATCACAAAGGTCCTTCTAAGAGTGAGGAAGGAGAGTCGGAATGAGAGGAGATGTGATGATGGAAGCGGAATTGAAGTGATTGGAAGGAAGAATAGAGCCAAGGACCTGGAAAAAGGCAAGAAAGCAGTTCTCCCCTAGAACCTCCAGAAGGAATACAACCCTGCCGACACCTTGATTTCAGCCCAGTGAGACCCATGTCAGACTTTGGACCTACACAGTTGTAATATAATAAATTTGTGTTATTTTAAACCCCTACATTTGTGGTAATATGATATAGCAGCAATAGAAAAATAATACACCTGTTATCATTAATTTTATCACCATGATCGTAATTATTGTGAAACCTAGAAAAGAGAAGCCTTAGGACATAATCACAGCCTTAACATAATTAATTAATTTTCTGGTTGGTTCAGGGGATAGAACCAAAATCAATGGTTAGAAGTTACATGGTGCTTGAAATGCTCTCTCTCTCTCTTTCTCTCTGTATATAATGGGTATATAGAAATACATACATAGAGGATATATATTAATAGAATATATATCTGATAGTAGAATAAAATAGCAAATTACCAGTATATTAGAGGAATCATGCAATGATGACCTCTTATTAGATAAACTGTGCATATATCCCGTAAAGGGTCAGACTAGATTTTGGTCTTTGGTTTGGTGAACCATCCCCCAGAACCTACCTCTAATGGCTCCCCTCTCATTGTTATGATACCATCATGATCTCTTGGACTCTCTCTCTCTGCTTTATCCTCATTATTCTTAATTGTTCCACTTCTATGATATTCATCACATATGTCCTTGGGTTAAATATTAAGATTCCAAGACTCTTGAGCATCAGGGCAGTAGTATTTTGCACACTTAGTAACTTACCCATGGCTTGGCATGGTTTCTTGAACTCACCAAGCACATGTTGAAAAAAATTCATCACAGTTCAAGTGTGTAAAATACTGAAATTGCTATTCATTTTCTTTTGAGTTGATTCACAGGATCAGAGAACTTTTCTGCAATTGGTTAAATGTTGGTTCAGAATTTTATTGATGACATCATGAAATGTAGGGTAGGCGGATAGTACCTATGGAAAGGAGTGTCCCTTTCTCCACCTCCCCTTGTGCTTAAAAACATTGCTTGCTTCCTATTACCGTATGCTTTCCATTTATCTTTTATGTGATTTGAAGTCAGTGTGTTCTCCTGGAAACCTGAATTCTATTTCTGAGCAGTACCACTCTTAGACCATTTCAAAAAGGGACCCTAATTTGAGTCCTGCTTTTAAGAGGGTTCTGCATATCACACTGAGAGATAAACACCTCTAAAAAACTTTTCCCATCTTGTAAAAGTTATTTTTTTTCAAGTTTAGGAACCAGGTGAGCAAATGACCAGGACTACCTGAGCCTGCAGGCCTAGACAAGGATGTAGATGTGAGAGTGCAGGAGTCCACCGAGAGGAAGAGGGAAGTTTCAGCCTCTGTCTTAGACACCAGCAGGTGCCTAGGCAGATAGAGCTCCCCAGATAACTGCACTCCGGTCCTCTGCTCTGCCCAAGCAGTGTAGTTTTGGGAGGCCATCTGGAAATCCTGTGTCTGGAAAGTGAGGCCTCAAGGAGACCCAGCTTCCATCCTGTCCCAGTATTTTCATGTCCTTCTTCAGGCTTGTGAGTGACAGGGCTGCCCCGGGAATGGGGGTTCTTAGCCTCAGGCTTGTAGGGCCTTGGAGGAAGTGTGGGCTGGGCTGGGGTACAGCTTGATTGATCTCTTCAATATATTAGATATTTGCTGTGGGCCTTTATTTGTGCTCTTGCCCTGGGCCCTGCAAATGCTACAGGAGGGCCTGCTCCAGACTCTGTCAGTTTCTAACTTTTTTTTTACTGGCCTTAAGTAAATAACTTCATGTATAAAATACAGATACTATTTTTATTGTATTTTGTCCAGTTTGATCACTATTGAATCCTAGTACCTACAAGAGTACCTGGAACAGAGAAGATGCTGAACAAAGTTTTGCTGAATAAATGAATGAAATTATTATTGTCTTTTAAAAAAGTTTTATTGAAATAAAATCAACATAAAATAAACTACACATATTTAAAGGGTACAATAAATTTGACATGTGTACAGACCTGTGAAGCCATTACCACAATCAAGAAATGAACACATCCATCACTCACAAGTTTCACTGGTCCTGCCCTCTCCCTGCCCCTTTTCTGTCACTTTTCGTTAGTTTCCTTGATTTTTATATAAATGGAATCATACCATATATGCTGTTTTTTTTATTTTGTCTAGCTTCTTTCACCCCACATAATTATTCTGATATTCATATTGTTGGGTGTATCAGCATTTCATTCCTTTTTATTGCCGAGGGGCACTGCATTGTGTGGATACATCACAGTGTGTTTACTCATTCACCTGGTGATAGTCATTGGGGTTGTTTCCAATTTGGGATATTGCAAATGAAGCTGTTAACATTATATACCAGTGTTTGTATTAACATCTGCTTTCAATTTTCTTGAATTAATACTTGGGAGTAGAATGGCTGGATCATAAAGTAGATATACATTTAACCTTCCAAGAAACTGCCAAACTGCTTTCTAAAGTGACTGTACTATTTTACATTCCCACCAGTATACAGGAGTTCCATTTCTTCACATCCTTACCAAGATTTGCTATTGTCAGTCCTTTTGATTTTGACCATTCTAATAGGCATGTAGTGGCATTTCACTGTGGTTTTAACTTGACTTTCCCTAATGAATCACGATTTTGAATTTTTTCTTTGCTACTTGCTTTTTCTGTGCTACAAATGCCATATATCTTCTTTGCTAGCCATATGTCTTCTTGGGTATCTGTTCAAAACTCTTGCCCATTTCACTATCAGATTTTTTCTTATTATTGAGTTTTAATAGTGCTTCATGTATTTTGCACACAAGTCCTTTATCAGGTATATGATGCGCAAATATTTCTCCCAGTCTGTGACTTTTCCTTTCATTCTCTTAACAGTCTGTTTTAAAGAGGACAAGTTTTAATTTTTGATCAAGTTCAATTTATCAATTCCTTCTTTTATGGAATGTGCTTTTGGTGTTGTATCTAAGAAAGCTTAGCCTAACCAAAGATGACAAAGGTTTTTTCCTGTGTTTTCTTCTAGAAATTTTATAGTTTCAGATTTTATACGTAGGCCCATGTTTTAAGTTAATTTTTGTCTATGATGCGAGATATGGATATAAGTTCATCTTTTCTTTTCCTTTTTGTATTTGGATATTCATTTTTTTCCAGCATCATATTTTGGAAGACTATCCTTTCTCCAATGAATTGCCTTTATTGAAAATCAGTTATCCATTTATGTGGGAGTCCAGTTATGGACTCTCTATTCTGTTCCATTGATCTTTCTATCTATCTTCAGGCAAACACCATATGCTCTTGATAACTCTAGCTTTATAAGTTTTGAAATTAGGTAGTAATAGCCCTCCAACTTGGTTTTTCTTAAGGAAATGATTTTTAAATCAAGGGAAAACTGTGAATTATTGGTTGTTTAGAAGAATCTTGCAATGTTTCAGAGATAGCTTTTGCTTTGGGGAGTAATATGACTGTGTGACCTTTCTTATTGTTTGTGCACTGAATAAATGGAAATTGCCATATCGTTTACTAGAGCCTGCATATTCTCTAAAATTAGTGTACACAAAGAAGGGAACAATAGACACCAGGGCCTACTTGAGGGTGGAGGGCTGGAGGAGGGTGAGGATTGAAAAACAACCTATTGGGTACTATGCCCATTACCTGGGGGACAAACTTATATGTACACCAAACTCCCAAGACACGCAATTTATCCATGTAACAAACCTGCATATGTACCCCCTAAATATAAAATAAAATTTGGAAAGAAAAAAAATTTTTTTCAAATAAAATTGGTGTGTAAATCATGTCACTTTTCCACAATTATTTAATATTTTCCTATAATTTAGTTTTATATATTACTGCATTGAACATTTGTCAATCACCATGAGACAGTCAAAATTTATTTTTTGTTTTTCATTATTTCTGTCCCTCTTAGACTTACATCTCCCATAGGAATTCATTTGGATATAAATGTCCCATTTTCAGAAATATATCTCTGAGTTATGAACTGTTTCTCTAGTCTTGTAAGTTCTGCTTCTTGGAAAATATTTATTCAGGCTTCAGTTTAGCAGTTAACCCAGATGTATCTTATCATTATTTTTTCTCCTGAGGCCCCATTGTCATATTCCTTTCCAGACATGCTGGTGTACCTGAATTATAAAGATGCTTCCTGATGTGTAATCATCTTAGAGTGCTTTCTTGATTTGCTCTGTATAGTTCTTTTCTTGACACCCTACACTCTAAGGGAAGCAGGAGAAAAGGAAATGGATTCAATGACCACTTATGGCCTCTGGGAATTCATAAATAAATAAGGCACAATCTTCATGCTGGAAGAGCACTTGGACTCCATAAGGAGGAAACAGTAATTATAATACAGGGCACTGAGGGATGATAGGGGTGTTTGCAACATGCTGAAGCAGTGAGGAGAGGAGGGAGTTTCCATAACCAACAATAAGATCGTGAATCTCCGGAACCTGTCTAAGGTAGAGGTCATTGTAGAGCCTTCACAGAATAAGAAGTAATAGAAATAATGAAAAAAAAAAAAAGATGTAGGGAACTTTATTTTTTCTTAAAATCTTGGAGCTCATGCACCCAAATTGTTCTTCAATATGGAAGAGAGGGTTGGTTATTTGTTTATCATACTCTATCTCATTCCCACAGATACAAGGATCTGAAGACAATGTGTACTTCCTTACACTGGGCCTTCATTTTTTTTGGTCCATATATATTTAATTTTGGTAGTATAACCTACCAAATGACCGTTTTAAGATCCTTGTAACCGTAAATTCAGATTATAATTTGTTCCATCGCTGCCCCTGTGGAGCTTGGCATGTATTGTGACTCTCCAAAGCCCATGGTCTTCAGTCTAAGTCAGTTTTACCAGAGTGTGGAGAGATCATCAGTGTGATGCTAGAGACATGTTGCCTCAAACTGCCTTGACTAGGAGGGCCGTCTTCTGTGCCACAGAGAGTGAGGGGGAAACAAGGCAGAGTGTCGGCTGGTAAGTTCGTGAGTGTTCTCCAGAGAGACAAAACCAATAGGGTGTGTGTGTGTGTATATATATATATATGGATTATATGTATATATATATACACACATATATATAGATCCTGCCCTACTGCCATGTTCTGGGACTGCCAAGAGAGCAACAGATAGAATGAAAAAGAGATGTAGGACACTTTCTTTTTTCTTAAAGTCTTTTCTTGAAATTCATATTATACATATACACACATACATATGGAGAGAGAGAGAGAAAGATTGATTTATTGTAAGAAATTAGCTCACACACAGTTATGGAGGCCGACAAGTCCTGAGATCTGGAGGATGAGTCGGCAAAACCTGAAGACCTGGAAGATCTAATGATGTAGTTCCAGTCTGAAGGTTGGCCAGCTTGAGCCCCCAAGAGAGCCAGTGTTTCAGTTTGTGTCCATAACGATGAAAAAGCCAGTGTCTCAGGTTTAAGGCAGTTAGGCAGAAGAAATCCTTTCTTACTTGAGGGAGGGTCAGCCTCTTTGTTCTGTTCAGGCCTTCAACTGATTGGATGAGGCCCACCACATTACGGAGGGGGATCTGCTTTACTCAGTCTACTGATTTAAATGTTAATCACATCCAAAAACATCTTCATAGAAACACCAAGAATAATGTCTGAGCAGGTATCTGGGCACCCCCTGGCCCAGTCAAGTTGACACATAAAATTAACTACCACAGATGGGTTGAGGAGGTATGTCCTTCTTTCAAGTGTAGATGAAGAGAATTGGATTTTTCTAATGTCCAGAAGCTAGCAAAGTAATAATTTAAAATTTTTTCTTTTGACTCATAACTGATACCTTTAACTTTTATCTTTAAACTCATACTCATTGGGAAACTGATCTAAAACATACTTATATCTTTTCATGAACTGGTCCAGGACACAGAGCTGAGAATTTGGAGCATTGCTTCTCTGTCTTCCTCTTAGATTAATAATAGTAATACCAACAATGATAATATAGATAATAATTATTTAGCCTTTGTCACATGCTAGGCACTGTTCTCAAGGCTTTACATATGTTAATTCATTTACTCCTTAAAACCACCCTATGAACTACATCCATTACCATCCTTATTTTGCAGATCAGAAAATTAAGGCACAGAGATGTTAAGTACGTACTGAAGGTCACATTGCTAATTAGGGACAGAGCTGGTATTCAAGCACAAATGATCTGGCTCTTAATTTGAAAAGGCCTCAGAGATGACCTGAGATAATCTCCTGATTTTAAAGATGAAGAAAAGGAGGCCTGGAAAAGGTAAACTATTTGCTCAGAGGAGGCAACCTGTAGGAGGCACCTCTCTAGTGCCTCTCTAGTAGGCATCCTGGTTCTTTCCCATGATGCTGCCCTGACTATAGTCACCTTACGTTTGGGCTCCTTGGTCCTCATTCATCACTTTCATTCATCACTATTGCTACCCAGATAGAGACTTCCCTAAGCTTCCTTGACTTTATGAAGGATGCTAACGTTGCAGACTTTGTGAGTGAGAGCATTAGTTTCATTGTGGCTTGCTGTTTGATAATCTTCTTACAGAATGCGCTTGAAGAATCAGCACAGAACATCTTTAATGTTGGCACTGAAGATCTTTGGCCACTTTAAAATTCAGATGCATATCCGATGTAGTTGGGATTACTTTCCAACCAGCATTATCCACAATGATTCATATTCTGTGTAATGCCTTCAGGAAGGAATTGTAACAGCAGAGTGCTGTTGGTGGGCAGAGGGCTAAACAATGGAGAGAAGGCCGCATAGTTATTCCACAACTAATCAGTTTGGGTGACTGTGTTCTAGATTAAATGCATTTCAGAGTTTGCCTTGTTGTTATAAGAAAGTCACACAAGACTAAACACATGCCCCCCAAAAATACATGCTATTTTTTGAAATAAAAAACTCTCAAACCCCAATGACTCAGCATATACAGTTTGTGTCTTTGGGTGCAATATTCATTAATGCTATTTGAGAAATATTTTTGGTTTTTCTCTGGGTACATTCCTGTCCCCTGGAAGTTAGGTATGGCCATATGATTTGGTTTTGCTAATGAAACAGGAGTGGAAATGTTGTGTGCCTCTTCAGGGTAAAAGTTTTAAGAGTGAGTGTGTGCGTCACTACATTTCCTTCCTCTTGCTTTGCGGAAGCACAGGAGTGGGGCCTCCCTCTGCCTGCTCCCTGTGTGAGGACTGTGGAGAGCAGAGTCCCCAAGCCAACCTGCCTGGACAGGGAGCATGAGCAGGAAATGAAAGGTTGTTTGGTCCCCTGCCCTCCACCTATGTCTAGCTGTCTTCCATCTATCTATTTATATTTTTAAGTATAGATTTACAGGAAGCTGCAAAAATAATAGAGAAAAATCCCATATAGCCTTCTTCAGTACTTCCCCCATGGGTGTAACTTACATAACTATAAAATATTTAAGTCACTGAGATTTTGGGGTCACCTCAGCATTAACTATTCTATTTTGACAAATAGAGGTGTTTTTTTAAATGCATACCTTAATTACAGGAGCATGAAACTCTTCAAACCCCCATCACAGTTTGATTGCCCCCGCTTTTGTGCAACAGCGTGTTTTTCCCTGTTGTAGTTACGTATATTTTTATTGCTCATCTGCCAGATCACAAGCTCCCTAAGAGAGTACATCTTATTCATCTTTAAATCCCTCCCAAAACATTGTTGTAGAAGGCACTTTAAAATGTTAATGAATGAATGATGTATTGCTATGTAGTTGCTAGCCTTTTAGGTATAAAGGATGGGAAATAAGCAGCTCATCTGGAGACTTAGAGGGGTTAAGTGTCCTAAAGTCCATCATTATTCAGCTGCTTCAGTATTGAGCAGTGGGAAATTCCAAGGATATGGTGGAAGTCTGGGAGGTTGAATAATAATAATAATATTTGGCAGAAGTATGGCAGGCAGAGAGAGAGATTCCATTAGGCATAGAATTAATTCTACCTTGCATTTACAGGCCACATTCCTTCCTTATTTGCCAAACTTTAGACTTTCAGTGCCTTCGAAAATTTATCTATGAGTATATGTATCTTTTGAGTTAAGATTTTCATTCTGAAATCATGTTACTTCCCTCTCCCCCACTATGAGATTTTTGTAGCCATCTACCTTTGGGAGAAAAATCATACCCCAGTTGAAGTTGAAGTCAGCAGTGCATGTTCCCCTGTGGCCAGGTGTTTTATGATGGGGACACTTTCGTAAGGACCTCTGTAGTGGGCTATTGCCTGAGACAAAAACTGGAAAACAACTGGACCACTGATATCTGGTTTTAGGGCTGCCCATTTTTCTTGTGCTGCTGGGATGTAAATAGAAGTCTGCAACCTTCCCTCTGGGCCCCATAATACCAGCTCATCCCCACCGATCTCTTCTTTCAGATCTCTGTCCAGTCTTCCCTCTGTACTCTAGCCGGCGTTCTCCACAATCCTCTTAAGGTGGGCTTTGTCCAACCCAGAAATGAGCACAGCACTCTAGAGACTGAACATTGTAAATCCCTGGCTTCTGTTCAGGATTTACACTGGTCTTAGGCTCTCTCTTCCTCTCTCCATTCTAATGATGTATGGTTAACCTAGTACTTCAATATTGAGAGAATAATTCGATCATGGAGTAGTTGTGATCATATTTGTTTAATTTTTTTTTTTTTTTTTTTGAGACGGAGTCTCGCTCTGTAGCCCAGGATGGAGTGCAGTGGCGTGATCTCAGCTCACTGCAAGCTCCGCCTCCCGGGTTCACGCCATTCTCCTGTCTCAGCCTCCCGAGTAGCTGGGACTACAAACGCCCGCCACCTCGCCTGGCTAGTTTTTTGTATTTTTTAGTAGAGACGGGGTTTCACCGTGTTAGCCAGGATGGTCTCGATCTCCTGACCTCGTGATCCGCCCGTCTCGGCCTCCCAAAGTGCTGGGATTACAGGCTTGAGCCACCGCGCCCGGCCGTTTAATTTTTTTTTTTTTTTTGAGACGGAGTCTCACTCTGTCACCCAGGCTGGAGTGCAGTGGCACGATCTCCACTCACTGCAAGCTCCGCTTCCTGGGTTGACACCATTCTCCTGCCTCAGCCTCCTGAGTAGCTGGGACTACAGGTGCCCACCACCACACCTGGCTAATTTTTGTATTTTTAGTAGAGACGGGGTTTCACCATGTTAGCCAGGATGGTCTAGATCTCCTGACCTCGTGATCCGCCTGCCTTGGCCTCCCAAAGTGCTGGGATTACAGGCGTGAGCCGCCGCGCCTGGCCATATTTGTTTAATTCTTTGGCTTTCCTTTGAGAATAAAAACTGAGGACAAATATTTGAAGGTCTTCAGAAGATGATTTCAAAGATACACAGAGGGAATGTCAGTGTCAGAAGAAATGATTCTGAATTATCATTCAAGATGTAAGATTGCACTTGCTAAGCCACATTCCAATATAAGGTGAATAAAAGTAAACAAGCCTCACCTGAACTCATTTCCTGGGAGATAGATAGGGTGGTAACTTATTTTGGTCTTATATCATAGCTCATAAAACACAGGAGCATTCTGCTTATCTTCTTGTATGGGAGAACTTAAATTAGATACCACAGATGAGTAGAAACAAACTGTACATAGGCTGCAGCTTCTGGGAGTATATCTTACAGAAATATTTGAAATCAAAAGACGTGCCCTGAATGCAGATATATCCAGAGTGAAAATAGGAGAGTTTGACTACAAAGCGTAGATAAGAATATCATCTGGTGTCAGGCAGGGCTATTATAAGTCACTTGGGTTGGCTGCCCTGAGCCTTTTGTTGAAAGCAAGATAGAAACTGGCTTGAGGAGGCCGAGCGAATTGTTTGTGAAGAATAGGCAATGACCGAGGATTTCTCCTGGGACAGGGCTGCCTGATTTATTATCAGTTACAGCTTAATAGTCCTTGGAGCTGATGCAAAGAGTTAGGGACTCTATTGTTTTCTAAATAATGTTTCCATGACTAGTTGCTAGGATTGGGTAGGAGCAGAGTGTGGGCTGAGGAGTGACTGGGTGGGCAAAATACAGTGATCTGCCCACGTTGTTATGGCAGCCAACAGGAGGGCAAACCCAGTGAGAAAATGAACCCAAGTGATGCAAAGAAAGAAACTGCAGTAAGAACCACATACAGCCAGGCGCGGTGGCTCATGTCTGTAATCCCAGCACTTTGGGAGGCCGAGGCAGGTGGATCACAAGTTCAGGAGATCGAGACCATCTTGGCTAACATGGTGAAACACCGTCTCTACTAAAAATACAAAAAACTAGCCGGGCGTGGTGGCGGGCACCTGTAGTCCCAGCTACTCAGGAGGCTGAGGCAGGGGAATGGCGTGAACCCAGGAGGTGGAGCTTGCAGTGAGCGGAGATCACACCACTGCACTCCTGCCTGGGCGACAGAGCGAGACTCCATCACACACACACACACACACACACACAACAACAACAACAAAACACACATATATACATGTCCTTGTTGGCTATAGATTGATTTAGTGTCCTCAAACTGTCACCTGGCTGGATGCTTCTTGTCATCCAGCTACCAGCCCAAATGCCACCTCCAGGGCTACCCATTCTAAATACTCTGCTTCCACCCTCCCTCTCTATCTAACAGTCAAGTCTATTTTATTTCATTTTTTTGCACTCATCACTGCTGATATTATAGTTTAGTTATTTTTTATTGTCTTCCCTACACTAGGATGTAATAACCATGAAATCAGGGCTCTGTCCTTTTTCCATGATATCCTAGAGACTGGTATAGAGCCTGGCACACAGTAGGTACTCAATAAACATTTGCTAGATGAAAAACTGTGTGCTGCCTGGGAAGAACACTATTTTCTTCATATTTAAAGTTTGAATTTCTGGCTAAAAACATTTGTTTAGCAGAAATGCGCCTCTGTGAAGCAATGAGATTATCCTTGCGATCTTTGTGTTTCTCATAGCTTGTTCACAGGAGCCATTAGTCAATGCAAAGTCAGGGGGAGGAATTCTGGGGCTTCCAATGAGCTTCTGTAAGTGATGGTCACATAACCAGACTGGGACTGGAAATATGGCAGTCTGAATATGGAGGTGGCATAGACATAGCTCACTGGAATCCAGGACAATAATCAGTAACAGGTATGAAGTGCTTACAGTGTGCCAGCTGTTCTGCTGAGTGTTTTATATACAGTGTCATTTCACCTTCACAACTACATAATGAGATAAATTCTATCACTTAGCCCATTTTATTGATGAGGAAACAGGCACAGAGAGTTTAACTTACCAAAGGTTATCTAGCTGTTTAGTGGTAGAGCTGGTCTTCAAATGCATTTCATAGGATCATGCTGAAAAGTACTGAGATCATTAGTCTGAAGTGTTTAGTTTGTGCTCAGTATAGTTTGTGCTCAGCAACTGTGTCCTCTCTCTCTCTCTTTCTTTTTTCTTGTTAGTGCTTTTCTAAACTCCTGATATTGTGGTTTCTTGCTTTCCCATGGACTGCTCTTTTTGATTGGGTGTTGAGGAAATATAAGTATTCTATGATATGTTTAATAGTGCAAAACATGCACGTGCAAATAGAAAAGTCAATACTAATGAATGAAATGTCTGAACTAGGGTACTGGGAATGGGTACCACAAACTGTTAGGTCCCTACTCATACCATTCCTGGAATGAGTGGCCTGTGACAAGGTTACAGGCTCCTGATCTGAGTTCAGTCACTAAGTAACTTTGAGAGCTTGGGTAATGCCATTTAGTTTCTATGGCATACCCAACGTCTATGTTTTATTTTCTCTAAAATGGAGGGTAAGATGGGGCACTGAGGAAGGTAAACTCTAAAATTCTGTGTAACTCGAAGAACACACAGTAACACTATTCCTTGGCCACTGTGCTTTGTGTGGACTCCGTGGTTTGATGCAGCACTAGGCTGGCCTTCCAGCAGGGGTGCTTCTGGAAGAAGGCCCTGCTGCGGCCAGCTGCAAGTCCAGAGGGCTGGGACACAGCCGCCTTCCTCTCATGCTGCTGGCTACACCACAGGCAGCTTCCCCTCAGGCTGATAAAACTTTGACAAAACAGAAAACACATTGTAACTATTTCTAAAACTATTTTATGGCAACTTGCCCTGAATCAGAGCATTTTCCTGGATACCTCAGGCTGCAGGAAAGAGCTGGGAGAAGCAGAGCAGTCATTGCCTAAACCGTATTAGGGCTGGTAAGCAAAGGCTATAGGCCAGGTAACACAGAGGTCAGATACAAGATGGTGAGCTAAGGTTCTCAGATGGGGGTGGGGAAGCAGTTTTTCTCCCCAGGGGAAATTTGTCAGTGCCTAGAGACATCTTTAATAGGCATGACTCAGGGGTGCTATTGGCACCTAGTGGGTAGAGGCTAGGGATGTTGGTAAAGATTCTGCAATGCACAGGACAGCTCTCTAGAACAAGTTAATTTCACGTGTACACTATAGTATTATTAACTGGAGTCACTATGCTTTACATTAGATTTCCAAAACATATTTATCTTATAACTGAAAGTTCTTACCCTTTGACCAGCATCTCTCCATTTCCTCCCTCCCCCACCCCCTGGCAACCACCATTCTACTCTGTTTCTATGAGTTCAGCTTTTTAAGATTCCACTTATAAGTGAAGTCATGCAGTATTTGTCTTTCTCTGCCTTTTTTCACTTAGCATAATGCTCTCAAGGTTCATCCAATGAGAATATAAACTCTAATGACAACTTGAAATTGGAGATCTAGATTTTTTAGTTGGCAAATAAGACATTAAAAAGTAAAATGCATTGTAGTAGCTTTTTAAACTAGATGTCAACCCTTTTTGTAGCTGCAGTACCTAAAACTATTTGGGAAAAAAACCCAGTGACTTCTTGAATAAAAGTGAAGGACTCCAGCATGGGAGCTGTCACCACATTTTTCTTCAGGTGTCACTTGGCCAAAGGGAAGCAAGGGGAGTATTTTCCTGTAAAACAGATTTCTAGAGTCACATGAATACAAACATTTGCAGGGTAAACACTGTATAATATCTTACTTTTCTGAAGATCACTTTTTGGGCACTTTTAGGAAATGATTGTGAATCAAAGAGTGAACTCTCCACCCTCTACACATTTTAATCACCAAAATCATTGTCACAGAATTCAGAAAATAAAGCTACAGTATTAGCAGAGGCCCATAGGCCCTCTTTCACAAGTATTTATTTTATAAAGCCATCCATACAGTAAGAACAAGCAAAATTAAGATAATAAAGAGCATGGTAGAATAAGAGAAAATATTTTCAATCATTTCATCAAGTTTATGTTTATTATAATACATAAAACATAATAGGAGTACTTAGAAATCTGAAAAAACACTAAATTGACAATGGATAAGTAGACATTATAGTTATCATCTATTGAATCTTTACTACATCCAGGTATTGGGTTCAGCATTTTAAGAACATTATTTCATTGATTCTTAAATAACACTGCAGAGGTGGGTATGTTTGACATATGAGGAAACTTAAGCTTAGAGAAGGTAAATAATTGATTCAAAATGACATACAAGAAAGAAAACCCAGTAAATTGGCATTTGAAACTATTTAATAACAAAATGAACAAAATCTCTGAGAAATATTGGATTATGTAAAGATACGAAGCCTGCAACTCATTGGTCTCCCTAAAAGAGATGGAGAGAGAGCAAGCAACTTGAGAAACATTGTTGAGGATATTGTCCACCAAAATTTCCCAAACCTTGCTAGAGAGATTGACATGGAAATTCAGAGAACCCCTGTGAAATATTATATAAGACAACCATCCCCAAGACACATACTCATCAGATTTTCCAAAGTAAATGTGAAAGAAAAAACCTCAAAGGCAGCTAGAGAGAAGGAGCAGGCCATGTACAAAGGGGACTTAATCAGGCTAACAGTGGACCTTTCGGGAGAAACTTTGTAAGCCAGAAGAGATCAGGGGCCTATATTCAGCATCCTTAAGGAAAAGAAATTCCAACCAAGAATTTTACCCACCAGACTAAGCTTCATAAGTGAAGGAGAAATAAAATCCTTTTTAGCCAAGCAAATGCTAAGGGTATTTATTACACACAACTGCCTTATAAGACGTCCTTAAGGGAGTGCTAAACATGGAAATGAAAGACCGATATCTACCACCACAAAAACACATGCAGTGACACCCATAGGCTCACAGTAAAAGGATGGAGAAAGAACTGTCAAGCAAAAGGGAAACAAAAAAGAGCAGGGGTTTCTGTTCTTATTTCTGACAAAACGGTCTTTAAACCAACGATGTAAAAAAAAAAAAAAAAAAAAAAGGGAACAAAGAAGGACATTACATAATGGCAAAGGGCTCAACCCAGCAAGAAGACTTAACTCTTCTAAATGTATATGCACCTAACATTGGAACATCTACATTCATGAAACAGGTTCTTAGAGATTTGTGCAGAGAATTAGATCACTACACAATAATGGTGGGAGTCTTCAACTCTTCAGTGACAACAGTGTTAGATAGATCACTGAGGTAGAAAAGTAAAAAAGATATTTGGGACCTAAACACGACACTTGACCAAATGGACTTAATAGACATCTACAGAATACTCCACCCAACAGCAACAGAATATACATTCTTCTCATCAACACACAGCACATACTCTAAGATGGACCACACCCTTGGCCATAAAGCAATTTTCAACAAGTTAAAAAAAAAATTATATCAAACTTACTCTTGGACCACAGCACAATAAAAATAGAAATCAATACCAAGAAGATCACTCAGAGTCATACAATTACATCAAAATTAAACAACCTGCTCCTGAATGACTTTCAGGTAAAGAATGAAATTAAGGCAAAAATAAAAAAAGTTATTTGAAACTAATGAAAACAAAGGTACAAACTTACCAGAGTCTCTGGGATATAGCTAAAGCAATGTTAAGAGGAAAGTTTATAGCACTAAATGCCTACATCAATAAGTTGGAAAAATCTCAAAATTCACAAGGTAACATCACACCTACAGGAACTAGAACAACATGGGCAAACCAACCCCAAAGCTTGCAGAAGAAAAGAAATAACCAAAGTCAGAGTGAGAGGTGACAACATGCTAGCAGCGCTCGTTCTCGATGCTTCCTCGGCCTTGGCGTCCACTCTGGCTGGGGGCTCCAGGAGCCCTTCAGCCCACTGCTGCACTGTGGGAGCCCCTCTCTGGGCTGACCGAGGCTGGAGCCGGCTCCCTCTGCTTGCAGGGAGGTGTGGACGGAGAGGTGCGGGTGGGAACCTGGGCTGCACACAGCACTTGCGGGCCAGCGTGAGCTCCAGCCCCGGGCAGTGAGGGGTTTAGCACCTGGGCCAGCAGCTGCAGAGGGTGTGCCAGTCCCCCAGCACTGCTGGCCTGCCCGCACCATGCTGGAATTCTCACTGGGCCTCAGCTGCCTGCCTGTGGGGCAGGGCTTACGACCTGCAGCCCACCATGGCCGAGCCACCTGCCCCTGTGGGCTTCCATGCGGCCCTAGCCTCCAGGATGGGTCCTGCCACCCACTCCCCAGTGACCAGTCCCATTGACCACCCAAGGGCTGAGGAGTGCAGGCATGGGACTGGCCCAGTCGTGGGATCCACTAGGGGAAGCAAGCTGAGCTCCTGAGTCTGGTGGGGACTTGGAGAACTTTTAGGTCTAGCTAAAGGATTGTAAATGCACCAATCATCACTCTGTGTCTACCTCAAGTTTTGTAAACGGACCAATCAGCTCTCTGTAAAACGGACCAATTAGCTCTCTGTAAAATGGGCCAATCAGCTCTCTGTAACGTGGGCCAATCAACTCCCTGTAAAATGAGCCAATCAGCAGGATGTGGGTAGGGTCATATTAGGGAATAAAAAGCAGGCTGCCGGGGCTAACAGCGGCAACCTGCTGTGGTTCCCTTACACACTGTGAAAGCTTTGTTCTTTCCATCTTTGCAATAAATCATGTTGCTGCTCACTGTTTGGGTCCGAGCCGCCTTTTTGAGCTGTAACACTCACCGTGAAGGTCTGCAACTTCACTCCTGAAGGCAGCGAGACCACGAGCCCACCAGAAGGAAGAAACTCCGGACACATCTGAGCAACTGAAGGAACACACTCTGGATACACCATCTTTAAGAACTGTAACACTCACCGCGAGGGTCCGCAGCTTCATACTTGAAGTCAGTGAGACCAAGAACCCACCAATTCCAGACATAAGAGTAGAACTGAATGAAATTGATATGTGAAAATTGATGTAAAAGAACAACGAAACTGCATGTTTGTTCTTTGAAATATTAAACAAGATTGATAGACTGCTAGCTAGATTAATAAAGAACAAGAGAGAGAAGATCCAACCAAACACATCAGAAATAACAAAAGTAACATTACTACCAACCCCACAGAAATACAGGAAACCCTCAGAGACTACTACAAACACCTCTGTGTACACAAACTAGAAAACCTAGAAGAAATGTATAAATTCCTGGAAACATACAACCTCCAAGACTGAACCAGGAAGAAATTGAAATCCTGAACAGACAATTAACAAGTTTCAAAATTGAATCAACAATAAAAAACCTACCAACCAGAAAAAGCTCCAGGCCAGATAGATTCACGCCAAATTCTACCAGATATACAAAGAAGAGTTGGTACCAATCCTGTTGAGATTATTCCAAGAAACTGAGGGGGAGGAACTCCTCCCTCACTCACTCTATGAGGCCAACATTATTCTGACATGAAAACCTGGCAGAGACACAATGAATAAAGAAAAATTCAGGCCAATATCCTTGTTGAACATAGACGCAGAAATCCTCAACAAATTACTAGCAAATTAAACCCAGGAGCAGATCAAAAAGCAAATCCACTATGATGAAGTAGGCTTTACTCCTGAGATGCAAGGCTGGTTCAACATATGCCAATCAATAAATGTGACTTCTCACATAAACAGAACTAAAAAGAAAAACTACACAATCATCTCGATAGATACAAAAGGAGGCTTTCAATAAAATTCAACATCCCTTCATGTTAAAAACCCTCAACAAACTGGGCATCGAAAGAACATACCTCGAGATAGTAAGAGCCATCTATGACAGACCTACAGTCAACATCATACTGAACAGGCAAAAGCTGGAAGCATTCCCCTTGGGATCTAGAATGAGACAAGGATACCCACTGTCTTCATTCCTTTTCAACATACTGTTGGAAGTCCTACCCAGAGCAGTCAGGCAAGTGAAAGACATAAAGTACATCCAAATAGGAAGAGAGGAAGTGAAACTGTCTTTGCAGATTATATGATTCTATACTTAGAAAACCCTATAATGTGTATCCAAAGGCTCCAAGAACTGATAAACAACTTTAGTAAAGTTTCAGGATACAAACTAGAAACAATGTACAAAAATCAGGAGCATTTCTGTAGACCAACAACATCCAAGCTGAGAGCCAAATCAAGAATGAAATCCCATTCACAATATCCACAAAAGGAATAAAATACCTAGGAATACAGCTAACCAGGGAGGTAAAATATCTTTACAATGAGAACTGCAAAACACTGTTCGAAGAAATCAGAGATGACATACGCAAATGGAAAAACATTTCGTGATCATGCATAGAAAGAATCAATGTTGTTAAAATGACTATACTGCCCAGAGCAATTTACAGATAGATTCAGTGCTATTCCTATCAAACTACCAATGTAATTTTTCACAGAATTAGAAAAAAAACTGTTCTGAAATTAATATAGAACCAAAAGGAGCCCAAATAGCCAAAGCAATCTTAAGCAAAAAGAATAAAGCCAGAGGCATCACACTACCCAACTTCAATCTCTGCTACAAGACTACAGTAAACAAAACAGCATAGTATTGGTACAAAAACAGACACAGACCAATGGAACATATTAGAGAACCCTAAAATAAAGCTGCATCCCTACAACCATCTGATCTTTGACAAAGTTGACAATAGCATATGATAAGGTTTGGCTACGTCCCCACTCAAAGCTCATCTTGAATTGTAGTTCCCATTATCGCCACATGTCATGTGAGGGACCCCATGGGAGGTAACTGCTAATACAACATGCAATGGGGAAAGTACTCTATTCAATAAATGGTGCTGGGATAACTGGTTGACTGTATGCGTAAGATTGAAACTGCACCGACCCCTTCCTTTTGCCATATGCAAAAATCAACTCAAAGTGAATTAAAGACTTAAGTGTAAGACCGAAAACTATAAAAACCTAGAAGAAAACCAAGAAAATACCCTTCTGGGCATATGTCTTCACCAAGATTTCATGACAACGTCTCCAAAAGCAATTGCAACAAAAACAGAAATAGGTAAGTGGGACCTAATTAAAGTATAAAGCTTCTGCACAGCAAAAGAAACTATCAATAAACGGACAACCTATAGAATGAGAGAAAGTATTCACAAGCTATGCATCTGACAAGGTCTAATATCCAGAATCTCTAAGGAGCGTAAACAAATCAACAAGCAAAAAAATAACCCCGTTAAAAAGTAGGCAAAGGACATGAATAGACACTTCTCAAAAGAAAACATAGATGTGGCCAACAGGCATATGGAAAATTTAACATTACCAATCATCAGAGCAATGTAAATCAAAACCACAATGAGATGCCATCTCACACTAGTCAGAATGGCTATTATTAAAGAGTCAAAAAATAACAGATGTTGGTGAGGTTGCAGATAAAAGGAAATGCTTATACCCTGCTAGTGGGATGTAAATTAGCTCAACCACTGTGGAAAGGAGTGTGGAGAATTCTCAAATAACTTAGAGCTACCGTTTGATCCAGCAATCCCATTACTGGGTATATACTCAAAGAAATATAAATCCTTCTGCCATAAAGACACACACACTCATATGTTCATTGTAGTACTATTCGCAATAACAAAGACATGGAATCAATCTAGATTGAATAAAACATCAATTTTAATATTTATTCAATTGAATAAAAATGTATTTATTAAATAATAATTAAACATTTTGAATTAATATTGAAATAAATATTTATTAAGCCTCTGACTCTGTCTCAGGCACTGTGTGAGTGCTGGAGATACAGAGTTGAATAGGATTCCATTCTTGTTTCCTAGGAGTCCCCTGGGGATTGGAGAAGGCAGGTGGTTCACCTTGTTACCGTGTGGTCAGCTTTCTAGTGGTAGAGAAATGGACAAAGTGCTAGTGGAGATGGGTGAGAGTGGACAGAGGCCTCCAGAAAAATGGTTATGCCCACCAATGGTGGACTGGATAAAGAAAATAAGGTACACACACACCATGGAATACTATGCAGCCATAAAAAAGAACAAAATCATGTCCTTTGCAGCAACATGGATGCAGCTTGAGGCTATTATCCTAAGTGAATTAACACAGAAAGCCAAATACTGCATATTCTTACTGATAAACAGGATCTAAACATTGAATGCACATGAACACAAAGATGGGAACAACAGACACTGGGGCCTACTTGAGTGGGGAATGTGGGAGGAGGGTAAGGGTTGAAAAACTACCTATCAAGTACTATGTCCACTACCTGGATGACAAAAACATTTATACACCAAACCCCAGTGACACACAATTTACTCATGTAACAAACTTGCACATGTACCCCTGAACCTAAAATAGAAGTTGAAGAAAAAAAGAAAACTATTTGATCTCACAATAAGGAAACAAGTGTTAAGCACTGGTTTATATCTATTTAACTAGCAAAAATAGAGAAGACAACACAATGTGCTGCCAGCAAAGCTATGGACAAATGGGTGCACTTCGACATTATACATGGCAGGACACTAGGCTGGCACGGTGGTCAAAGAGTCATGGAAATGTTTATACTATTCATGCAGCAGACTTGCTCTTCAAAATCTTTTTTAAAAAAAATCAAAGGGAGATGGTGTGTAGATAGATGGATGCTTTAGTATATCAACAATTTCCCATTAATAAGGAAGTGGTGGAGGACATTGAAGCATGTTTATTAAGAGGGCTACATGACAGTCTTTACAAAGAGAGTAATGAAGACTGTCTTCTTCAGGACACCCCCTTTGTCAGGATCATGGACTGCAGGGCTATTTTGACAGACATTGTAAGAGACAATAGGGCAGCTTGATGACTTTTGAAGAAGCTGATCCAGGTTGGTCTTGTTTTGTGTCTTTTTTAAAAAATGCAGTTTTCCCCCTATCAAGCATCATCTTGGTCAGATCCTCCTGTAGATAGTCTCATGGCATCCTTTATTTTTTCTTCATAGCACTTACCACAGTTTGCAATGACATTTTCATTTTCCTTACTACTAGTTAATATTATTTCCCCCACTAGACTATAAGAGGTCCTGTGAGAACTGGGACCATCACTCTCATAATCCCAGTGTTTGGCTTGGTGCCAGTCACACATAGGCTCTTAGTAACAATTTCCTGAATAAGTCGGGGGAAAAAAAAGGTGCATTAAATATTTTTCAAGATGCCCTCTCTTATTCTCTTGTAGGTTCACCAGGCACTATTTGTCATGCCTAGATTTACCGTTAAGATGTACGTAAGACAACCCTTATTGGTACTGTGTGTTTTATTTTATTTAATTAATAATTAATTGATTTTGAGACAGAGTCTCTTTCTGTCACCCAGGCTGGAGTACAGTGACGCGATCTTGGCTCACTGCAACCTCTGCCTCTCAGGCTCAGGTGATCCTCCCACCTCAGCCTTCCGAGTAGCTGGGACCACAGGAGCGTGCCACCACATCCAGCTAATATTGTATTTTTTGTAGAGGCGGGATTTTGCCACGTTGCCCAGGCTGACCTTGAATTTGTGGACTCAAGCGATTCATCAGCCTTGGCCTCCTAACGTGCTGGAATTACAGGCATGAGCCACTGTGCCCGGCTAGTTCTGGCTATTTTATAACTTGATCCTCCCCACTTCTCATCCCCGAACGCCATCTTAATTTTATCTTGGATGTTGATCACAGCCTGATTTCCTGGTTTGAATCCTCCATCTCAAAACTCATTTCTACATGCGATAAATATTTATTAAGCCTCTTACTCTGTCTCAGGCGCTGTGTGAGTGCTGGAGATATAGAGCTAAATAGGATTCCATTATTGTTTCCTAGGAGCTCTCTGGGAATTGGAGAAGGCAGGCAATTAGCCTTGTTACCATGTGATTAACTGTAGTGGTAGAGAAATGGACAAAGTACTAGTGGAGATGGGTGAGAGTGGACAGAGGCTTCCAGGGAAATTGTTATTTTGTTCTTTACTAAAGGTGTGTATCCATTCACACCTTTAACTGAGTAACTAGTGTATGTGTGTGTGTGTGTGTGCATGTGTGTGTGTTTGCATACCTTAGTCTCTAAAAGTATGCATGTAGCAGTAAAGATAATCATAAAAGAAACAGGAAATAAGGGTCCTAAACTCAAGTGTTAGGGAGAGAGAAATTGTGCTTCTGTGTATTTGGTGATGTTGAATAAACTATGTGGTGTAGGGATTAATCAAGGAAGGCTGCATGAAGGCACTTCATATCTTGGTTGAAGAGCAGGTGGTATAAGTGATTGGCATTTGTGATTGGTTAGCAGGAATAATACCCTGAGCAAAGGCATGAAGGGTGGGACAAGTGAACTACATAGGAAACAGCAGATTCATTGGGCAACTGGGGACAGTTGCAGATATACAAGGGCCCAGTGAGACCTTCAAGGGATGGAAATCAGTAATACGGGAAGGAAAAATGGACTCTAGGAAGGAAGGTCAGGTATTGAAAAGGCTGACCGCCGGATCCAAGTTGGGAAGGGAGGAGTGCGAAATCAGTTCTCCAATAGGACAGGAGAAGGCCTGAAGGTTGGAGAACTGGGATGAGCCGGGCACCTTTGTGTTCCTGTGAGGTCACAGAAAAGAAGTGCCTTCTGCAGAAGTACCTGGCTCAATGGAAATGGGTCATTAGGCAATGAGCTTTTGGTGAGACTAAGAGAGTAGGAGTTGAGGAGGTGAGGACAGCATAAATTACCACCTAAGAATCTTGTGAAGAGAATGCAATAGAGAGATCATGGCAACTGTAGGGGTATTTAGGATTCAGGAGGAGATTTTTAAAGTCTGGGAGAGATTTAAACATGAGAGGGAAAGGGGATGAGCAGTGAAGTGACAGCTCCAAGGAAGTGACAAAAGGAGGGCTCCTGTGCACAGGGACACTTGCACTGTGTGCTGTTGGCCCTCAAATGCTCTGCTTCACTTCTTCCAGAGCTATCACCTTCCAAGTAGAAAACCCAAGAGGGAAAATTCTATTTTTGTTTCAAGTTATAGAATGGAGCTTTACACAGTGCAGGAGGGCATTATTAGGATGGTCATCAATGCCTATGATAGTAACTCAAAGAAAAAGCTTTCTGAAATGAAATCATTTTTCAGAGTAAATAGGAGCCGTCTTTTTCCAAGTGATTGCATCTCAGCTGTAATATATTACATGCCCTGTTTGGAGTAAATGAATAATGCACAAGACTGTGAGTCTTGAGCAATATAAAATAGCTTGAACACACTGTTGTGAACAATATATAATCTTGGCTTTAAGTTTTACTACTATTTCTGCTGTTTTAACAAAGTGGCTGATTCTAACTACTGCAGAGCAAAAAGCCCAAAAATATTATATATGAGAAAATCACACTGAACATAAATCAGGGTAACTTTTCCTTATAAGGATAAAATTATCCCAGAGAGAATTTGGCTGTCCTTCTCAGCTGTGAACATTTATACATTCTGTGTACATTTCCTTGTTTGGGTTGCTTGTAGTAGCCTAAAATCATGGAGGTTGATTTACATGAGTGAATGAATGAGATCATTTGAAGATTAACTTTCAGCATTTCTAATCAGAGTTTTCTCAAAGAATATGTTGAAGTTGGCACCAATCTGTTTTGTTGAAGCCATAGATGACCAGATATACTATTGTTTGCAAAAATGAGTTAATGGATTAAAAAATGTGAGAGTGATAGAACTTGGAAGAATGTCATTTAGCTTTTCCTTTTCATAGTCTGCCTTTCCAGAGAAGCTGCCAACTTGATCTCTTCAGAGCCTGTGCTTTCAGATGCAGAGTAGACTCCACTATACAACTGCCCTGACTCCAGTCTAGGAAATGGTTGACATCAGCCCTCACTGCCAATATGCAACCGCTGTCTATCAATTGAGCTTTTTGCTCACTTTACTACAGTGACTCTTGTGGATGCCCAACTTTCAGCGTCTGCCTTGATATAAATCTAGTAAGAGCCTTCCTGCTCTTGACCACCCTGGATCTTATTCCCCAGGTGCCTAGCCCTGGGGTATTTGTTCTGCTAATGTGAGTTCTGCCTTCTTTCCCTCACTTTTCCCTCTTCTGCCAGCCTGGAATGTGGACATGATGTCTGAGGGTACAGCAACCATTTTGTGTGCATGAGGGCAAATCTATAAGTCAAATAAGGCTTTGTAGAAAGGCAGGACTCTGGGCTTCACAGGAGTCCCAGCCTGGGACTGCCTACTCCTAGGCATCTTTCTCATGAGAAAATTTAACTCTCTAAGGTGTTTCTGATAACATGCAGTTGAATACAGTTCCAACTGTTTTATTTCCTCATCAATTCCAGCAGTGGTCTCTCAAACTTTTTTGCTAATGACATCTATCAGTAAAAAAATTGAACACATCATATTTATGTACATTCATTTGTATTTTATTTATTTATAAACTATCCACATGTTCTAATAGTATCTTGGAAACAGAGAAAAAATAATTAAAGTAAAACACATTAAAACTAATTTTGTATTTTATTCTATTTATTACTGATATGAAGTCTTTTTTTTACTCTCAGTACTGAGGAAAATAGAGCAATGTGAATGTGATTCAATGTACTTTCAATTTATTTTTCAAATCACACTCTTTTTTTTCAGAATTACACTTTGTGATAGAATGATCTGAAAGTCTGGCTCTTAGGTTAGTTCAGCTATATGCTTGGTTTTATTGGCAGTCAAATTTTAAAAAGCAGTCTTACAAAGATACACATATTCAAATGGAATAAGTAAATGATTGGTTGAACTTATTAAGTCTACATAGTCGTTTTTCAATCCCATCCATCAATAATACAAAAGTATTTTTTAATTGAATTTGGCCAGTAAACTTTATTTCCCCTGATGACTTTCCCCACAAACTAATTGGGAGTGATGCTTTTAATACATTTAACAATTGGCTTCAAAACTCACAGAAACTTCTCATGTGGAAGATTTTTAGATGGATTAGAAAATCCAGTTTCCAATTTAATGTGTGCAGATATGAGAGTTTTTATATATGACACACATCAGCAAAAAATTATCTAATAATGAAATCATTTCCAACTGTTCATTTTCAAAATGTTCCACAAATCAAGTTTCTTTTAGAAAGCCCTTACTTTGTCCCTGTTGGTTAAAATGCGACCTTTACAATGAAGGGAGAGCGCGCATTTGTTTATTTTTATTTAAATATCTACTCAGTAGCTTATTACAGAGGCATTTGTTTTTATTCTAGGAGAGGTCAGCACATTTAGGTTACTTGTTTTTTTTGTAAAAGAAAAATAGGTAGTAACTCAACTTAAAGTTCAGCAATTCTTTTATTTACTTTGCTTTGAGATAATCAGCAAACCTTGATAAGATACAGAAGATTTTCTTGGCCACTCTCCATCTCATTGCAAACTATTGAAAGATTGTGCTATATTTCGATGTGTTGTTTTTGTACTTTTAAGTGCAATAAGTTCTGCTATGAAGCTTGTTTGAGAATGTGTGTTCATTCCAATGCATTTGTTATATTAGGGAATAGTTTTAGCGTAACACAAATTTTGTGTTTGCTTATGCACACTTTTGTATGTGAGAAACACTAAGTGAAACTAGGTAAATGGAGAAAATAGCTGAATTGACCAACATGGGAATACACAAGACACATGTGCACACCCATCACATACCCATCAAATATTTACCAGCTACTTCAATTTACCATGTTATGTTTGCGTGTGTTATGAACCATGCTTGTTCACATCTGGTGAACTTTTCATACAATTTCAGATAACCCTCCTTCACCATTACACAATAACCTACAAGCTGCAACAATTGTAATACTTATTTTCACAAGCCTTCAGACCTTTTTCAAGGTACAGTGCCAAGTTTATTATATATTTATGTATTTCTTAACCATTTAACACATGTAAAACTCCTTGTTTTTATGAAATTTCTACCTTTTTTTTTAAAAAAATCCATCACTTATGAAGTTTTTGAATGTTATACCTTTTACCCCCATTTTCCCCTAAAATGCCCTGTGGTTTTAATTGTAATTTTGCATAGGGTGGTGTGGCGATTTTTAGGAACGCATATGTTATTTTATAGCAGAACTGACTGCACATTGAGGACCTCCAGCAGCTGTTTGTGCAATCCTGGCTCTTGACTTTAACTTCTTTGTAGCAATGGTTTGCTTCTGAAGATTCAGTGAATGGGTTTCACAGTGAGGTGCTATCACACCTCAGTATGAATAGCACAGTGAGGTGCTTATTCAGTGAATGCTATTTCACAGTGAGGAAAGGCACTAACCTTCTCTCCTTTCCTCCTTCCTAACTAAAGAAGTATTTACATTGGTTCTGATTTAATTAGTCTGGAAAGGAATTAGTCTGGCTATGAGCATTTTTTAAATGTACCCAGTTAATGCTTACGTGTGCAGTTAGGATTGAGAACCACTGCTTCAGTTGTTCACATAATGTAGCTCTTTGGATATTTTATCACTAAAACGGATACTAGCAAATACCATAGGCGGAGACATGTTGAAACTCCAGTGTTTTCTCTTAACTGTGTAGCAAACCTCCCACATTGTATAATTTATACTAATATGAGTCTTTCCAAATATGTGGTGATATTTTTAAATGCATCTTCCAACAATATTTGTTGCATCAAGGCATATAGAACTTTAAGCAGCCCTGAAAAAAACTGTAATGTTTGATTCCCTGTTAGATGTCCAGTTTTTAAATGCCTTGCCAGTTGTGATGACCTGACACCATTATTAGCTGATCTTTCAAGAATCAATATGTACTTACAATGCAGTACACACTTATCAGTAGGAGATATAGATCTATATTTCAGTTAACAAGAAAACTAATTTCTGTGGTCAGATCTGATTAAATTGTCATTGATTTTAGCTTGTAATGTGGCTGATGAAATGATCAGACTAGAAGTGTCAGTTCATTTTGGGGTCACTTGCTTGTGTTTCCCTTATTAGGGCTATCATCAACCTATGGTTTCTTTGCTGGTAATCTTTTTAAGCCGCTTGCCCATTTGTGACAGTTGGACTAATACAACTTGGTGATACAGTCTGCAAATATTCCTACTGTGTATCCATAGACTGCAATTCTACAATATGGTAAAAGTTCACCAATGATTGAGGAGGTTCACCCTTCCCCTGGGAATCCCTGAGCATCAAAAATACAGATCAAGTGAGGGAGTCTGTGCCAATCCATATATTTGATATTAACAATTTTTTTCAATAAGACACATACATAGAAGTTCCAGTATATTTCTTCCTGCACCACAATGGATTGCTTTGTTTGCTTCTTTTTGGAGAAAACTGGGCTGCAGCTACGATCCAGGGTCCTTTAATAAAGGGTCTCTAGGGTCTGGCCTCTACCTACTGCTTCAACTATGTTTGGGGTCAATCCTAGGTTCACACTTGATGCTTCAGCGTCAGGGACTTGTTTAGTTCTCTACATGCAACATGTTGTCTTGCTGCCATGGCTGTACTTGTCCTCTTCACCTCGCTGACGCCTATGAATACTGAAGATTCTGTTCAGATATCATCAATTCCTGGAAACTTTCCTTGAGTGTTCCTCCCCATCGATTTCACAATATTCCCATACACATTAAGCATATTTTTATCACTCCAGATACTACATTGTTTTATAATTTTTTATCACTTTTAATCTCCTAAAAGACCACGAACTCCTTGATGTGGAGAAGTGAATGTCCAAAACTGTGAAGGGTCTTAGATTTTACCCTGCCTGCAAGCTAACAATTAGCCTACCATAATTTCATGGATGCTGGTAGAAGACGCAAGACTCCTAAATCAGAAACAGAGAACTTTATTACTTCTACAGTAGGCATATATACTTCATGTTTGCATCAGTTTCTCTTAACCCCAAATACTATGCAGGCAATAGAGCAGCCCACATGGACGCTGCACACACAGCGGGTTTGTGTCACAGCCAAGGAACCCTGAGCTTAGGAAAACCTCCCATCTTCTCAGAGGGTGCTAGTGAACCTGACCAACCTTTGCTTCAGAAAGAAACATTATCATATCCAGATTGGGAAACAAACCTGCCTCTTGCCTGGGAAGAAGACACTGTCTCTACCTTCCAAGACGGTTTGCTATACAAACATTCTTCAAAAGATAGTCCAGATCAAAGCAGTCAATACCTTTTCATAAGGTATATGGGAATTGCAAGAGACCCAGGAAAAATAATCTCCCAACATGAGTCTTTTCTTTCTCTTGCATCTAGCACAGGGCTAGGAATGTAGTGGGTAGTCTAAATATTTGTTGAGAGATGATTGAATACAGCTGGGAATTTATTAAAAACTTTGAGAGGAAATTTAAAAGTGCTTATTTCAGAAGTTTTCCCTTCAAAATCCTTGAACAGAGACCAAATTTTTTTAATATAAAAAAGCACAAAAATCAGCTTAAAACACTCTTATTACCTCACTAGGGCATCTGGGGGTTCTATCATGTCTTTGGCATTCATGAAGTCCTCAGTCTTTGTTCAACTGCTTTGCACTTGTGGGCCCAAGGTAGGAGACTTTCACACGGAAAGTCCTGTGACTAGACTTCCAAAAGCCTTTGGGACTCTGTTATTTCCTGTGCAATGGATACATTAAAGCTAAATACTGAATGTTGATGCTTACAATGAGGAAAGACAGTTAGCAGATTAATTAACCTTCTGTTTACCTTTATATTTCACTGAGCCATTAATTTGTATAATTATGGCCTTTTGCCTTGTCTCAGTGATACTAGCGTAAGAAAGTATTTGCTGAGCCTGAGTCCCTGGTGTGAAATGTTGGGAAATTCCAACATACTTAGAGAGAGGAAGCACACTTTTATTTTTATGAGTGTCAATCTAAAAACAAAATGACACTAGAAAGAATTATCTCTAAATATATTGAGTTTATAAAGAAATAATAATCATAATCTAGGATGCATGGAATGGCAAGCCACCAGTGTGATCAATGAGGGAAGATTAAGGGGAGCTTTTATTAGCAAAAAGAGATTTACATAGGATATACAAGTCTTAGAAACAGACTTCATTGGTTCCAGAGGTTCAAAGCTAGAGTTGTTATTAGTTCATTGGTGGAGATACTGTTACGGGACAAGTTTTCTTCTCAGAGCATTTTATCTGACTTATGACAGTCTTAAAGACTGTCTAGTGATAAGCCTTATGAAAGCAAAAGATGAGTGAAGGATGCAAAAGTGTTGTTAGAAAGTCCTTGGAAACAGTTTGTGTTAGTCCATTCTCAAATTGCTATAAAGAAATACCTAAGACTGGGTAATTAATAAATAAAAGAGGTTTAATTCGCTCATTATCCTGGCCCGCGGGATAGTCAGAGCAGGCCCTGGAGGAGGGGGTGGGAATTTGGGGAACAAGAGACACGAGAAATGGAGACAAGACAGTGCTCTGATCAAGTCTCGTTTAATGGCGGTAATGCACTGCCTTATATACACTTGGAAGGGAAGGGGTTGGGCTAAGGCGGAAATGATCTCATTGCCGAGGGCGTGGCCAGGTTAGTTTCGGTTTCTCCGGTCGGACGTCATGTTGCGCTTGTGCTATTAAGTAACAATTTTCCCAGGCGCGGGAAAAGTGAGTGAAGAAGAAGCAGGAAGAGCACCATCTTTAATGAGGTATTAGTACAGGGGAAAAAAGGCAAAGATAGGGAGAAGGTGTGGGGTGGAAATGAATATAGCTCAGGCGTTTAATCCTCAATTATTATTCACTATGGCCGGGGTGTGCAGCTCCGGACAGGTCCCCCTTTTTATATTTTTATGATAAGAAAACCCCTCGGGAACTGCGCCTGTCTTAGGTTGGGTCAACTCACCCCCACCTTCTAGGCCCGTCATGGGATAAGGCAGCAGCAAGGGTGGCCCTCCTGTCTTAGGCTCCGATGGAGATAGTGTCCTCTTACCTGTCATTGACTGTCCAGTTCAGCACACAGGAGAGGTGGTCTTATTAAGGTAAATAAGACTCACCATTTTCAGTCATCTCAAGGCGATGATAATGGACCTGTATAGGTTTGGCCTGGAAGGCCTTAATTTGTTGTCTGACAAATGCCATAAGCTTATTAAGGATTATAGGCCCGAGAGTGAGGAAAAGTAGAAGGGTGAGTAAAGGACCAAGAAATGGCAGGAGATAGGGGAGAAGTCCATCGAGTCCAGTCCATAGTGGATTGGCGGCCAAGCCTTTTCTGCACTTTTCTAGTTCTTCTTGCAAAGTTTTTATCTTATCTCTGACGATTCCGGATTTGTTGGCGTAAAAACAGCACTTTTCCTGTAAAGCCAAACATATCCCTCCCTGTTCTGCCGTTAACAAATCTAGACCTCTTCTATTCTGGAGAACTACTTCAGCTAACGAGTCTACTTGATCTTGTAAATCTTGTATAGTACTGGATAAGGTCTGTACATCTGAGATTAATTGATTGGATAATTTAGTATATTGGGTTAGTGAGACTCCTAGGCCTGTGGCTCCTGTAGTAAAAGCAGTGGTGATTCCTAGTCCAGCCAACAAGGGAATAAATTGTATGGCTCGTTTCGGTCTATAAATAAAATGTTCAATAGCGGGGATGGGGATAGGTTCATCTCCAGGGATGATATCAATGTCGGGGAGAAGAGTGGCCAGAACACAAAGCCCTGTCCAATTTGTAGGTAGATACGTATATGCCATGTTATTTCCACAGACAAAAACCGAGCCATTTATAGCACACAAAGGGTTGGTGGCATTGATTATGGAAGTACAGTTGCCAAACACAACATAGCCTAAATCAATTTCTTTAGTGTTATTATATGATGGTGAAAAGAGGCAAGAGGAATTAGAAAACGTCATCGGTTGAACTAAGGCGGGGGGGGTAATAGGACAGGAATTATTTACTAAGGATTCATTTGAGTAATTGACATAGGGCAATGAAAGGTTAGGTATGGCTAGAGGAATAGGGGGGCCCATTTTAAGACAAAGCCAACAATCGTGGGCCAGGCTTGTATTGGACATTTGAAGTAAATTGTAAGTAGCATTGAGGATATCAAAGGTTTGGGCATCGAGCCTAAAATTACCTCTAAGCTCAGGCAGGGCTAAAGGGTGATATTGAAGTTCAGGATAAGAAGCTTTATGAATTTCTTCTAATTTTTTCTGGACGGTTTTAATTCTTGTAATATCTAATGGGCCTCCTCCATCAGAAATGTGAATGGGGGCGGTAGTGCTCCAACAAACAGGCTTTCCTTTTTGGCCGTTACAAGGAGATTGTACAAGTTTATTAGTGGATCCTAATACTTGTACGTCATTGATGCCTCCAGTTTGTGTTTTTAGTAACATGGCCGTATAATATGTTCTATTGCCTGATTTGCATTGTTGATAGGAGGTATAACAGGAACTATGTACAGAAGATTGGAAAGAGCTACAAGGGCATTCTAGGAGCGGCCCGTTAGGTGAGGTATCTCTTGGGGTAGACTTACATTTCCATAACTGGTTTGGCATTAGGTAAGCTGTCTTGCCCGTGCAGGTCACCTGGGTGATTCTGTCTGACAGAGGTTCAGATATTTGTCCCCCTCTGCAGTCACAAGGCTGGCCGTATTGTTTTCGTAATAATTCTTTTGCCTTACGAGGGTCACCAAAACCTGCATAGACTGTCACTATGTTATATAGAGCGATTATTCTCCAAAGGAATTTCATGTTAGGCTTCATTTTCTGAAAAACAAGAAGGAAAGAACTTCTCAGGGAGATTTATCTTCCCTGGACTGACAATGGTTATGATTTATTTGTCTTACCAATCTTTCAGGCAGCCATCTGGCTGCATCATTTTTTTGTGAGAAGATGCATACTGAGCCTCTTCCCCAAATTAAAACTGGATCGGGGCCATGCCATGAACTATCGAGTGGATCTTTCCATTTTACCATTGCAAACTGTTTTTGAGATTCAGGATGCCAGAAACGGTCGGCAGCCGATTTTCCATGACTGTCCAAATTTAAAAAATTAAGGATAAACAGGGCATGATTGAGTATGTTTCTGGGGGTACCCTTCACGGGGTACCAGCTCCCCCCTTTTAATTTTGTGATAATAGTTTTTAATGACAGATGAACTCTTTCTACTATACCTTGTCCTTGGGGATTATAGGGAATGCCTGTGGTATGTTTAATTTGTAGGGTATTACAAAATTGTAAGAAGGTTTTGGCTATATAACCGGGGCCATTATCTGTTTTGATTTGTTTGGGTATTCCTAAAATAGAAAAGCAGTGTAATAAATGAGCTATGACATGTTTGGTGGCCTCTCCTGTTTGGAGAGTTGCACTGATGAATCCACTATAGGTGTCTATGCATACATGGATATATTTTACTTGACCGAATTCTAAGTGGTGAGTAACGTCCATTTGCCAAATTTCGTTGGGGATGAGTCCTCGGGGGTTAACTCCTAGATGGGGAACAGGTAAATATGTTATGCAGTTGGCACATTGTTTAACTATTTGTCGAGCTTGTTCTCTGGTAAGTTTAAACATAAGTCTTAAGGTTTGGGCGTTTAAATGATGCAAGGCATGTGCTTTTTGCGCTTGTTGCAAATTGTCTATAGTGACTGTGGCTATGGTTTTTGTTGCCGTGTCAGCTGTTGCGTTACCTTGTGTTAGAGGTCCCGGTAATCCTGAATGTGCTCTAATATGCCCAAGAAAAAAGGGAGTAGTCCTTTTTCGGATAAGTTGTTGACATTGTAAAAATAGGTTCGCTGTGTCTGAAATATGTTTAATTTGAGACACGGTCTCTAAGAGGGGTATTGAATGAGCCAGGTAGGCGCTGTCTGTATAAATGTTAAGTGGCTGACAAGGAAAAGCTGATAGTGCTGCAATTATAGCTTGCAATTCGACCAGCTGAGCTGATGTATAAGTGGTCTGGAATTTAACGACTACATTATTGTAAGTGTAAGCGGCAAGTCCTGTGGAAGATCCATCAGTGAAAATTAGTAATGCGTCATTGAGAGGTTCTTTACTGGTAATATGGGGAAATACAAACGCATGAAGTTTACAAAATTGAATAAGTTTGTTAGGTGGGTAATGGTTGTCAATCGCGCCAGTATAAGAAGCGCAAGCAATTGGCCAGGCTTCCGTATTTTGTAACAGCCAATGGATGCGTGATTGAGTGTAGGGCTGTATAATGGTAGAGGGTTCTATTCCAAAGTATTTTCTACTGTTTTCTCTTCCCAAGATAATTAGATCAGCTATGGCATCATAATAAGGCAACAAAACCTTTTTAGGGGAGGAGGGCAGGTGTACCCACAAAATGGGATTGTTCTGCCAAAATAGGCCAGTAGGGGTTATTGTTGTGTTAAAAATAAGGAATATTAATGGCTGAGAATAATCAATACCGGTAACAAATTGTGTTGCAATGGCATGTTCTACCTGTTGGAGTGTTATTAATGCTTCTTTAGTAATGGACCTGGGGGATTTTGGATTAGAGTCTCCTTTTAATATATCGAAAAGAGGTTTTAACTCTCCTGTGGTGAGCTTTAAGTACGGTCGAAGCCAATTTATGTCTCCCAGTAATTTTTGGAAATCATTTAAAGTTTTTAAATGATCACGACGTATAACGGCCTTTTGATTAATGATTTTGGGTCCATTAATCTGGAAACCAAGATAAGTGGATGGATCTTGTAATTGTACCTTTTCTGGGGCTATTTGTAGTCCGGCTGCTGTTAACTCTTGTTTGAGTTGGGCGAAGCACTGCAAGACTTGTTCGCCAATTTCTCCTGCTATTAAAATATCATCCATATAATGTATAATATACATTTGTGCCCATGTTTTTCTGACTGGCTCTATAGCGGCAGCTACATATTTTTGACACAAGGTAGGACTATTGGCCATACCCTGAGGTAAGACTTTCCATTGATAGCGCTTCATTGGTTGTTTAAAATTTGTAGATGGAAGACTAAAGGCAAATCTTTTCTGGTCAGCAGGGTGAAGGGGAATTGTAAAAAAGCAATCTTTAAGGTCAATAACGATTTTAAAATATTTTTGAGGAATCGCAACCGGTGAAGGCAATCCTGGTTGTAAGGCACCCATAAGGATCATAGTGATATTTACTGCTCTTAAATCTTGTAAGAGTCTCCATTTACCAGACTTCTTTTTAATAACAAAAATAGGTGTATTCCAAGGGGAATTACTTTCCTCAATATGTCCTGCTGCTAGTTGTTCCTGCACTAACTGTTGGGCAGCACTTAGTTTATCATTGAGTAAAGGCCACTGATCAACCCAAACGGGCTCATCTGACTTCCAAGTAATGGGGTCAGCACACCTTTGGGGTGCAGGTATGTCAGTGGCCTGAGCTAAAAATTTCCAAACCCCTTTTTATCAAGTTGTCCTGAAACCAGTATAGGCTGTGGGATACCGTTCTCTCCTTTTCCAAGACCTTTACCAGGGGTGTATCCTTGAGTTAACATTTGTGCAGTAACTATATCATTTGGACTACACATTATAATTTTCATTTAAGAGAGTAGATCTCGCCCCCAAAGGTTAACAGGTAGGTAAGGGATGACAAATGGCTTAATGAGGCCTGAATTGTTTTCTTTATCTGTCCATGTTAGGTATTTAGAACTTTGTTTAGGATTACTGCTTTGTCCAATTCCTCTCAAGTGAGTTAAAGTTTCTGTAGTAGGCCAATGAGAGGGCCAATCTTCCTGTTTAATGATAGTTACATCAGCCCCTGTGTCTATTAGTCCAGTGAATGCCTTCCCGTCTAACCATAAGGTTAGAGAGGGTTTTTGATTTGTAATTGGTTGCACCCAATATATATCTGATGATCCGAAACCTTTTATATTTCTATTAAAGTATTGGATATTATTATCTGTTTTAACCAAAGGTAGCAGGAGTAACTGAGATATTCTAACTCCTTGAGGGACAGTAATAATACTATCAATAGCTCTGGCCATAATTTTAATTTCTCCTTCATAATCATTATCGATAACTCCAGGGAGGACTTGTAAGCCTCTCATGGTGACACTACTTCTTCCTAAAAGTAGCCCAAAAGTGTTAGGTGGTAAGGGTCCATATATTCCGGTATTTAAGGTTTGCGGTCCCATTTCAGGTGTTAGTATCGTGTGGGAGGTGGAACTGAGGTCCAATCCTGCACTTCCTGGGGTTGCTCTACTAAGTTTTGAAATGGATTGCTGTTGCTGGCTGGAACAAAGCTGACTGCCCCATATGCTTGTTTCGGGGCCTGAGGCTGGCCCCTCATCCCGTTTCCCTGCCTGGGGGGTAAAGGATTTCCTTGACTGTCAGTTTTAGATTTACATTCGTTTGCCCAGTGCCTTCCTTTTTTACACCTTGGGCAAAGGCCTGGGATTTTTGCTTCTGGACTCTTATTTTGGTTTTCACAGCAATCTTTTGCAAAGTGTCCCCTTTTACCGCATCTAAAACATCCCCCTTTATCTTTACCTTTGTTAATGAGGAAATCTCTTACTGTTTGGCCGCTAAAAGCGGCGGCCATTGCTAGGCCTTGTTGATGTGAGGGCCCAATATGTGAACAAAGGCGAATGTATCCTGTTAAATCTGTTTTCTTTCGATAAGGTCTGATTGCCGCTTGGCAGGCGGGGTTAGCATTTTCATAAGCTAACTGTTTAACATAATCTACACCCGTTTCTGCATTTCCAAAGATTCTACCTGCCGTGGTCATAAGTCTATGCACAAAGTCTGAAAATGGCTCATCGGGTCCTTGTTTAACCGCTGTGAGCGAGGCCCCTGGATCTCCTTTAACGGGAAGTTTTCTCCAGGCTTTTGTAGCAGCAGCCTGGATTTGTGAGAACAGTCCAGGGTCATATTGCATTTGGGCCTGAGTGTCTGCATAATTACCTGAACCAGTTAACATATCAAAATCCCAACCGTTTCCTGCCCGTTGATTTCTTTTAGCTGTATCTCTACAATTTTCAAAGAACTCTGACTTCCAAATTAAGTGGTCTCCCCCAGAAAGAACTGCCCTGACTAAGGTATTCCAGTCTGTAGGAGTGAGCCAATTCTCAGCTACAGATTCCACTATAGCAAGAGTATATGGAGCAGTAGCCCCATACTGAGAGGCAGCAGTCTTTAACTCTTTTATAATAGTAAAATCAAATCCAGTATGATGCCTCCAAGCCTGTCCCTGTTCATCTATGGTTTCCGTGACCGGAAAAACGTCTTTGGGGGAGGAGTCTTCTCTATGTCGGCTAGCAACTAACCCCCCTCTTGGAACATGTTGTCCAGGCCGCTGAAGTGGGCGCAAGGAACCCTCCATAGCGTCTGAGTTAGGTATTTTTTCATTTCCTGTTTTTAGCTTTTGGAGCCTAATTATCAATGATTGATGTAACTCTTCAAGTTTAATCTGTTCTTCTAGTTGAGGAATTTTTTGCTTTAATTCTTCTTTGGGATCTATTGCTGCCATAACAATGGGCGTAGAAGCCTCATTATGTGTCTTATTATATGGGGGTGGGTATGAAAAACAGGGAGGCGAATCAGGGTTGTGATATTTAGCCGCCTCTTCCTCTAAATCATCCCAATTTATATCCAATTGATTAGGCTTATTAATTTCCTCCTCCTTTTGAAGCATCTGTAAAATTGGGTATTTTTTTGGTTTGTTTTCGTGTGGTATTTCTTTATCTGTTACAGAAGGAGACTTAATTTCCTCATGATCACTTTCGAGGGAAATGAGATCTTCCTCCGCATCTTGCGGAGGCTTTGTGAGGTTAGAGCGGGAGCTAACCTTTAAAATATGCTCTGTCTGAGCAACCGCAGCCATGACTTGCGGATCGGCCTCCTTCTTATCTATTAAATCTCTAATGAGGTTCCAATAAGAGAAGGCGGTTACAGGAATTTTTTCTGGCCCAAAAGTATTATAATAGTCCTGCAAACAATCCCCTACTCTATGCCATCTTTTAATATCAATAGTTCCTTCCTGTGGGAACCAAGGGCAAGTGTCTTTTACAAAATCAAAAAATTTAAACAAATCATTACCTTTAACCTTTACTCCTCGTATCTTTAAAGCCTCTTTTAATTGTCCTACATATATTTGATGTTGGCTTAATTCTTGTCCCATTTCGGACGCGTCACTTACCTTCGATCCTGACGCGGCAGGTTCCCGCGGTGATCGGAAAAGTTTGACTCCCTTTGTCTTCGTTAGCGGTCGACCGTCCTTTGGCATCCTCTTCCTCACGGAGTCCCTCGTTTCCAGGTCCCTGTTCGGGCGCCACGTATCCCGGCCCGCAGGATAGTCAGAGCAGGCCCTGGAGGAGGGGGTGGGAATTTGGGGAACAAGAGACACGAGAAATGGAGACAAGACAGTGCTCTGATCAAGTCTCGTTTAATGGCGGTAATGCACTGCCTTATATACACTTGGAAGGGAAGGGGTTGGGCTAAGGCGGAAATGATCTCATTGCCGAGGGCGTGGCCAGGTTAGTTTCGGTCCGGTCGGACGTCATGTTGCGCTTGCGCTATTAAGTAACAATTTTCCCAGGCGCGGGAAAAGTGAGTGAAGAAGAAGCAGGAAGAGCACCATCTTTAATGAGGTATTAGTACAGGGGAAAAAAGGCAAAGATAGGGAGAAGGTGTGGGGTGGAAATGAATATAGCTCAGGCGTTTAATCCTCGATTATTATTCGCTATGGCCGGGGCGTGCAGCCCCGGACAGCTCATGGTTTTGTAGACTATATAGGAAGCATGATGCTGGTATCTGCTTGGCTTCTGGGGAGCCCTCAGGAAACCTGCAATCATGGAGGAAGGCAAAGGGGAAGCAAGGCCTCTCACGTGGTGGCAGTAGGAGCAAGAGAGAGAGTAGGGGGAGGTGCCACACACTTAAATGACCAGGTCGCATGAGAACTCATTTACTATCGTGAGGATAGTATCATGAAGATGCTGCTAAACTATTTATGAGAAATCCACCCTCATGATCTAACACCTCCCACCAGGCCCCACCGCCAACATTAAGGATTACAATTTGATATGAGACTTGGGTGGGGACACAGATCCAAACCATATCACAGTTCTTACTGCAGTCTTGTAAACGTGGGCCTCCTCTTCTTCAGGGTTCCTAGCCCTGTTTTGTCTGGGTCTGACAAAAGTGAGTTCATCTTGGTATCTGCAACTTTCACAAAAGTAATAACCAATTAATAATGTGCTTGTCAACATAAATAATCAAAAGGGTCAGAATCCAGTTTAAAGAGAGCTTATTCAAGTGCAGAAGGTTTGAGGATGAGCCCACTGGGAAGCACAGATTCCAAAGAATGGAAATCAGCGTTCCAAAGTGTAGAAGTTTGAGATTATTTATATAGATAAAGTTAAGAGAATCTTAATAGAATTTCAACATCTTTCTATGTAAGACTTAATGCATAATTGCAACAGTCTGATTAGTCAAGGTGGTCTTTTTCTTTAGGAAAGGTATATTTCACATACCACACTGAAGATGTAACAGTTACGGGGTTTGGGGCATTATCTGGTCTGAGTTAAGTACAGAACAATAAGGTAAGCAGTTAATCTATAACAAAGATCCATGATTGAAAGGGAGAAGACCTGGTCTCTGGTCTCTCTTAGTCATTTACAGAATAAGAACAATGAGGAAGAGAGTTAATTTATAATCTAAGAAGCACAATTGCAAACATCCTGTATGACTCCCTTGGCTTAATAAATTTAGAGGGTCCTGAATTTTTATCTTTTACATACTTGATGTATATTTTATACTTTAGAGTATATTGAAACAACAGGACCCACAGGGTTTAAACGAAAACAATTTTATCTTTATCCTCAGCGCTTTCTCATCCACTTTGTGGAACTATTTCTTCCTTCTTTTTGGATGAATGCTGGAATAAGTTCCATAACTTGTCTGGTCATTCTTGGAAAATGTCCTCTGGCTACCTCAAGTGGCAAAAACAGTTACATTTTATAGTTAAAATGTTATATCCCTTGTAAACTGTATCCCAGTTTCATCTAAAGTTAAAGCTTTTCCTTACCACGACTCAGGGTTACTCCCTGTGGGAGACCTCAGTGAAAAAGAGGAGCCAGTCATCTTTTATGTTAACTCTGCCATGTCCTAGAAGCAGCTTGTGACCTTCTAGAGTTGACGTGGTGGTGGGGAGAGGAAAGTTCAGAAAGGTTTCCCTTGAATGGCACTGGTGTGAAAGGCTGTAGACTTCCTCTGAGTGAGGAAGATGTTTGAATCTTTTATGGGGCATTATGGATTCTTTGTGGATTACACCCATTCCTAAAGAGCTTTCCTCTGCAGTTCCTTTGCATCTCTAGTGGATTTTCATATCCTGCCTCATTTTGCTGAAGTATTCTAGCAGTTCTAGACTGACCTATGGAATTGCGTCTAATTTGACCCTGGATCAACTTTCCTTTGGCTATAGTAGGTAGAATGCGTGCACTTTGCAAATTCAGCTCTTCACTCTGCAGCCACATGCCACCTCACTGTCACCACCCACAGTGCTTCCTAGAAAGCCCTCTAATTTGACTTGAAAGTCATACTGACACCTTCCGTCATTGAAAAATACCTTTCAGTTTCTTTCATTCTCTCAGCCTCTCCAACTTTAACACTTTTATCACATTGAATGAGTTAGGGGTAAAGAGTTACAAAATTGGTTTTCCCATTTTCTTTGGAATATGGAAGTGGTAGTCTACTCTTTTGTCCTCAGCCTTTTGGGGCCTCAGCCAAATCTGAGATTTAAAATTCCATTAAAAAATGTTGCTTTACTATTTGCAATAGCAAAGACAAGGTACCAACCTAATGACCCATTATGGTAGACTGGATAAAGAAAATGTGGTACATGTACACCACGGAATACTATGCAGCCATAAATAAAGAATGAGATCCTGTCCTTTACAGGAACATGGATGGAGCTGGAGGCTGTTATCCTTAGAAAACTGATGCAGGAACAGAAAACCAAATACTACATGTTCTCACTTATAAGTAAGAGCTAAATGATGAGAATACATGGACACATGGAGGGGAACAACAGACACTGGGGCTTACCTGAAGGTGGAGGGTGGGAGGAGAGAGAGATCAGGAAAAATAACTAATGAGTAGTTGGTTTAATACCTGCATGATGAAATAATCTTTATGATAAACCCTCATGACACAAGTTTACCTATATAACAAACGTGTATATGTACTCCAGACCTTAAAATATAAGTTAAAAAAATGTAGCTTTGAAAGGTAAAATATGAAAATATATTCTAATTTATGTTTATTTTTTTCTGCTGGATTATAGTCAGACTTTTAAAAATAAAATAAAATAAACCAATGATATTTCTGCACATCAAAATTGAGAAGACGTATGACAATGAGAAGCAAAAGAAATATAATTTAATGGGATTTTATTCACAATTGTATTAAGTCAAACATACATTATTATTTTGTTTTTTTGAGAAGGAGTCTCGCCCTGTTGCCAGGCTGGAGTGCAGTGGTGCAATCTCGGCTCATAACCTCCGCCTCCCAGGATCAAGTGATTCTCCTGCCTCAACCTCCCAAGTAGCTGGGACTACAGGTGTGCACCACCATGCCCAGCTCATTTTTGTATTTTTAGTAGAGGCAGGGTTTCACCATTTGGCCAGGATGATCTCTATCTCTATCTCTTGACCTCATGATCCACCCACCTCAGCCTCCCAAAGTGCGGGGATTACAGGCATGAGCCACTGCGCCCAGCCATATGATTATTTATGTTTGCAATTCATATCATTCATAAGAGACATCCTTTGGTCCCAATTTTGTGAAAGTCGTTCAAATAGGATTGAATTCAGTAAACAAAATGAAAGGCAGTCTTTCTTTACCTTTGGTTTGTGCTCTTCCCTTTTTGGAACTTCATTCATGTAATTTGGGAAATAACCTAATAATGTAAAATTTATAATATTTTCTTTAATTGTAAAAATCAGAGGTTATCTGGGAAATCTAGCTGATGGATAATAAAGACTTTCATGAAAGAAACTTTTTTGACAATATTTTTTAGGTCAAACTTCTGTGGAACAATCAAGGTTTATGACACTAATAAGCCTTTCAGGAAAAGATTTGTTTTATGTGTGTAATTATTAATTTGAGCATCAGAGATTTTAGTTTTAAACTGTTACATGCTCCTAATGTTTAATTCTTTGATATAAATAAGGGCCTTGGAGGGGGGCAAGTGGGCTGCCATGTCAGTGGTTCAGTCCCAATGGGAATATTCAGGGGCAGAGACCTGGCCAGACATAGCTAGGTTCTCAGGTGCTCCGGACTGGTCACAGCTCTCTCTTCCCTTGTTAAGCCTGTGAACCTGAATTCTATGTCAGAAACTGTTTTGAAATTCAGTGGTAGAGCAGTGAAGAAGGAAAGGTCCCTATTATGGAGTTCACATTCTAGTGGGGATGGAAGAGTATAATAAACAATGTCAGATTGTGAAAAGTATCAAAACAACCAGAAGAGGGGGTAGAAACTAGGATTTGGGGATGCGATTTTAGATGGAGTGATCAAGGAAGGCCTCCCTGTGGAAGGAACTTTTGAATGAAGGAAAGCATTGAGCCACACCAATACTTTGGTGAAGAGTATTCCAGGTAGCTGGAAGAAATGCAGAGTCCTCAAGACAGGAACATGTTTGGTGTGTTTGAATATCACCCCATGTGAATCATTCCTTTTCCTTCTCTTTGTGAAGACATTACTTAAGATCTGTGACCTGCTTGGAGAAGAGGGTAGGTCACTGTGAAAGTCACCATCTGCAAAATTCTCACTTTAACCTAAATACCATAATATCTTTCAGTTTGACATTAAGCACTAAACTAAACAGACTAATTCATGCCAAAATACAAATTCCCTTGGAATACAAAATTCACTTCCCATGCAGTTTTGCCAGAGGCTGGCTATCTAGTTTTTCATTGCTTTTTGTAGTAATTCTGATGACCATCACCCATAGCAACCACTTATCAACATACTTTGTGAACCCAGGATGTGAACAATCTTTCATGTCCTCGGTGACTTCTTCGGACTCTAGGATTCACCAAATGGGTGAGTATTCTATAATTCTATTTAAAATAAATTATGAGACAAGTTTTAAAAATATATTTTAAAAATACTGTTAGATACAAATATGAATATAGATTTACAATCACTGTGGCATTAAGGGTTTCTATCAGTAATTTTGCAGTGAAGGCACCAGGAGAACACTACCTCAGGTGACCAAGGTTAATATCACCAGCAATGTCATGTCAGTGTCACCATATGGTGAGAATGGCACTGTCCTCTATGGTATTCATCCCCCATATGTATATCCCCAGTCTAATAATGAGGAAGGAAACACAATACAAATCCTAACTGAGGGACATTCTACAATATACCTGACCAGTACTTCTCAAAACTATTAAGCTTATAAAAAACAAGGACAGTTGGAGAAACTGTCATAGCCAAGAGAAGCCTAAGGAGACATGACAATTAAATGTAATGGGGTGTCCTGGATGGGATCCTGGAAGACAGAAAGAACATTAGGTAAAAACTGAGGAAATATGAATAAAGTATAGACTTTAGTTCATAATAATATGTCACTACTGATCTATTAATTATAACAAACAGACCATGTAAGATGTTAACAAGAGAGGAAACTGATGTACAGCATGTGGGAATGCTTTATACAATTTCCACAAATTTTCTGTAAACCAAACCTGTTCTAAAATTAAAAGTTTAAACATAAATAAATAAATAAAACCCTAAATCACATTTAGACAATTAAGTATAGGATACTGTGGCCTCAGGTTTCTGAATCTTCAAGTTGAGAGGCCTAAACCACCCACCTGCATACTGCCTCATTTGCTATTTGCTGCTGTTTTTCCTCGGGTCACAGGTAGCGCAGCTCAGGAAAGGAAAGTGCTATTTAGAATGAAAAGCAAAGTGTAATGTATCCAGGCAGAAAGAGCCGGATGACGGATAGAAGTGGGTCACATTAATACTTTTACCTCTTGGCTTCTCCGAGGCAGTAAATGATGCTGATTTCCCAGGTAAGAAAATTCTGGGGGATCTAACACCCTTATGAATTATATGGGAGATAAGAACCTGCAAAGAAGGTTGTATTTAAGTTGAATAATTCAGGCCAGAGTAGATTTGGGTGGCCTGAATTATCTGGGTAGTTGCCCTAATTCTTTGCTTTGACTGTGGAGACTTGGCTTTTGAGGGAAGTAGGTCATTCATTCCCCGAGATACTAGTTCCCCTCCTGAAGGATGAAAACTTACTTAAACGTGTGGAAACTTTTCACATCTGGATTGAATTCTTAGCTTGTAAAGGCATTTGTTCAATTGTGACCTCCGTGAGAGTCAGAGCAAGTCATAAGCAGCTTGGTGTTGTGTACGGAACCAACTCTCCCTGTCTAATCACAGCTCCAGGGACTCTGATTACAGGTGTACTCTTTCTAGCTGTGTTTAGTCAAATAAGAATAGGAGGCATCCTGTCAGTTTGATTTCATTTAGATAGAGAGCTGTTTTCTGCATGGCCTGTGTGCTTATCCCAGTGCAAATGGCAAATGACTTTTTAAAATCAGTTTCACCAAGAGGATGGTGGATTGTTGTGTGGGCTTTTTTTTTTCCCTCAGTGAAAGCTGAGAAAATTAAATGTTTTCTGTAAATTCTCTGTTTCTCTTCTTTGTATAAGTCGTCTCTTCTAGAGAGGTATTTACATTTTATTGTTACCTTTAGATAGGCAAAAGACTGGTACCTGGCCTGGCTCTGGCTTAGTAAGATTGTGACATCATTCTGATTAAAGAAAAATATTTGTTTACAATTAAAATTAGTTGCCATTTTAGCAAGTGAGATTTTGGTTTAGGTCATAGTCAGAGATCGGGAAGACAAAACCTGTGACGCTTCCTCAGTGGTAAAATTCTTGAGCAATCCCAGAAGCTTTCTTTGCTGTGGCTGCTTGAATATTGCAAATGGTAACTAAAGAAAATCTTAGGTGCTAAATATATAAATTCTAAATACATTACTAAATTCCAAATGCTATTTCATATAAAATCACATCAAAATATTAATTGTGAATAATGCGTATTAATGGCCAAAATTTGAATTAAAGGTTGTTTTCTAATAATCATTCAAGTTAATGGAAATTCAGATACTCTGACAGCTCAGATCAGATACACTATAAATGAAAATCACATCCCCCCAGTGTTTAATGACACAAAGAAAGTCATATCACTCTGTTGTAGCCTAGTGTCATGTATTTTTCTGGTACGGTATAGATTAGGATTCAGGATGTCTTTGGCTTAACCTGAAATTCTGCATGTCAGGCAAGCTCCAGATGATGCTGTTGCTGCTGGACCACAGATCACAGTTTGAATAGCAGTGTTCCAGCCCCTTCCTCTGAAAAAGTCACAGTTCTTTTTATCTAGATTTTAATTACATTTTTATGACTTGGTTTTTACTAATAAGTAAATAGAGCCAAAGAGAAAAATTAGCTCATTTTATACAGATTTTATTTAACATTAGTAACTCTCCCAGTTGCTTCAAAACCTTCAGGTGTACACAGTGTTCACAATTTCCTCCATCACGTTAACTGGAACACAACTGAGATGAGATATTTCCATACTGAAATACACTTGGGGAGTAATTCATAAGGTGGAAAGACGTATTAATGTGTCTGAGGAGTGTGATGAATTCTGTTTGACCCCAAACGTATTTGACTGGGATACTTTTTTCCTGTGTTACCCATGAACACAGGTTTTTACATGGAACAGTATAGGAAGAACTGAAAATGGTGGAATTTTCTCTAAGTATAGAAGACTTTAGCTTATCATAGTCCATCTTCTAATAATATATCTCTCATGTACACTGTTATAATCTTATAAGAGTATACTTCCATTCCTCCCTCATATCTTTGGTGCTTTTGTTAAGAATACAGTCTTGCTATTGTTCCTTCAGCCAGTTATCTGTAGTTGCATATATCTGAAATTTCATAATTTATCTTCTTTCTGAAGAACTATCTATAACTTTTCTCTCATCGCCTAGCTGCTGATAATGATTCTCCTTGCTATGGTTTGTCTGAAATGATGGCTTTATTATGCCATTATTTTTGAGATAAGTTTTTGCTGAGTATAGAATTTTGTATTGACAGTTAACTATTTTTTCTTTCAATATGTCAAATATGCTATTCTGTTGTCTTCTGGCTTGCATAATTTCTGGTAAGAAGGCTGCTGTAGTTCTTATCTGTCCTCCCCTGTCTGTAATAATTTTTTTTTCTTGTCTTGAAGATTTTGTCTATATCTTTAGTTCTCAGCAGACTGACTATGGTGTATCTAGATATGTTGGTTTAAAAAAACTTGTTTTACCTGCTTGGAGTCTCCTAGGGTTCTTGAATCTGTGATTTTTTTTGTCTTGATTAATTTTGGAAAGTTCTCAGCCATTATCATTTAAAATATTTTTCTGCCTTATTTTTGGTCTACCTTGTATTTCTGAGATTCTAGTTACATGTATGTTGCCTGTTTGATGTTGTCCCAGAGAGCTTAGATGCTGTGTTTTGTTTTTTCCTCCCCCATTCTTTTTCTATATGTGTTCAGCTTGGTCAATTTCTAGTTATTTATCTTTTAGTTCACTGATTCTTTCCTCAGTTGTGTCCAGTAAGCTGATGAGCTTTTTGAAGGACTTTTTTTTTTTTTTTTACCTTTTTTATTTCTAGCATTTACATTAGAATATTTAAAAAATTTTTCACCCCTCTGGTGAAATGTCCTTTTTGTTTGTTAATCTTTTATATTTTCTACTAGATCTTTTATTATATTAATCATAGTTATTTTAATCTCTCTGTATGATATTTCTGACATCTGTGTCATCTCTGAGTCTGGTTCTACTGATTATCTCTTGGCAATGTTCTATGTTTAAAGAATTATTTTAAGATTTATTTTTGGCTGGGCACCGTGGCTCACGCCTGTAATCCCAGCACTTTGGGAGGCTGAGGCGGGTGGATCACGAGGTCAGGAGATTGAGACCATCCTGGCTAACACGGTGAAACCCTGTCTCCACTAAAAATATAAAAAATTAGCCGGGCATGGTGGCGGGTGCCTGTAGTCCCAGCTACTCAGGAGGCTGAGGCAGGAGCATGGTGTGAACCTGGGAGGCGGAGCTTGCAGTGAGTTGAGATCGCGCCACTGCACTCCAGCCTGGGTGACAGAGGGAGACTCTGACTCAAAACAAAAACAACAACAACAACAACAACAAAAGGATGTATTTTTGTGTTTCCTTTTAGTTTTGAATAAATGCCAAACATCAAAGAATAATAGAGAAAGAGGCAAATAGCATTTATGCCCAGAAATGAGCGTACCCTAATCTTATGTAAGGCTGTTAGTGTGGGGGTTTGAGTCAGTGTCTGGTTGAACTAGGCTGGGGTTTTGTTTCTAAAGTTGCCTTCAATGCCTCACAGGCTTCAAATTCCTCTCACAATGGGTTACTGTTACCTTCTGCCTCTGTGGTCATATAATGCCAAAAGGCTTATCTCAATTTTCCCGCCTCACTCTCAGCTTCCAGCAGGCTCCGTATATCTGTGCCATGGAGGGGTTCTCTTTCCTTGCCCATCTTTCACCAGTAAATTAATTTTGCTTATTACTTTGTGCAAGGCTTGTGGGGGTGGAGATAGGAATTCTCCCCATCTAGCTTTAGTTTTAGGCGAGTTCTGTGTGTCTAGATCTTAAAGGGAGGTCTTTTTCCGTGTTCCAGCCCTTCTACCCCTTTGTCTATCAAACTCTGCCTTGAGTCTCTGGAAGCTCTTGAAAAGTACGGAATCCTCTCTCCCAGCCAACCCCAGCCCAGTGACTTACAGCTTTTTTTCCTGTAAGGAGAAAAAAAGAGAGAAGAGTCTGTCAAAGTGGGCAGTATTTTTTTTTTTTTTTTTTTTTTTTTTTTTTTTTGAGATGGAGTCTTGCTCCTCGCCCAGGCTGGAGTGTAGTGGCGCGATCTTGGCTCACTGCAAGCTCTGCCTCCCAGGTTCATGGCATTCTCCTGTCTCAGCCTCCCGAGTAGCTAGGACTACAGGAGCCCGCCACCACGCCCAGCTAATTTTTTGTATTTTTAGCAGAGACGGGGTTTCCCCGTGTTAGCCAGGATGATCTCGATCTCCTGACCTCGTGATCCGCCTGCCTCGGCCTCCCAAAGTGCTGGGATTACAGGCATGAGCCACTGCACCCGGCCAGTGGGCAGTATTTTATGTTTGCCTCAACTGGCAACTGGTCATGACCTGAATGCCTGTGCCACCAAGGGACACTCCCTGCTCTCCTGCCCTTTTCCAAATATTTCTTGTGAGCACCCAGTGGGAGTCCATGGAGAAGAATGTGAACTCCCCATGTGTCTGGGGTACCCAGTTATTCTAAAATTATGCATTAGCCCACATTTAAATTTGATTTATTCCATTATGGTGGCTGTCTCTTCCATGCTGTATCAAAGGTGAAAGAATTCATGTGTCCCATCTCTCTAAGGAGGACTTTGACTTTGAAATTCGGTTCTCTTGGTTGCCTTATTACCTCAATTCTCTGATGGCCCTAAGAAAATTGACGATTTTATAGATTATCCACATTTGTCTCAATGTTAAAAGGAGAGTGATGTTCTCCGGAAGCTTTCTACTTCTTAAGAAGCAGAATTCCCTCCTACATGGTTATGATGATGAGTGGAATTTGATGAGTATGGCTTGCCTGTTTGTTCTCATTCTATAAGGTATTTTGTTTTTATTCAGATTAAGTGTACTATCCCTTGGCCTCTTTTCTGAATGCCCTTTTAAAGAATTTTAAATCCTTTTCTTTCATCTCAAATCATGAGGTAACACCCTAACTTGCATGAAGCAAATCACATGTTTAAAATAATACTACACTTGTTTGTGCAACCAAGTCGTAATTTACTTGACCTAATTGGAGAGAAATGAGTTAATACATTATTAGAAAAATTCAGACACAATTGCTTGAAAAATCTGGCAATAGTTTTTCAAGAGACCTTAGCAAATCACTCACTGTTATGGGGGTGCTAAGAATCCTATATCATTTTAATAGTTTGAGTCACTTTTTAAGTCACCAATATTTGAAATAAATTTTTATCTGTAAATTTATTAACTTCAACACTGTGGTAAACAGAATAATGTCTCCCCACCCCCATCCCTGCTGTCACCAAATGACATCCATATCCTAATCCCTGAAACCTGTGAATATGTTACATTGTATGGCAAAAGAGATTTTGCAGAAGTGATTAAGCTAAGAATATTAAAATGTCGAGATTATCCAGGTGGGCCCAGTGTAATCACAAGAGTCCTTAGATGAGGGAGGCAGGAAGATCAGAGTCAGGGAAGAGGATGTGACCAGGGAAGCAGAGATCCTAATCAGAGAGAGAGAGAGAGAGAGAGATTGGGAGATGTTATGATGCTGACTTTGAAGATGGAGAATGGGGCACAAGCCAAGGAATGTAGGCAGCTACCTTTTCTCTTAGAGCCTCCTAAAGAACCCATGCTGCTAACCCCTTGATTTTAGGACTTTTGAATTCCATAACTGTAAGGTAATAAATTGGTGTTGTTTAAGCCACTAAATTTGTGATAATTTGTTACAGTTACAGTAGCAATAGGAAATTAATATACAAGTTGATGTAACTTGTATTAAGTTACAAACTGATGTAATTTGCCCAAATTCATGCAGTTAGTCAGTGGTGAGCTACATTTGAACTCTGAGGCATATACCTCCAAATCTTAGAATAATACTGTACTTGTTTGTGTAGCCAAATGATAATTTGCTTGACCTCATTGGAGATAAGTGAATTAACACATTTTTAGAAAAATTCAGACACATCAATTGCTTGAAAAACATAGTACAGTCTATCTCTGGAATAAGGAGTGTTATATCCATTTGCCTAGGATAAGAGGACGCTAAGAATCATGACTCTGCTCATTCTGTGAAAATGGATAACTTTTTTATGAATCTATATCCGCTAAAATCACAAAACAAAATCCATTAAGCCCCTCAAGTGATATTATAAAGGACCAATGTCAGTATTGCTAACTAAACTTGTATTTGACTAAAAGGCTTTTAAAATGTTGACATCACTGGGTCAACATTTCTTATGCTATGAAGACAAGTTGGATTTTAGCCTTTCAAACACTATAAACACTGTTCCTCGATAGTGTTAACAAGGATGACAGTAGCCAAAAATAATGAAACCAGCAGAATTTTATCTTTAATATGACTCTGGTACCTCTACTTCTTTATAAGGAATGAGTAAATATAATGCTTTAAACCAAAGAAGTAATTCTAGTAATGGGACTTTCAGAACCTGAGTCTGGTCACAAGGGCAGATATTTAGTAGCATTCAGATGTTTTGGTATATCGCCAATGTCCTGCCGTGTAGGTAGCCGCCTCTTTGACTATGCTGAGAAGCATCCCTGGAGTATTCTTTTTACTAAATAGTAGGTTCTGGTTTCCGATTGCTCAATGGACTTTTGAATAACTAAAGAGAAAGCTCTCCCTATAGCTTTACAGAATAGAAGACTGCTAGATATTGCAGTGCCTTTTCTGAATCAGAATCCACTGGTTCCCCACTTTGACTCTTTTCAAAGCTGATTTTTAAATGGCATAGGTTGCATTTGCAGTACACGTAACCCACTGGAATTAGGGAAACCAAGATTGTTGTTGGACAAGGGAATTTTTCCTATGTTATTATCCCATACTCTCTGTGCTTATAGAAGTTGCTCAAAAATGGTGTACAGTGGTGATGATGAAGATTTGTTTTGCATTTAGCAATAGTTTGTTACATAGAATAAGAAACTCAAACTGCTTCATAGAAAATAAATAATAAATCTTCCAAAGGAATCATCTATGGAAGCAAAGAGCTTATATTAATTCCAACAATGATGGAAGGAAAAGTTCTGAAAATTCAAGTGATCCATTTGGAATTTGAATAAGTTATTCATAGATTATAATAATTTTCATTGAGTTCATATATAACCTTAACATACCTGATCTTTTATTGATTAACTCAACACACTTTTATTGAACCCCTGCTTTGCGTGAGGCACTATTTTAGGCACTGTGGATATTAAGATAGACAGGATAAAATCACTGCCTTCAGGGACCCACAGTCTAGTTGGTGAAAGAGATCAGTAAATTAACAAGTGGAAATAACATGATGAACGCAACCAGAGAATAATTTCTTTGGAGAAAATTGGAAGGAGTACCTCTACTGTTCACAGAGGTTGGGGTAAACTGTCCTCACAATAGAGGTGAAATCTGAGTTGAATTTTGAAGAATGAGTTCATTAGACCAGGAGGAGATGAATAATTCCAGAGTGAGGTAGGAGTTTATGCAAAGCTACGAAGATGCGAGACAGCATAGAATGTTCATGCAATTACAAGTATTGATGTAAAAGGGTATAGAGTGTTACAGTAAAGTGTAAGTAAATAAGAGCCAATATATCATTAAAGTCCTATATTCTTGCAAAGAAGTAGGGGTATTTTCCTGCAGGCAGTGGAGTCACTGAAGGTTTTAAATAACAACAAAAAATGATATGAACAGTGCTATATTGATAAATAGCTTTTAACACAAGACTAAATGCAGTCATGCATTAAGTATGGGGCTATGTTCTGAGAAATTGGTCATTAGGCAATTTTGTCATCATGTGAACATCATAGAGTGTACTTACCCAAACCTAGATGGTATAGTTCGCTACATACCTAGGCTATATGACATAGCCTATTGCTCCTAGGCCACAAACCTGTATAGCATGTTACTATATTGAATACTGTAGACAGTCATAAAATACTGATAAGTATTTGTGTATCTAAATATGGAAATGGTACAGTTAAAAGCATGATATTATAATCTTATGGGACCACTGCTGTATATTTGGTTCATAGTTGACCAAAACGTCTTTATGGGACATGTGATTGTGTATCGTCGGGGCAGAGACCTTATCTCATTCTTTTTTATCTGCCCTAGTACCTCTCGTGGTACTTAGGACATAGTTGGTGATTAATGTGTAATTTTTGGATAATGTAGATTATTCCAATGATCATATTTAATATAAAGCCCAATTCTGGCCGTTTCCTCATCCCCCAAACATTACTTTCCTGAGGAGAGGTTTTACTGGGGCATCGAGATGAGAAAATGTCTAAAATTCATCTTCTGTGACATTAATCATCAACAATTACATGTATATACACCTAAATCTGTCAGTCTAGATACCAATGTGCTACATATGTACCAAATATCAATGCCAAGGTTTGCCTCTTATCTTTTAATGAACATCTTAATGAGATGTTTGTTTTAAAACTCTACAGGTGAGTGCAACTTCCTTGGTACTGGGAACTTGTTCACAATAAATATGTAGATGAACACTAGCAGATAATACAGATAGATATTTTGATTTTTAATTTTTTATTTTTACTTTTATAAATAGAGATGGGGTCTCACTATGTTGCCCAGGCTGGTCTTGAACTCCTGGGCTCAAGTGATCCTCCTGCCTTGGCCTCCTGCAGTGTTAGGATTACAGGCGTGAGCCACTGCACCCGACCCAGATAGACTTTATGTATTAAAAAAGTTCAGCATTCTGGCTAGTGTTGCCATTGCCCACATTAGTTTTTAACATTAATCTAGTTATTTTGAAATTGTTAAAAAACCAAAGTATCTCCTCATTAGCTGGTCTTAGAGAATGATTGCTCATACTTGTTATGCTACTATTTTTTTTAATCTTTAATGTCATCAAGTGAAAACAGTTTGGACAAATTCCAGTTTTGTCCTATCAAAGATTAAAATGAGTCACAGAATATTGAAATTAGCCAGAGTTTGAACTTCAGCTGGTATGCACACAAACATACACACAATATGGAATTATTTTCATGTAGAACTCAGCAGATGGGATTCTGCTAAATTGGGGTGGATATTAAATAGGTTTAGAAGAACACATGGAAATGACTTGGTAGATCATGGAAGATGGATTATTGCACCCAAATCAAACAATCTGTGTAAAGCTCAAGGTACATAAGCTGCTAGGTTTCCTCTAGTATCTATTCCTTCCTTCTCCTGTAGTGGAAAAACTTTTTTGCTAGACATTTGGATACCTAGATAAAAGCAACGTATCTCAGACTCCCATTTAGCTGAATATGGCCATATAACCATCCTCTGGTCAATAGAATATGACTACAAGTGATGTATGCTACTTCTGAATTGTTCCCTTAAAAGAAAAGGGTATGTCCTTTCCTTTCTCTTTTTCCTTTCTCTCATCCTTTAACCAAGAACAAGGGTTTGGTGATGAACCACCTTCAACCATATAGATGACAGCACATCCTGGGTGTGACAGGGCAACAAGATGGAAAGAACCTTGCTCTCAACACCATGGAGCAGACATGGATCTTCATTATAGTAACTAAAACTTTATTCTAATATAGTTGGGAAGCAGGAGGAAGATGTTTCAGTCAAGTGCTTTGTGTTGCAGCTAACAGAAACTCAATTCAGAATGTTCAAAACAAGAAAGACATCTATTAGCTGATGAAACTGAAAATTCTAGACGTAGACAGGCTTTGGAGGTGATTTGATCCAGTGGCTTAGAGTATTTTCAAGTTTGTGATACTTTTTGTCTGTAATTCCTTCCATCTGCCTTCCTCTGTAAGTTAACAATATACTTGGGTTATACGTGTTTCTTTTAACACCCAAGGGAACAGAAATCTTCTTGTTCTTCAACCAGTGAGTAAAGAGGGTTTAATTTCAATTGGAACAATTTTAAGTCACATGTCTATACCTGAATTAATCATTATGGCCAAGATAATACCATAAACTTACTGACTTATCTTTGGGCTATTAGTAATTTTGGTAAAGGAGATGGTACCATTCTGATCAACTTAAGCCTGTCAGCATCGCTGGGACTAGAAGAAGGGTCAGTCTAACTCAAGATTCATGGCTGATACTCAGTGGGAGGGGAGTGTAATGGGTGCTGGGAGGCATCTAGACAATGTTCACTATTGAAGATGAGGTGATCTAAGGAAAGAGCATGGGGACTTATGTGTTACAGGAGTGTAGTATATGCACTGTTGCGTGGGGGCAATGTGCTTAGGGTTGGATGGAGCTACTACTGACAGTGTTTGAAAGTCAGGGTCGGAATTTTGTATATATGAGTTGGGGATTTGGGCTGAGGCTTTGCTGAACATGATTTTTGATAGTAGGACAATAGCGAGTGTGTGTTAGTATAACAACTCTTAAAAGAGTCTAAAGGAGTAAAGAAATAAGAATGTGTATCTGTTAGCTTTTTGTTCTCATCACTGTGTGTGTGTGTGCATGTGTGTAGTGTGTGTGTGTGTGTGTGTGTGTGGTGTGTGTGTGTGTGCGCCTGTAATTGATAAGGTAATAGAATTTTTATGCATTCTATGATAAAAGACCCTGGCATAGGGAATGAAACACACACATGCACGTACTTACACACAGTAATTAGTTTTTTACTAGATTTCTAAGATTACAAATTGGATATATTTGTTGCCATTGCTCTTGTTTTGATTTTACTTTGGAATGGAGTGTGGTGCTTCTGTACTTAAGAAAAAAGGTTGCATTTAGAATTCATCCCCACCTTTTATTCTAAGGACAGCTAAAAGTAAAGTTGGAGACCGTAGTCACATGTCCTGAGTCACCTGCCTGTGCCTAGGATAGAACTCTGCTTCTGTCCCTCAGCAGGATGAATATCACTGGGTAATCAGTTTCTACAAAAAAGTGTTAGTTTTGTCTGGAACAAAGTAAAATGCTACATATTGAGTTCAAAATGTGTACTGGATGTTAATTAGTAAAGGCAGCTATGTGAATGCCAGGTCTCTGTTTCTCTGTAGAGTATGATGTATGTTCTTCAGATTTTGCTAGTTTCAGTAATTTGTTCATAAGGCTGTTATGGTTTGACCTTGGGACCCGAGCGTATTAATTGCTCAAAACAATATTTTTAGAGCCTTTAAAAAAAATCAGGCTAAGTTTGTCACATGATTTCAGGGAAGTTTTCATTGCTGTATTACCTTGCTAGTGGCACATGAAGTAATACAGATCATTTCAACTCAGCATGACACAGTGAAATAGAAGCTTTTCTGTTCATTCTGAGGGGCACACACACAAAATTGCTTTTTAATAATTCCCCTCACTAAGAAAAATATTTACTAGAACTCCTAGGAAATCTAGAAAGAATTATTGGCTATTTTTTGTTTCCTACTAGTATTTTCTGAAGCATCCTGTTTTACAATGTGCTTTTGAGGTTGTCGAGGTGATAATATTTACCATTAAGTGTGACTGGGTTAAAGTACATAGACCTTGGCATTTCTAATGAAATTGGAATGACAGTCAATACCAAAAGCATGAAATGGACGATTTTGACTCCTTTTTCACAATTGAGCCATCGAGAGTATTGTTGATGTTGGCCCTCCTTTAAATCCCTGATGATACTAAGGCAGATGTTATCTTGGCATTTTTAAAAATAAACAATTAAAGCATACCCAGTTGAATGTGGCCAGTTTTCTATTTGGCTTTCCCGTTTACTTACACAAGCATGCACACACATCCATGCATGTTAGTCAGAACGTGTGTGTGTGTGTGTGTGTGTGTGTGTGTGTGTGTGTGTGAAGTCTTTTCTCTTTTCTCTCAGATTGAATTGATACTCTGATGTTTTCACTATTGAAGAGAAAAGCTTACTTAGAGCTGCTTCTGGGAGGACAGTCCTTACCTGAAATCCACTTCCAGGATAAGATGATGAAGTGAAGCCAAATCACAAAATTTCCCTCTCCCAAAACCCAATGACATGCTCAAAGACAGAATAAATTTAAAACCCTTTAAAAAGCATGCTGGCAGCCATCAAATAATGGCAGCAGTACAGCCCCATGCTATGTAGCAGCCAGAGAAAGAAGCATAAGACTCCAGGAACCTCCATGACTCCTAATTCCAATCCCTTACTTTCTGCTCCCTTGAGGTAGGGGAGGGGGCAGGAGAATGTGAGTAGACAAAATCCTAAGAAGTCTCCCATTCCTCCTCGGTGTAGAGAGAAGCAATCTGTTGCGTATCAGGCAGCCCTGGGAAAGGATTTGGAAAGCTCCCCCTATGCCCTCCGTGTCTCCTCAGAGGACAAAAAAACATCCAGGCTAACCTTTATAAAACTGACCAGGTGGAAAGAAAGCTGAGAGGGAATAAGGTGTGACTATAATTACCCAGAGCAAATTATGCTCAGCACTAATTGGTGATTTAGCTGAGTGGAGGACAAAGGATACAGTAAAGTAAATGATGGAGGTAAGGGCCTACAGGAAGAGGTACATGGAGGGTTCGGTTGTTAGTCCCTAGTAGGATGTTAGTGTGGCAGAATGCACATCTTTGGCCTCTGTCTGTGAGGAGGAGAGTGGGATCCACTGCTGGCTAGAGGAAGGAGAAACAGAGGGAATAGGCACCTTAGTCTTTCTGAATGAAGTTTCCTTGGCTTTACCCCAAATTGGGATAATGAGACTAACACCCCTTGTCATAAGGGGAATGAGACAATGTGCACCCGGGTGTAGCACAGAAAGGAGAGCAGCGTGCAGGTCTCTGCCACCCATAGCTGCCTATAGTGCCAGCTAAACTCGCCCCTGGAGGGAACCTGAAATTCTCAACTCTCAGACTGAACATACAAGAAGATGAAGAGGTGTCAGATAATATGGAGGAGAGCTGGGGAACATTATATTGTCTTGACAGAACTGTTCAGGTTAACCATGAGCAAGGAAAAGAAAACATGGAAACTAGGATAAAGAATAAAGGAGCAAGAAGGGAAAACAAAAGAGAGGAGAACAGAATACTAAGGAGAGCTGAATTTATTTTGGAAGAAAACGACCCATGGAAATGGAAATATCTTACCTCAATGATTGCTTTTCGCTATAAAGAAATTTAAAAGAACGTGAAAAAAGGAAAATAAAGACAAAATGATAAGGCTATCGAATGAGATAAAAAAGGGAAATGCCAGAGCTAAAGAAATGAATTGAGGACCAAAATGATATTGTTACCAAAGTGATAGATAATTAGAAATAGATAGGAGAAGATAGGCATGAAGAAAACCTGAAATGACTTAGAAGAAAGGCTTCAAATAACCAGTGAACATAAAAGATACTGAGTTAAACATAAGAAGGTAATAGATACGAAACTCAAAGATGATACAGCCAAAGAAAAATCAGTATATCTGGGATAGGAAATAGAACAAATGAAAAAGAAAAAATATTAAAAAGAAATTACTGGAAGGGGAACATCACACACTGGGGCCTATTATGGGGAGCGGGGAGGTGGGAGGGATGGCATTGGGAGTTATACCTGATGTAAATGACGAGTTGATGGGTGCTAATGAGTTGACAAGTTGATGGGTGCAGCACACCAACATGGCATAAGTATACATATGTAACAAACCTGCACGTTGTGCACAGGTACCCTAGAACTTAAAGTATAATAAAAATTAAAAAAAAAAAAAGAAATTACAAAAAAATCTTGAAGTAACTGATTTTACACATCAAAAGAGTAAACTTCATGCTAGGAAAATTTGATACAGAAACTTCAATGCCAAGACATATATTCTCTGATTAAGCTTTGAAGCCAGAGAATGAATTCTTCAGGCATCTTTCACACACAAAGCCAAATCCCCTAGAAGAGGAAAAATCAAGCTTCTATCAGAATTTTCTAAGGCAGCAATCAAAGCCAAAAGACAATAAGGCAAAGTGGAGAAAAATTATGAATAAAAAGTGGCACAAGAATTTCATATTATTATTAGTTCTCAATTTAAACATAAAAAAAGGAACACAAACCTCTGTTGCTACCATTCAGAAATGACTACTACTATCAATGTGTTGCCACATTTCCCACTACTTTTTTCCTAGGGGTATGTGTGAGTGTTTGTGTGTGCATGTGACATACGTAATGAATGAGTAGATTGTTACCACTTAAAAAGTTACAGAATTACAGATTAGTCAAAATCTCCCAAGATGCACAACTAGACTCTAAGTTTAGTTTGTATATAATTCCATTTTCATTTTTATACTTTCATATGAAATTACCTATAAATCCATGTAAAACTTTGTGTATTTTTAACGTATTGTGCTGTATACAAAATTTTTCAACTTGCTTTATTTCCTGACAAAATTTTTAGATTTGTCTTTTTTGATACCTATCAATGTTCTTTATTCTTTTTAACAAGTATTTTATTACATTATATGTAGATATTTAGATTGTTTCTAGTTTTGTTAGTTTGACAAATAAAACTGCAATGGACATCCTAGGTGTCTCCTCATGCACAAATATAAATGTTCCTCTAAGGTAAACATTAGATGTAGAAGTTATGAATTACAGGATTTATAAATTTTCTTGGTCTCAAGCATGTTGTTATACCTAGCCAAATTGTTGATGTCTAAGGAGGACAGAATATTTTCAGACGTGCAAAATTTTGAAGCATATAGTTCCTAGAAAAGCATCATTTCAATGAGGCTTTCAAGCTCATTTGCATGAAAGTTTACAGATTATTCATTATAATTAATTTTGTTTTCCTTTGTCAATTAAAGGATAAAAACACCTAATCATTTTAATAGATGCCAAAGAAGCACTTGATATAATTCAGTCTTTTAAAAAAGGAAGTAGTAACTTTTACCAGAATAGGAATGGATGATGGACTAACGTTAAAAAATAAACATATATCATACAACATTAAATGTTCTCCCATTAGAATCATGAACAAATGCCATCCATTTTTATTACTTAGCATTTTCCTGTTGGCAAATGTACTTAGACCAAAGAAAGAAATAAAGAAAGGAGGATGTAAAATACTGTATATCAAGAAAATTTGAGAGAATCAAACTAAAAAAAAATCAAAATGTTAAAAGAACATGGTAAGATGAATGGTTACATAATTAAGTTTAAAGAAATAAATAATAGAAAATATGAAGGAAGAGCATACTTTTAATGATAATCAAATGATTAAAATATGTAGGGAAAAATTAACAATATTACATAATATACAAAAGGTTTTTGAAAAATTAAAAATCTGCCAAATGACATAAAAGTAGACATATAAATTTGTGCCTTATTCTTGAATAGGAAAATTATAAAATAAAGATGTTAATTTTTCCTAAATTGACCTCTAAATAAATGCCAGCTGAAATCAATGCATCCTTATTGGAACTTGACAAGTTCATCTGGAAAAATAAACCCATATAAATTGCCAGAAGATTACAGGAAGAGTAGAATGATAACCTATCAAGGTATGAAAATAAATTAGGAAGCTATAGTAACCCAGACAGCTTAGAGCTGAGAAAGAAATAGATCAATTGAAAGAATAAACATTCTTGTGAATGCAAATTCATGTAAACATTGGGTATTTAAAAATGAAGCATTTCAAATTAGTATTAAAAACAATCTGATAAATTACCAATGTATTTAACTGACTGACAGAAAGAACAGATCCCTTCAAAATCGAGAACTAAACAAAAAATATGAACAGGAACTTCACAGAAAAATAAATACACATGCCAAACTAACATGAAAAACAAATATTATGATTATCTCATTCATAATCAAAGGAATGCCAAAACAATGAGATGCTGCTTTTTGCATATCTGATGGCAACATTTTCAGTGTTTGCTGATTCTCAGTGTTGGCCAAGGTAAACGGAAGCAGGAACTCTCATGCTGTTGGTAGGAGTGCAAATCAGTGCCTTCTTTTTCTAAAAGAAAATTTGGCAGGAATTCTCAAAAGAAAAAAAACCCCAACATACCATTCAGTTCAGCAGCCCCATTGCTGGAAATCTGCCTCTTGATAAACTTGCAAAATACATCAATTTATGTCTACAAGGATATTTATTAGAGCATTGTTACAAAATTCCGGGAAAAAAGTTAATGTCCACTGACGGCAGTCCGGTTAAAAAATCAAAGTACATTCATACAATGAAATACCTGTGAATCATTACAGAGAATGAGACAGATCAATAATTGCACATGTGAAGAGCTCAAAGATGTATTTATTGGGGAAAAGGGTAAGAAAGATCCCATCTAGTGCAATCCTTTATCAATAAAGTGTAAGAGGTTTAAACACAGGTATAGGGAAAGAAAAAGGTATAGAAATCGATTTAGGCTAATGTATGCATAAAATAATTCACTGAAGGATACACAAGAATGAACAATGGGTAGTTGGAAGGGGGGGGAACCATTTTTCTTTCCATCTTATGCCTTTTGTCCTGTTTGAATTTTTAACTTCGTGCATGTAGAAGTGTTATACAAATCACCCAGTCTACATGAGACCCCAGACAAAACAGCCCTGCCACCAGCCTCTTCCCCACCTCCCAACATTGTAATTCGGGCCACTTTTGACACAAGGTCCCCACCATTTTCTCCCTGTGAGGTGAATACAATTTTATCACATTCATGGCCATTTCTTTAGTTCTGACTTCACACTGGCAAGTAAAAGCTGCATAGAAGGAAGACAGAGATCCAGGCCTGCACTTCTGCTGCTAATACTAGCATCACTGACATCTAGTAAATGCTCACCAAGTGCTGACGAAGGGGGAGGAGAGAACGTTGTGTGAAGCACTTCATGTCTCTGGTCTCTGTTATTCCTCACACGGACCTATGAGACTGGTACTATTTTCACAGCCATTTGACAAGAGGGTAGACTGAAGTTTATAGACATGTGGTTGCTTGCCCAGGACTCTACATCTAGTAAGAAGCAGGTCAAGGATTCAAGCCCTAGTGAGCCGCCACCGCAGCAGGAGAGCTTTTGACAGCTGTTACACCACCTCTATAGCTCCCCTAGCGGGGCTCAGCTCCACAGTGAGTCACAGAGGGCTTCCTGGGCCAGTGCAAATCATCATTTATAACATTATTTTCTTGATGGGGAGATGTGTTTCAGGTTCAAAACAGGGACTCAAAATAGACTTTGGGAAATGAAGCTCCTGTTTTATAAGCTGAAGACCATCTGAACTTAATGTTTAATTCTCTTCAGTAATAACTGTGTAGCAGAAGTTCCTTAAGTACTTTTCTGTCCCTTGATTGCTTTTCTCAAATACTTTCTGATTGCTCAATTTTATAATCGTTAGGACTACTTTTGGTACTTCAAAGGTATATTTTTGGTATTACTCATTCTGTTGCAGTTCGGTCACTAAGTTCTGACATGGTGACTCTTACAGCTAAACACAGTCCCAGCCAAGCCAATATTTCTTTCTCTCACAATGGTATGTTGCTCAGACAGCAAAGGTGAAATCATTGGCTGGAAGTTTATGCCAATGATGACATAATTATTAGCCTGCATATTCATCAGATTCTTTGAGCAGAAATTAATGGTAACTTTTCCATAGGTTATACATTTTTGCCTCTTTGTTTTTTTCCTTCTTCCCCATCCTCCCTCTTTATCCTATACTTTTACTCTCTCTCAAAACTCTTTCTGCCCTTTTTCAAAATGAAAAATCTGAAAAGGGTCTTGCCAAGACCGGTTGTAATCGTCTCCATTACTAATAGCAATAATAATACTAACACTTATTGGGTGTCCATGAGCTATGCATTGTGGCAGGTACTTTATATTCAGTATCATTTATTTCTTCACGTAAAAGAAAGGTAGAGGAGCTCAGGCCTGCACTTCTGCTACTACTGGTATTTCTAGCAGTCACGGCCACTTACTGAGTGCTGTGTTGTGGTTCCAGTCACTCCATTTCACAGGTGAATTAAGGCTCTAAAAGTTGCCCCCAAAGTCACGTAATAGTAAACAGTGTCACTTGACTTCAAACCTAGGCCTATCTGACTGCAAAACCTCTGCTGTTTCCATGGACTTCTGTTTGCAACCGGACCATCTTGGTGGTTTGGTAATGTCTAGCAAGGTGCTTTTCCCTTTTTCTACTCTATGCTGCTTGTGGTCCTCACTGGGACATTGACTTCTATGAGCTATTGATGGGCTCTTCTACCTCTAAGTGGCTTCTTTCAATACCCTCCTGTTTTCTGATTAGAGGAGAGAATTTAGGTGCCTTGTGGCCAAAATGAGAAAGCACAGAGAAGACTTGGAAAGAAGAAGGAACTGCTTTTATGGATGGCTCCATTGTCTTGTGACTGTTGGGGTTTCAACCTTTAAAGCCTTGCTGAGATTAACTCTCTCTCAAGAGAGAACAGTGAGGACTCTAATCCTGGAGTCAGAGTCAAATAATAACATGATATTAATTTTCATGGGTGAATGGAAGGGTGGAAAGGGCAGGGGTGTGGAGTGAGGCAAGCTCATTCACCCAGCCTCTGGGGGAATATAATTCCAGCTCCATTGCTTAAGAATCACATGACTTTAAGCAAGTTGTTTTATCTTTTTCAGTGGCAGTTTTAAAAATATGTTTAATGCAGATAACAATAGTTATGGCATGGAGGGTGTGGTGGATACTAAATAATAAAGTATGATTTCTTTAAGCAAAAATATTTGCCATTTGATATGCAAGCCAGATTAATGCAGGGAGATATGTTAATTTGCTTAAATAAGTTTCCAAACAGATGGGAAAGAAACAAATGTATTTAGGTAGAGACAAAGTACCAGATGACAAAATTTACCTTGGCATTCAGATCTGGGAAGTTTTATTTTTGTTGTAATTTTTCTTAAGGGTTTTAGTAATGTGTTTACATTATTAGGCACTCAAATTAACTCATATAATGCAAAATATCACTTTTTTAAGAGGAGAAAAATAAAAATAAATGATGCAGGAAGAAGTCAGATGAAACAGCTTGAGCACTGATGAGTTTCATGAATTAGATTAGCATAAATGATTGGAAGACACATTATTTTGTGAATGGAAAAGGTGTCCAAGGTAATACCTGCAGCATTAGGAGTAGTTGAAACCCAGCCTTTTGGAACAAAAGCCGGGATATTTACAGTTGTAAGACAGAGACCTCTCTCCATTGGAAGCAACTACTGTGGGATGTATCCAGTGAGGTAAACTCTGTATCATCTCTACATTGTTGCAGGATCTATGAAAAGAAGTTAAATTGGAAATAAAATGTGACAAACGGATAGATCAATTCAGATAGATACAAAGCTATCAAGAAGCTCAGGAAGCCTTTATGTTATTAAAAGGTATCAATTCAAAAAGTGAAACTACATAGCTTGACAAATTCAAAAAGTTTACTTGCTTCCACTCCTATTTTTCATCCTGTCTTCCCTATAATAGATGCCCTGGTAATTACAGAAGCAAAAGTATCATTAATTACATACTCCTGAGCTACCAAGAGTTATTATACTTAACTGCAACAGAAAATATGAATTTGCACATGGCAGATAGTTTTCTTTTACAAAAATATTCAAATAAAGAGAGAATAACATATTTCACAAAGTGAATTTTCAGTCTGAAAAAGAAATACTGCTGAATTTCCCTCCCAAAAGGCTATACCAAAACATATTCCCAAAGTATTTGTCAACAATATTAAAGTAATATTTTCCCCACAGTACCCAAACCCAGAAGACAAACAGCAAAAATCTGTAGATTTGACCACAAACTAAACCTTTTGTACAGCCATAGATACAGTAATTAAAGCTGAAAAAAGTGATAGGAAGATTTTTAAAACATAAAGACAAGATTAACAATAAAAATACATAATGAGTTCCAAGACAGTAATATAAAAAAAGACAAATGACTTAATAGCAACTTTGCAAAGGATATGAAGAGTCAATCTGCAGAGGAAGAAATGACAAACAGCCAATAAGTATTTGTAAGGATCCACGCCCCTGTCTGGAAACCAGAAGTATGTGCATTTAAACCACCAGTTCCTTTTTTTTTTTTTTTGCCCCCAGATTGGAAAATTATAAGGTTACAAAATTTTATTACCAATTTTTTTGTTTATACTACGCTTTTAATTCCTAGAGGTCTATCGTACATTTTGCTAGCTGTTGAGAAAAACATCCCTTCATTGTTTTTGTTTTACCTTGTGTTATCCTCAAAGAAAGGAACCCTTGGTGTCTGATACCCCTGTGCTATTCAGCTATCACTGGTCCCACTCCCTTCTCCCTTATTTAGGGAAAAGCAGAAGGCATGCTCTCACTATTTCCATTGCATCTTTGATTTCTGAGTCCAGATGCTGCTCCATCACTGCTCTCAACAAGAAATACCAGCATCCAGAGCACTTTGTGAATGTAATCTCTTTGCTGAAAATCAGAGGGCCTGTGGTGGAGGAATCAATTCCCATGTCACACAGCCTTGGCCACCTCACCTTCTCTGTCTCCCACGTTTCCGCTTTCCCAGCTATTTTGTCCTCCATCCCTTCCAAAATTCAGCACCCAGCCTCTTGAGGAATGTAATCTAAACCCCATTCCAACTGCTTCTCTTACAGGTTATAACCCTACCAGAACACCTTTCTTGCTTCCCTCTCTACTCCCCACCCCATCCAAAATTTTGGTGCTTATATATTTTTTCCATTTTATTGCACAGACAATGGAAACTGGGAGATATTTGTGATGAACCGACCAAAAACCCATATATATAGGCATATAGGGGTGTATCTCAACATAGGGATGAAGATATAGATTTGATTAGAAACTTAGCCACTAACTGAGTGTTCTTGGACAGCTTAACCTTTTTTCTGTCTTGCTTTCTTTGTCTGTAAAATCAGATTGATAGAACTTTCCTTCTGAGGTGGTTGTGGGGAGTAAGTGGGATGATATCTGCAAAATGTGCTAAGTGCTTATTAGCACAGTGTAGGGAGTCAATATAGTCAGGGCCCCTGCAGCCTCCTCAGAATGATCACTCAACATAGACTGCATAGTAGACTTTAGTCATCTTGAATGCCCTCCTGCAGAACTTTAAATAATCATTCTCAAAAAAAAAAAAAAAAAAAAAAAAAAGAGAGAGAGAGAAACTACACCAACACGTAACTGCTGCTATTCAGTAACATTGTATAGCAGCTACCTGAAAAATATGTTGGTGAAGTACATTACTTTTCTTGCAGCAATAGGGCAGCTGTAAATCAGGTCCTAGATTATAAAAACAAAACATTATAGCCTCTTAGAAAATCATTATGAAGCATTATTCTACCTTATCCATTTAGTTACATTTTGGCTCTTTATTGGCTCTTAATAATTAATTAGGTAAGAGATGTGGGATAAAAAGCTGACTTAACTTCTTTCCATTCTTGCAGCTGTGTGCAGTGAAGTTTTATTGGTGCTTTAAAATGTTTCTGGCATTGTCAACCCAGGGGAAAAGTGCACTATCTAAATTGGCAGAAAGTTATTTAAACTTTTCAGCTTTAATTCTTGCTCCCAAGTACTTTTCATTGTAAAAGAAAAGTTCGAAACCAAGGATTAAAACATGAATCTGTTTTCTCCTCTAACAGATTTTGTTAGATAGTGTTGCTGGTTGACTATCTTTCAGTAACAATGCCTTCATGACCCACTTTACTGTGAGTCTGTGTACTCTTCTATCATATGTCTTAATCTGTTTGGGCTTCTGTAGCAAAATACCATAAACTAGATAGTTTATAAACAACAGAAATGTATTTCTTGCAGATCCAGAGGCTGGGAAGGTCAAGATCAAGGCAGATTTGGTGTCTGGTGAGGACCCATTTCCTGATTCATAGATGGTGCCTTCTCACTGCATCCTCACATTGTAGAAGGGACTAGCTAGCTCTCAGTGGTCTCTTTAAAAAGGCACTAATCCCATTCATGAAGCTGCCTTTATCATGATCTCATCACCTTCCAAAGGCCCTACCTCCTAATACCATCTGCTTGGGAATTAGGATTTCAACACATGAATGTTGGGGACACCCAGCCATACAGATCATAGGATCATATCTTCATGAAATGTTTATATTTTGTCCCAGAAATATTTCAAAAGCTGTCTGTAATATAATTTTGAAGTAATTCTTGTCTAACTTATTCACTTTAATTTTTTGCAATTTTGTAATTTTAATCAAAGCAAATACCCAGGGAATTCAATATACATGAAAAGTAAATTTTAAGTTGTAGTTAATTTGGGATTTCTTATCATTTGTAAACATCTCAATGGCAAATAATAATGGGAATATAGGAAAAAGGGTACATGGAAACTATTCATGATTACTTGGAGGGAAAAAGTATTGGCCAGAATGGAATATTTTATGGCCATTAAAATGACAAGTGGTGTGAACCATGTCAGAACATGGGGCTAGGTTTTGAGAGTAACATTGAGTAGAAATAGCAAACACTGAAAATTATATCCTAATTAGAACGAGGCAAACCATATTTTAAGTTTATGTTCCACTTAACCGTTCTGTTCCAATTGTTGTTGCTGAATAGATTCATATTCATATATGCATATTCAGCAGCAACAATTGTAACAGAACAGTAAGTGGAACATAAACAGTCAATGACTGACACTTTGGAGATTTTTGTTTCTCTAACAGTATTAAATTCTGTAATAAAGTTATTTTAAAACAAAGAAAATGGCCCAAGAGGTGTTGCTGTTTTTTTGTTCAGTGAACAAGCAGAAGGGAGCTGGCTGAGTGATGGGGAGCATGGGCCCTGGCATCAGGGAGACCTGGGTTTGGATCCTAGGCCCACTTTTGGTGCAGACACTTCCATTTCCTTATCTGCAAAATAGGGATAAGACACCAGTTGCACATGGTTGTTGGGGTACTAAACAAGATGGTGGAAGTAAAAGGACTCTTTAGGATTATGATATAATTATTACATGTTATTACATACTGATAAACATGCCTTCCATGCAGGTGCCATGCCCTGGAGTGGCATCCAGTGATAGTACTGTAGGGAGAGGGGTGATGGAATCAGAATTTGGGGGGCTTCCTCTCCTTCTAAGACAGGTGTCTCCACTTCTAAGATCATATCCATTGCTGTTACAAGGTGCAGATGCAGTGAATAAATATTTATGGAACTAATGATATTGGGACACCTTCCTATATTTACCTTGCTCTCTATGATACAATTGGATTCACTACTACCAAAATGAACTTACGTTGTGGCAATCCACAGCCTTCTCAGTCCTTTATTTGTGAGAAGCAATGAGAAGAAACAAAAAGAAATGAAGTTGCCTTAAATAGGAAAGAAAAAAGAAAAACAAAACAAAACAAAAAATGGTCTGTGACGTCTGAGATTTGCCCTAGACCTTGTCTCTTGCTTTCTGTAGCTTCGTAATTCACTTAAAATGATTATGCTCCATATTTTTTCTTGAGTTTGATAACCACCAGCTTTGATTTCCTCTGGAATGGTTGGCACCATTAGGTAATGCTTTCTTCCGTTAAATGGTTTTCTTTCCCCTAGCATCCTCTCGATTTCAAGACAATTGGATATAAGTCCAAGATGATATTAAGTTTTGCTAATATTTGACATATATCCTCATTTGCTAATTTGAATTTCTTAGTTTTTATGGCTGTTCACATGCTAGGAAGGTTAGGTTTCAGTATAAACATTGTATTTCCTAAGAACCCTCCATAAACCTCAGGATGGAATTCAGTACCTCCTCTCTACCCTTTGTGGCACCCAAAAATACCTCTTTTACAGCACAAATCACAGTGACCTCTAACTGTCCACAGGTTCAGCTTCCCACTAGCCTGGGAGTTTCCTTAGGATGGGACCATGGCTTTTCACCCTTTATCCTCAGCACTTACTCAGTGCCTGGCACAGTGGTAAATGAGGGATCAAGGCCAGAATGTGCAGAAAATACCAATTAGTGTAGAGTGATCTATGATTTTTCTTTCAAGTCCTGGTAGAACTTCAGTGTAGCAAGGGAAACTTGATGATTCTGGGCTTAAGTTCCTGCCCTGCTATTGACTAGTGACGTAATCCTTGCTAAATCATTTAATACCTGTGCCTTAATGTTCTCCTCTGAGATTGCAGGGTGAAAGTAGGGGGAGTAAGACAAGCCATGAGGTTATGAGCAATAATTTCAAAACTAAGCAACATATAGACAATTTAAATGTGTATGCAGAGAGCTGGGCCAGGACCAGGGAAGCAGTAAGTTCTCTAAAAGAGGGTCAGGCAAATTCTCAGAATCACTCAGCAGCCTGGTGAAAGTGTTCCAAAATGCCATGAAAATGCCCAGAAAATGAATATAATGTACCAGGAGGAGAGTATGATTTTCCTCACATGCTAGGAATCATTTTCCATTGTCTACTGCTTGGAATAAGAATGTTGGGACTCTTGTCCCCTTTGCTGGCTCCTGCTCCTTGGTCTACACCTGAAATGGAGATTTGGTTCATTGGAATTCTGCCTTCCCCCTCTGCAGGATCTCCCTGTCACCTGTGCGTGGTCATGGTCCACCTGCCAACATCACACTGAGGTTTCTCACATTCATTTCTCTAGCCCAGTAAGCATGTTTAAAGTATGTTTCCCAGGCAGTTTAAGGGATCTTAAATATTAATAGAATTTATTTTCTACCTCCCCAAACCTTTTTCTCCCCTTCACATGACAGAAACTTATACTACCATCCACCCAGTTGGCCTTGCCCTAAACTCTGGGATTACCCCAGACTCCTCCCTCACTCTTAGCTTTCACACTCCATCTGTATCAAATCCTATTGGTTTCTTTTTCTTGAATAACTCCTGTATCTACTCCTCTCCATCCCCACTGCAAGGGCCCTTATTAACTGCTTCCCTGGTCCTGGTCCTTATTACTGCTCTCCTGGACTACTGCTATGTCCTCTTCTATTCTGATCTTCCAGTTTCCAAACTCCCCTGCCCCTCATCTGTGTATCACACTTCCAGAGTGACTTTTCTGAAATCAGGTCAGATCTCCCTTGATTAAAGTCCTTCAGTGACTCCCCATTGCTATAGCATAATATCTGAAGTTCTTATATTGCATATGAGGTCCTCCCCAACCTGACTCTGTTCTTCCTCTCCAGCTTCATAACCTGTGTTCCTGCACCTACAGTCTGTTTGCTTGGTCTCAGGGGCCTCACTCTCATGTTCTTCCATCCCTTTGCTCCCAGGGTTTCTTCCACCCTAATTCCCTTATTACTGGTCTATTTGGTAAGCACTTGCTTATATATTTTTTTTGTCTTTTTTTTTTCCTTTTTATGGAGAACGGGGTCTCACCATATTACCCAGGCAGGTCTCGAACTCCTGGGCTCAAGCTCTCCTCCCGCCTCTGCCTCCCTGAGAGCTGGTATTACAAGCGTGAGCCACCGCACCTGGCCACACTTGCTTATATTTTAAGATTCATTGCCTTTCAGTACAACTGCCCACCCTCTTCTCCATATGCCTGCTGTATGGTTCACAAATATCCTAACTTGTGTAATATTTTACTTGACTTATTTGTTTACAAAATTCCCTCACTCAAATAGACTAGGAGGCTCTGAAAGAACTATGACTTGTTTTATTCCAGTGTCTGGCACAGAACAAAGCATGCAGGGAGCACTCAATAAATATTGGACGAATGCATGAATAGGTATGGTCTCAAGCTCTATCACTTACTGCGACTTGGACAAATCATTTAGCCCACAGAATAGCGCTTCTTTATCTTTAGAAAACAGAGTTTAAAATATCTGTAGCACAGGACTTTGTGGGAATTAACGAAAGCCATTCATTAATTCAACACATAGCTTACAATATGCCATGATGAGAAAAAGCATACGTGGTTCATGCTGTCATGAAGCATACGATATAGTTAGAGAGAAATTAAAACAATCACAAAAATAAATATAAAATTACAACTGTGATTGCTTCAAAGCAAAGCCATGTGACGCCAAGAGAATCCATGATAGAGGTATTGACCTGGTCAAAGAAGTCAAGGAAGCCTTCCTTCAGGAGATGATGAGTAAGCAAAGATCTGGAGGATGAGAAGGAGCTACTGGGGAAGGGGAAGGGGAAGGGGAAGGAAAGCATTTTTTTAGGCAGGGACAGCACATGCAAAAGCTCATTAGAAAACAGCACATCCAGGGAACTTAAAGCAGGACAGTGTGCCTTGGATGCAGGGAACAAAAGTGAATGTGGTACAAAAAGAAGCTAAAGAGACACATAGAGGCTGCATCATGCCACCCTGGATTGGCACAGGAGAGACACAAAGTAAATATCAGAGTGTTTGTGTGTGGGGGGTTTTTTTTTGTTGTTGTTGTTTGTTTGTTTGTTTTGTCTTGACTTGCCTCTGTTTTTGATTTCTGAAGACTTAGATAGAAAATGGAGGGAAAAAGGTGATTATGTTTTGCTGGAAATACAGTGTCAATCTCATGAAACACCCACACCTTCCCCAAGAAAGGAGGAACATCCCTTTGGTCCTAAGGAACTCCTGAAAAAAGGGAGAAAAAGGGCTGGGATTCAGGGCCCAGCATTAAAACTTACTTTAGCTGAACTGAAGAAGACATCATAAACTTCCAGTTTACTCTAGAAAGAGATTGTTTGGAAGGAGTGCCACCAAGTCAATGTCCAAAGGGAAAAAGGGACCATCAGTAGGTACCAGTCATGATAGAAAGGCATTTAGACAGGAAAGCCACAAGGTCAGCACAGACTTAAAAAGATACATTGCTAAAATGGTATATGTGTAGCCTTGTTGCATCTTTAGTGAATATAATGTGGTCTATTTCCAATTGATGAGTAACTATTATTGAGAGAAGAGGAAGTGTTGAGGGGTACAAAGTCTGTGGGCGAAGAAGAAAGACAATCAAACACAAAAGCAAGCAGACTCCCAGGGATTTTAGAATATGCTTCTAAACCAAGAGAAGATGATGAATCATCATGCCTATGATGATGGTGTGCACCATTTGCTCTTCTCCAATAACACGGTATCAGACCAAAGACAGTGCAAGGTAGAGAGTCTCATACTCTTCTGCAGTATGGCCAGAATTTTATTACTGAGATTTCCATGCCTGAAGGACCACATCTGCTCATGCTGACATGTTCAGTCTTCCTAGGTAAGAGACATGTCACTCTGTGATGAACGCTTGCCTGTTGTAGCCTTTCAGTGATGGCAGGTGGATTATTTTTAGTTTAAGTGCTGTAACTCAATAAATAATTTAGAATATCTATGGGAGTTTCAGAGTACCAATTAATCTCACTCATGTCCCTCTGAGTTCTGAGCCAATCCCGTCAGATTGAAGCCTACATTGTTGCTTTATTTCTGGTAAACTGAGTTGGAAAGCCAGCCTGGACTTGTGGTAAAATAGGTTTTTTACGCCTCCTCCCGAAATAAATTTTTCATCTGGTCCCCAGCAGAGCCTCCTACTGGATGAAGGAAAGGAGTGACGTGAAGCTCCAAAGGAGCATCAGAGAGGGTAAGAGGCAGGCCACAGGGAAGACCCTACACAGCACAGGAAGGCTCAGCCTCTTCTGGTTGAGAACAAATGAGATGGAGAGAAGGGCTAAAAATCTCTCACCACTTTCAAGATGAACAAAGTTCCTATTTTTGACTCTCTTAGCCCATTTCATGTTGCTATATTAGAATGCTACAGGTTGGGTAACCTATAAAGAGAAAAATTTATTTTCCATAGTTGTAGAGGCTGGGACGTCCAAGGATGAGGCCTGCACCTGCTGAAGGCTTTGCTGCATCATGGCATGGTGGAAGGCAGAAGGACAAGAGAGCATGAGAGAGCAAGAGAGCAAAATAGGGCCAAAGTTGTTCTTATAGCAAGCCCACTATCACAATAACTAACCCACTTACACTATAACATTAATCCATTCATGAAGGCACGGCCCTCATGACCTAATCCACCTCTTACTAGGCCCCACCTCCCAACAGTGTTGCATTGGGACTTCAGTTTCCAACACATGAACTTTGAGGGACACGTTCAAGGTCCATAGCAATGAACTTTGTCAGGAAGAGGAAGAGAAGACAATGGCTCAGCAACATCGTAATGTTGGCACAGGGTATTTATTCTCAAAGATACAATAGGCTTTTGACTACAGAGCAAAAAGTGATAGAAAATGACTAGGAAAGTGCTAGAAATGCCCTAAACTTGATTATAATATGACATTAATTGAATCATATTTATTTCATTTTTAAATTATTAGATATTATTTATACTGATTTATCTCTGCTACCCTTAATTTAAAACTTCTTATTCCTGGTTGTGAGAGGAACAGTTCAGACTTCAAATGGCTTCTCTTCTTTATTTCAGTTAATAGAGACAACTTTCTGCTGTATGAAAGAGTGATCTTTTTAACAAATCCGATGACCAGTCCACAATTGTTATTGCTTCTCTGCAGAATGTATTAAAATGTACATGGAATAGAAGATGTACTTGTAAAATATAGAGTACAGAGTGTTTTATTTTTGGTCTGGAGATGTATCATCTTATTTTTCAGTTCAATTTCTGTTACTGTGTGATCTTACTCTCACTATGCATCAATTTTCTCTTCTGTTAAATGGAAATAATTAATAGTACCTGACTCATGGGGTCGTTATAAGGATTGAGTGAGCTGATACTTGTAGAGGATTTAAACAGTATATGACATATGGTAAGCAGTTTATAAGTATTAACTATCACCACCATTATGCAGTGAAGAAAGCTTCCGGGAAAGATGCATCATGTTCAGAATGCTGGCGCAGGATTTGTGTAAGCTACAGTAATTCTAGCTGCTACAAAAAGGTCAAAAATGTATAATTCCTCAATTAGAATACAGGCTTATTTCTTACTCTCACATAAAGTCTAGAATTTGTGTTCCTAATTAGCAGGCAGCTGGCCTCAAAAGGTGATTCAGGGACCCAGGGCCCTTTCATATTTGGGTTCTAATACTGTCTGTAATATGAGATTTTCAAGGTTTTATGGGACAGTGACATTCAGCCAGTAGACAGAAGATGAGAAGTGTCTGAGATACTGCCCTCTTAACTCAGTCTTGACGTGGCACTCATCACCTTTACAAGAGCAGTTCTCATGGCCCCACCTAAGAAGAGAGCTGGGAAATGTACTCCCTGGCTGGAGAACTACATCCCGACTGTACCTTATAATATGGCAGAGTGGCATGAATAGGTGGCTAGGTAGCCATCTCTGCCATAGATGTGAAGGAGGTTTCTGTCTGTTATTGCAACAGTTTTCCCCTGAAATGTTAATTCAGTCAAGCGTTGTAGAAGTGGTTACTTGGATGTTTTTGCCTCTTCACTTAATGAGAAAAAGATAGTACTTTAATCATCAAGAAATTGTTCAGAAGAGTGACTTCTGATCATGTGGTCTCCTGGGGAGATATTTATGAGCTGGCTGTTGGCTGATTTTACCATACCACTCCTCAGTATCAACTGTAGTCGTGGTGACTTATTGTGACTAGATTTATCCACATTGATAATGGCTTATTTAGAAAGGAACATTAAGAATACACATATAAATATGAGATTCCAAATGAAAATTACTTATATTTCGTTGGCTTCATGTGCTTTTATTTAAGGCTTTTAGGGAGGAGAAAGCAAAGTAAAGAACTGGACTACTTCGAACTGATTTTGATCAGTGTGGAGTGAAATTGCCAAGTAGCTTTCAGTCATATTTTTGGCCTGCATTATTTGCCTAATTACTTCAGCTCTCAATTTTGCCCATGTTAACACAGCTAGAACAGCAGGCAACACAACTGAAACTGCGGAGGTTGAAAGAAACCAACCCTTCAGAGCCAAATTATAATAATCTATACAGTGTTATGTAGATTATAAATCATCTTTACACTTTAATTCAGAGTCGAGTCCACATTCTTATAAGTGGAATGCAGAATGTTTTAGGGGAAAACTTCAGCATGTTAAACAGTCAGTTTACTAAGAGACTCACATTCTTTGTCATAGAAAAATAAAGAGCTGTGCCATCATTAACTCAGCAGTTGCATTATGTTTTTATTCTGCTACTTAAAGCATCTCTTTCATGTAAGTGGAACTGTCAGTTCACTATAGACACTATTTACCATAATGTGGATACTTGCCCAAATTTGTAAATCTGGCATTCTGTTTCACAAATGTGGATGCAGCTTTATCCTAGTTTTTCAGTACTGGATAAATAATGAACTCTATTCACATGAAAGACAGAAAAGAAGGCATATATGAATGAAATGTCCAGATAATCTAAAATCTTCATTTTAGTCACTATGTTTCCCTTTCTGAAAGGGTCAAAAATGAAGAGGATGGGTTGAATATTTATTTCTTTTTCTGTCTCGTGCCTTTTTCTTTAATCTTCTCTTGTTTAAGATAATTAATGAGATCGTAAAAACCAGGGTAGAAGAAAGACAGTAAGCTTTTAAAAAGCCAAAATAAATCAGCTCTTGAATAATTGAAAAGAGGCGTGTACCCCATACACTTTTAACATCGTGCTCTTGCCCCCATTAAATCTCAGATACAGGGTTATAAGTTGGTAACTCAGGTGGGGAAACTGTCTTTAGGAGATTCTTAACTTGATGGAAAGACTGTATCTGATTCTCAATTATGGAAAATTGAGCTTTCAGAAGATCCTTAAAGGCTTAATGGAAATTAGAGTATTTGTCATCTGTAAATAAATATTGCTGTGGTTAAAAATAAGTTCTGTCTTTTTTGTGCTGATTTATTTATCAGAAACTAACTTTTTAAAGGCATCAGAAGATATATAATAGACATATAATACTTCTTCATTTATTCTTGGAACCACAACACTGAATTACATGACATAGTACTATCTTCAGTTTTTTCCTTATTAGACTTAATAAGATAGTGTTTTCACTATAATGAGAAATAAATGATGAGAATTTTTTTTCTAATGTAACTAACTGGGCATGGTGATACTTCATAACTGATGAGTTTGAATAGCCTTTGAAAATGACTCATAGATTTAGATTTTACTGTCTTTGGGGTTCTTTGATAAGAAGCTACTTCAAATAAAATGTTTAATGAAGTACTTTAAGATAAGGAATTATATCCTTAATTAACAAGTTTGCCATTATATTAATTTATAGCAAACCATCTGAAATTAATTACTCTGCAGTTTTACTGTAGCTTTATTCATTAGAAACAGAATGCAGCATAAGCTGGGCATAATTTGAACCTCATCTAAGAGAATGCAAAGAATAGTGGACAGAAGGATTGCGTTATAAGGCTGGGCCATTTACTGGACTTCGTTCACAGGGATTAGAGACATAGCTACAGGATTTTATAAGTATTACATAATTTAATTTTTTCTAACCTCTAAATTTCCCACCTCTAAAATGGTCAAAAAAAAAAAAAAAAAAAAAAACCCAGTCCTTTTTTGAGTAGTCATGATTTTATTAATGGGTTGCCTAAGGTATTTGAGAATCTTAGATGCTAAACAATGAAGGACAAAGACTATGAGCCTCATTCATCTTGGGGGATGAGTGTTTTTTACAGCCCAGGCTCTCCCTATATCAGAAAAGCAGTACCCTAAAAGATGTGCATCATAGTTTTATGATTTAGCATCATTTTAGCTAAGGAATCAGCCAGGAGCAATGATTTCCTTTTGCTGTATTTCCATTGTTTTTTTTTTGTTTGTTTGTTTGTTTGTTTTATTTTTGTTTTTTAATATTGGGGAGAAAGAGGAAGGAATTGGGCTGTCACATAACTTAATCTGGAAAGATATAAACAACAGTTTATATCTTTCGCTTCCTTCTTTTGCTTCCTCTGTAGCACTCAAATTACCTAATAGCATGCTGAGCACACTAAAGGCAGTTAAATGTACTTGCACATGCACTGAACAATGGAATTGGAATATAATTAGAACATTTGTAAAGAAAAGTGACTAAGAAGTAGAAAAAAAATCTATGGGAGATAACATAATACATTCAAATTTAAAATCATTTCAGGATCTTTCTAAAAGATGTTTGAACAACAGGTTGATTAATATCCTTTTGTTTTTTAAAAGCCAATTGCATTATATAAAAACAAACAGATGTTTAAAATATTGTGTAGACAGAACACCAATTGATTAACTACAAATTTTATTTTTCAGTTAGTAGCATGTATTCTCAGTCTTCAGATATAAAAATTCATTTCAGTGCTATGGTCTTCAAATGTTCTATTTGTTCAGCTTTTATTAACTTTTTTAGTGTACATATTATCAGAAGTAATTACAAAAGACACGCAATAAATAATGAATAGTATAGTGGAGTCTAAAATAAAATGGTTATTTGACAATTTAAATGCAGACATTTCTTCTTACCGTGTATCTGATTGTCTAATAACTTTTAAAAGCACAATGCAAAATGGCATGAATCCATACATGAGTAATTCTTCTGGGAATGCTGTCTCATATCCACAGGAAGCATAATTGGGATGACATAAAAGCCTTCTATTTACTGATGAGGATACTTGAACATGAAGCACTTCTGTGAGATTTTCACCATATGGGAGAAGTTACTCCATTCCACAGCTTATTTGAAATTTATGGTGGGTACATTCTCAGTGAAAGAATATCTTTATGACTTCCAGCAGCCATTTGGCATTTATTATGAAGTATTTTCATGGCTGAAGATATAGTTTTCTGTTGCTAATATGCCTCACACATTGCCATGTGTATGTGGGATGTGGGAGTTTAATAAATACTATTTGATGATAAGACTTAATTTAGGCATGGCATTTTATGAAAGCTTGTGATTCACATGCCTCTGTGGTGCTCACAGATGCACTTGAGTTTTGGTTTTGTAAAAGTTAAGAAGCCAAGTTGACACCTTAAAAAGCAACGCCTGCACTTCCTGCACACAGTTCAGACTGATGGGTTTACCAGCAACTCTGCTTATTCTTAGCCAACCCATTGGGTTAGCAGTCTGCTGATGACCCCTGTTGAGGCTTGAGGTTTCATTTGATTCCATGGCCACAGGTAGCTTCTTGGTCTGATCCAACTGTTTTGCAAATATGAGACCAAAATGTCCACTGGGAGTGAAAATATGAATGGGCCCTCACAAATCCATCATGGCTACAGAGAGATAATACAGATCATGTTGATGAGGGACAACTTTGATATAGAAAGGAAAGCTCATGCCATTTCAGAATTTTTTTTTTTTTTTTTTTTGAGACAGAGTCTCACTCTGTCGCCAAGACTGGAGTGCAGTGGTACGATCTTGGCTCACTGCAACCTCCGCCTCTTGGGTTCAAGCAATTCTCTGCCTCAGCTTCCTGAATAGCTGGGATTGAGATGCCAGCTGTCATGCCCAGCTAATTTTTTTGTATTTTTAGTAGAGATGGGGTTTCACCATCTTGACCAGGTTGGTATTGAACTCCTGACCTCGTCGTGATCCACCCACCTTGGCCTCCCAAAGTGCTGGGATTACAGGCATAAGCCACTGCGCCCAGCCAACAGAATTCTTAAATAAAGTATTTAAGGTTAGTAAAGCCTTCAGGGAAATGAGCCTGGTTTGAAAATCTAAATGTTTATTTTCATTTTTGAATACCTGTAATTAATTTGATCAATATCAATTCTAATGAATTTCTGGGTTTTGAAAATAATGCAAAAATACATACACACATAAATACATATATAAAGCTTTACCATAACATTAAGGTTCTTAATGATAAATTCTGGGAAAGAACCACAGAAATGAGTAGAGTTCTGAGAATACTGAACTCGCCTTACTGCAAATCTGATGCATTTCCAAAGTCCAGACTTCTAAACAAAATGAAATCATGCATTAGTCTTTGAAATCCTAAGTTCTATGTCCTTTTTTTTTTTTTTTTTTTTTGAGACAGAGTTTCGCTCTCATTCCCCAGACTGGGGTGCAATGGCACAATCTCGGCTCACTGCAACCTCCACCTCCCAGGTTCAAGCGATTCTCCTGCTTCAGCCTCCTGGGTAGCTAGGATTACAAGCGTGCGCCACTATGCCCAACTAATTTTTGTAGTTTTAGTAGTTATGGGGTTTCGCCATGTTGACCAGGCTGGTCTCGAACTCCTGGTCTCAGGTCATCTGCCCACCTCGGCCTCCCAAAGTGCTGGGATTACAGGCATGAGCCACCACGCCTGGCCCCCAAAGTTCTATGTCCTTTTGGCTTTGGGTTTATTTATTTTATTACGTTCCCATATGTAGTGTCAACTATACCTGACATTTTTCTTAAGAGTCAGACTTCCTATGGCTTTGCTCATTCCATGGTCTCTGCCTGGGAAAGGTAGGGTTCCTTATCTCCTTTTGCCATTCAATCCACCCATAAAACACTAGTTCCTCTGGGAGATTCTTCCTTGTCCCACAAGTAAGAAAAGACACTCTCTCTCGTGTATTCTCACAGCACTTTCTCCTTCCTGTATCTTCCGTTCATTGTCTTTCATCACAGCTGTCGACAATGTACTGTAAACTCCTGGAGGGCAGCACACTGCCTTACTCACCTTGCAATCAAGGTGAACTGATGTTATCAGGACTTAGGTAGACTGTTGTGTGATAAATACCCTTTTATCTTAATTCTATTTCAGTTTACTCTTAATGCAAAACAAAGTCTACATGGCAGGTCTTATAAGACTGTATTTTAGTTTTCTATACTTTCTCAGATTCTTCTGCCATGGGTCTGGTTTTACAGGGGGCAGCGTTTGCTCCTTCAGGGTTTCCAACACGGTTCTCAGGATTTATTCTGGAATTCTAGAGGCAAAACAACTCATTGCTGGGGAAAGTATCCATGAAAAATTTATGTCATTTATAATGAGGCTTAGTGGTAAATGTTTTTATATTCATATTGTGTAGCTAGTACTTTAAGCCTCAGAAATGCTTGCTATGCATTGATACTTTATTCAGGTGCCAAACCAAAAAGTATCTTTCTCAAAGTGCGTACGCTAATAGTATTTTGAAAAACACCCTAACATAAATTGCAGTGCAGAATGACATGACCTCATGTAAAAGACTTTCTGACTATCATCACTTTTCATTTAACATTTACTAGATGCCCTAGAGAGAAATTTCATTCTTTTTAGTAATGAACACTTTAAAAAAAAATCAAGCAGTATTACATAATGATTAAGACCAACTGCTTTAGAATTCAATGACCTAGTCTTGAATTCTTCTTCAGCTACTTATAGGGTGACTAACTCATCCTAGTTTGTCCAGGACACTCCCAGTTTAAACACTGAAGGTCCCACATCCTACAGAATCCTTTGGTCCTGGGCAACCTGAGGTGATTGGTCACCTTAGAAAGGTAATACCTTGCTCAAGTCACTGACTTTTCCCTAATTCTCAACTTCCTCAACTACAAAATGGAAATAATATTGCCTGTCTCATAGCGTTGTTTTAAAGCTTAAATGAGTTAATTCATGTACAGCTATTATCAGAGTGCTTAGCATATAGAAACGTTAAATAAATGTAGCTATTGTCATCCTTATTATTAGCCAGTAGAATTTTTTTTAACAGCGAGATATGTGGAGTTAAATGAAAGGAAAAGAACAGAGCCGTATTAGCATGTTAGTGGAAAGATTCTAATAAGGTTATCCCAGGGCTAAGCCTCCCCTCTTTCCATCCCTGAGTCATTAATAAGGTAGAAACTGGAGGGGGGAGTGGAGGTGCAGAGGATATTTAGCCTTCTACACACAATCCAGAGCTCTGTGGTAGCAACGACCAGATCAAGAGCCAGGATGCATTCAACGTTCTAGGGGCAGAGTCACACCCCAGTTACCTCCAGTTGCCTGGCCCAAACAAGGGCAAGAAAGAGTATCTAAATCCTGATTTCAGTCACTGGATCATTACCACATCCTTAGAAGAGCTGTCTTAAAAGGTAACAAACTCCTGTCTTTGTGTTGCCAAAGAAAAGTCTATAACCAGATAATGTCATTTATAGGGAATTTATTTTAAACATTTGTCAAGTTGTTCTTTGTAAATGTGGTCACTCAATAAAATGTATTGAACTCTTATTATAAGTGCTGGGTACTGTGCTAGGAATACAGAGATAACAGGACCATTCTTTCCCTCGAGTATCTCCCAGTCTCAATCATATCAATTAGTAAATAAGTGGAGATTCTAAAGTAGACATTTGGTAATACCATAAGAATTATGAAGACAAGCCGAACCTGATAACAATATAACAAACTTGATAGTTTTCAGTGTTGTTATTTAACTTCATCCATCTAATATATCAGTAGTCACTGACAGATAGTGTGACTATAATGCAAGGTAAACCACTGTTCAGTAAGATTGTCACTGGCTGGTTAACTGAAATATGTAGCTTTTCACATAAAGGCAACAGCTGTGGCAGATGCAGAGCGATCAGATACTATGCTAGGGCTTTTATGGAAGTGTATAATATTTGCACTCAGGCCCATAGCAAAGGTAAGAAGAACAAAACAATGAAAACATAGGAAGGGAGAAAGAACTAAAGGAAGGCACCATAGGGAAATTTTAAATGTTGCATATTCTCTCTTTTTATCCTTTAGGTCTCAGTTTAAATGTCACCTCCTTATAGAGGCCTGAGCATCTTATCTAAAGTAACCCACCCCTCTCCACTGATAACTTTTTATTCTTTCTACTGTCTACTTGTTTCCTTCAATCACTTGTAATTCCCAGTCGTTTTATTTGCATGCTGTATTGGTTAGGCTAAGCTGCCATAACAAAGAAGTACAAAAATAGAATGGCTCAAGCAAGTAAAAGTGTCTCTCTGATTTATCAGTCCAGAGGTAGGTGAGTGGTCACGTAAGTGTCTGTACCAGGAGATCATTCAGGGCTCCATATTCCTTCTACTTAACACCCCTTTGGGTATTGCCTTCATCTGCATTGTCAGAACTGGTTCAACAAGACCATGTTCACAGTTTAGCCCATGGGGAGGGTAAAGAAAGAGGGAAGGGCAACCAGTTTCTTCTTTAAGCATGTGATCCAGAAGCAACACATATTGCTTTGATTCAAAACACAGTCACATGTCCACACCTAGGAGGAAGTTGGGAAGCATAGTCTTCAGCTGGCTGGCCATGTGCTAAAATTCCTTGGCAGGAAAGGTGGCAAGGGTGGGGAGAGGACTTACTAAAGGGAAGAAAGGCAGGAGAGACACTAGGGGACAATTTAGCAGGCTCTGCTATGCCTGCATAATTATGTTTTTGGTTTTGTTGTTGTTGTTGTTGCTGTTGTTTGGTTCTGTCCTCCATGGGACTGGAGACTATCTGTTTCATTCCTTGTTAAATCCCCAGAAACTAGAATAAGTACCTACCACATAGTAGGTGCTCAGTGCCTACTGATATACTGGGATGAATGGAGTTAAATAACTAAATACTGACACTATCAAGTTTGTTTTATCATTATTATATTTGTCTTGTCTTCACAATTCTCATAATGTTACCAAATATCCACTTTAGGATTTCCACTTATTTACTTATTGGCATGACTGAGACTTTAAGCACCTAGCATGGTGACTGGCACATAGCAGGTATTCAACACTCTTTCCTTCCATTTCTTCTAGTCCGGAAGAAAAGATCCACATACAGGATATAAAAATATGATAAGAAATAATATTGAAACTGTTGTCTTGCCATTCAAGGAAGAAATCTGAAGCATTATCACTTAAAAATACTCTTAAACCTTATCATGGGGTCATCTGATAAACAACAACCAGCATCTAGGAGACAACTGGATAGCTCTGTTTGAACCTCTAGTTTCTTCCCCAAGTATAAGAGCAGCTACCTTACCAGCTTACAGTTAAGTAGAAAATAATATGTTGAACAATACATATGAGTTTGGGGCAGAAATAATAAAAACAAAGGTAAAATAGAAAGTATTCCTTGACTCTGGCCTGTTTCTACACACTTAGGACAGGAGAATTTGATTCTCTGTTTTCTGTCCAGCTGCTCTTTTCAATAAGCATTTATTTTGAAAACTACTTTGTGTCGAGGTACAGATTAAATTCTAGGTAATTGTTAATGAATTTTTTTTTTTTTTATGGAGTCTCACTCTGTCACCCAGGCTGGAGTGCATTGGCATGATCTCTGCTCACTGCAACCTCCACCTCCCTGGTTCAAGCAATACTCCTGCCTCAGCCTCCCAAGTAGTTGGGACTACAGGTGTGTACCACTAAGCCCAGCTAATTTTTGTATTTTTAGTAGAGATGGGATTTCACCATATTGGCCAGGCTCATCTCGAACTCCTGACCTCGGGTGATCCACCCTCCTAGGCCTCCCAAAGAGCTGGGATTACAGGCATGAGCCACCCATGCCCAGCCGAGTTTTTTTTTTTTTTTTTTTTTTAAAGCATCAAATGCAACTGACTTTTGTTTGTGGCCCAATCTGTTCATTCAGTCCTTAACTAGTACAAAGCACAATCTTTAGGAGTCATGATTAGAGGACGCCAAACACCAGATGTTGGAGATAATGTCTTACAGATTATTTTTAGGCGTTTAAAAAAAAAAAAAAAAAAAAAAAACCATGAGCATTTAATACTTATACTGAATTATTGACATAGTAATTGGTTGCTGGTTCTTTTCCAGAACACATTTGGTTTTGGCTTCTGTTTACATTTTATAAAATCTTACAGAACAAAGAAATGCAGTATCTTTTGCAAGCTCTTATTTATTTATGGTTTTACCTAGACCATTTTAACTCACATACTAGCTTGTTTTGATGTCTATTTTGCCTTCAAACATGACAGATTCATGTCAGACTACTCAAAAAGGATGACTGTAAGCTAGTATCCAAAATTTAGATGGAATATATAGAAATCCAAATAACTATCTGAATTTGTTGGCTGAACATCAAAGCATCAACACTTCTGTCCATGGAAATTCATGACCTATTCTTTAGCCTGTATAAATTCTCCCCATCCTTCAAGATGGAGAGGTCTCTTAAATCTCTTCAGGTCTGTGAAACTTCCCTAACCAGGCACTTCTGCAGTAAAAGGACTTTTGTTTGAATTCATCTTTTCCAGTCTCTTTAAAGGTGACCCTGTTGGGGAGCCTAGAGCTCCAGGCTATACTTAAACGCACTATTTTTTTCATAGTATCTACTTGAAGCTCTTTTTATCTTAGTCTTTGCATTATTGAATCCTACTCCTTCTTTGTTTGTTTTTTTTCTCCTAGTTCTTCCAGTTTAACACAAAGAACAGCATTTTACAAGGCAACTTTAAAATAATGCAAAGTAAAAAATGAAGTAAAAGACATTTTAAAATATTTTACATCTCTGGACTTCAATGATCTTATCAAAAAATCATGTACTCAAAAGATACTCATTGCAGCAGTGTTTAGAATAGCAAAAGAATTGCTGACAACATAAAGAGGAATGCTTAAATGAATTGTAGAACATTCATTTCATGGAATACTGACTTTTAAAAATATAAGGTAGATCTTTGTCTACTGAAATGTAAGTATGGCCCTGGTACAGTGTAGGAGGTAGAAAGCAAATGTTGAAGATAATTATCCCATTCATATAAAAGATAATAAAATGTCTAAAACTCTCCAAATAATATCTGTTGTGGTTTCTGAGGAATAGGGGTAGAAACAGGGAATTTTTCTCTTAAACTTATATACTTCTATTTTTAAAAAAATGTTGTAGTGATTATTTGTAATGTTTAAAACTTCACAAATGCATTTGGTGTAACCCCCGAACCTGAATGCTACCATTTTGGAAAGTCATTATTGGACTACTTGTTCCCAGTCACCTCTATGCTCTAAAACAGTCACTGGATCCTTGTTTCCCACAATTTTCTAATACCCTCACAGTGACTTCATAACCCTCACCACTCCCTCTGGCCTGAGTTACTATGGCTCCCTCAGCTCTCATATTTGTGTAGGAATTCCTTCCCACTCATTACTTCACCTTTGGTTTTGCTATTAGTTCTGCCCCTAAAATGGCTTCCTGCTATTTCCCTCTGCCTGTCAAAAATCATATGTATTTTCAAGGCCCCAGTGCAAGTCTCACTTTTCTCACAAGAGCAAACCAAATTCCTAAAAACAATGTATTTTTCTTTTTATCATCACCTAGGTAGGTTGCACCAGGAGAATGTAGTATTTTAACCATTCCTTAGAATGTACAGTTGATTAAAATTTTGTGTTAATGTCACAAATTGTGCATCTTTTAAATTTATTGCTTATAATGTATTGCCCTTTTTCTTCCTGGAGATAAAAGAAAAGAGAGAAGAAACTAAATCTTGATGTAGTTTCCTGACTGAGCATTCAGAGTCACTTGGATCAATATTCCCAAACTCTGGCTCATCAACAGCTGAATTACTGTCTTGCTTTAAACACAGAGTTTACCTCGGCTTATAGATCAGATAGCTCAGAGGAGCAAAATGAATGCTGCTATTGATAAAGGACATTAATCTTTCTTGTCATTTTCGTTGATTAGTATGGCTACCTCTGGGGCACGTCTTCTGTACACTCAGTATAATAACTTCTATGCTATATTCTGATTTTGAGTACACGGGGAGAGAGAGAGAGTTAAAGTCAAAGGGTTTGCCTTTGAGTCTACCAAGTGGTATGTCCTGAATTCCAGGTTTATGCTATTTGTCCCAAGATGTCATTCACATTTTCTATTTTTATAAATTACATTCCAACATGAGATTATGTTTGTAATGAGGAATGCTCAAAATACAAAAGTAAATTTCAAATGTCTCATGACCAGCAGAACATGTGAGTTAGATTTTGAAAACTTGAACAAGAAGGCAAGGCATACTAAAGGCAAAATAGTGGCTAATGATAATTACATTTCAAAATAAAAACATTGTCCTTTGCACAAGTACCTCAAAAAGGTGTTAAGCCCATGAGTTTTTGAACTCAGAAAAATATGTTTTACATACACTTTCTTGACACAATCCTTAACAAATTTTATAAGAAATGAATATTGATCAGCTATTGAATTAACTTGAGCAGAGATTCTTTCTACTTTACTGCTTCATTAATTGTGATGTGACGGCAAATTCAGATCCATCTAGTTTAGCTTGAGAAGCCTGCCACAAACCATCCAGTCTCCTTTAATCATCACAACAATTCCAAGAATAGTGCAGATAGCATCAGCGTTGGAGTCATATTGCCCTAAATCTGAGTTCTGCTTCTGCCGCTTCTGGCTGTCTTCCTAATAACAAGTTCGTTAACCTCTCTAAGCTTCAGTTTCTTCATCAGTAGTATGGGTGTGGTTAAACAAAAGGTCTTATAGACTGTTAAAACATGAAATGAGATCATGTATTTAATGCTCTCATTTAGCACATAGTGAGCATATATTTTAAATGTTAGTTGTTGTTGTTATCCTCCTTTTGCAAGTGGGGACATCGGGCCTTCCTATAAGTTTAATGACTTATTAAAGGTCAGTGATTTGATGGGGATGTCCAACCCCAGACCAGTAATTCGATGGGGATGTCCAACTCCAGGACTCTGATGCCTGTGATTTTTCTACAATGGAATGCTGTAACCATGAAGCATACCACACCATACACCATGCTATGCCCTGCTGCATCATCCCATGCTCCTTGTCACGTCATGCCACAGCACAGCACACACACCCTACTGCCTACCATGTCATGCCACACCACAGCATGCCACACCACACCACATACCACATACCACATCACACCACATTGTCTGCCATGTCATGTTCCTAACAGCATTACCCCTTTAGTAATCATCCTCATTTGCTTGCTCTATGTGCTTCCCAAAGGATACCACTTTCCATGATATTGCTTTAGATCCCAGAGACCCATGTTCAATTCCCAGCACTGGCACAAAATCCAAGGCTTTCAGCAGAGGATGCAGGCCTCTGGCACAAGTCTGTGACCACCAGAGGAAGGGCACCTTTCTTTTTTACCAAGACATGGCATGGGCTGGCTGTACCCCTACAAGGGATGGTCCTGTGCTGTGTGGCCCTGGATTTCCCTTAATAAAACACATTCTATTGAGAAACCCCAACTCTGGCTTTAGCTTGATCTGTGGATTATTCCAGACTCTGGTAGATTCCCTTTCTAGGGTCTTCTTCAGTCTGTTTTCAATGGTAGATGTATTAGTCTGTTCTCATGCTGCTAATAGAGATATACCTGAGACTTGGTAATTTATAAAGGAAAGAGATTTAACTGACTCATAGTTACACATGGCTGGAGAGGCCTCACAATCATAGCAGAAGGCGAATGAGAAGCAAAGTCCCATCTTACATGGTGGCAGGCAAGAGAAGGACTGAGCAAAATGGGGAAAGCCCCTTATAAAAACCATCAGATCTCATGAGACTTATTCACTACCACGAGAACAGTATGGGGGAAACTGCCCCCATGATTTAATTATCTCCACCTGGCCCTGCCCTTGACACATAGGGATTGTTACAATTCAAGGTGAGATTTGGGTGGGGACACAGCCAAACCGTATGAGGGTCTAAGACAATTAGCATGAAAATTCTTTGCTTCTGACTTTAATGTCTTTCAAATTTATGAGATACACCCAGTGCAGTGGCTAAAAGTGCATTTTGAAATGATGCAGTTGTTTAAAAACACTGACAACTTATGTACTGGCATGTTTTAGTTGGCCACAAATGCAACATAGCTAATAGTGTGGGCAGTGGCTATAAAAATCTGTGAATAAAAATAGGAAATTTAAGTCAAGGGACTCAACACTAGGAGAGGAAATAGTCTCACTGCCCCTCTGTATCATTATTGTCCCTCTGAATCATTCGGTATCATTAGGTCCAGGTCATATTTTAGGGACCAGGATGAACTACCGTGTATTCTCTGGTTGGAACTAGCACGATGAGTCTGGAAACATATTCACTGATTTGTTCCATAAGTACTTACCAAACAAAAATCTAGATGTCAGGGGTGTGCTTAGCACCAGGGAAAAGTGAAGCACATGGTTCAGCTCATGTTTCTTATGAGCTCACAGTGCAGGGAAAACAAAACATGTGAAGAAGAGGATGAAGAAGGTTCTAATCTGAATGTTGAGAACCTAAGACAGGCCATAGCTGTCTTCAAATGTTTGAAACTCTGTCATGTGGAAGAAGGAAGCTGGGCTGGAGGTTCCCATCATAATTTGTGCAACACTCATACTATCATCCTGTATTGTTTTCTTTTTCTTTGTTTTTAAATGAAATTAAAGTTTTAAAGAGTAATACATTGATTTGGTTGAAAAGGGAAAATAATTTTTAAAAAGAAGTGTACACAGTGAGAAAATCTCCCTTCCACTTCCGGTCTCCTATCCCACCTCCATGGTGAATAATTGGTTTCTTGTGTATTCTCTCAAGTGTTTTCTTTGTGCAGATATGAACAAATACAAACATATATTCTTATTCCTCTTTTTCTTACATGAGAGTTAGTATTCTATATATCTGCATCTAGATATCTATAACTATAAATCTATACACACATATTCTGCAACTCACTTTTTCACTTAATATTTATCTAGAAATCTTCAATACATGGAGATTGTCTTCACTCTTGTACAGCTACACAGTGTTCTATGTATAGAAATACATTGTTTAGCTAGGCTTTGTTGATGGATATTTGATTCCAATTTTTTTTCAACTTACGCTACAACATACGACCTTTTATGTATTCATTTTGTACATGGGCAAATGTGTCTATGGACTAATTCCTGTAAGAAGGTTGCTGGTTCCAAGAGCAAATACATTTGTAATCTGGATAGGAATTCCCAAATTGCCTCCCATTGGGGTTATGGCGTATTGTACTCCTCCCAGCCTCCTCCTAATATGAGAATGCCTGTTGCCCTCCAACCTCACTAAAGAGTGTGTTGCCAAACTTCTTTGAATTTTTTCCAAACTGATAAGGAAGAAATGTCATTTCAGGGATTTTTCAATTTGCATTTTTATGTTCAGGGTCATACATCTTTTTCCCTGCAAAGTGTTTGTTTATATCCTCTATATATTTTTTTTCCTGCCACAATATTTTTAATTACGTACAAAGGTCTGATATGGCACCCAGGGACCCATTTCACCCACTGCTCTGTTTGGCCGCCAGTCTTTTGTCTCTCTCTTCAGCAATGGTGAGGCGGATACCCTTTCCTCGGGGAAGAGAAATCCATGGTTTGTTGCCCTTGCCAATAACAAAAATGTTGGAAAGTTGAGTGGCAAAGCTGTTGCCATTGGCATCTTTCACGTGAACCACGTCAAAAGATCCAGGATGCCTCTCTCTGTTGGTGATCACACCAATTCTTCCCAGGTTAGCACCTCCGGTCACCATACACAGGTTACCAGTGTCGAACTTGATGAAATCAGTGATCTTGCCAGTCTCCAAATCAATCTGAATGGTATCATTCACCTTGATGAGGGGATCGGGGTAGCGGATGGTGCGGGCATCATGAGTCACCAGATGAGGGATTCCTTTTGTGCCCACAAAGATCTTTCTCACTTTGCATAACTTGTACTTGGCCTCCTCAGGTGTAATACGATGTACAGCAAAGCGACCCTTGGTGTCATAGATCAGACGGAAATTCTCTCCCGTCTTGTCAATGCTGATGACATCCATGATGAATCCAGCAGGGTAGGTTATATCAGTTCGGACCTTGCCATCGATCTTAATGAACCGTTGCATGCAAATCTTCTTTACTTCGTCTCCTGTCAGGGCATACTTAAGTCTGTTCCTTAGGAAAATGATGAGGGGGAGACACTCTCTCAACTTGTGGGGACCGGTGGATGGACGAGGAGCAAACACACCAGTCAATTTATCCAGCATCCAATGCTTTGGAGCTGCTACCCGCTTCAGATGCTTCTTGGGACCACGAGCCATGGCTGTGTTAGGCAAGGAAAGAGGACCTCCGTCTTCTGGTGTGCGTAAAAATTGGGCCCCCTCTATTTTTTTTTTAATGGAGCGATAGTCTTTTTATTCCTGATTTCTAGGAACTCTTTATATATTAGGGGAATTTCCCCTTATGTGCTGTATTGCTTTTTAATTATTTGTTGAGGTGTCTGTTTTCACTAATAGATGAAGACAAAACCGGGACTAAAGCCTGGAAGCAACAGTGAGATATTTTGGGGTTCAATTTTAAAAATAATAATGAGCCCTTAATAAGTGTCATGTATGACTTTCAGTGCTTTGATTCTACTATCTCATTTAGTCTCCACCATAATTCTTTGAAATGGCTATTATTATAAACAGATGAGACAGAAGCATAAAGATATTAGATAATCTGTCCAGGGTCACACAGCTAGTAAATGGGGGAGTCAGTATTCAAAGCCATGCATTTGAACCCAGGACCCAGGCTGGTAATTACAACATTTATTAAGTGTGCAGAGCAAGCAATAAGATCACATTAATGGAAATGTTTAAAATAAGGTTGGGAGATGGATACTTCTGAGTCTTGTGGATAAGTTCCTAAGATTGGGAAGGCCTTGCACTAGATGACCTGAAGAAGCTCTTCCAATCCTTCTTTGTTTTTTTCTGACAATGCCATGCCTGACCAAAAAGACGAATCAGGATATATGATGTACCATATGGGACCTGTCTGCTCCCAATATGATCCATCAGCAGACACTGCAACCCACTCAGCATCACTTCTGCTGCATCCAAGGGCACCTGAGCTTCCATTTACAAACAATGATTTTGTAATAGACTTTGGGGGCACACTAGGTTACTAAGTCTATGTACATATGAGAATGTCCTTCATTTTGGTGCTTTGCACATAGTAAGCATTCAGAAATTTTTTTCATTGAATTAACACATGATTGATGGTAAAGCTTATTCCAAAGGCTCTTGAATGTGACTCAATCAGATGGCAACATGGAGGTAATAATCCAATCAGTAATTGCTTTGCACAGACTGTGCAAAGATATGAAGATGTATATGAAATGTTTCTTAACAAGTGTATAGAAAAAGACAACTCACAACAAAGGCAGGAAAGCCAATGAGTCCCAGATGAATGGTCATGACCCTTGGGGTGGAGATGAAGAAAACACTGAGGAGTGGGGTAACAGGAAAAAACTTCCCAGAGGAGGCGGGACTTCACCAGAGATGTTATTTGGATTTGGAAAGAGTGATTTGGAAAGAGCGAAGGAGCCTTTCAATTGGGGAGAAGGGCTTGAGCAGAGGCACTGAAGTAGAAAATCTTATGTTATGTTTGTGGGCTTAAGCAGTTGTGTTTTTTGTGCAGTCTCAGAAATAAAACCCTAAAGGCAGGCTGGGACCCTGCTGAAGCGGATCCTGAATTCTAAGCCAAGGGTTAGGCAAAGATGGTCACAGAAGGCTTTGAAATAGAGAAGTGACGTGGTAATAGTGCTGCTTTGGGGAGATGAATATGTCAGCCATGTGCAGAGTAGTGCAGGGTGAAAAGAGGTGAGGCTGGAAGCTGGAGAACACTTAGGAAACAATCACAGTACTCCTGAGAGAAGGTGATAAGTGTCTCTCTAGGGAGGTAGCCATGGAATGGAAAGAAAGCTATAAAAAGAATTATGGGTGATTCCAAATATATGACATTTTGGACTAGGCAAAATTGTGGAGACAGTAAAAGGATTGGTGGTTGCTGGGGTTAGGAAGGAGGAAAGGATGAATAGGCAGAACACAGGAATTTGGTGGAAGTGAAAATATTCTATATAATACTGTTATGGTGTATGTATGTCATTATACTTTTGTTCAAACCCAGAATGTACACCACCAAGAGTAAACTTTAATGTAAACTACAGACTTTGGGTGATGACATGTTGTTGTAGATTCATCAGTTGTAACAAATATACCATGTGTCTTGGTCAGTTAGGGCTGCTGTAACAAAACACCATAAACTAGGTGGCTTATAAGCAGCAAACATTTATTTCTTACAGTTTTGGAGTCTAGAAAGTCTAAGATCAAGGCACTAGTAGATTCAGTGTCAGGTGAGGGCCCACTTTCTGGTTCATAGATGGCATCTCCTCTCTGCATCCTCAAGTAGTGGAAGAGACAAAGGCGCTCCCTTGGGTCTCTTTTATAAGGGCACTAATCCCACTTATGAGGGCTCTGTATTAGTCCGTTTTCACACTGCTAATAAAGACATACCCAAGACTGGATAATTTATAAAGGAAAGAGGTTTAATTGACTCACAGTTCTAAATGGCTGGGAAGGCCTCACAATCATGGCAGAAGACAAAGGAAGAGCAAAAGGATGTCTTACATGGTGGCAGGCAACAAAGAGAGAATGAGGACCAAGCGAAAGGGGTTTCCCCTTATAAAACCATCAGGTCTCATGAAACGTATTCACTACCATGAGAACAGTATGGGGGAAACTGCCCACACGTTTCAATTATCTCCTACCAGATCCCTCCCAAACATGTGGGAATCATGGGAGCTACAATTCAAGATGAAATTTGGGTGGGGACACAGCCAAACCATATGATCTTCTCACCTCCCAAAGGTCCCATCTCCCAATACTATCATCTTTGGGGTTAGGATATTAACACAGGAATTTTAGGGCAACACAGACATTCAGACCACAGCAGCTTGTGTGGAGGCAGGGGCATATGGGAAATCTCTGTACCTTCCTTGCAATTTTGCTGTGAACTTAAATCTGCTCAAAAAATAGTAAGAATAAAGTATTTTTTTAAAAAAGAAAGGGCTGGGTGCAGTGGCTCATGCCTGTAGTCCCAGGTACCTGGGAAACTGAGGCGGGAGAATTGTTTGAACCCGGGAGGTCAAGGCTGCTGGAGTTGTGATGGTACCACTGCACTCCAGCCTGGGCAACAGAGACAAAAAAAAAAAAAAATTATAGGGACTGGCTAGATAATTCTATGTGGGGGGAGGGAGCAAAAGAGCTATTGAAGTGCAAACGAATTTATAATACACGTTTTTTGCTATTATCCATGTTATACATAGCATTGAGGGAATCTGACCAAGAACAATTATTTTTCTCTTTAGAAATCAGAGAGCAAAATTCTATCAGCAAATGATAAATAGAAAGATGTTTGGGGATAGCCCCTGTTTTTGTTCCAAGGTAATTATTTACATAGTAAAGGTAGCTTAGAGCCCTCTCTGATTGGAAACATTAGGAGCAGAATACATTTAAATTTAAATTAGTTAGGTGAATTGGAAGGTAGTGGTGGTGGTTGCATAACTATTAGTATACAAACACTACTGAATTGTACACTTTAAAAGAGTGAAATTTATGGTATATGAATTACATATCAATAAACCTATTCTTCAAAACAGCAAAGGAATGTCTATATAGGATTTTAGGCATCTTTTCTTAAGATCAAAGTAAATTATAAATAAGTATTCACCTCTACCATTTCCCTAAAAAAGATTCTTTCTCAAATAAGACCACAGAATCACATTTCCATCTTTAAACAGCAGGCAAAAACAAATAAACAAGATCCAAAACATGATTCCAAGCTTATCAGAACTTTCACCATCATTTCATCTCAGTGCTCTGCAACTTTATGCTTTCCAAGGTACTACTGAGGACTCTGAAAAAGATTTAGACCCTAGTCTGTCTGCTAAAGCAATTATTTTTCCTTTAAGAGAATTTTTTGCTAAAGTGAAAACATCCTAGGCAATGCAAATCTTGGCCCTTCATAGAGAAGAGAACAACTTGCTGAATCATTTTTATTGAATATTAATTATGCAAAACCAAAAGCGAAAGTTATAATTCTGGCAGACAAGCTTTAAATAAGGCAGTGAGTTGAGGAAAGAGTAGTTGCTCATATTCTTAAACCCCCAAACATGTTCATCAGCTTTGGCTTAGTCTTTTGCTAGAGAATGCAGGCTCTTTTTATTTTTAACTCTCTTAACTAACCATACAGATAAAACTGATTGAAAATGGGTGTACCTGGATTTCTCAGTACCCATTTGTCATGTTAAATCACAGTCCACTTAATTTGAGAAAGAGAATGTTTTCTAGGTGACATAGAGCTTCCTAGAGTCTCTCTGGCATATTCATCCCTCATGGAGGACTCTGTTGTCAAATGTATCACAGCCTCCAGACTGTGGGCCTGCTGAAAAGGTGAGTGGGAGTGTTCAGGGAAAAAGCCTCCCAGCCTAACCTCTGTGCAGGCTGCTGCTATCCATCACATGGGCAGCTCAGGGCAGGGGATTCTGGGAAAGGTGAATGCAGATTTACTTTCGGTCATGATTCTGGCTTTTAATTCTTGAATTTTAACATGCACCTTCCTCTGCACTGTCATTACAGTTTTTTATTATGCCCACACTTTAAAAAAAAAAATTCTCAATTTAATAGGACTAATGTCCCCTATACCTGTTAATATTGGCTGTATTCAAACAATAATTGGCATTTTTGTTTCTCTAATTCCAGGGAGAAGGGTAAACCAGATGTTTGTCTAATGGAGCATTTCTATCTCTGGTCTCAGAAAACCTTTTTGTATAATTTGTTATTTATTTTTCTTTCTGGCATTTTCTGTCTCCATTTCAGTGCAGTAAGAGGAGCTTTATAGAGTTGTGGAAGTACAACCTTAAACCATAAGCTCCTTATCTCAACCCTAGCAAGTCAGAATAGGCTCTGTCCACAGGAAGAAGGCTCATCTGTAGGCACTTAACCCTCTCATTCCTTTTCTATCTGTAGTTTTGGTAAATTTCAGCTTTTTGTGCTCAAGTCAGTCATCATCACAGTCATGACAGGATCTATGTCCATTGAAAGTACTTAATGAACCGCCACCTGCTCATGGAGCTGTGAAGACAGCATGGCCTTGGACTCTGGGGACTTAGCATCTAAGGCAGACCCCAGAGAGCATGGGTGTGGACTGGATACATGAAACTCCTTCTGGCCCAATCTACCGTGAGAGGTATTAGAGATAAAGGAAGAAACTAACGAACAGATGGTAATATGTTGGAGATGAATAGAGTTCTCCCTGAAAAATAGAGATAGTAAGAAAATCAACAGCTCTCATTTATTGAATGTGTACGATGTATCAGGCAAAGATCTAAGGGCATTATCTCATTTAGTCCTCCTAGCAGCCCAATAAGGTGGGAATTATTATTGTCTTATCTTAAAGATGAATAAACCAAGGCTCTAAGAGGCTAACTTGCCCAACGTCTCACAACTGCCAGTTAGTGGTAGAACCAGAATACAAACTGCCTAAGCTATGGATCACCAATTGAATGAACTCCATTCTGTGAGGATGAGTCAGCGTTAAGAACTATTAATAGAATTTTAGGATTAAAGCTTTTCCTTGAGAAAAGTAGAATCATCTTCAGCAAGTCATTGTTGTCACCCTATCCCTTAGTGTTGCCAGCGAATTTTTAAAATAAAACACCTACCCTTTATGAGATTACTGAATTTGTCTGCCTCATGATGAGTGTTTCTGACCTCTGCATCAGTAGATTAAAAAGCTTCACTTTTATCAACACATATTGGGATTTAATGGCAATAGTTTCAGCTTCTTTTCATCCTTCTCCTACTTAGCTTTTGACTAGAAATAGTGGCCTGTGAATCCTTCAGTTTTTATTATAAGTACTTTTTTGAAGTTAATATAAATTGAAATTTTGAAAATCAATGCCATTTTAAATGCATCCAGGTAACTGAATTAGCTGTGTCCTCCCAGAACAGCTACCTCCCAAGAGGGCATCTGTAGGTTAACACAGCGACTGTCAAGGTACATTTGCCTCTGTGTGAATTAGACCTCTAGATGGTCCAGGAAACAGCTGCAGAGCAATATCTGAGGAAATCAGATATTCCACAGAATCCTTGGTTATGTGGCCATTTCTAGTCTAGACAAGGCACTTTTATTTAGTGGATTTGTATTTAACAATATGGCAATGTGGGTTCCTACCTGGGGCAAATGGCTTGTGCTCTCTCAGTTCCCACATCTGCCAGCTCTGCAGGAAGTGCTGACAAGAATTAATTGGCTTTCCTGGGCCCTCAGGCTCAGTTCTGCTTCTCAGTTCCAACAATCCCCACAGGACTCTGCTCCAACATAATTTACTGTCTAGGAGGAGTTTCTGTTTACAAGAGTTCTAACTGATAGGCACCATATCATGTGTATATATTTTTAAATTCAGTGAGTTAGAACCTTGAGAATTTTTCAGGGTATTTAGCTCAATTTTTTAAAATGGGACATAACTACATTCAAAGTATTTGAACTATTCTTTGTTTTTATGATGATTCTAATACGATCCCGTCTAAAATGTGTGAAAACAGTTTTAAAAATAAAATGTGTCATTTACGCAAATAACTTTGCTCCTCTTCTCTTCCTCTAGCTGGCAGTATTTTTAGAGCGTGGTAAAGGGGTCCTTCCAATTTCATACTGGGTTTTCTGAGCAAGACAGAGCTGGTAGGGTAGGAATGGGACTTCTTCCCAATTGTGGATTATATTTATAGCCTCTCAATAATATTTTATTTATAGAATAATATAGATGTCATTTAGATTCTGTTCCCTCAATTATTACTGTACATCTTAGAAGCCCCTGTTCTCGGAGGCATCACCTTGGGGGAAATTATATTGATTCTGTTACACAGGAATGCAATAAGTCAAAAGGAAGTTGTGTCACACTACAGTGGTAGCCAATTAGTATAAAAATCATGGAAAGTTGGAAGGGAATTCTGCAGTTGTCTCATCCAACTTTCTACAAAGTACTGGTTTCTGTCTAGACAAACACTGGGTCTCTCTCTGCCTGTGTCTACCATGATCAGAATACTCTTGTTCTGAGAATACTGTCTCTCTATTTCATTGTTGGATAGCTCACATTGTAGACTCTTTTTTGCACGATAGATTTAAAATGTCCTCTTTGTAATTTGCATTAATTAGTTGTAGCTTGTTCTCAGTAGCTGCACAGAATAAGCCCACTCATTAATGGATTGATTGAACAGTCCATTTATTTATATTCATTTTGAATTGGATGCTTACTATGTGCAATATAGTGTGCCATACATAAGCATCAAACTCCAGGAGCTGACAGTTTGGAAGAAGGTAATATGGACATATATAAACTGTATGTGATACATGCTACATGAGCAGTATAAATTCAGTGCTATGAGAATGAAGAGGGAGAACAATAGGATGGGATCGGGTCCTGCAGGCATTCGTCAGTGCTGTGATCTGAACATTTGTGCACCCCCATCCCCCACAAAAATTCATATGTTAAAATCCTAACCCCCAAGGCAATGATATTTGGAGGTTGGGCCTTTGGGAGGTGATTAAGCCACAAGGGCAGAACTCTCATGAATGGGATTAGTGACCTTATAAAAGCGGCCCCAGAGAGAATCCCTCACCTTTTCTACCATGTGAAGTTACAGCAAAAAGATGGCCATGTAGGAAGTGGGCCCTCACCAGACACTAAATCTGCTGGCACCTTGATCTTGAACCTCCCAGCCTCCAGAATAAATTTCTGTTGTCTATAGTCTACATAGTTTATGGTCTTTTTGTTGCAACCGCCTAAATGGACTAAGACCGTCAGCATATTCATCATGGAGATGGTGACATTTAAAGATCCTTATGTTTAATGGCTTGAGATTGAAGGGCGGAGGTTTGGATGTGGAGGTTGGAAGGATCCAGTGTTGAAGAAGTGTTGGGTAGTTTCTATTAGTGGAGATTAGAATTTGAATTGGAGAGTTGAAGACAGGGCTGGAAAAGCTGGTCAAGTGAGTGTGAGACTGTGAAGGGCTTTGTATGCCTGGAGTGGAGGGTGAGAGGAATGGTGGCAACAGGGCTGTGACCAGGTGGAATTCACATCGTCTCAAATGCCAGGCTGCAGAGTTTAAGAATTATCCAGCGAGGCAGTGCAGAGCCCAGGGGCTGGGCACTGAGCAAGTGACACTTGTGTTTAGTGAGATAACTCTGGTGGGAGGAGACAGTGGTCTAGAGGGATATGCAACAGGCCAAGTAGAGGTAATCAGAGCCTTTGGAAACCAAATAAACCACCTACTATGTCTTCTCCAGGTTCCCTTTCTCACTCGCCACCTCTCCAGACTATTCATTTATATGGACAAACCCCTCCTCTCCTCACTTTCTGGTGAATAATTACTTATTAACACTTGCAAACAGTTCCAAATAACTGGTAGAGAATCCTAGGATCCAAATATCTGTAGTGAAATATCTATCTCAGGTTGATTTTCCTGCCTCCAGTGAGGTCTACATATAAGTTGAGCCCATATAATGAAAGAAGCTTTAATAATTGTTCAGGATAAATGTGTGTGTGCACCCATGGATTTAAATTTAATAGTTGTTTTCTCTGGTGTTCTGTCTATCCTTAGGCAATAAGGGCAATCTTTATTATTATTCCTTTTGTTACTGAGATTTTTTGGTCTAACTTGAAAAGAGGGGCTGCCATATGCAAAAAAAAAAAAAAAAAAAAAAAAAAAAAAAAAAAAAAAAGTATAATGAGAAGCCTAGCTGAGATGTATAGATTTGAACTGGTCTGTTGCTCACAAAATTAAGTCACTTTTTAAATGAAGTATCATTAGCAATTTGGGGGAATCTTCTAACCTGTCTTCTCACACAATACTGATATTTGTGCTTACTTCTAAACTTCAAAATTACTTTCCTTGGCCAGGTGGGATTATCATGCCAGTAATCCCAGCACTCTGGGAGGAGGCCAAGGCAGGAGGATCACTTGAGCCCAGGGGTTCAAGACAGGCCTTGGCAACACAGTGAGACCACATCTCTAAGAAAAATTGAAAACACAATTAGCCAGTCATGCTGGTTGCATGCCTGTAGTCCCAGTTACTTGGGAGGGTGAAGTAGATGGATCTTTTGAGCCCTGTAGGTTGAGGCTGCAGTGAGCCAAGATCATGCCACACTACACTCCATCCTGGGTGACAGAGCAAGACTCTTTCTCAATATATATATATATATATATATATATATATATATATATATATATATATATATATGGCCCAGCTGGGGAGACCATGGTGGGAGGATCACCTGAGGTCAGGAGTTCGAGACCATCTGGCCAACATGGCAAAACCCTGTCTCTACCAAAAATACAAAAATTAGCTGGGTATGGTGGCACATGCCTGTGATCCCAGCTACTCGGGAGGCTGAGGCAATAGAATTGCTTGAACCTGGAAGGCAGATGTTTCTGTGAGCCAAGATCGCTCCACTGCACTCCAGCCTGGGCAACAGAGTGAGACTCTGTCCTCCGCCCCCCAAAACAATCACTTTCTCTTATTTTGCAAATATGTGTTGAGTACCTACTATTCATCAGGCCCTGTTTGAGGTGCCTATATTGGTGAACAAAATAGTCAGAAATTCCTGACCTTATGGAGCTTACCATGCTGTGTGTGTGAGTTTCCCTAGCAAGAGGGGACAATCAATGCATAATAAATATGTTAATTATACAGTATTTAAGAAGGAGATAAGCAATATGGGAAAAAGAAAAATCAGAGAAGTGTAGAGGAGAATAGGATTGCCAGGAGTGGGGAGGAGAAGGCAAGTTGAAATTTGAGATGGAGGGTTAGGGTCATTTTTCTTAAAACGGTGACATTTGAGCAAAGATTTGGGGGTGAGAGAATTAGGGATATAGGTATCTGGGAGAAGAGAGTTCCAAGAAAAGGAAACAGGTAGTGCAGAGTGCTGAGGCAGGAAAGTGCTAGAACGGTGAAGAGGCTTTGTGCTTTTCCACTGCCCATAGAGAAACAATAGCTTGTGCAACCAAAAAGAAAACTAGGAAAAGACAAAAGTAGTTTGTTTGTAATAATGCTGAGTCAACATTACCTGGAAAAAAAAACAAAAACAAAAACCTCACAGACTGACTTAACTGGGGCAAAGGGCATTAGGGGAGGTTTCTTGGCTTCCAGGTTACTTGGGTGTGAATCCTGGTTCTGCCACTTACTGCCTGTGAGATCTTAGGTGAGTTATTTAACCCCTTTGTTTCTGTTTCCTCATCTGCAAAATGAGCCTAACAATATTGCCAACCTTCTAGGATTGTTTTGATTATGAAATGAGTCGATATTAATGAAAAGTTTAGAACGATGCCTGACACATAGCAAGTACTGGCATGTTAGCTATTGACTTGTTACTGCCACTGTTTTGATTACTTTTATATGTGTTGTTGCTCTAACCTATTCTTCAGGTGTGTCTTAAGAGCTTTGATATTGTACATGCTGTGTGTGTGTTTGTGTATATGTGTGTGTGTAATGTGTTTGTATGTAGATGTAGAGAGTGTGGGACTTAATTTATACAATTGTAAAAATTAGGTTAAAAATCCCACTGCTTAGCGTATAGTGAGGCCTCAATAAATGTTGGTTTTCATCCCTTCTGGTAGAATTTTACAGCAAAGTAAAACAGTGGAGGGTTTTCCTTTTATGCTCACTGTGTTTTTTGTTTTTTTGGGTTTTTTTGAGACGTGGTTTTGCTCTTGTTGCCCAGGCTGGAGTGCAATGGCTGATCTTGGTTCACCACAACCTCCTCCTCCCAGGTTCAAGCGATTCTCCTGCCTCAGCCTCCTGAGTAGCTGAGATTACAGGCATGTGCCAACACGCCCAGCTAATTTTCTATTTTTAGTAGACATGGGGTTTCTCCATGTTGTCAGGCTGGTCTACGAACTCCCGACCTCAGGAGATCCGCCTGCCTTCGCCTACGAAAGTGCTGGGATTACAGGCATGAGCCACCGCACCTGGCCTGTGCCCACTATTAATGAATATTTTGGCTGGAGTATTAGTAGAATTAGAGCCAGGTGAAAATATTCTATAGACTCAAACTTGGAAACCTGTCTTACCCTTAGCACCACCAGTGGAATGAAGGAATTCCCGGTGGGTCACTTTGAATATCACTGGATGGCAATGAATGGGCAGTAGGGGAGTAAAAGAGGAGGGAAACAAAACAAGGAGGAAAACTGAAGAAATAAACAGGGAAGCACACCATTAGGTGTTAGCTATCCTATTGTTGCAGTTACAATCCTGAAGTAGCCTAATTTCCACCTCTACTTAAAGAGCTGTTAATACTTTAGATAAAAAGAGGGTTTCTTTTTAATAATACTAAGATCAAGTCACTGTGTGTTGAGGTGGTAGATGTTGAAAATAAATTTCCTAGTCTTATAGGATCTGTCCCCAGCTTATGTAGTCCTGGCAGTTTATGTGAGCCTCTGGGGTCTGTTACTAGAAAAATACCAGAAATGTGGACTATCAGGGAGATGAGGAAATTTAACATGCTGGTGCTCTGAGGGAGCACCGAGGGAACTCCGAGGACTTGAGGAGAAAGGATGTCGTGTCTCCACCAGGCAGAGGTGGGTGGGTGGGTTAGACAGGGAGAGAGAGCTGACGCCAAGCACCCACTCACTGTCTGCTGCTGCTTTGATTCATAGGTATGGCAGGTGTTTCCAGTGCCATGGACCACACCTTCTCAACAACGTCAAAAGATGGGGAAGAATCATGTTACACATCTCTGATTTCTGACATCTGCTACCCACCTCAGGAGGATTCTACATATTTCACTGGAATTCTTCAGAAGGAAAATGGCCATGTCACCATTTCAGAGAGCCCTGAGGAGTTGGGTACACCTGGCCCCTCCTTAGCTGATGTGCCTGGGTTAGAGTCTCGTGGCTTATTTAGTTCTGATTCTGGAATAGAGATGACTCCTGCAGAGTCCACTGAAGTGAACAAGATCTTAGCAGACCCTCTGGACGAGATGAAAGCAGAGGCCTATAAATACATTGACATAACCAGAGCCGAGGAGGTGAAGCACCAAGAACAACATCACCCCGAGTTGGAAGATAAAGACTTGGACTTTAAGAATAAGGACACTGACATCTCAGCGAAACCTGAAGGGGTCCGTGAACCTGACAAACCAGCTCCTGTGGAGGGAAAAATCATCAAGGACCATTTATTTGAAGAATCCACATTTGCTCCGTACATAGATGATCTCTCTGAAGAACAGCGCAGGGCTCCTCAGATCACCACCCCTGTCAAAATCACACTGACGGAAATAGAACCTTCTGTTGAAACCACTACCCAAGAGAAGACCCCTGAGAAGCAAGATATATGTCTAAAGCCAAGTCCTGACACAGTCCCCACTGTCACTGTCTCGGAGCCTGAAGATGACAGCCCAGGATCTATCACCCCTCCATCTTCTGGAACAGGTAAAGGCCCTGTTATTGCTTGACTTAGGAAAACCCAGCATATGGAAATCTCAATCCCTAAAACAAATATTAACGAATGACAATTTTCATTCAACATACTTTACTATCTGGGCCCCTTAAATTTCATTTGGTTTAACTAGTTTAATTCATATTCAACGTTTTCAATTTGTTGCTGATTGTACAAAGGTTGCAATCTGGGATTTCTCCTAAAGTCCTATCAGGTTTTCTTTGTAAACTATTTTGTTCTTTCTTTGAGGGGAGATGTTAGGATGACATACGGGGAACATTAACATCCTCATGCCGCCCTGCTGTCCCGAGCAGAGAAGGCAGCACTGCCTGCTTCTCAGTTAGCTTTCCGCTAGGGTCTGGGTTGTCTTCGTCTATTTTGTGTTGCTTATAACAGAATACCTAACACAGGGCAATGTATAAGAAACAACATTTATTTCTTAACAGTTCTGGAAGCTGGGAAGTCCGAGGTCAAAGGGGCGCTTCTGGTAAAAGCTGTCTGGCTTGCTAGTGGGGACTCTCTGAAGGGTCCCAAGTGGGTGCAGGGTGTAACATGGTGAGGGGGCTGAGCATGCTAACATGTTGTGCTCAGATCTCTCTTCTTCTTATAAAGCTGCAAGTCACATTTCCATGATAATCCATTAATCCATTAACTCTTTAATCCATTACTCCATGAGTGGGTTAATCCATTCATGAAGGCAGAACCTTCATAGCTCAGTAGTTCACAGTCCATAGCCTCTCAAAGGCTCCACCTCTCAATACTGCCACATTGGGTATTAAGTTTAAAGATGAGTTTTGGAAGGGACATTCAAACTATAGCACAGGTCTCTTGGAGACATTATGAGGAGAGCACACTGGCTGTTCTCTCTAGACTTCCTGAAGCACCTCGGCCGGGGCATTTAACGCTCCTGTCCCTAGCTCTAAGTCTGTACACTTAAAGGGGAGGAAAAGGTGGACTTCTGGATCTTTTAGGGATGGCACAGACAGGAAGAGGAAACCTGAACAAAACAAACTCCTCCCTTCCCCTTTCAGTCTCAACACTGTCATTTTATATCTCTAGTTTATTGAAGTTCTGCATATAATTTTATTTTTGAAACCAAAAGATGTACTTCATTCAACTTTTTAAAGTTTAGACTTCATTAGGCTATGGTCTTTTTCAATTTGAACATTCTCCTACTGTGACTCAAGGCAGGATATTAAACAGCACTCATGCATATTCTCTCAAACACAAAGCGGGCCTCTTATACCCCTGGCTAAAGGCCAGAGAGGTGGCAGGAAACTCCTCACCCCACCCTGTGCCACCCTCTTCTCTCCAGCCTTTGAATCTCCACCTCTCTTGAATGCCCATGAGGCATCAGATGAAGAGGACAGTGACAGGTCCTCAAACCTTCCCCTGCCCCGGTGACCGGCATTCTACCATATCCCAAAGAGCTTTGGTATGCATCTCAGGTGAAAGAGCTTCTAGTAAACTCTGAAAATGGAGCCAAAGCCTGTAGAGGAGGAGTGATTGCTCTAAACCCTGATGGTATAGTACAAATTCAAGTGTTGGAATAGAACAGAATTAATGAAAGTTCCTCCTATCTTCTTTCCCTATAGATTTTAGCATTAATTCCTTCTTCCCAAAGTTACTTCAGACTCATTCAACTATAAAGCTCCAAGTGTCTTAAAGATTCACTGCACCAAGTCCCTGATTTTCAAATTCACTCAGCAGTCACTTTCTACTTACTTTCTTTTGGTTGGGTACTCTGTGAGGCATGGGTGATGAGGAATTAACGAAAAATAAAAAACAAAGAAAAACCAGTCCCTGCCTCCAGGGGGCCAGACAACCAAGCAAACAGTCCCAGTCCAGTGTGCTTGGTGTTCTGAGAAAGGGAAATGTATGGTGCTGAGGAGCCCTGGAGTCCAGCGGCTCCCCCAGGTGAACTGCGACCACAGGTGACTCTCAGAGGAATAGGAGGAAACAAACAGGTGAAGGGAAGGGAAAGGTGCCCTTCCAGTGTGAGGAGCTGCATGGACATGGACTTGTGAGGGCCCAGTGAACTTCACTTAAGATGTAAATTGAGATTTGGGTAGTAATGACAAATCAGAAAACCAAGGCTCCAGGTGGGTTAGATACGACTTGCCCCTGCCTAAAACACGAGGTCGGAACACAGGCGAGTTTCCAAGCTTCCTTGTATTCTTTCTGGCAATGCGTAGTAAAACTCTTCTATTATTTCCTGCCATAAAGATACTTGATGTTCTGAAGATGTAAGTTATATAGTCAGCTATGTTTTACAGAGCTCCAGGGTTGTCCAGTAGTCAGTCCAGAAGAACTTCAGCCAGTCCTCAGGAATAGTGAAATGCCCTAGCACATATAGGTCTAGTTACACAGCACATGCTTCATGTAAAAATTACAGTTTGCAAAGACTTGACAAAGGATCCATTAATTTTTAGGGAATTTCCATTTTTAAGTAGCCGTGGCCCAATGGGGTTCTGGAGAAGGTTCAAGAGAAAACAAAGGCAGATCTGGCTCACATGACATTGGAGTTCTATGATGTTGGGTTGCCCACTTGACAGTATGGGGTTAGGACAATGGTTGTCTCTGCAGCTGCAGTCAAGTAAACATTCCAAGCAAGGCTTATTCAGGAAAGAGAGAACGACCCATTACACATTCTCTCCTGTGTTCAGCTCCTCTCTCTATATACATCCCACATCAAAATACCAGAGTCATATGACAACAGATAAGAATGAAATTAACAGAAAGAATCAGCTTCTCACTGAAGCCTTTCTCCCTGCCCTTTTTATCCTGTGAGGTTTCTGACCCCCTTCCCATCTTCTTGTGACCCCTGGCACCACGTGACACTGTGCCCATAGACATTAGAGGATATGGGCTTTATTGCATCTGTTGAGTCTTGGATCACTCTGCCATTTCCAGTGGCAACAGATAAAATAAAAATTGAGAATTACACATAATTGTACATAGAAACTGACGAAAAAGAAAGCATGTTAAGCAAAAAGTAGTTCTGTTTATCATTGTTTAAATATATTCCTTAAATAAGGAAATTATCAAATCTGGAGAATAACTGAAGAGAAATTCTAATTTAGGTTAGTTTTAGCCACAGATGCTAATGTTTTAGCAAGGTGTCTAATATATTTATATTTCTCCCAATTCCAATGGATTATTCCGTTTTGTAACGTTCTCCAACATACTTACCTATTTTCACTAAATAATATACACTGAGGTGGAGAGGCGAGAATTCTTACAGCGGAAATACTGGAAGTCTCTTTTAAGCCAAGATCAGTCACGAAAAAAGTGAAGCAATTTAGGAAAACATAATAAATGCCCTGATGCAACATACATTGACCAGGAGCACCATGTTGTTTCTGACACAAACACCAAGAGGCGTATTATGATGGTCCTGGCTGTTATGTGAGCTATTAGCCTCAAAAAGGACAATAATCAGGAAGTCATCCTTAAAACACCCCAGTTTCCCTCAAGAAGAAATGAGCAATTAAAAGTAAATCAATTTAAATTTGAAAACTACCATTGCTATTTCCTTGCATTGATGGGATCTGTGATTCTCCTACCCATTTTTAAAATTCATTCTTTTGTTCAAAAACTATTTAGAGTGACTTCTATACATCAGACATGCACTGGCCACTGAGACATTGTAGTAAATAAGATGTACAAGGTCCCTGCCCTTGTAGAGCTTGCCTGCTAGTCAGAGGAAACAGGCAATAAAAAACAAACCCATAAATAAACAGTGTAATTTCACAGTGTGAGCACTATGAAGATTGATAGAGGGTTGGGTGTGAGGGGGCCAAGGACTGCCCCTCTAAGGAGATGACACGTGAACTGAAATCTGAATGAGGAGAAGGAGCCCACAGTTCAGAGAGGGGCTAGGAGGTACCTCAGGTGTTGGGGAATAGCAAATGCCCAGGCCCTGAGTCTGTATTATATGAGAACTGAAAGAGGGCCAATGACACAGGGGAGGAAGAGGGAAGTGGGGCAGAGAACACCACTGGACAGGTAGGCAGGGCCAAAATCGTGGGGAAGGAGTTTGGATTTTGTTCCAAATGTAATTGGAAGCCATTGGAGGGTTTTAAGCTGAGAAGTGACATCATTTATTCATTCATCTATTTATTTTAAAAGTATGTGTTGGCCATTTACTCCACATCAGGCATTATTCCATTACTGCCAGGACTCACGAGTGAGTGGTGCCTCATAAGAAAGTCCTGGCTGCATGGAGCTTACAATCTAGTTGAGAAGACATACACACAAATAACCAAATATATAATATAATATCAGTTAGTTATAATGGTTATGAAGAAAAATACAGCAAGGCAAAGTGTAAGGGAGTGGTGGCAGTGGGGGTGAGGAGAGGCTTCTTCAAGGTAACAGCTTGAGCAGAGACTGAATAGAGTGAGGGAGCAAGTCATGTAGCTATCTGAGGAAGCGAGGCGAGGCTGAGGGGCCTCCCAGTGCAAAGGCCCTGAGCTGGGAACGTCTTGTCTGTTCCAGGAGCAGCTGGAAGGCCAGCATGGCTGGAGTAGTGGGGAGGAAGGGAAGTGTGGCAGGATCAGACTTGGGTTTTCAATCAATCCTTCTGGATGCTGCATGGAGAATGAGTCAGGAACAAAAGGAGTCCTAATACCAGCATCATTCACAGTTGGACACTAGTGTCTGCAACTTGCTATGTTCACCTGTCCTTTTATCCCTCTCAATTATATCATCATAATTATCATCAGCAGCACACACATCACCCTGGGGTGCCTTTCTTACCCTCTCAATTTTCCTATTTTATCTGATAATTTTAGGTGACTATTTCTAGCTTTGCAGTGTCAGTCTTGATACATAATAACCAATATCTTAGACGGCCTTTGAAACTGTTGAAATTTTAAACAAAGATATGGAAACTTCTGTTTTGTCCTAAAATTTTCCCTGATTACTCCTATCATTTTGTTAAAAATTTTAGTTTCCCTTAAGAACATAGGGCAGTATCCATAGGAGCTATGAGTCCCTTCTGACTTATGGTAAAGGTAGATTATTTTTAAGGTAGCACCTTCACTTGCTCAAGATGGAACTCCTCAGACCCTTTTCTCCTCCACCCTGCAGCTGTCTGGAATCATCCTTACTCTTGAGTAAATAGAGCAAGACCCTGGGCCTTCTTTTTCTGAATGCACTAACATAGTAGTTTTCAACTGGAGGTAGAATTGCCAGATAAAACACAAATAGGTATGCCCTATACTAAAATAATTTCATTGTTTAGCTGACAGTCAAATTTAACTGAGTGTCCTGTATTTTTATTTCCTAAATCTGCAGCCCGAACTGGAGGTGACTGTTAGAATCACACATGGAGTTACATCCAGACCTACTTCCTCTAAGGCAGAATTTCTGAGGGCAGTTTTGAGCTACACACTTGAATAAGAGCCACTGTTGTAAAAATTTGAGCTGTCTCTCACATGAGTGCTATTTATTGAGTACCTCCTGTGTGCCAGGCACTGTGCCGGGTGCAAGGATATAATAATGAACAAACACAACTTGGCTGTACTTTACTCCCAGGGCGCTTTCAGTCTGAGGTCAGGGAGAGTGGGGAAGGGTGCAAGGGCAAAGGTTAATGAAATCATCACACAAACATACAAGGCTGCCTAGGGGCTCCCAGTTGTGCAGAATGAGTGGGCACCAGCCTGTCTCCCAAACAACGCAGCATCAGGCCAGCTGGCACAAGGGTGGGCTGCTCTGCCATGTGGCCTCCAGGAATATTGTGCAAGCAGGAGTTTCCTCAGTCTTAGCAGTTTGGGTGGTTAGACAGAGGCCTCTGCATGTGAAACCGGAAGGATGTGTGCCTCAGAAAGGGAAGAACCATCCAAGATAAGAATTTTCTTCCCTGTCCCATCAAACAAGCTCATTGTTCCCCTGTTCATTTTATTCACTCAGGCTCACCATTTCTGAGTAGCTTTTGAAACCCCTCTTTTTCTCACTCACCACATGAATCAGACCCCAAGTCAATGATTTCTCTCTTTTCTCTTATCTTTTTCTCCTCTTTCTATCTTATGGCCACCACAACTCATACCCTACCTCCAGTTTTCATAATTCAACAATTGCACTATCCTGTTAATGGGTTATCCTCCTTCTACTTCCCTCTTTTTTTTTCTTTTGAGACAGAGTCTCGCTCTGTTGCCCATGCTGGAGTGCAGTGGCATGATCTCGGCTCACTACAACCTCAGCCTCCCGGGTTCAAGTGATTCTCATGCCTCAGCCTCCTGAGTAGCTGGGATTACAGGTCTCCACCACGACGCCTGGCTAATTTTTGTATTTTTAGTAGAGACAGGGTTTTGCCGTGTTGGCCAGGCTGGTCTCCCCCAAACTCCTGACCTCAGGTAATCTGCCTGCCTCAGCCTCCCAGAGTGCTGGGATTACAGGCATGAACCACTGTACCTGGCCTTCCCTCCCTTTTAAGCTCCTCCTAACCCTTCCAAGGTCCACTAATGCCTACCTGATAAAAGACTGACTTTTTTTTTTTTCTTTTAAGCTCAGGGTACATGTGCAGGATGTGCAGGTTTGTCACATACGTAAACACATGCCATGGTGTTTTGCTGCACAGATCATTCCATCACCTAGGAATTAAGCCCGGCACCCATTAACTATTCTTTCTGATGCTCTCCTTCCTCCCCCTTCACCCTCCGACAGGCCCCAGTGTGTGTTGCTCCCCCTCAATGTGTCCATGTGTTCTTATCATTCAGCTACCACTTATAAGTGAGAACATGTGGTATTTGGTTTTCTGTTCCTGCATTAGTTTGGTAAGGATAATGGCCTCCAGCTGCATCCATGTCCCTGCAAAGAACATGATCCTGTTCCTTTTTATGGTTGCATAGAACTCCATGGTGTATGTACCACATTTTCTTTATCCAGTCTATCACTGATGAGCATTTGGGTTGGTTCCATGTCTTTACTATTGTAAATAGTGCCGCAATAAACATACGTGTGCCTGTATCTTTATAATAGGATGATTCCTATTCCTTTGGGTATATACCCAGTAATGGGATTGCTGGGTCAAATTGTATTTCTGCCTCTAGGTCTTTGAGGAATCGCCACACTGTTTTCCACAATGGTTGAACTAATTTACACTCCCACTAACAGTGTAAAAGCGTTCCTTTTTCTCCACAACCTCGCCAGCATTTGTTGTTTTTTGACTTTTTGGTAATAGCCATTCCGACTTGTATAAGATGGTACCTCATCGTAGTTTTGATTTACATTTATCTAATTATAAGTGCTGTTGAGCTTTTATTCATATTTGTTGTCTGCTTGTATATCTTCTTTTGAGAAGTGTCTGTTCATGTCCTTTGCCCAATTTTTAATGAGGTTTTTTTTTCTTGTAAATTGCTTAAGTTCCTTGTAGATGCTGGATATTAAACCTTTGTCAGATGCATAGATTGCAAATATTTTCTCCCATTCTGTTCTGTTCACTCTAATGATAGTTTCTTTTGCTGTGCAGAAGCTTTTAGTTTAATTAGATCCCATTTGTCAATTTGAGCTTTTGTTGCAATTGCTGTTGGTGTCTTTGTAATGAAATCTTTGCCCATGCCTATGTCCTGAATGGTATTGCCTAGATTGTCTTCTAGGGTTTTTATAGTTTTGGGTTTTAAATTTAAGTTTTTAATCCATCTTGAGTTGATTTTTGTGCATGTATAAGGAAAGGGTCCAGTTTCAATTTTCTGTATATTGCTAGCCAGTTATCCCAGCACCATTTATTAAATAGGGAATTCTTTCCCCATTGCTTGTTTTTGTAAGGTTAGTCAAAGATCAGATGGTTGTAGGTATGTGGTCTTATTACTAGGTTCTCTATTCTGGTCCATTGGTCTATGTGCCTGTTCTTGTACCAGTACCATGCTGTTTTGGTTACTGTAGCCTTTTAGTATAGTTTGAAGTCAAGTAGCATAATGCCTCCAGCTTTGTTATTTGTCTTAGGATTGTCTTGGCTATTCTGGCTCTCTTTTGGTTCCAAATGAATTTTAAAATAGTTTTTTCTAATTCTGTGAGGTATGTCAATAGTAGTTTAATGGGAATAATGTTGAATCTATAAGTTGTTTTGGGGAGTATGGCCATTTTCATGATATTGATTCTTCATATCCATGAGTATGGAATGTTTTTCCATTTCTTTGTGTCATCTCTGATTTCTTTAAGCAGTTGTTTGTAGTTCTCCTTGAAGAGGTCCTTCACATCCATTGTTAGCTGTATTCATAGGTATTTTATTCTTTTTGTGGCAATTGTGAGTGGGAGTTCATTCATGATTTGGCTCTCTGCTTAACTGTTGTTGGTGTATAGGAATGCTAGCAATTTTTGCACATTGATTTCATATCCTGAGACTTTGCTGAAGTTGCTTATCAGCTTAAGAAGCTAATGGACTGAGAAAATGGGGTTTTCTAGATATAGAATCATGTCATCTGCAAACAAAGATAGTTGGACTTCCTCGCTTCCTATTTGAAAACAATTTATTTCTTTCTCTTGCCTGATTGCCCTGGCCAGAACTTCCAGTGCTGTGTTGAATAGGAGTGGTGAGAGAGGGCATCCTTGTCTTGTGCTGCTTTTTAGTAGGAATGCTTCTAGCTTTTGCCTATTTAGTATGATATTGGCAGTGGGTTTGTCATATATGGCTCTTATTATTTTGAGGTATGTACCTTTAATACCTAGTTTATTGAAAGTTTTTAATATGAAGGAATGTTGAATTTTATTGAAGGCCTTTTCTGCATCTTTTTAGATAATCATGTGGTTTTGTCTTTAGATCTGCTTATATGATTAATCACATGTTTTGATTTGCATATGTTGAACCAAAGTTGCATCCCAGGAATGAAACCTACTTGATGGTGGTGGATAAGCTTTTTGATGTGCTGCTGGATTCAGTTTGCCAGTATTTTATTGAGGATTATTGCATCAGTGTTCATCAACAATATTGGCCTGAAGTTTTATTTTTTTGTTGTATCTTTTCCAGATTTTGGTATCAGGATGATGCTGGCCTCATAGAATGAGTTAGGGAGGAGTCCCTCCTTTTCAGTTTCTCTGGAATAGTTTCAATAGAAATGGTACCAGCTCTTCTTTGTACCTCTGGTAGAATTCAGCTGTAAATATCCTTGGTCCTGGGCTTTTGGTTGGTTGGTAGGCTATTTATTGTTGTCTCAATTTCAGAACTTGTTATTGGTCTATTTAGGGATTCAGTTTCTTCCTGGTTCAGTCTTTGCAGGGTGTATGTCTCCAGGAATTTATCCATTTCTTCTAGATTTTCTAGTTTATGTGCATAGAGGTGTTTATAGTATTCTCTGATCATTGTTTGTATTTCTTTGGGGTCAATGGTGATATCTCCCTTATCATTTCAGATTGTGTTTATTTGATTCTTCTCTCATTTCTTCTGCATTAGTCTAGCTAATGGTTGATTTAAAAAGAAATTTAAAAAAAAACAGCTCCTAAATTTGTTTATTTTTAAAGGGTTTTTCATGTTTCTGCCTCCTTCAGTTCATCTTTGTTCTTGTCTTCTGCTAGCTTTGGGGTTTGTTTGCTCTTGGTTCTCTAGTTCTTTTAGTTGAGATGTTAGGTTGTTAACTTGAAATCTTTCTAGCTTTTTAATGTGGGCATTTAATGCTATAAATTTCCCTCTTAACACTGCTTTAGCTGCATCCCAGAGATTTTGGTATGTTGTCTCTTTGCTCTCCTTAATTTCAAAGAACCGCTTGATTCCTGCCTTAATTTTACTATTTACCCAAGAGATTCAGGAGCATGCTGTTCAGTTTCCATGTAGTTGTGTGGTTTTGAGTGAATTTCTTAATCTTGAGTTGTAATTTGATTGTGCTGTGGTCTGAGAGACTGTTATTATTTCACGTCTAATATTGTCATTGGGGTGTTAAAGTCTCCCACTGTTATTGTGTGAGAGTCTAAATCTCTTTGAAGGTCTCTAAGAACTTGCTTTATGAATCTGGGTGCCCACATGTTGTGTGCATATGTATTTAGGATAGTTAGCTCTTCTTGTTGAATTGAACCCTTTACCATTATGTAATGTCCTTCTTTATCTTTTTTGGTATTTGTTGGTTTAAAGTCTATTTTCTCAGAAACTAGGAGTGCAACCCCTGCTTTATTCTATTTTCCATTTGCTTGGTAAATTTTCCTGCATCCCTTTATTTTGAGCCTATATGTGTCTTTGCATGTGAGATGGGTCTCTTGAAGACAGCATACCAATGGGTCTTGGTTCTTTATCCAGCTTGCCACTTTGTGTCTTTTAATTGGGGCATTTAGCCCATTTACATTTAAGGTTAGTACTGTTATGTGTGGGTTTGATTCTGTCATCACGATGCTAGCTGGTTATTTTTCAGACTTGTTTATGTGATTGCTTCATAGTGTTACTGGTCTGTATAGTTCAATGTGTTTTTGTAGGGGCTGGTAATGGTTTTTCCTTTCTATATTCAGTGTTTCCTTCAGGAACTCTGGCAAGGCAGGCCTGGTGATAACTAATTCCCTCAGCATTCGCTGTCTGAATTGGATCTTATTTCTCCTTTGCTTATGAAGCTTACTTTGGCTGGATATGAAATTCTGGGTTGGAAATTCTTTTCTTGGGAGTGTTGAATATTGGCCCCGAATCTTGTCTAGCTTATAGCGTTTCTGCTGAGAGGTCCACTGTTAGTCTGATGGGCTTCCCTTTATAGGTGTCCTGGCCTTTCTCTGTGGCTGCCCTTAACATTTTTTCTTTCATTTTGACCCTGGAAATTTTGATGATTATGTGTCTTGGGGATGATCTCTTCATTGATTATCTTGCTGGGGTCCTCTGCATTTCCTGAATTTGAGTGTTGGCCTGTCTTACTGGGTTGGGGAAATTCTCCTGGATAATATTCTGAAGTATGTTTTCCAGCTTGGTTCTATTCTCCCCATCTCTTTCAGGTACCCCCATTAGCTGTAGATTCAGTCTCTTTACATAATTCTATATTTCTCAGAGGTTTTGTTCATTCCTTTTCTTTCTTTTGTCTCTATTCTTGTCTGCCTGTCTTATTTCAGAAATATACTCTTCAAGGTCTGAGATTCTTTTCTCTGCTTGGTCTATTTTGCTATTAATACTTGTGATTGCATTGTGAATTCCTTGTTGTGTGTTTTTCAGCTCCAGCTGGTTGGTTATGTTCCTGTCTAAACTGGCTATTTTGGCTGTCAGCTCCTATATTGTTTTATCGTGATTATTTACTTCTTTGTCAATGGTTACCACATGTTCCTTTAGTTTAGCAAAGTTTTTTTATTACCCACCATCTGAAGCCTACTTCTGTCATTTCAGCTGTCCCAGCCTCAGCCCAGTTCTGAGCTCTTGCTGGGAAGGTTTGTAGTCATTTGAAGGAGAAGGGGCACTCTAGCTTTTTGAGTTTTCAGGGGTTTTGCACTGATTCTTTCTCATTTTTGTGGGCTTAACTACCTTCAATCTTTGAGGTTGCTGACTTTTGGATGGGGTTTTTATGGGTTTGTTATTTTTTTTTGTTTTATATTTGTTCTTCTTTTAATAATTTGTCCACTCTGCTGTAGGGCTGCTGCGGTTTTTTTGGGGTCCACTCCAGACCCTAGTTGTGTTGGTTTTTCCCATACCTGGAGGTATAAGCAGTGAAAGTTGGGAAACAGCAAAGATGGCAGCCTGCCTCTTTCTCTGGAAACTCCATCCCAGGGGAGTACTGACCTGTTGCCAGCCTGAATGTGCCTGTAGGTGGTGGCTGGAGACCCTGGTTGGGAGGTCTCACCCAGTCAGGAGGAAAGGCATCAAGGGCACACTTAAAGAAGCAGTCTGGCTGCCTTTTGGTAAGGCAGCTGTGCTGCATCCCTTCAGCCCCAATTAATTTGGGCTTTCCAAGCCCCACAGGCTGGACCAGCTGAGAAGCCTGAATGGCCAAAATGGCAGCCTGTCCATTTCACCCAGGGAGAATATGAACAGGGGTGAACAGAGACGCCAGCTAGGAGGACCCACCCTGCAAGGAAGAATGGATTGTGGTCCCACTTAAAGAAGCAGTCTGGCCATGCCTCGACAAAATAGCTATGTCATGGTGAGGAACTGCCTCTGCCCTGTCAGCTTGGACTCTCCAAAGTCCACAGGCTAGAATGCCAGCCCAGGGGGGAGCCCCTCCCCTCCTCTGAGCACTCCATCCCAGGGAGAGATCAGAGCTCTGTCCCTAATATGTGCCAACAGATGTGGCTGGAGGGTCCAGCTGGGAGGTCCCACCTAGTGCGGAGGAATGGATGGCAGCCCTGCTTAAAGGAGCAGTCTGGCCAGCACAGTGGCTCATGCCTGTAATCCCAGCATTTGGGAGGCCAAGGTGGGCGGATCACTTGAGGTCAGGAGTTCCAAGACGAGTGTGGCCAACATGATGAAACCCTGTCTGTACTAAAAATACAAAAATTAGCCAGGCGTGGTAGGGCACCCCTGTAATCCCAGCTACTCTGGAGTCTGAAACAGGAGAATTGCTTGAACCTGGGAGGCGGAAGTTGCAGTGAGCAGGGATTGCACCACAGCACTCCAGCCTGGGCAGCAGAGCGAGACTCTGTCTCAAAAGAAAGAAAGAAAGAAAAAAATCTGTCTGACCACAATCTGGCAAAGCCCCTGTGTTGTGCTGTTGGGGGGACCCTTCCTTCACTGGACCATTTGGACTCTCCAAAGCCCACAGGCTGGAATGACTGAGTTGACCAAACTGTAGAGATGGTGACCCCCACTCCCACCGGGACTCCATCCAGTCTCAGGCAGGCTCTACCCTGTTGCTGGTGGCTGACTGGAATTCCAAGCCAGTGGGCCTCATCTTGTGACGTGCCATAGAAGTGGGGCCCACAAAATGGCACTGCTTAGCTCCCTGGATTCTGCCCTTTTCCTAGAGGTATGTGCGGACCTCCCACCTTGCGTAAGTAGCAGGCACATTTGTTGGGGGATCCTGGGGCTGGAGTATGCAAAGCTCCTGGGTCTCTGTGCATGCCTGAGCGGCTGCTCTGCCAAGACTCCACATAGGTCTGTGTGTTGGATCCAAGGCCCTGGTGGCATGGACTCATGAGGGGATCTCCTGATCTGAGAGTTGCAAAGATCCATGGAAGAAGTGTGATTTTCCGGGATCACACAGTCACTCACTGCTTCCCTTGGCTGGGAGGCAGGGGGGTTCCCTTGGCTTTGTGTTGCTCCTGGGTGGACTGTCACCCCACCCTGCTTTTCTTTATTCTCCATGTGTTGTTTTCCTAATCAATCCCAGTGGGAGAACCCGGATATTTTAGCTGAAGGTACCGTATTCATTTGCCCCTTTTGTTCCTCTCCGTAAGTGCCAGGGACTGCAACTGATTATATTTGGCCATCTTGGCCCCTCCATATGCCTATTTCTTCAGGACTGACTTTTGAACTAGTTTTCAGGGCCTTCCATGACCAGGGGCCTGCTTCCATTTTCAGTTACATCAACCCTGCATCATTCCCAACAATACTCCAGTTAAACGTTTGACTTTGTCCTTCTTTGAGCAGACCCCTTCCTTTTTCACCTCCATACCTTTGCTTTTGGAGTTCACTCTTGGACAATGCCTGCCTTTCATGGTTCTATTTGTGTTCCAAGATCAATTCAAGTGCAGCTTCCTCAATGACCTCCTCTAAGTTCCTCTAGAATGTTGTACAGCACAATTGCACCTAGCCCATTCTGTTTTGTTTTCTTCTTATTCTCTGGGAGAGGCAGGGAATACTGTGAGTCATAAACATAGTAATGGTAATTGGGACCTAGTGATGGTGGAAATGGGTAAAATCACCTTGAGATGGACTGGAGTAAGAAGAAAGCCTAGGGAAGAACTCTGGGGGAGACCAACATTTCATATCTGGAAAGAGATGAGATCCAGGAGAGCTAGGAGGAAAATCTGAAGAAAGTAGAGTTGCAGACACCAAAGGAGGAGTGGGTAGTATGTCAAATACTGTTGAGAAGTCAAATAAGATGAGAACTCAAAAGCGACTGGGAAGTTGCCAGTGAACTGAGACAAGCGGTAAGGGTACAATCCAGAGTGAAATAATGTATTCACTATAATTCAGGTAAATCCCAAAATCTTGGTAGCTTAACATAATAAAAGCATTACTTTTCACTCATAATACAGACCAGTGTTAGTTCTCCTGTAAGTTTAAATTGAAGGCCAAGCTTCCTTCTGTTTTTTTTTTAAACAGCTTTATTGAGATATAATCCATATACTATACAATTCATTTAAAGTGTACATTTCCATGGTTTTTAGTTGTGATCCATCACTGCAATAAATTTTAGAGCATTTTATTACCCCAAAAAGAAACCCTGCACCCCCTTTTCTCACCCTCCAAATCTCCTCACTCCCTACAACTACTAATCTACTTTCTCTATAAATTTACTTATTCTGGACATTTCATATGAATGCAATCACATAATATGTGGTCCTTTGTGACTGTCTTATTTCACTGTTTTCAATATTTAGCTTTGTTGTAACACATATCAGTACTTCATTCCATGTATGGATATATTACATTTTTATTTATCCATTTATCAGTTGATGGATGTTAGATTGTTTCTGCCTTTTCTGGCCATTATGAATAATGCTCTTATGAACATTCATATACAAGTTTTTTGTGTGGACATATACTTTCATTTCTCTTTGGTAGATATCTAGCAGTGGAATTACTGGGTCATATGATAACTCTATGTTTAAATGTTTAAGGAGCTGCCAGGCTTTTGTCCAAAGCAGTTACAACATTTTTCATTCCCACCAGCAGTGCATAAAGGTTCCAATTTCTCTAAATCTTTGCCAGAACTTGTTTTTATCTGACTTTTTGATTATAGCCATCCTAGTGGGTATGAAGTGGTATCTCACAGTAGTTTTGATTTGCATTTTTTTGGTGAATAATGACGTTGGGCATATTTTCATGTGCATTTTGGCCATTTGTAAATTGCCTTTGGAAATCTATCTATTGAAGTTCTTTGCCCATTTTTAATTGGCTTGCCTTTTATGATTGAGTCATAATAGTTTTTTATATATTCTAAATATGAGTCCCTTATCAGATATATGATTTGCAAATATTTTCTTCTGTTCTATTGATTGTGCTTTCACTTTCTTTATGGTATTCTCTGAAGCACAAAAGCACAGTATATTAATTTTTCTTTTGTTGCTTCTGTTTTTGGTGTCATATCTGTGAAACGATTGTCTAATCCAAGGTCATGAAAATTTACTTCTATCTATTCTTCTAGAGTTTTATGATTTTAGCTCTTATATTTAGGCTACTGACCCATTTGAAGGAAATTTTAAAATGTGACATGAGGTAGGGGTTTAATTTCATTATTTTGCTTGTGGTTATCCAGTTCACTTTTCCTCTGCTTCTCATGTTCCAAAATATAACTTGCCACATCTCAGACTGCATCACCCTTTTAAAAAGATGTAGCATGATATAGTGTAAAACACATGAAATAGACATGCATTCAAATTCAGGTCAAATAATTTCTAACCATCTAGTTATATCATCTAGGGTCCTAGCAGGAAAAAAGTGACACACTCAAAGGTTGTGACTGAAGAGAGTTTAAAGAAGGGGCTAATTACAGATGTGTAAAGATGGCCAAGAAAACCAACAAATGATGCCAAAGCCTTAACATTAGGGAGGTGTTACTATCCCTAGACCTAAAGACCAAGAGGAAGGAACAGCATTCTTGAAGCCTGCTAAGAGCTGGAACTTCAGAAGCAGCAGGGGGTATAAATAGCTCAACATCTCCTTCATCCCAACCCTCAGGCTTCCTATTGGCTAAAAACAACCAGGAACCAGAGGGACAGAAATCCTGGGTATGTCTTCTATATAGGTCAGCCTCTCAGAGCATAGGAGAGGGCAGAGAAAGGAATGGATCCAAGCAGGCAAAGAGAGAAAACCACTACAGTGACCTTGGACAAGTAGCTTAATCTATTGTCCCTAGACCCTAAGTTCCATGTGTAAAATGCCTGGCACCCAGCAGAAGATGCTGCTGCTACTAGCAGTGCTCTGGAGGTACAGAACATTTCCTAATTTACGCCACTCCTTATCTTCTTTCTCAGTGCTCTGGACAACCATTCAGAAGTAAACTGGTGAAGCTTTTACACTTTTCCGCTGTCTGAAATTGTATCAAACAACTACGTGTACAACTTATTAAGGAACTAATTCCTGTAAAAATAGAGTTGGGGATCATAAAATAAATTTTTAAAAACAAGAATCATATGAGAGATAATGAAGTAGTTGTTGTTTTAAGTTACTAAAAAAAGGGGGGAAACCCATAGATCATATCCTTCCTCTGCTTAAAGCCCTCCAATATCTTCTAATCTCACTCAGAATAAAAGCCCTATGAGATCCTACATGATCTGCCCCTACTCCCCATGTCACTGATCTCCTATTTCTTAACTCATTCACTTTGCCCAGACACAATGGCCTGCTTATGATACCTGGGAATCAGGGCAGCTCCCACCTCTGAGCCTTTGCACTATATGTTTCCTCTGCATGGCGTGCTTTTCCTCTGGATATCTTCATGAGTCACTCTCTCACCTGCTTCAAGTGTTAAATGTAGGTTACTTTCTCAATGAGGCCTATACGGACTCCCCTGTTTAAAATTGCAAACTCATCTCCACCCTGACCCAGAACTTGTGTTTCCCTTACCCTACTCTACTTTTTTCCATAGCACTTAACATCTTCTAACATACTATATACTTTACTTATTTACTATATATATTGTTTGTATATTGTGTTCCCTCCATTAGAGTATAAGCAGAGACTTTGTTACCTGTTTCATTCACTAATATATCCCAAGTGTGTAGAAAAGGGCCTAACACATATTAGGTTCTCAATAAATAACAGATGAATGAATATGGATAAAGAATAAAATCAATTCTGATTCATAAAGAATTAGGAAAATCTAAAATGTTTTATCCATTGGTGTTCTCCCACAGTCCTAAAGCCACAGGTCCCTCAAAGCTTTGGATAAATGCAACTAGTTATTGCTAACAAAAGGACCAGATCTCAGTAAGATATTCTGAAATAAAGCCCTTCTGTATGGCAAGGGAAAACAAAGCTCTTGAACACTGTTGTCATGGTGATCCCAGGTCGTCTCATCTACGGGAGAGAAAGCTCAGCAAGATTGCCAGTGTAGCCTTTAGGCCATCTGGATAAACATCAGGCAGAAGGCAGGCATTCATCCAGGGGTCCAGGAGTGACTCTCAGGTTTTGTTCTTCTTGAGAGGAAGTGAAGAGAGAAGAAAGGGAAAGAATACAGTGGGCTGCCACTATGGGAAGCCTTGCAGGATAGTCCATTATGGCAATCTGCACAGCCTGCTTGGTGGAATTGGCAGAAGTGATCTCTTACATTGCTCCACTTAGTGGCAAAAAAAAAAAAAAAATACTGATTCTTATGGGAAATATAAAGCTCAGAAGTCAAGTTGTATCCAAGGCTCAAAATTACCTGTCTTTGTCTTGCTAAAGGAGAGGATGTAAACAGCAATGGACAGGGAATAATAGATGATTTTCAGATTTGTTGATATTGGTGGGCCCAATTAGAGAGCTGTATACATCAGATTATCTGATAAAATCTGTGAAATTGAAAAAGTTCCCTGAGAGAATGAATCAGAAATTAAAACGATGACTTGTATAATCTTCTCTGCATTGAAACAGGAAAACCAACTGAGATTCTGTTGCTAAGATATTGCTGGGTCATTTTTTAAAATAGCTAGCTGAAGATAGATAGGTCTGTAAAACACTGATTAATTGGGCCATAACAGTAATTAGCCTTTTACTTCAGGTGGCCTGTCTTTCCAGCATAGCCCTGGAAACAGATTATTTTTGTGCTAATGAGATATGTGTTTCTCAAGCAATGACAAAACATCTCCCCTAATGGAATTTTGTTTTATCCCTCCTCTCTCTGTCCATCTGTCTGTCCGTGTGTGTGCCTCCCTGGCTCTCCTTCGCTCTGTGGGACGACAGAACCATCTGCTGCAGAATCCCAGGGGAAAGGCAGCATCTCCGAGGATGAGCTGATCATCGCCATCAAAGAAGCAAAGGGATTATCATATGAAACCACCGAGAGCCCACGGCCGGTGGGCCAGCTGGCCGACAGGCCCGAGGTCAAGGCCAGGTCCGGACCACCAACCATCCCCAGCCCGCTGGACCACGAGGCTAGCAGCGCAGAATCGGGGGATTCAGAGATCGAGCTGGTGTCCGAGGACCCCATGGCCGCGGAGGACGCGCTGCCCTCGGGCTACGTGAGCTTTGGCCACGTGGGCGGCCCACCGCCCTCGCCCGCCTCGCCATCCATCCAGTACAGCATCCTGAGGGAGGAGCGCGAGGCCGAGCTGGACAGCGAGCTCATCATCGAGTCGTGCGATGCCTCCTCGGCCTCGGAGGAGAGCCCCAAGCGGGAGCAGGACTCACCCCCGATGAAGCCCGGCGCCCTGGACGCCATCCGGGAGGAGACAGGGCTCCGGGCCGAGGAGCGCGCGCCCAGCCGGCGGGGCCTGGCCGAGCCGGGTTCTTTCCTGGACTACCCCTCAGCTGAGCCCCAGCCTGTCCCCGAGCTGCCCCCTGGAGACGGAGTCCTGGAACCTGAGACGCCCATGTTGCCACGGAAGCCTGAGGAAGATGCAAGTTCCAGCCAAAGTCCTGTGGCCACAAAGGGCTCTGGGCCTCTAGGTCCTGGCCCTCTGCCCCCACTGCTGTTCCTCAATAGGCAAAAAGGTAAAGGATCTGACTGCAACAGGGATGCTTGGTTAGTGTCCTCCCTCTGGGTGCTCTGAGCATTCAGCAGGGGTGGTTCTGGCTCAGCCCCAGAGTCATCCCTATGCTGATCAAACAGTTGACCAGAGAAGAGTTCCAAAGGGGATGGGAGGAGATGAGAGAATTCAGATTTGCAGCTGGGACAGAAGTCGGTGGCAGAACCACATGCTCAGGGCGACTCAGGACTGGCTGAACCGAGCCTCCCTAATAATGAGCGGTTTTGTGTTCACTCCAGGATCTCCTGAATGGAGTACATGCGCCTGTCTTTCCATTCCAGGACTGGATTTCCTTCCCCAGGAAAGCGATGCTTTTCTTGTTATTGTCCAGGCTCCACTCCAGTCCCCCTGCTCAGTCTCTGTAGGTGCTGGAACCCACCACTAGCATGTTCTATTTTGCCAGTCAGGCCTGTTTCTTAAGTGTGCAAAGTGGAGCTCAGCTCCATCCTTTCTCTTACCCAAGGGCAAGGGATTTGGACCTTGATAAGGTTTTTGTGTCCCAGTGAGTCAGGCAAGACAGAGACCACAGTTGGGTCCAGAGTTTTCTCTTGTCCCTAAGCAAGACTGAAGGTGATTCATTCATTTTTAAAGTCTCTTTTACTTAGAATGAATTTAATGTGGTCATTATGTTCTCCCTATGAAAAATTTTGAGGTGAGTCTTCAAACGCAAGAAAAAATGGAAGTCATTATTTGTTTTCCAGACACTATATGTGTACAAGAGATTCTTCCCCAAAAATCGTTCACCACACCTGATTGCAGTTGTCTTATGGAATTCAAGAAAGAAATTAGAGTCACATGACTAAGTGAGGTCCTGCTCTTTCTATTTTTGTTAATGGGTGAGGTTAGAGAACTTCTACCCAGTTCCTGGGGAGAGAACACTCAGGTAGGACTTTAAAACAAACCCTAACAACTGTATTCAAGGTCCCTCCCACCCCTCTCTTCTACTTTTCAGCTGAGCTGGGGCTCAGCTGAGGGGTAGTGCTTCCTTTAGAAGTGCTTTATTTGCCTTCGCCTTTTGGAGATAAGTGATTTCAAGGGTACACCCTCTTTCCTGTGCCTCTGCTAACTTCAATGATGTTAGCAGCAGTTAAAGTGCTTCATATAAAAATAGAGGACAAAAATCTTTCTCGTTATTTTAAATTGGAAGCTAGCTGCTAAATTCTTTAAAATTAACACATTGGAATAGAATGGAGGAACCTAGAGGACTGAAATAAAAAGATACATGGTTGCTGTGGCTCAGACACGTGGCATGGTGTGGGGGCTGATATAATTGACTCTTGATTTCCCAAATAACTCTTCTTAAAGAGCTGAAAGCATATTTCTTGTGTGTGATAGGTAGGGAAGATATTTGAAGACAGATGTAACGGTGGGAATGTGTTTGTTGGGTCAATATTAAAACCATTTTGGATTTTTTTTGCTACTCTCCTGACATGGTAGGAAAAGACCCTGCAGCTTGCAGGGAACCACAGGAAACAGTATTAACATGAACAACCTTCAGCCCCTTGGGGCCCCAAAACAGTCAAGCTTGAGTCATGCTGAGCATGTGTTCATGTCACTGTACTGTAACAAGCATGTGTCTCCATTTTATCCCCTAACTAATGTTCCTGAGATAGTCCCCATGTACACAGTGCTGTTCAAATATGTTTATTCTCAAAAGTAAATAAATCTGAGAGCTAAAGAGAAAAGGGAACTTTGCATGCCTATTGAGAGACAAGGACAACAGCTGGCACGGACTGACCAGACGCCTGATGAAGAGCTGAGGAGATGGAAAACTGCAGCTGTGAATGCAAAGGCTTCAGAGTATCTTTTATGGCCAATTTGGTGTCATTTGAATCTCTGTAAAAGTTGCCCCATATGGCTTGGACCCTGTGCTGCCAAGTTTAGAAGGTAGAGAGGAGGGAGTGGCAGCCTTTTCAAAAGATGAAGGCATGCCAGGGTGAATAATCTCCACTCTCTTCTGCACTGTGGGGTCCTTTGAAATCTAGTCTCCCACTGAAACTCACTGCTCCACTGCACTATCTATGAAGAGTCTAAAAGGCCATTCTGAGGCAGCCAAGAACTGGAGGTCCTGGGCAGGTGATTCAACAATGCCAGCAGTCAATTTGAGCTCTGAGGTTCTTTTTGGTCTCACTTGCTCTGTCTCAGCAGGTGAGAAAGGATCAGTGCTGCCCAGCCTCCCCCAGGCTGGGTTTTTTTTTTTTTTTTTGACAGAGTTTTGCTTTTATTGCCCAGGCTGGAGTGCAATGGCGTGATCGTGGCTCACTGAACGTGACCTTAGGTGATCCGCCTGCCTTGGCCTCCCAAAGTGCTGGGATTATAGGTGTGAGCCACCGTGCCCAGCCCCAGGCTATTCTTAATCACTGTTGGTGGACAGCAGGTTTGTGCTCATGCCAAGCTTGGTTCCCTGCAGCAGTGAGGTCAGATCAGCTTCTGTGGTTTCCTGCTCTTATCCACTGAAGCTTCTGGCGGTATGCACGCATTTAAGTTTATGCATTCACAAGTATCCAGGGGATAAGCCATCCTGCTGATGCTGGACAGGGTTTCAGAAGAGCCTAGAAATATTTAGAATAATATTTAGGATAAGGTTTGACAAATATTTGATAGCATCATTGCATGCACCAAGGAGGAGCACCAGGGTAACTGCTGCACGGGCTCTAACAAGGCCTGCTTTTGGAGCTTTCTCACCTTTCAGAGACCTCTGCAGTTACTGCACTGGAGACAAAATGCAGTTCTTTCTTCATGCTTCAGTTTTCGTCCTTGTATACCCCTGAGCTCTTGCTGCCCTGTATTTCTGCTCCCCTACACCTTCTAGGATGACCTGTTATAAACATTAGATTCTAAAGCAGGTAGATATGTTTTACTTTCTACAAGGTTGGCCATAACTGTTAGGAATGTCCAAGTAAAAACCTAATTTAAAAATTCTCATAAAAGTGCTAATATCCAGTGTGATTAATCAGGATAGGTATGTGATATTTACCAAACCTAGTTGATTGTAGAATATTTTTTATTAGAGTGTGCCATTGGGTTCATATTCCAGGGGAACACCCTTTGGGAAATCATGGTATCTTTGCCCTTGAGCTTGTTTCCTGCATTCTGATTACTTATCATGCAACTCAAAAGTGTGTGGCTTGGACCAGCCACGTTGATATCATGTGGGATGTTGTTAGAAGTGGGGAATCTCAGGCTCCTTCCAAGACCTACTGAATCAAGATCCCCTGTGCATAAGTGCATATGTGATTCTTACACCCTTTGAAACTTGGGAAACAGGGTTTTTTTGTTTGTTGTTTTTGTTTTTGTTTTTGAGATGGAGTCCCACTCTGTTGCCCAGGCTGGAGTGCAGTGGCGTGATCTCGGCTCACTGCAAGCTCCGCCTCCCTGGTTCATGCCATTCTCCTGCCTCAGCCTCCAGAGTAGCTGGGACTACAGGCGCCCGCCACCATGCCCGGCTGATTTTTTGTATTTTTTTTTTTTTAGTAGAGACGGGATTTCACCATGTTAGCCAGGATGGTCTCGATCTCCTGACCTCGTGATCCGCCCACCTCGGCCTCTCAAAGTGCTGGGATTACAGGTGTGAGCCACCACACCCAGCCAGGGAAGCAGGGTTTTAGATGATGGCAGTCTGCTTTCATATTCCTACCTGAAACCGACTCTCTTCTTGCCAAACAAATGGCCTCTTTTCAGTCTCATCTTTCTTGTTCTCTCTTGTAATCTAATATCATACTGATGATCAGTCCTTAAAACGTTAATAATAAAGTAATGTATATTTGTTGTAATAAATTCAAGCTGTACGAAATGGCACAAAATTCAAAGTTAAAGAGTCTGGGCATGGTGGCCCACACCTGTAGCCCCAGCACTTTGGGAGGCCAAGGCAGGTGAATCCCTTGAGCCCAGGAGTTCAAGACCAGACTGGGCAACATGATGAAACTCCATCTCTACAAAAAACACAAAAATTAGTTGGGTGTGGTGGTGCAGGCCGGTAGTCCCGGCTTCTCAGTTGGCTGATATGGGAGGATCACTTGAGCCCAGGAGGTCGGGCCTGCAGTGAGCTATGATCATACCACTGCACTCCAGTCTGTGCAACAAAGAAAGACAAAGTTAAAAGTTCCCTACTCAACCCTCCCATCCCTAATTCTCAGACATCACTACAGGCCTTTGTATTGGTTTTTTTTTTTTTATTGTTCTTGTTCTTTTCAGAGAATTTCTTTAAGTATTCAGGCATATATAGTTTTTCACTGAAAAAGTAACATATTGAACATACCGTTTTGTAACTTATTTCATTTAACAGTAAAGTTAGGGACAATATCAGCTCACATGGAAATTGTTCACTCCTTCTCAGAACTTTTTTCTCCCTTATCGTACTGATGTTTCTCTTTTTTGGTTCTCCTCTTACTCTCTGACCTCTTTTCTAATCTCTTTTGCTACCTCCCTTCCAGTTCCTCTGTGTTGTCCCTGAGTTCTGTCCTTGTCTTTCTTCCTCCCGCATATCCTTGCTGTCAAGGCTGCTATCACCCATGCAGGTTTTCAGGCACTGCCTTATGTGTGACACTTCTCAAATCTCTTGCTTTGAAGAAGTCCTCTTTTCTAAACTCCAGGCCGATTTCCCTCACTGTGTATTGGACATTCCATAGACCTCCCAAATTCAGTCTGTCCATGTTAATTTGTCAAAATTTGCTCTTTTCCTTCCTCTGTTCCCTTCATGAGCAAATGAGGTGATGAACACTCAACCTCCAGGACTCTAACCCTCTTACAGTTCTAAGTTCTCATACCTTTTGAATACTGTTAGGAATTTATCCCATAGAAATGCTATAGCAGGTGGGCAAAAATATATAAATTATACACCTGTGTAAATAGAGTCAGAAAGATACATGTGAATATCTTTCCTATAGCATTTTTCATAGTAATGAGAAAGTTGGAAAAAACACTACCAATGGGGAGTTGAGTAAAATGAATTTTCATTCATCCATCCATCGGAGAGCAACAAAATAATTTAAAAGAACTAAGTCTGGATCCAAGTAAAGACTCATTAGCCTGAGGCAAAGTTGAAGTTACTCAGTGCTGACCTGACTATAAATACTTCAGTGGAAGTCTTGCAGTAGTGTTTGGTTATAAAATTATCACCCAAATGATCCAGAATGTTCTTACTATTTGAAAAACTATTATCAAAATAAAAATACAAAAATGTAAAAATTCTCTTTTTGGAACCCTAAAGTATGCAACCAGTGACCCAGGTTGAGAAATATTTCTTTAAGCTGGCACGGACTTAAGTGTTGCTTGGGGACCAGGTACCTCAGAACCTTTTGGAGTGCTTGTTCGGAATTCAGATTCTCACTCTACCCCCACCTCAAAACTACGGAATGAGAATTGGCTGGGGCATAGATCTGCACTTTTAATAATGATACTGAAGCTTGAGAATTTGTATTGTAAACAGATGAGCTAAGCAGCCCAGACCTTCTAAGAAAACATGTTGGTGAGCATGCCTTAGACATATCATGCTTTTAAATTAAAGATACTGAGGGGGACTCAGCTGTTTCTATCTCTTTCTGTTAGAGAGGTACCTGTCCATGCCCTGGGAGGCAGGTCTCTGCAGCCTCCTCACCCATGGCCTCCTCTGTGTATAGCAGTTACAGCAGCTTGAGCCTGGAGGGCTCAGCCCCTTGTGGCAGGGAAAAGCCTGTCTTTCCCTTGGAGGGGTGATTCGTGGGATGGCTACCAGATGGAGGTCTTCTCAAATAGAATAGATTTTCATCTGTCCAGCATTTATGATGTTTGTTATTACTTTTCATTATTATACTAGATATTACTTCTGTCCTGAAATATTTGGGAGGGAACCAAAATAAGTGTGACCCATGTACTTTCTTCTCATAATTCTAAAAAAAAAAAGAAAAAAAAAGTCATTATACCCTAGTCCTGTATGTATTCACTGTCATGACACTGTATTAATATACCAGGCTGTGAAGATTCTTGGAAAGTCTCTTTCTTTCATGGTACAGATATTAGATTCCACTGGAGCTCTGGGCCCCTCCACTGAAGCTGCTGTTCTTTGTCAGCTTTCAACAAGATGGACCAGTAACTGCTGGATAAAGTGTGACTCCTGTGTTGGTGTATGCTATGCCATGGAAATACTTAGATGGAGACATTGATTTTCCGCCTTAGACTTTTTTTTTTAGACAGGGTCTCACTCTGTCACTCAGGCTGGAGTGCAGTGGCACGATCTCAGCTCACTGCAACCTCTGCTCCCAGGGTCAAGCGATTCTCCTGCTTCAGCCTACTGAGTAGTTGGGACTACAGGTGTGCACCACCATGCCTGGCTAATTTTTGTATTTTTTTGGTAGAGACAGGGTTTCGCTGTGTTGGCCAGGCTGGTCTTGAACTCCTGGCCTCAAGTGATCTGCCCACCTCGGCCTCCCAAAATGTTGGAATTACAGGCGTGAGCCACTGCAACCAGCCCACCTTAGACTATTGAAAGCCACTAAGCTACTTTTGTGAGACTTTGCCCAGTGATAGAAGGAGCTCTTCTGGTCTAGGCAACCCTGGATGAGGCTGCCAGCAGCCAGCTGAATTCATGGCTTTTCCTTCTGAAGCTGTCACAAAATTAGCTCTGTTCCAGTTGCATATTGATCTGGGTTTTTTTTTTAATGGTGGCTTCACTGAGTGGCGGGGTTTCCTTCTCAGCCTTGGATAGATATTGCTGCCAATCTTGGTGGCCCCAGCACTTATTATTTCTAGGGACAGGTATTCTTACCACTTCAATTCCAAGATGTGTATAAAGATCTAAAATGGTTATTGTACCTTTGTAATACTTTTAATACCAAATCTTTGGGACACAATAAACCCTCCTAGTAAATTTGGTTTGGGCATGCAGTAGGGCATTGATCACCTCCTAAAATGGAATCAAGTCAACCTTAAACTTGCCTGTAGAGAGAGAACTCCCAGGCAGCAAACATTTTTATGCCTCCAAGAGATAATGCTCCTATTTATTAATAGATGGCAATCCTAATTCCCTATGCAGGCTCTTTTCTCCTCTGTTCCTCACATAGATCAACCTCACTTAAAATAATGGAGTTTGGAGGACATAATTCAGATACTTCTAATTCTCAGAGGCAACATGAGGTCAAGGAGATTCTCTACTCTCAAATGCTAACCCTACTTCCCTCTAAAGTCTGGGTGGGACCCTCATAGACATAGTTTCTGCACATCTAGATGCTATCTTTGTGACCCCACAAAACACTCCTGTAATACAAAAATATAATACATAAATTTCACTCAAGGTTATGCCAGTCCCACCAAAGCAATACTTTACCTATTCATACATCCATCTTTCCTTTGATTCAACCAATATGGCATAGGAAGTGACTGACACTAGAAATGTAGTGTGGTTACCAAAGCAGACTTGAATCTACCCCTCATGGGACTTACATTCTGGTGGAGGAGGGAGTAGACATTAAGAAGAAAATCAACAGAGTGATGTGTAAGAGAGTACCTGGTGGTGGGTGGCACTTAGGAAGGTCAGAGAGAAGGCCTCTGAGAAAGAGGAAACTGAGAAAATCAACTATGGCAAGAGCTGATTAAAGTAAGTTTCAGACAATAGAAAATGCAAAGACCAGAGACAGGAAAGTTCTGGGGGTATTCTATAAATGGAAAACAAGTTGATGTTGCTAGAATGTGGTAGGCAAGGGGAAGAATAGCAAGAAATGGAGGCAGAAGATTGGCAGTGCCCTTCCATGCACACACCATGGTGCTAAGCTTGGTCTTTCCTAAGCATACTAAGAAGCCTCAGAAAGGTTTTTAAACTAGAAAGTGACATGACCTCCTTTGCAGGTTTTAGAGGTCACATTGGCTGCTCTAGGGAGAAAGAGCTGAAGGAGGACAAGCAAGCATGGAAGTGGGAAGACAAATTAGGAAGCTCTTGCAGGCATGAGATGGTAATAACTTGGAGAGGTGGTAGCATTGGAGATGGAGGGAATGGATGGATTTGAGATATGTTTTGGAGATGGACTTAATAGGACCTACTGATGCTTTGGATTGGTGGTAGGGGTGACTTTAACCCCAATACCCCTCAAATTATATTTCATTTTTTATCAACACGATGATTACAAAGAGATGCAAAAATATTTACAATGGGGAAAAATACCCCAAACTCTGATGCTGCTTCATTAGTCATTGAACTCATATTTTTGTGTGTCTGCTTTTCGAAAATCTCATCCATTTGAATTATGATAGCACTGAAATGATCTCCCTATTTGAGCACTATATCTAGAGTATTTCCCTGGCCAAGCAATGGGTTTAATGTATTTAGGTGATGGTGATGTTCGGGTGGCTGAAACTGGAGCTGGAATGGTCCAATATGGTACCTGTGGAGGTTAAATAAGACCCCTAGTGAGATAGGTAGGGATTATGGTCAAGCAAGTTGGTTATTTAGAGTTAGATACATGCTTGCCTAGGGCCAAGAAATCACAAAAGCTTCAGAAAGTCTAAAGAACATCCCAAATATGAATCAAAATTATACTAACAGGCAAGGAAAAGTCAGCAGCCTGTCAGAGAGCAGAGGCTAACGTTAGAGCGAAGGCAACTTTAAAGTAGATACTCAAACTGGGGCTTCAACTTGGGGCAAGCACACTACTCAGTCTGGTTACTTCAGCTCAAGACTGCAGTTGGCCATGGTCTCTCTTGGTGATTTACTCAGAGATTCCTAAGTTGCCCCATCTCTGTAATGGCGCTCCTGGGTTTTAAGTGACCTAGGTTGAAATGGTGGTCCTCTTGGCCAGGCAAAGCATCGATCCAGGACTTTTCTCTCTCCTTGTGGAAGTGGGTGTGAGTGGCAGGAAGAGCAGATTAGGGGCTCAGTGGAACTGTTCAGTTTTTTTAGATAGTGTTTCTCAAAGGGTAGTTGGTAGACCATTTATATCAGAAGCAGTTTGTTGAAATACAGAATTCCTGGGCCCGCCCCAGGATTTCCTAGGGAGGGGCTAATGCATCTGCTTCATTAAGTAGCTCCCCAGTTAATTGTAGGCAGAGAACTTAAGAATCATTACTCTAGGGACTATGTCAGGGCTGATCTCTCAACGTCCTCAGAGTAATCTTTGGCAGGTTTTTTCTCCAGTGACTTAACTTTTTCCAAGGCCAGTTGGATTTTCTGTTTAGGCTTAGATGTTAGTTAAAATGGTTCTTGTGGGTAAATAGAATTTAGAGTGAAATGTGTACTGTTTACACTTCTAGACTTCCACCTCCTTATGGGAGAGTGAAGGAGAGAGCATGTAAACACAGCTTGGTCTTGCCAGCTCACTCCAGGGGATGCCACCTAACATCTCTCCACCCCACAATGCCACTAGAGCAAAGGCCCCAACAGTATATGGTGGGGACACAGAGGAGCTAACCATTTGTTGCTTCAGTAGTTTGGGATCTCCTGGGTCAGAGGAGTCCTCTGGGTGATCTCTGTTCATAGCCTGGAAAATTTGTAGCAGGAGAGGGAGAGGAGTGGGGTTGAGTTTTAGTCTTCCATGCACAAATCAGGAGCAACCAGCATGACTTTATTAAACAAGATCAAACATTTCACTACCACTAATAGTAATCCAGTTCAAAGTTGCATATTCTGGTAAATATAACATTCTGGCTTAACTCTTCCCTTCTGGCAGGCACTTCATTTTCTTAAAACTCTTGACTGAGCACTGAAATCTTGAGAGATTTGTCTGCCTACAAAGCACTTGAAAAAGCAGAGTATGTGTCCCAAAACCTAATTCTTTCACTTCCGAATTCACTCTTGTTTACCTCTCCCTAACATCTCTAGAAGCTCAGTTTGATTCTACTTCGGAAAATGCGGAGAAAGTCAAGTAAAGCAGAAAGTTGCTTTTGTATTGATTGTCCCCACTCACTGTTAATGTCTATTGCCATCCAGTGGTTGCCATGAAAATATTCAACCTCTACTTCTTTTTTGTTTGTTTGTTTGTTTGTTTGTTTAGACGGAGTCTTGCTCTGTTACCCGGGCTGGCGTGTAGTGGCATGATCTCGGCTCACTGCAAGCTCCGCCTCCCGGGTTCACGTCATTCTTCTGCCTCAGCCTCCCTAGTAGCTGGGACTACAGGCGTCCACCACCACGCCCAGCTAATTTTTGTTTTGGTTTGTTTTGTTTTAGTAGAGACGGGGTTTCACCATGTTAGCCAGGATGGTCTCCTGACCTCGTGATCCACCCGCCTCGGCCTCCCAAAGTGCTGGGATTACAGGTCAACCTCTACTTCTTAACCTCTTCTCACACCACCACAATTTGAAATTTACAATAAGATTTCTTGGTTTATGATGTAAGAAAATATGTCTTTAAATGAATTTACAATGTTCACATGGCTGTACTGTTTCTGTGGTGACTGATTATTTAAATTCCCCTCCGAATTTTCCTTGAAACAAGCACAAGGACAGAGTTCCAAAAAATATTTCCAAATGGGTAACTTAGTTTTCAGCAGAATTAATTGTAAGGCTACACCATTTGGCCTCTACCAAAACAAAAAATATAATACCATGTATTTATGAACTATGTAGAATTTATGAACTATGGTTCCCTACTAATTGGAGTTTTGAGTCAACATCTTCATTTCAAATTGAAGTCAAGGGTTGAGGTACAGTTGGTTGTTCTAGGTTATTTCTCAGGGGTAGAAGAACCAGGATTTGAAATAAGAGCTACTCATTTTCAGTCAGTGTCTTTTTCCAACTAAATTGATTTCCAGGTACTTGGCCTCCTTATAAGCAAAGCTAAATGTTCTCTATGGTAAGTTTCTTTAGAATTTTGAGACTTAAGATTTAATATCAAAAATATATGTAGATGTAAAGAGTTTTATAATGCTATATAACATAGGCAGCTAGTTCAAGTGTTAGCATGGTCTGTAAGCTGGAAATTCACTCCAATCATTTGGAAAGCATTTAATTATTTTCTTTAGCTTAGCCAATTTATACTTGAATCTTTTTTACATACAAACATGGTTTTCTTAAATGTTGAAAATAAAGAAAATCATGAATAAATGATTCTAGAAAGTTTGGATAGAAGTAAAATAGTCTAATTGTCAATTTATTCCTTTTATTTTCTTCCTCCTCTCTTTGTTGAGGTCCACATTTTTTTTTTTTTTTTTTTTTTTTTTTTTTGAGATGGAGTCTCACCATGTTGCCCAGGCCAGTGTGCAGTGGCATGATGCTGGCTCACTGCAACCTCCACCTTCCAGGTTCAAGCAATTCTCTTGCCTCAGCCTCCCAAGTAGCTGGGATTACATGTGCCCACGACCATGCCTGGCTAATTTTTGTATTATTAGTAGAGATGGGGTTTTACCATTTTGGCCAGGCTGGTCTCCAACTCCTGACCTCAAGTGATCCACCCGCCTCTGCCTCCTAAAGTGCTGGGATTACAGGCATGAGCCACCACACCAGGCCTAAGGTCCAGATTTTTAATGCCCTTTCTTAGTTCTCTGAAAACAGAATCCTGAAATTTAGAGAAGATTTTATATATTTCACCAAGACATGCTATAGTTCCAAAGCCAAAAATCTTGGCTTTTAATGATTTATAAGTCCTCTTATGATTTACATTTTAGTTCTTATGGAGACATCTTTTCCTCAGGGCCCACTACTCTGGCCAAAAACATAAAGGGACTTGTTGATGAGGAAAGTCTCAGAGCCAAACCTAGAGCCTGAGGACAAAGTTCTCTGAGAAAGGGATACTTTTGGGGTTCCAGCCTTACTGTTCCTCTGTCAAATTGGAACTGAATTGCCTCTAGGATGAGACATAAGGTCATTCACCTGAACTATTAAGTTTTATCTCTCCCGCTATATATATTTGCCCCTGTAGTTTTTATCAGTGGTCCCCAACCCTTTTGGCACCAGGGACCAGTTTCATGGAAGACAGTTTTTCCATGGGAAGGTGGGAGGGTGGGATGGTTTCAGGATGAAACTGTTCCACCTCAAATCATCAGGCATTAGAGTCTCGTAAGGAGCACACAACCTAGAACTCTTGCTTGTGCAGTTTACAATAGGGTTCACACTCCTGTGAGAATCTAATCTCCTAATGCCACTGCTGATTGCATAGGAGGTAGAGCTGAGGCAGAAATGCTCACTCACCCTCCGCTCCCCTCCTGCTGTGTGGCCCAGTTCCTAACAGACCATGGACCAGTACCGGTCCGTGGCCAGGGGTTTGGGACCTGCTGGTTTATATGATACCCATGTTGTAATGGGTAGAGGTGGGTAACTTTCCATCAAATTGATACTTGCTGTTCTGTAGTGTCCTTCTTGGGAAGTGGCTCTCAGTCAGGGACTGCATTTCCCAGCCTCCTTGCAGCCAGGTGAAGCTCTGAGTCTAATTCTTATCAATAGAATGTGAGTGGAGGGGATATGGGTCACATCTGGGAAGATGGCTGAGATGCAGTTGTGCCTTTTCCTCCTTCAAGGCTCTAGACCAAGGGGATGGCAAAGGAGAAGGAACCTGGGCTCCTAAATGACTACCTGGTGGAAAGCTACCTGCTAATGAACACTCACACTCATCTTTTAAATTAGCAGCAACAACAAAAAATTCCTTCCATGTTAAGCCACTGAAATTTTGGGGTTATTTATTACTGTAGCTAGCATTATTCTAATAGGATAACCCATGATGTAATATAAAATTCAGAAAGAAGATCTATAGTTAGAATGTATGTTGTGGCACATGTCCCATAACTTTATTCATCTTTTTTGTCTCTTTGTTTGTTTTTTTAGACAGAGTCTCACTCTGTCGCCTAGGCTGGAGTGCAATGGCGCAATCTCGGCTAACAGCAACTTCCACCTCCTGGGTTCAAGCGATTCTCCTGCCTCAGCCTCCCAAGTATCTGGGATTACAGGCGCCCACCACCATGCCTGGCCAATTTTTAAATTTTTAGTAGAGACGGCGTTTCACTATGTTGGCCAGGCTGGCCTCAAACTCCTGACCTCGTGATCTGCCTGCCTCGGCCTCCCAAAGTGCTGGGATTACAGGTGTGACCCACCACACCTGGCCTATTAGTCTAATTTTTATAAGCATAATTTTATAAGTCTTGCTTCTTCTCTGTACCTTTCCCCTTTATACTGTCCTTTGCTGGTACTGTCCTTTGCTCAACTGCTAGAATTACTGGTATGGTAATTCTGGGCAAATTTTAAAAAGACAGTTCTGTCTTCAAGATGTTTTATTGCTTCCTCCTGAAATGTTGTCATAAAAACTATACAAATCTTTTATAACCTCAAGGTGAGTAGCTGGCACCCTCTAAAAGCCAGGAGACACCTAGGAAAACTGAAGTCCCTCTCTAGGGCTAGCCTAGCAAACTCGGGAAATTGCTGATTCTCTCTGAATTGGGCAAAGGAGTGAGCTGCCTGAGGGTAAGACATGCCTGCGACTTTATGCAGTGTTTTCCTTAGTCCAAGTCCCCATTCTCAGCAGTAAGTGCTCTGAAGCTTGTCTGAATCTGGTCTAAACCAGAATGCCAAGTTACGAGTTACACTGGAAATGTATGAGGGGAACTTCATCCTAGTGGGGAGCTCAGCTCGTTATTGCCTGGAGCAAAAAGAGTAGATTGTTTTCATCGGAAATTTCCATCATGCTTTGGCATCCTGTGAAGCCGTTCTGTTTTCAAAGGACTGGGAATCCTCAACTAGAATCAGAGCAGCTGCTCCCAACCCCATGCCTGCGGTCCTTTCCCCCACCAGTGGCCACTTGTCTAGATTCCCTGCCTCAAGAAACTGTATCCTTTTGATTGTATGTCCCCTTTTCAGTGCGTTAAAAAATCATGCGCCAATTGGATCTGGGTCTTACCTTCTCCATTTACTACTAGCTGTGTGACTCTGGGCAAGTTAACCTGTCTGCATTTCAGTTTTTTTTGTCTGTTCAAAGGGGATAATAGTACCTACATCACAGGATTCTTGGGATGATTATTTGAGATAATTTAGGTAAAGTGCTTATCCTCTAATGTTGTTGCTATTTAAATATTTATTTTAATAATAATTATACAATGAGATGGGGCTTTGGGAGAATCTAATACAGTTACTCTTTTTTTTTTTTTTTTTTTTTGAGATGGAGTTTCACTCTTGTCACCCAGGCTGGAGTGCAGTGGGGGCGATTTCAGCTGACTACAACCTCCACCACCCGGGTTCAAGCAATTCTCCTGCCTCAGCCTCCCAAGTAGCTGGGATTACAGGCGTGCCCCACCACACCCAACTAATTTTGTATTTTTAGTAGAGACAGGGTTTCACCTTGTTGCCCAGGCTGGTCTCAAACTGCTGACCTCAGGTGATCAGCCTAGCTTGGCCTCCCAAAGTGCTGGGATTGTAGGCATGAGCCACCACGCCCAGCCCAGTTATTCATTTAATGCAGGAATATTTTCTGCAACATACTGTTTCATAACATTTCAGTTAGTAAGTTTGTAGGTTTTCTTCCTATTTTGCAGTTTGGTTGACTGCTTTCCAACAATTTATCGGAAGTTGAATTGATCTCACTAATAAGCTCTTTCCAAAGTATATTGTGGGACAGGTTGCCTCTGGGGAGGTTTCCTAAAGCCAGCTGACCCAATTTGTCATTTTCTGTTGACTGCAGTTTTCAATAAATATATGCTTAGTTCCTCACCCATAATATCTCAAAATGTAATATGTGGATAAAACATCTGTAGATCAGTATTTTCTAGTATGCCTCAGCTGATTTAGAATGTCCAGCCAGGGTTGGATACCACTTAGCCCTATCTGTTGTATATAGATTTTTGTTATCATCTTTAGGCCTATGTATTTTGGGGCTCCCTCCACAATCCCCGCTTAGTCTCAGGTGTGTGCCTTACTCTTTTGACTCTGTTAGGCCATACTATAGTAACAAACCTCAAATTTTCAATGTCTTAGCTCAACAAACATTTATTTCTAGCTTTCAACTATTGCTATTTGGTGGAGGCTTTCCTTTATTCAGCTACAAAGGGATCCAAGCTCCCTTTCTTCTGTGCCAGCTGAATCTCAACGTATGGCTTCTCAAGTTGCTATGCCAGAGGAAGAAAGAGCTGATACCAGCTCTTAAAAACTTCCCCTGGAAATGACACATGTCACTTTTGCCTATGGCTCATTGACCAGAATTTGTCACATGACTGTATGCATCTTGATGCATGGAGCACACTGGAAATTCGATGAGGTCCTTATCACGGACCTCTTGCACAATGATCTCTTGTCTTGATCTTCATAGCACTTATCATCACCCAGTACATGATGTGTGCCTTCCTTTATTTGTTTATTGCCTGTCTCTCCCAAGTAGACTTTAAGCTTTTTGAGATCACAGCCTTTTGTTCACTGCTATATCTCTAGTGCTTACAGTGATGCCTAGTGAATAGTGGGAACTTAATAAACATTTAATAAATAAGTGAATGGCAACTCCATACATGAAGGTGAAGCCACTGAAGTCTGTTGTGGGATTTTATTGTATGTCAATGTGCTTTATAGCTTGTGTTCTTTTTCAAAAGCACATTTAAATGTTATTGAGTCCAATGAGAAGTTAAAGAATAATAGGCTAATTAAGAAGGGAACATTATATGTGGATCTCCTACTATTACTCATGAAAAGCATTTCTCTCTCAGTTGTTCATTCCTGGAGTGATCAGCCCAGGAGAGGGCAGATGTAGTCAGCAGAGAAGGATGCTTTCTGAGGTTCAGCTGACATAGTCAATAAAAGACTTGAGCTGGCAAAGCAGAAGGTGACATCACTGTGGGCCTGTGATCAGCCTTTTCTTTACTGAGCTGAGCCTATCGAATTTGCACAAGACCAGTCTGTTGAAACTTTATAACCCCCATAAAATGGAAAACCTTCTGCAATGAATGCTGCTTCTCATTTTGAATACTGCAGAACCCAATTAAAAACAAGGTTTGTTATTAAGGCTAGTATAGAGACAGGCAGTATTATGTTGTGATTAAGGCATGAGCTCTAGAATAAGAAAGATTCGGGTTTGAACCTGAGTCCAATACTTACCTCCCTGAAACTTCCCAAGCCTCATCTATCAAATGTGGCTAATAATTCCTACTTGCTAGAATTGTAATCAAATTTAAATTGAATAATACTTTTAAGGTGGTTAGGTTGGTAGAAGAAATGGCAAATTGTAAATGACAGCAATTATTTTCACATGCTATAATTGGATTGTTTTCCTGTACTAGATATGGCAACATCCCCAGGTTATAGTCAGTGATGGGGTTTACTCAGGAAGATGAGAGAATGTGAGGCCACACAGATGGGCTGTCTTTTGTGGATCAGCGGCGACCTGGGGCTTCCAAAGCTGGCTTTCTGGTGGGCCTGTAGCGCGTGGCCACGGCAGGCCTGCTTTGCCCCTGAGCTCAGTTGGCAGCCCAACTCCTTTGGTACACTCAGCATCTTTGTTCCCCAGCATGGGCTGCTTTTTCACCATCCAGTGTGGAGCTCACCTGTCACAGCCCACCTCAGGGACATTATTCCCCCCATGCTCAACATTTAACTCAAGCCTCCAATTTTGGTCCTTTCAGTTGTGGCCAGGCTAGCAGGATCGATTCACAGAAAGAACTATTAGGGGAACTTCTCTTTAAAAGGGACTGAATATTTGTCAAGCTTGGAGTGCTGCAGACTCTTCTCCTCTATTTTTAAAGTGAAACTTTACATGCAAAGAAGGTTCAGCCCTGGCTGGGCACAGTGGCTCATGCCTGTAATCCCAACACTTTGGGAGACCCAGCCAGGAGTTTGAGACCAGCCTTGGCAACATGACAAAACCTCATCTTTACAAAAAATAAATAATAATAATTCAAAAAGTAGCTAGTTATGGTGGTGCACTTCTGTAGTCCCAAAATCTCAGGAGGATGAGGTGGCAGGATCACTTGAGCCTGGGAGGATAAAGCTTCATGATCTGAGAAAAGAAAGAAAGAAAGAGAGAGAGAGAGAGAGGAAGGAAGGAAGGAAGGAAGGAAGGAAGGAAGGAAGGAAGGAAGGAAGGAAGGAAGGAAGGAAGGAAGGAAGGGAAGGAAGGAAGGAAGGAAGGAAGGAAGGAAGGAAGGGGGAGAGGGAGGGAGGAAAGAGAGAGAAAGAAAGGAAAAGAAAGAAAGGAAGGAAAGAAGGAAGGAGAGAGAGGAGGGGGGAGGAAAGAAAAAGAAAGAGAGAAACAGAAAGGAGGAAGGGAGGGAGAGAAGGGAGGGAGGAAGGAAGGAAGGAAGGAAGGAAGGAAGGAAGGAAGGAAGGAAGGAAGGAAGGAAGGAAGGAAGGAAGGAAAAAAAATAAAAGAAAAAGGGAGGTGTTCAGCCCTATGGCTATTTTTTATGGGAAGCTACCTTTGAACAATGAGAAACTTTAGGAATATTTGAAGTAGTATTTGTGGGTGAGGTTCAGTTACATTCTTCCCGTGATAAATATGGAATCGCCTCTTTAGAGTAGATAGACAAATCTCTTAGGGTTTCATCTGTTTCTTACATAAAATGCTTCAGATGACTGCCATTTCTCTCAAAAAGCTCTGTTGTTTTTGTTATATTCTTTCAGTTATCTGAACTGGGAAGTAAGCTTTGGTGTACTTCTAATTCAGGGCAGTTTTTTGTCTGCGTGGACCCCCATAGGCAGGCGGACTGGCACCACGAGGCAGGGGGCAGGATCTCCTTATAGGGAAGTTTCTTGTAACAACTTGTTTGTTTGGTGCATTGTGCTTCATCTTTTTTATCCACTGTTTACATGCTTTCTAAACTAGTTGTGCATCTGCTCGCTCCAGAAATCCATACAGTGTATTTCACAAGTACTAAGAAATGCCATCCATAAAGTAGAATATATTTTAATTATCCTTTAAAGAAGACAAGATAAAGTTGTCCCTTCAAATACCTAACTCTTATCTATGATTTGAAATGAGTATTCATAGTTCCATTTTTGAGACATTTTAAATAGATTATTATGCAAAGATGCATACATTGAGCAAACAAAATAGTATTATGAACTTGCATATATAGATAAAATTTAACAATTATTATCATTTTGTCATATTTGTGTTGTCTACTTTTGGGACAAGCATTTTAAAATTAAGTCACAGCCACCAAGACGTTTCACCCCTACATGCTTCGGTGTACATCTCTAAAAATAGGACATTTTCTTACATAACTATAGTTTCATTATTACATCTCACAAAACAAATACTTAACATCATCTAATGCCTAGTTCATATGCAGATTCTCCCAAGAATCCTCCAAATGTTTTTTCTTCTCCTTCAGTTGGTTAGTTTTAATTAACCAATGAGCAAAAATCTCTTAAACTTCTATTTTCCACTACATTAACTATAATAAGAATATGGAACAGTAGAAAGTTCTCTCAGTCTGTATGTTATGTGATGATCAGATGGATTTTCTTTTTTCCCAATATTTTCTTATGAAATTCCTCAAACATATAGAATAGTTGATAGAATTCTTCAGCGCATCCCTGTTTCCATGGTTCTATTTTTAATTTTCTTCCTGACTTCTTAGTAACTGGGACTTGATAGTCTCTACCCCTCAGATTCAGTGAGAAAGTAAATAAGCATTCTGTGGCTCCTTTTTAGGTGGAAGCCTTAAATAATATTTGCAAAGCAGATGGATGTAATTTCTTTGCATGCCTTACAAATCTTGGGAGTGTCGTCTCAACTTCTCAACTGGGTAGCTCATGCCAGTCTATAAATATTATTGAGCCTGACTTTCAGTTGACAATACTTTACTGGGGCATCCCCAGACAGCCAGGTGCTGACCTGTTGCCAGTGGAATCACCATGTGAGTTAAGAGAGAAAATGATGAGCCACCCTGTCTAATACTGAAGCAATTGGAACAAACCGTGTGTTTACACCTTATGCAATGTCAGCTGTATTTCAACATTATCTGAAAATACCATGCAAAGGTATTTGGAAAGGAGAAAAACAAATCTGGTTTTTAAAAATGTCTGTCTGAGGGTTGCTGCCGTTGCTATGGAAATCAGAGAAGCAGATTTTCACGCTTTACCACACCGAGCTTGTTTTTGAACAGATTCCTGAGACTGTGGGCTTCCCCCCACCTCCTATTCTGAGTGGTTTTGTTAGATATAACCTTGCTTGAATAATATTAACATATTCCTGTGGGAAAGCACATTAGGTGCTAATGCTTGGAGTTGTTTTTAGCGGAATGATTTAACAATACCAGATTCATTTTTCATCTGTATGTTTTTAAATAGACTGGCTCCTATAATCAGCGTTAACATACAGCTCAGCTTGGAGCATAAGGAAATGTTAGTTTAATATTTTAGTGCCATCTGCTGTAAGTTTCATGGCATTCTACTCCATCTGGCTTACTTGCAGCAATTCCCTATTTTTTTTTTTTAGTTTTAGTAGAACACAGCAATCTCTTTTCAAATCTTTCATACTGATTGGGTCCTGTTTCTTCCTACTGAATACTGGACGAGGCTGTTGTCAGAATGTTTCCTTGACTCTAGGTGTTCATCTCCTGAAGACTTCTGTTTCTCTCTCTCTGTGTGTGTGTGTGTGTGTGTGTGTGTGTGTGTGTGTGTGTGTGTAAGAGAGAGACAGAGGGAAAGAGAGGGAGAGAGAATTATCAAGCAGTTAACTCCTTCCTAGACCTTTCTTCCTCATTTCAAATGATGCTGACTCTTGGTAAGTGGACATTTGTAAATTCAGCAACATTACTATATCAACAACTATTGAGAACCCATTGCATGCCAGGCTGTTTTGTAGGCACTAGGGGAGAGAGTGGGGAAGAAAGCAGACTCCCTGCTCTCATGGAGCTTAATTAGTGGAAGAGACTAACAGTATACAAAAAAAAAAAAACACATCATATAGTATCAGGCAGTGGTAAGTGCTGTAAATTCCAAAATAAAGCAGGCTAAAGAAAGCTATTTTAAATACAATCGTCAAAGAAGGCCTGACAGATGATAGAATTAGAATATTGGAATGGACATGTTAAGGTTGCTACAAGGACAACAAATGTGCCCTTTAACCCTGTGCCTCGAGGCTCTTGTTAAAGATAGACTCTTGTCATTAGCTAATTAATTATATTTCAACATTAACCATGAACACTATATGGATGAAAAACAAATCTGTTCTTTAAAAGCCATCAGAGTTTCTGTTGTTGCTTTGGAACTAGATGGACCTTGGGCTTAACTCAGCTTGTTCTTCAGTTCTCAGGTCTTCAGAACTCAGCAGTTCTTCAGTTCAGCACATGGTTAGAACACCTATATGTGTCTGATTCTTAGTTGAGTTCCTTGGAGAGTAACAAACTTTTCTCCAGGAATTGCTTTTAACGGTATATGCTTTACCAACCCTCAACCCATCAAGGGGATTGAATAATACATATAGAATATTTAAAGAATAACACCAGATACTATTGATTGACTTCAACTACAAATCCTGTCAATCCTAAGTGCTATTGGATTTCAGAGGAGGGAGAAGTGTTAAGATGTCCAGCGCCCTTCTCTTTACCTACCCTCTTTAAAGGTCAGTTTGAGCAGAACATTGAGCATCACAGAGATTACTAATACTCCTTTCATTAGAAACAAAGAGATTCTGAAGTCAGGTAATTAGAATCAGGAACAACCCATGTGAACTCTTCTGTGTTTATATGTCTGTGTTTGCTCACACATGTGCACACACTCACATGTGCACATGCTCCATACATTCATTCAGGAATCAAATCTTAGCCAACTACTGCATGTGAGTTACTGGTCTGTGGCTGGAGAAGTGTAGGGAGAACGTTCCCCTCTAAAGGTTCAAGTCATTAAGTCTGTTGAAATAAACTGACAAGAGACAGATTAACAGGAGAAAAGGCGTTACAAGTGTTCATGGGAGCCATGCAAAATATGAAACTTTAAAAAGGGTCAGATGCCTGATGCTTAAATATTCTTTTCCTAGGGGAGAGGTAAAGTGGGGGATGTAGGCTATTTTAGAGGAAGATTACATGGTTTTTAGGGGATTTTAGTGGCCCCAAAGAAGAGACAATAGCCTGGGACACAGTTCTTTTGGCCTCTGGGAGAGGTGATGACAAGTTATGGGAAGGTGAGGGGCAGAATGACACTGCAAACAAAGTTTGTCTTATTATGCAGGTAAAGAAGAGTAGTTGAGAGAATAGGTGAAATGTCTGTCAGGTATGGTGCCATGAGCATGCAATATGAGTTAACCTTCTGTGCCCAATGTAGATTCAACGGAGGAAGGCCACAACAATTGCATTCCTTCTGGATGAACTTCCCTTAGTCAGGTAAGATAATTTCAGAGGCAGCCCCTTTCTGTGCCTTGAAAGGAAAATCTGGAGGTGAGGCGTGAGGCAGGAGAAGGTCAGAGAGAGACTTTGGCTCTGAGGCCTTTCAGTGTCCTTTGTTCAAAGCACTCAGCGTGCCAAAGGGCCATATTTTGGGGTATCATTTTCTGAGCACCAACAGAAGCTAATATGAGTAAGACACAGTGCTTGCCTGGAAGGCATTTGTAGGGACATACATACAAACAGATAGGTGTAATAAAGTGTTATAAGGGCAATGAAAGCAAGCAATGCTTAGCCTAGCCTTGTCTGTGTTAATGATTTATGTTGTGATGTTCGAGATGTATGACTCTTTTAATTTTTCTATGCCTGTTTTCTCATATCTTCAAAAAATCTGGGACAGGGAGAAGCATTAGCAAAATAATGACTCTTAGCCTTCTTACTTTAGGGAGAAAGGTTGGGTTGTCCTAAAGTAATGACAATATTTGTTTTGGCTTATTGGGATGTGAGGCACATAAAAAGAATCATTGCTTTAATAGCTTGAGTACCATTATCAGATGCTGTAGCGGTAGCTAGCACACCAGTGGGAGAGAAGCTAGTCATAAGTGCATTTCTTCCCTGTTTTCCTGTTTACACAGTGTACTTGGAGTTACTGGATAACTTTAGAGACTCATTAGTCCTCTGTACAATTAAACGTAAATGCTCAGCTTGGTAGAGGTTGATCAAAAGGTAGCTGCAAAGTTGGGGTAGGGAGTAGAGGGACAGGCAACTATATGAACTCCTAAGTATGCATAGACTTCCGTGGGCTCGTTCCTGGGAGCCTGCAGCAGCCTGCATGGAAGCAAAAGTAAAATTGAGTTTGGGAATAGGGGGAGGTTGTTGAATGTCTTATTTCACCTCCACTCTCAAAAGTGCTTTCAATAAGGTTCTTCTAGGCACAAAGGAAAGATTTAAATCCGTCATATTTCCCTTATGATATATAAAATTTTTTCCAGTTGAGCACCACTTTTCAGAGCCAGGAAAATATTTTTGAGCTAACTAAAAGCTGTAAAAGCTGCTTTTTGCTTAATGTTTATAATGATGATCCAGCTCTCTGATTACCCTCTTCTCCTTTCCCCCAACCCAGTATGTTCAGTTGTCTATGGTCTGTGGCACCACCTTTGGGAGAGGTGGGTTTTCTTCCTGATCACAGTGTACGGGAATCAGCTACAGCAGCAAGTCCAATTCCAAGACCAGCACTGGCTCCCCCCGGATGCTTTCACTGCCATTTTCATACCCTTCTCTCCTCTCTGCTCTCTCAGTGACTGGCAATTTGATTGTTTCTCCAATTTCCTTTTACTTCTGTCTGCACAGCACAATGCTGAATTCAGAAAATGAGAACTCAGCCATCACTTTATTCTGATGTAGGGGCACCCTATCAATGGAAACGTGGACTAGTGTGTAGGTTCTAGTGACTCTGGGCCTTTGAAGTGCCAAAAGCTGGCTATTTTTGGTGTCAGCAGGTTTTCAGAGCTCTGAGAATTTCTGTTTCCCCTTCCCCTGATGGCAGACCATATTGTATCTACTGCTCTTTCACTCCATCCTCACAAAGACATAAGGAGAGGTTTGCCAAGGGGGAACATCGTTCAATATTGAATGGGATTTCTGAGCAATGTTGCATAATCTTCTTAGTCAATTTTTGAACCTAGCAGAGCTTTGACTATTCATGGCAGGGGGTGGGGGGTTGTTCTTGAAGGGACTAGAATTAAAATTCTTATGCTTGGACTGCGAGTCCCTGGAGGGCAAATTGTGCAAATATTTGCAGGAGCATTTTGCTAGGCCAAGATCGTAACTTTCATCAGACTCTCAGTGGGATCTGTGACTCCAAAAATAGGTTTAAGGTTAAAAGGGGAAGAGAAAACACTGGATTTGATAATTTCAAGAGCTCCATACTGCTGAAAAACCTGAATCTGTGATTTCCTGCAATATTATCATCCTTCCCTCAGAAGGAAGAAAAATACAATATAATTACCTTTCTTTTTTCAGGGGCTTCCAACTGTGGAATCACATTGCTGATGAGTAGGACTCAGCCTGGAACACTCCTGTTCACTGCATAGTATCTGACTGAGCAGTGTGCCATTTTAAATAATGGTCATATGAGCATTGGCTAACAACCAAAATTTCAGTTACATCATTCCATATAGATAGATAGATAGCTGGCTTACTTATATAACAAATATTTCTTGTTACATCTTATATATCAGGCACTGTTTGAGGCACTTGAGATACTTCAGTGAACAAAACAAAGATTGTGCTCTTACAGAACTTACATTCTTGTTAGGGGAGAAAGACAAGAACAATAAACATAATATGTTAGTCTGTTTTTGCATTGCTACAAAGAAATACCTGAAGCTGGGTAATTTATAAAGAAAAGAGGTTTTATTGACTCATGGTTCTGCAGGCTTTACAGGAAGCATAGTGCTGGCATCTCATTCTGGTGAGGCCTCAGGAAGCTTCCAATCAGAAGATGAAGGACAGCAGGCATGTCAAATGGCAAGAGTGGGAGCAAGAGAGTGAGGTGGGAGGTGCCACACTCTTTTAAACAACCAGATCTCATGTGAACTCAGAGTGAGAACTCATTGATCACTAAGGGGATGGTGCTAAACCATTCATGAGGGTTTCCCCCATGATCCAATCATCTCCCACCCTGAGCTCCACCTCCAACATTGGGAATCACATTTCAACATGAGATTTGGAGGTGACAAATATCCAAATGATATCACATAATATATATGCAAATTATATAGTATGCGAGAAAGTGATAAGACTCTGGGGAGGAAAAGAAAAAGTAGAAAGAGTTAGAGGCATCGAGAATGTGGTAGAGGGAGGGGCAGGTCACAATATTATATCAGGTGGTCAAGGGAGAGAGAACTCATTGAAGAAGGTGAGAGTGGAGCAAAGATTTAAGGAAGGCAAATAACTTAGGTAAGCAGCTATGGGGTGGAAGAGCAGCCTAGGAGGAAGAAACAGCTGCAGTAAAGGCCCTAAAGTGGGAGTTATCTGATGTGTTCACAGAACTGCAAGGAGGCCAGGGTGGCTGGAAGGGAGAGTCACTGGAAAGGAGGTCAGCAAAGCAAGAAGAGGCAGACCACAGGCCTCATGACTCTCACTGGAGTGCAATGGGACCCCCATGGGGTAAAAGCAGAGGAGTGAGCTCCTCTGATGTGAGCACTCACTCTGGTTGCCATATAGTGAGTAGACTGGAGGGACCACGGCAGAAGTAAGAAGACCCATCAGAGGCTCTTCAGGAACACGAGTGGGAGATGGTGGTGGAACAGGGTTGTAGTAGTGGCAGTAGTGAAAAATGGTCAGGTTTTGGAAACATTTTGAAGGTAGAACTCACAAGACTTCCTGATCAACTGGATGTGGGGCCAGAGAAGAAACAGGGATGACTCCCCGGTTTTTGGTTTCAGCAGCCCTAGAAAATGGATGGGTAAAACCTTGCAAAAGAATGAAATCACAAGGGAATGGGTGCAGTCGTAAAGAGAACCAAGGGCTGGCAATGATAAAACTTTATATATCAAAATATATTAAAATATACTTTAGAAGTTGTAGCCAAATAAGCAATCATAAGATGAGTAGCTTATGAAAACGTTTATCTTCGGTTATTTAGGACAGATGTGTAAATCATAAGTTTTGAAGAGGAAGCAACCTTGACATATTGTACAGTGTACTCACAGGGAGTCCTGCTGGCACAGACTTTCCAGTGCAGGGCAGCACACTGGGAAGGCAATTAAATGCCCTGATTTAATTATTGATTAATCAATGCTTTATCAAAAAGCATTTTTGTTACTATAACCTCCATTGTTAATTATTTTCTAAAATATGTTAATATTCTTATCTAAGCAAAACTGTTAAAAAATTGTGTGGTTGGTGACAAGGTTTACAGGAGCCTCAGGATCTCAATTCTGAATATAATTTTTTTAATAAAAGGAGAATTTTGTTTTACCTGAAAGCCATCTTAGAGAACATTTACTCCAATTCAGTAATTTTACAGTTAGGGTAAGTGAGGCACAGATAACTATGTAAGAATCTGAAACAGGAGTCAGCAAACTATATCCAATTTGTGTTTGTTCATTTGTTTTTATACAGCTTTATTGAGATATAGTTCACATACCATAAAATTCACCCTATTAAAGTGTACAATTCAATACCTTCACAGAGTTGTGCAACCATCACTATTATCTAGCTTCAAAAAATTTCATCACCCCAAAAAGAAACCCCATGCCCCTCAATGTTCATTCCCCCTTCCCTCTTTCCCACAGTCCCTGGCAACCACAAATCTACTTTCTATTGCTATAGATTTGCCTATTACAGACACAGTTTACATTTCCTGTTAATGGAATCATAAAATGTGTGGCCTTTTGTGTCTGGCTTCTTTCACTCAGCATAATGTAATATAATATTTTAAGGGTTCGTCCATGTTGTAGCATGTATCAGTACTTCCTTCCTTTTTATGGAAAAATAATATTCCATTGTATGGATATACCACATTTTATTTATCCACTCATCATTTGGTGGACATTTGAGTTGTTTCCATTGCCAGCTATTAGGAATAATGCTGCTATGACCATTCATGTACAGGTTTTTATGAGGACACATGCTCTCATTTATCTTGGGTATATAGCTAAGAGTGAACTTGCTGGATAATAAGATAACTCTACATTTAACATTTTGAGAAGCTACCAAATCGTTTCCAAAGTGGCTGCACCATTTTACAATCTCAGTAGCAATATGTGAGAATTCCAATTTCTCCACATCCTCACACTTTTTAATTTTAGCCATTCTGGTGGTTTTGATTTGCATTTTAATGATGACTAATGGTGTTGAGCATCTTTTTATGTGCTCATCAGTCATTGGTCTTCTTTGCAGAAATGTTTATTCAAATGATTTGTCCATTTTTACATTGGGTGGATTTTCTTTTTACTGTTGAACTATAGAGTTCTTTCTATGTTCTATGTACATGCTCCTTATCAGATACATGATTTCCAAATATTTTACCTTGTTCTGTGGATTGTGTTTTCACTTTCTTGATGGTGTCCTTTGATAAATAAAAGTTTTTAATTTTTATGAAGTTACACTTATCTTTTTATTTTGCTGCTTCTATTTTGGTGTCACATCAAAGAAACCAGTATGACCTAATCCAGGTTAACCAAGATTCATTTATTTGTTTTCATCTAAGAGTTTTAAAGTTTTAGCTCTTATATTTAGGTCTTTGATTCATTTTGAGTTAATTTTTGTGTGTGGTATGAAATAGAAGCCCAACTTTTGCGTATAGATAGCCAGTTGTCTGTTAAAAGGGCTGTTCTTTTCCCAATATATTGTCTTGTCACCCTGGTCAAAAATTAATTGGCCATAAATGTAAGGGTCTGTTTCTAGACAGTTAGTTTTCTTATATTGATTTATTGTCTAGACTTACGCTAGTATTATACTATCTTGACTATTGTAGCTTTGTAGTAAGTGGAATCTGGAAGTGCAAGTCCTCCAATTTGGTCTTCTTTCTCAATATTGTTTTGACTATTCTGGGTCTCTTTTATTTCCATATGAATTTTAGAATTAGCTTGTCAGTTTCTGAAACACACTTAGCTTGTACCTTGTACCTTGATAGGAACTGCATTGAATTTGTAGTTTGAGGAGTACTGCCATCTTAAATATCACCTTCCAATTCATGAACATAAGAAATTTTTTCATTTATTTAGGCCCTATTTAATTTATTTCAACAACATGTTGTAGTTGTCATTGTATAAGTCTTGCACTTTTAAAATAAATTTATTCCTGATTATTTTATTCTTTTTGATGCTATCATGCCACCGCCTGTTTTTTAAAATAAAATTTTATCAGGATGCAGCCATATTCATTTTCTCACATATTTTCTTTGACTTGTTTTGTGCTACAAGGGTAGAGCTGAGTAGGTGCAAATGAGACCATATGGCCAACAAAGCTGAAAAATGTTTACTGTTTGGCCCTTGACAGAAAGAGTTTGCTGATCTCTGGTCTAGAACATAATTTGTTGGCAGGAAAGGCTGATTCTTTTCTTTTTCTTCCTTAGAGATGCTGTGTGGTAAGATAGAAGAAGAATCAGTGTTAATATATTTGATGTTGAGAGACATAAATAAGATTGGATGGCATGAGTTTTGGAGTAAGTGAGACCTAGGTTCAAACTCTGGACCATCGCTTTCTATTTGGTCTCTCTGAAATTCTGTTTCTCCTCCTTGAAATTTTAGTTCCTTTTCTTATAAGGGAGGAAAGTGACTTGTTATGGTCATATATAACAGCCAATGGCAGAACTGGCCTCAAACTTCTCCTTTTTGTCCATTGTCATTTCCATTGCTTGAAAGTTAAATCTCTGGCCAAGAGCTACAGTCTAAATATTGCTCCTTCCCCATCCTCCACACTAAATCCTTAACATCAACTTGTTAGATGTGTCTTTATGGTACCATTTGTTTATACCATTTGGGCTTTTTTTCCATAAAAATTTAAGTGCAGGCCGGGCACGGTGGCTCACGCCTGTAATCCCAGCACTTTGGGAGGCCGAGGCGGGGAGATCATGAGGTCAGGAGATTGAGACCATCTTGGCTAACACGGTGAAACCCCGTCTCTACTAAAAAAAATACCAAAAAAAAAAAAAAACTAGCTGGGCGTGGTGGCAGGCACCTGTAGTCCCAGCTACTCGGGAGGCTGAGGCAGGAGAATGGTGTGAACCTGGGAGGCGGAGGTCGCAGTGAGCCGAGATCACACCACTGCACTCCAACCTGGGCAACAGAGCGAGACTCTGTCTCAAAAAAAAAAAAATTTTAAGTGCAGAAAAATATGTTACTCAATATTAGATGGAACAAGTTTTGTTTTGTTTCTTTTCCTTTTATGAAAAAGGTAAGTGATTTCATTTCTAGTAAAGGTATTCTAGTTTGACTCATAAATTTGCAGGACACATTCTTTTCTTTATTAAGTTTTATTTTTATTTTATTTTATTTTTTATTTCCATAGGTTGTTGGGAAACGGGTGTTTGACTACGTAAGCACTTTAGTGGTGATTTGTGAAATTTTGGTGCACCCATCACTCTAGCAATATACCCTGCACTTAAAGGATAAAAGACACATTCGTATTAACCATGATGACATAGAAAAGTGCAGCAGTTTCAGCCACCAAAATTATATTTCCAGCAACATCTATTTTGTTGATATAGTTGACAACAAGCTTCCAGCTGGAACAGATTCAAATGGGTTTCCTCTTGCTCAATATTTGAATCTACTCCAGAAAATGATGGCTAGACTAAAAGGAATCAAAATATGACTTAGCAACTCCAGTTGTATAGGTAAAATGCAGACTGCCAATTACAACTAAAAGTTCAGAAATGCTTTAGAAGTGTAACCTTGTAGTGAAATTATCTGGCACTTAAACCTTAAGTCTAGTGCTTACAGCAAAATAGAGGTGTTTTTCAGGCACATTTTTAGCTTGATTCTTAATGCCTTAGGTATTAGCCCATTTTTGTGCTGCTGATAAAGACATACCTGAGACTGGGCAGTTTACAAAAGACAAAGGTTTACTTGGACTTACAGTTCCATGTGGCTGGGGAAGCCTCACAATCGTGGCGGAATGCAAAGAAGAGCAAGTCATGTCTTACGTGGATGGCAGCAGGCAAAGACAGAGCGCTTGTGCAGGGGAACTCCTCTTTTTAAAACCATCAGATCTCATGAGACTTATTCACTAGCATGAGCACAGGAAATACTTGCCCCCATGATTCAATTACCTCCTACCAGGTCCCTCCCACCGGGTCCCTCCTACAACATGTGGAAATTCAAGATGATATTCGGGTGGGGACACAGCCAAACCATATCACCTTATTTTTTAAATTAGCTACTGTAATCTATTGAAAAATGGCAGGCCACTATGACTATTCATTCCTTCCAATTGAACATAATATTAGAAAAGATCAAGTGTTGATAATCATGTTACCTATTTGTAGAAATCAAGGAATCACCATTTATTTTTAACCTAACTGAACAAAAGGCTCAGAGTCAAAGAATTTCTGGGTTGGAGGGAACAAGTGTTTAAAAAATCTTACAAACATTCTCAGTACAGAGAATTCACCACCTTCCAAACTGACTTTTCATCCTTGGAAAGTTCTGACTATAAGAAATTTATCTCATATTGATGTTACTTATCCACTAATCCTGTTTTATCATGCAGGGCCATAACATAAAAAGATCACTGTCATATTAACCTTGAGTCTTCATTTTTCCAGACACTACATTACCATTGCTGTTTATCATCACAGAGTGCTTTTAAGTCCATTTATCCCCTTTTCTAAATGTTGTGCCCCTAAACAGTATATCTTTTTGAGAAGTATGTGAGTTGGATAGTGTAGTTTACAGCAAGAGCATGACTTCCCTCACTGTGCGCACCCCATTTCTACTGATTCAACCTGAAGACACATCATGTGTTTGTCAGCCACATCACACTGTTGACTTGTGTTAAGCTTACATCATCTAATACCCATAAGTCCTTACTTATTAATGTGCTAGGAATAAGCTATATATTTTTCTATTTCATAATATTATGGTTGGCACTTTGGGTGGAGGTAGTAGGCCTTGTATTTTGTCTCCATTAAATTTCATATTGTTAGGCTAACCCTATTTTTCTTGAAAGATTTGGGAGGATTCTATCACTCAATGCTTTTGCTGTCCCTGTTGCATTATCTTTAGGTATGATTACTCTCTTCCTACATATCAGTGATGAAAGATTTGAGAGCTCAAATCCTTTAACGGGCCACTGAAACTTCTCTCCAGATTTAAATTCAATTCTGCAAACATATATTCAGCATTTACATTATAATGGACTGTACTTAATTCAGTGATGAACAAGATATAGTAGTAGTCTCAAGCCCATCGTTACTCTATAGTGGGAGAAAGACATCCAGAAATAACCATGTATAAAATATTAAGTATAATAACAAAGGTGTGAACAAGGAACACAAAGGAGAGGCCAGTAATTATCTGGGAGAAGTTAATGATGCATACCAAAATGAAGGATATCTAAGCCAAGTTTTGAAAGAGAAGGAGATGTTTGTGAGAAGTACAAGAAGAATCTGATTGTCATTTATTAATCAGCATTTATTCATAGGAAAATGAAATGTTATCTTCCTACTAGTTCTTCCCTGAAGAGACAAATGGACCAAAAAAAATGAGACTCTACAAGGATGAATAACATAAGCCAATTAAAACTAAACTCAGGAGTATGTAGTGGCTACTTGACAATGCCACAGCAATCACATTATTTCAGAATGGGTGACTACATTTAAAATATTTTCTAGATGTTGTGATTCTTGTTTTTTGTTTGGTTTTTCTTTTTTCCATGAGAGCAGTTAGGAAGCTCTTACTAATATTTCATAAATTTAGAGTTTAGGGACCAAGAATAAGAAATTCTGAAAAATTGTTTCCTATCCTGTTTACCTGAATCTCTGCTTTGTAAGAGACTCCTCTGTCTTGGAAGCATAACTCCTGTCCAGGTTAGATCTATCAACAGCTAGGTTACAGCAGCTTCCAACTTCTTCAACCAGTATTTGGGACCTGGGAGTCATAGTGGACTCCACACCTTGGTAGAAATTTAGAAGTATGTTGCTGGCAACAATGGATTTGTACCCCAGCCTGCCAGCCCTGCCCTTGGATCCTTTCATGCAGCTGTAGTAAATAGCATTTTCCATGTAGTATCTTTGCAAGGACAATCAATTCAGCAACAGACTTTCTCCTTTGAAAAATGAAAAAAAAAAAAAGTAATTAAAAGCCTCTATCTTCTCACAACAAAGACCTAGAATATAAAAGTACTTCTTCATTTATTGGGTTATGCTACTGACCTTTTAAGTGGTGTCTTAGTGCTGAGGATGATGAGTGACTTGGGCAGTAAACAATCTGAAGACACCAAGGTATTCTGCTGTGGGCCAAGTCATTCATTTAGTTGAGAGTGTTCCTTCCATTTAGCAATGAGCCTGCAGCTTTTAAAAGCTAAGTCACTTGACCTGCTGCCTCAGCATAAAGGTACATGACCTTGTCTGCTGCCAGGCAGGTAAATGCAAGTATTAAATTGCCATTGACAATAGAGAAGTTTAAGACTTAGCTGACTGTTGGAAACTTAGCCGAATAGTTTCTCCAACTTCAACAAAGTCACCTGCTAAATCTGTCTGTATATCCAGGGAAGTCACTAATAAAATGGCCCTAAAAACACAAAATTTTCAAAACTACATATTTTATATATATGTAAAACTACATGCATATAAAAAATATTTGGGGCTAAATCAACATATCATTTGAATATTTTTCTATAGACTTCACAGACTATACAGACTTTACAGTATATAAAGTGCTAGAATCTTTCTGATATATATATGTGTGTGTGTGTATCATATATGTATGTATATGTATATATAAATGTAATAATATATAGCAAAATCGTGCTGATATAATCAAAGGTAGATTTAGGGATTAATAAAGTCAGATAATATTTATTGGAAAAATAAAGAATTATCCTTAATTGATAAGGCTAAAAGAGATGGTAATGTTTTGTCACCTATTAAGTCAGTGAATTCTTTGACTTTTCCTAGTTTGTAACAAATAAATCCCAGATCTCAGGGGCTACAATGAGAAATAGTTTTTCTTCTGCACAATACATCAGGGTTTGGTTCTGCTGAAGTCTGTTGGGCTCTGCTTAGCTTGGCTTAGCTCCATGCGTGTTTTCATTTTGGAACCCAGGCTAAAGGAGCAGCCCCTGTCTAGGACATGCTGTCCTGATACAAGGATGGCACAGAAAGGCCGTAGCTAAGCCACACAGTCACATTTAGGCTTCTGCTCGAATGTGGTAAATGAGCATCATGTTCCCTCACATCCCATTAGCCAAAGCCTGTGCCACAGCCAAGCCCAAAGCCAGTGGATGAGTAAGCAGGATGAAGGTTGTATAGTTGTTTTTTCACATCCTCATCTTCCTTTCCATCACTCTCTTATCATAAGCCTAGGGAGTGGTAAAGAGAATGTTCTTCCAAATGGAAAGCTCTGGGGTTACAGTCTGAGCTTGACTTTCCCTCCTGCCCACCACCTCACTACCTACTGCCCTCACCCCATCACTCAACCATGGCACCAAGTGCCGTTGCCTCTCTGGGAACCTCTCTCCACCCTGAAGGAGGACAGAATACTCTGGTGCTACTTTGAGAAGCTGGTATTGCTGTTTTTCTGTCTCCAGTGACCTATTTCAAGGAAATACAGGGAAAAGAAAACTAAGAAGCCCCATGCCATTTGTCCTTTGTCTGTGGCTGCCAAGTTTTCCTACACAGGGCTGCTGTTTGCTGTCCACACTGGAACCCAACCACTCTCTCGAATGGTTTCTATATGAGTTTCTGAGATCTGTCAGCCTCCTTTTTCTTTCTGTGGCTTCTGTAGGGTTAGGTTTGGGGAGGGAACAAGTAGCCGGTGTAAATGACTTGTCAAACTACTTTGTCAAGCTACTTTGAGTTGTATAACCAGTTATTTGCACATCCTAAGGATAAATTGATCTGTAATGTTGGAAACTTAGCAACAAATTTTGAATGGCACAGAAGGTAAATAGAAATTTTCTTTTTCAACCTGAGCTTTGAGTCTCTAAGACATCATATAGCACTTTTCTCAGTTTTGTAATTGATATGATTTAATGTTTTTGCACCATGCAAATTTTCAGAATTATTTCCAGAAGCCTACAATTCATGTTTCTTGAAAACAATATTTAATTATGCTTTTTCATATAAAATATATTGTGATAAATCTCTCTTGAAAAAGTGCCATGTATGTGTAAGTACATACACACACTTACGTATGTGATTTCTTCCTTCCATTCTTAGAGTGTTTGTCAATTATTTATGCCCATTGGGAGCAGTTTTCCCCCTCTTCCCACATGCCTAGAACTGTGACTCTCCTTTCTTCCAGATGGGTAATCTGATGCTTTTAATTATTACACTAGCATTACTTTCACTAAGAGTTTATCATGAATCAATATTTTATTGAAGTTAAAAAAAATCCTGATTTAGAAAACAAAGTAGTGAATGTCCAACTGAGGAGTAAGAGCTGAGTGATGAAATACCTGGCTAAAGAAGGAAAAGGCAATGAAGACCCTTTGCTGAAAGGTGGTATTTAGAATTAAAGTAAGATTTCAGAACTCAAATGGACTGTTTTTTAAGATACATCTCCTTTAAACTAAATTGAGGTGTGGACAAAGGTGAAAGGAACAAAAAAACTCAGCCTGATTCTGAGTAGGTTCTGAGTCCAGCGGAAAACTCAATTCAGATGTGCTGCCGTGGAGCAGGTTCACTTCCTTTTTTAGCTAAACACATTCATCTGCTGTGGCATAGACCAGCCTTTGGATTCTTAGAGATTCTTGTATTGGGTACATTTTTTCTGTAGTAGCATTGTCTCAAAGCATTATAAGGCAAAACTCAGCCACAAGGAGAAAACTTTGGACAGCAGCATTCATATTGAATTGGACTTGGAGTCCGGGTTTATAGCATACCTTGTACAAAAAAGTAAAAACCAGGAAGGAACAAAATAATGGCATTCACAGTGACCTGGATGGAATTGGAGACCATTATTCTAAGTGAAGTAACGCGGGAATGGAAAACCAAACATCGTATGTTCTCACTCATAAGTGGGAGCTAAGCTATGAGGATGCAAAGGCATAAGAATGATACAGTGTGGCCAGGCGCGGTGGCGCAAGCCTGTAATCCCAGCACTTTGGGAGGCCGAGACAGGTGGATCACAAGGTCAGGAGATTGAGACCATCCTGGCTAACACGGTGAAGCCCTGTCTCTACTAAAAAATACAAAAAAAAAAAAAAAAAAAAAAAGCCGGGCGAGGTGGTGGGCGCCTGTAGTCCCAGCTACTCCGGAGGCTGAGGCAGGAGAATGACGTAAACCCGGGAGGCGGGGCTTGCAGTGAGCTGAGATCTGGCCACCGCACTCCAGCCTGGGCGACAGAGCGAGACTCCGTCTCAAAAAAAAAGAATGATACAGTGGACTTTGGGGTCTGATAGGACGGTGAGGGTGGGAAGGGGGTGAGGGATAAAAGACTACAAATTGGGTACAGTGTATACTGCTCGAGTGATGGGTGCACCAAAATCTCAGAAACTACCACTAAAGATCTTATTCATGTAACCAAACACCACCTGTTCCCCCAAAACCTATGGAAATAAAAAAACACAAATAAAAAAGTAAAAACCAGGAGACTTATTAAATTAAATGAACATAGAAGTGTCTGCTAATATAGCAAATGCTGCAAAAGATAAATTGTGCAAAAAGTGATCTTTGCTTTTAACCAATACTGTCTTGTCAGTTTGGGCGGCTATAACAAAATACCATAGACTGGGTGGCTTACAAACAACTGAAATTTATTTCTCACAGCTCTGGAGACTCAAAGTCCAAGATCAAGAGCAGAGGGAGAAAGCCAGCTCTCATGTGTCTTTTATAAGGGGACTAAACCCATTCATGTGGCCTCCATTTTCATGACCTAATATATCCCAAAGACCCCACCTCCTAATATCATCACGATGGGGTTAAGATTTCCACTTAAAAATTGGGAGAGGGGAGTGGTGGCAAATATTCAGCTGGTAGCAAATACATAGTTATTAAAGATGGTGGCTCATTACTTCTTCATATGGCTAATCAGCTATCCCAGCACCTCTTAATGAATAGGGAGTACTTTTTCCATTGCTTATTTTTGCCTTTTTAGTAGAATAATTTATTTTCTATTTGAGATAAATCAACCTTGTTGAATATCAGATGACTGTAGGTGTGCAGCTTTATTTCAGGGTTCTCTATTCTGTTCCATTGTTCCATATGTCTATTTTTGTGCCAGTACCATGCTGTTTTGATTACTATAGCTTTATAGTGTAGTTTGAAGTTGGGCAGTGTGATGCCTCCAGCTTTATTCTTTTTGCTTAGGATTGCATTGGCTCTTCAGGCTCTTTTTGGTTCCATATGAATTTTAGAATCATTTTTTCTGGATCTATGAAAACTGTCATTGGTAGCTTGACAGGAATACTATTGAATCTATAGACTGCTTTGGGCAGTATGGCCATTTTGATGATATTGATTCTTCCAGTCCATGAGCATGGAATACTTTTCCATTTTTTAATGTCATCTATAATTTCTTTCAGCAGTGTTTTGTAGTTCTCTTTGTGGAGATCTTCTACCTTTTTGGTTAGATGTGTTCCTAGGTATTTTTATTTTTTGCAGCAATTCTTGATTTGGCTCTCAGCTTGAATGTTATTGGCATATAGAAATGATACTGATTTTTGTACATGGAATTTGTATCCTGAAACTTTACTAAAGTCGTTTATGAGTTCCAGAAGTCTTTTGGCAGAGTCTTTAGGGTTTTCTAGGTATAGAATCATATTGTCTACAAAGAGAGATAGTTTAACTTCCTTTTTCCTATTTGGATGTCTTTTATTTCTTTCTTTTGTCTGTTTGCTCTAGTTAGCACTTCCAGTACTATGTTGGAGTGGTGAGAATGGGCATCCTTTTCTTGTTCCAGTTCTCAAGTGTAATGCTTCCAGCTTTTGCCTGTTCAATATGATGTTGGCTGTGTGTTTGTCATAGATGGCCCTTATTATTTTGAGGTATGTTCCTTTGATGCCTCTAGTTTTTTGAGGGTTTTTATCATAAAACAATGTTGGATTTTATCCAAAGCTTTTTCTGTGTCTATTGAGATGATGAGATGGTTTTTGTTTTTAATTCTGTTTATGTAGTGAATCGTATTTATTAATTCACATGTGTTAAATTAACCTTGTGTCCCAGGAATAAAATGATTTTGGGAATTAATTTTTGATGACCTGCTGGGTTTGGTTTGCTGTTGTTTTGCTGAGGATTTTTGCATCTGTGTTCATCAGTAATATTTGGTCTATAGTTTTCCTTTATCGTTGTGTCTTTGCCAGGTTTTGATATCAGGGTGATGGTGCCCCCACAGAATGAGTTAGGGAGGAGTCCCTCCTCCTTGATGTTTTGGAATAGTTTCAGTAGAATTGGTACCAGCTGTTGTTCGTATGTCTGGTAGGATGTGGGTGTGAATCAGTCTGGTCCGGGGCTTTGGTTGGTACATTCTTTTTATTACGAAATTCAACTTCAGAACTTGATATTGTTGTATTCAGGGTTTCAGTTTCTTCCTGATGCAGTCTTGGGAGATTGTGTGTTTTCAGAAATTTATCCATTTCCTCTAGATGTTCTTGTTTGTGTGCATAGAGGTGTTCATAATAGTCTCTGAGGATTTGTTATATTTCTGTGGGATCAGTTGTAATGTAAACTTTGTTGCTTCTGATTGTGCTTATTTGGATCTTCTCTCTCTCTTTCTTTATTAATCTAGCTAGTGGTCTATCAATTTTGTTTATCTTTTCAAGAATCTAACTTTTGGGTTTGTTAGGTTTGCATGGATTTTTGGGTCTCAATTTTGTTCAGTTCTGCTCTGATTTTAGTTATTTCTTTTCTTCTTCTAGCTTTTGGGTTAGTTTGTTCTTGCTTTTCTGGTTCCTATAGGTGGGATATTAGATTGTTAAGTTGATATCTCTCTTTTTGAGGTAGGCATTTAACACCATAAACTTTATTCTTAGTGCTGCTTTTGCTCCATTCCACAAATTTTGGTATGCTGCCTCTCTGTTTTCATTTATTTAAAAAAAAAATTTTTATTTATACCTTAATTTTGTTGTTTATCCAAAAATCATTCAGGAGAAAGTTGTTTAATTTCCATGCAGTTATATGGCTTTGAGAGATGTTCTTGCTATGTATTTTTATTTTTGCTGTACTGTGGTCCAGAAGTATGGGTGGTATGATTTAGATTTTTTGAATGTATTGAGACTTGCTTTATGGCCAAACATGAGGTCAGTCTTGAAGTATGTTTCTTGTCCAGCTGAGAACAATATATATCCTGTGGTTGGTGGTTGGAGTATTCTGTAGATGTCTATTAGGCCTAGTGGGTCAAATGTTGAATTTAAGCCCAGAATTTCTTTGTTAGTTTTCTGCCTCTATTATCTAATACTGTCAGTAGGGTTTTGAAGTCCCTTACTATTATTTATGTGGCTATCTAAATCTTTTGTAGGTCTGGAAGTACTTATTTTATGAATCTGGGTGCTCCAATGTTGGGTGCATATGTATTTAGGATAGTTAAGTCTTCTAGTAGTTGAATTGAACCCCTTATAATTATGTAATGCCATTTTCACCCTTGTTTGTTCTTATATGATATAAGGATAGTGACCCCCCCCCACCTCCACTCTTTGTTTTATACTTGCATGGTAGATCTTTCTTCGACCCTTTCCTTTGATCCTATCTGTGTCATTATCTGTGAGATGCGTCTCTTGAAGACAGCAGACTAATGTAATTTTTAAAATATTCAACTAGCCACTCTGTGCCTTTTAAGTGGGGTGTTTAGGCCATTTACATTCTAGGTTAAGGCTGGGTGTGGTGGGTCATGCCTGTAATCCCAGCACTTTGGGAGGCCAAGGCAGGAGTATAACTTGAGGTCAAGAGTTCAAGACCATCCTGTTCAACATAACAAGATCCCATCTCTACCAAAAACAAAAAAAGTAAATTACATTCAAGATTAATATTGATATGTGAGGTTTTGATCCTATCATGAAGTTGTTAGCTGGTTGCTTTGTACTTTCTATTGTGTGGCTGCTTTATAGGGTCTGTGGGCTATGTACTTAAGTTCATTTTGTGGTAACAGGTATCATTCTTTTGCTTTTATGTTTAGAACTCTCTCAAAGAGAAAAAGAATTATTTCTCCTTCACTTATGAAGCTTAGTTTGGTGGGATATGAAGTTCTTGGTTGGAATTTCTCTTCTCTAAGAATGCTAAAAATAGGCTCCCAATCTTTCCTGGTTTGTAAGGTTTCTGCTGAGAAGTCTGCTGTTAGGTGATGGGGTTCTCTTTGTATGTGTTCTGACCCTTTTTTCTAGCTGGCTTTAAGATTTTTTCTTTAGTGTTGACCTTTGACAGTCTGGTGACTACATGCCTTCATGATGTTTATTTTGTATAGTATCTCACAGGTGTTGTCTGGATTTCTTGTATCTAGATATCTACCTCTCTAGCAAGATGGAGGAAATTTTCCTGAATTATTCCCCTAAATATGTTTTCTAGATTGTTGACTTTCTCTCTGTCTCTCCAGGAATGCCATTAATTCATAGGTTTGGTAACTTTACCTAATCCCATATTTCTAAAAGACTTTGTTCACTTTTAAAAATTCCTTTTTTTTTTTTAAATTTTTGTCTGACTGTGTTAGCTAAAAAGACTGGTCTTCACACACTGAAATTCTTTCTTCTGCTTGGTCTGGTCTATTGATGAAGCTTTCAATTGTATTTTGAAATTTCTTAAATGAGTTTTTCAATTCTAGAAGTTTTGTGGCTTTTTTTATGATGTTTATCTCTTTCTAACTTTCCTGGATTGCTTAAGAAGTTTCATTGTGTTGATTTTCAACCTTGTCCTGGATCTTTTTGAGCTTCCTTGCAACCATACTTTTAATTCTTTACCTGTCATTTCTGAGTTTCCATTTTGGTTAGGGACCATAGCTGGAGAGCTAGTGTGATCTTTTGGTGGTGTAACTGCATTCACAGTTTTCATAGCGCTGGAATTCTTGCATTTGTTCCTTCTTATCTGGAAATGCTGGTGTTTCTAATTTTTGTCATTATTTTTGTGTGGTGGGGATTTTTTCTTTTTCTGCCTTTCCCTATAATATTATTGTTGTTTTCTTACTTTCTCTTTCTCTTTCCCTTTCCCCCCCTCCCTGGGGGATGTGATTTTAGAGAAGGTTGTGTAGTGTCTTTTGGCTTTGCTTCTGTCGCCCTATGCACTTCTGTTGACAGGTCTTATATTAGGCTGTGTAGTTCAACCTACAAGCCAGTAGATGGTGCTTATGGGTAAGAGCTGTCTGTGGCCAGTGTGACTGGGTATATCCTTGTTTACTGGGAGAAGTTCTCTGTTGCCTCAAGCAATGGGCTAGTTTATGGTGTGCACATTGGTCTGAGCTCCCTGCTCAGCCCCAGAAGGGTTGGGAAGGTGGCAAATGGGTGGGGCTGGACCAGGCAGGCTTCTTTACAGGCCCTCTGATGGCATGCACGAGCACCGGTGCCAAAGGAGAACCCAGTGGGCAGCCACCAAGCAGCCAGGTTTGCCTAGTTTGGGAGCTGGGAAACCGCCTCTGCCTCAAGTTCTCAGCATGGTGATGGGGAGTGGCTGAAACTCCTAATCCAGGAGAGTGAGTGTTCCAGATGGCTGGAGAGCTGCCTGAAAATGGACCGTAGAGGACCCTACTGCACCAGAATCTCTGCACAAAGAGGGTAGGGTGGCTCTAGCTGCTAATTCAGGAGGACAGGTACTTTGAATGCCTGGCGATCTGCCTGGGCATGGAGTAGAGAGGACCCCTGTGCACCAGGATCTCTGCCTAGAATAGTGGGGCAGCTCAGGCTTCTGTTCTACATGAGCAGGTGCTCGACATTCCTGAATATCTGCTTGGGCGTAGAGCACAGAGGGTGCCCCTTTACCGATATTTCTGCACAGGAATGGTGGGGTGGTTCAGGCTGCCAATCTAGGCAAACAGGTTATCTGAATGCCTGGAGGTCTGCCTGGGTATGAAATAGAGAAGGCCCCCCCTTCACCAAGATCTCTGCACATGAGTGGTAGGGTGACTCAGCCTGCTGACCAAGCAAGCAGGTGCTCCAAATGATTGGAGATTTGCCTGGGCATGAAGTGAAGAGGGACCCCCTGCACCAGGATCTCTGTATAGGAATGATACGGTGGGTCAGGATGCTAATCCAGGTAAGTGGGTGCTCTGAATGCCTGGAGATCTGCTTGGATGTGAAGTGGAAGGAACCTCTTCGCACCTGTATCTGCACTTTTGCACAGGAAAGATAGGGCAGCTTAGGCTGCTGAACTAGGTGAGCAGATGTTCCAAATGCCTGGAGATCTACCTGGGCATAAAACGGAGAGAGCCCTGCTGTACCAGGATCTCTACACAGGAAGGATGGGCTGACTCAAGCCATTAGTCTTTGGGAGCAGGTGCTCTGAATGCCTGGAGATCTGCCTACATGTAGAGCAGAGAGGGCGCCTCCATACCATGATCTGTGCACAGGAAGGATAGGCTGGCTCCGACTACCGATCCAGGCAAGGGGGTGCTCTGAATTCCTGGAGATCTGCCTAGGCATGGAGTGGAGAGGGTCCTTCTGCACCGTGATCTATATCCATGAAGGGTGGGGTGGCTCAGACTGCTGGCACAGGTAAGCATATGCTCCAAATGCTTGGATTTCTGCCTGGGGATGGAGCAGAGAGGGCCCTGGCACCATGATCTCAGGGGAGCAGCCTGGGACACCCACCAATGACACATGCAGACTGGTTCCAGGTTGCCAAGCTATCCCTGGCTACAGGTCTCATCACCCAGGAGATGCAGCTGTAGCGGCTGTCCTCCCACCCCGGGCCTGCAATAGGAGAAAGCACAATTCCAGCACCTACTGCTGAGGCACTTTCCATAGCTCTGGCTGCAGAGGCCACTACCCAACTCCAGAGCAGACACTCCAGTCTCTGACCTAAGACTGTTATAAAATGCCTAAGTGGCCATGCTGCCAGGTCACTAAAGAATGGCTGCCTTTTAATGTGCCTGGATTAAAAATGGTGTCCTGTTCTCGGTTCCAGGCCCGGGAAAATGTCTGCAGCTTTTCTCGGTGTCTTTCCCTCACAGCATTTCCAAGCCTTTCCCCAAGTTATCTCCAGGGCTTGGAGAAACATAATGCTCGTCCTTCACCTGGGTTGCTCAGATCCCAAGTGGAAGGGTGAGTCACAGAGGAGGCTCTCTGCTCCTCTCATGTGCTGGGGCTTCACTCACGTTTATCAGACAGATACTGTCACGAGGGCTGTTTGCCCACGTTTTCCTCCTAGAGATCTGGGGTGTCCCTCATAAATCTGGTGGATTCTCATTTACTTTGTGAATTAAAGCTTATCTTTATGCACTATTTTAATGCACTATGTTGCTATTTCCAACTGGCTGAGACATGCTTTAGCATTCACCATCTTGGAAAACAATGAATCCTTATACATTTTGAATATTAACTCCTTATCAGAGGTATAGTTTGCAGATATTTTCTCCTACTCTGTAGGTAGTCACTTCATTCCATTGACTGTTTCCTTTGCTATGCAGAAGTTTTATAAATTTGGTATCATTTCATTTTTCTGTTTTTGCTTGTGTTGCCTGTACTTTTGAGGTCATATCCAAAAAAATCATTGCCCAGGCCAGTGTCACAGAGCTTTCTCCCTAAATTTTCTTCTACTAGTTTCATAGTTTCAAGTGTTATGTTTAAGTCTTTAATGTATTTTGACTGGATGTTTGTATATGGTGAGAGATAACAATTTAATTTCACTTTTCTGCGTGTGGCAATCCAGTTTTCCCAACACCATTTATTGAAGAGACCGTTCATTCCCTACTCTGTGTTCCTGGCACCTTTGTCAAAAATTGGTTGGCCATAAATGCATGGATTTATCTCTGGGCTTTCTATTCTGTTTCTATTCTACTCTGGGTTTATCTGTCTGTTTTTATGCCAGTAGCATCCAATTTTGGTTCCTATAGCTTAATAGTAGTACATTTTGAAGTTAGGTAGTGTGATGCCTGCAGCTTTGTTATTTTTGCTCAGGATTGCTTTAGCTATTTGGTCGCATACAGATTTTTGGATTGTTTTTTCTATTTCTTTGAAGAATGTCATTGGGATTTTGACAGGGATTGTTTTGAATCTGTAGACTGCTTTGGGTAGGATGGACATTTTAACAATATTAAATCTTCTAATTCATGAATATGAGATCTCTTTCCATTTATTTGTGTCTTTTTCAATTTCTTTCATCAATGTTTTACAGTTTTTAGTGTAGAGATATACATTTAACCTCTTTGGTTAAATTTATTCCTAATATGTTTTTTGTAGTTATTGTACAGGAGAATATTTTCTCGATTTATTTTTCAGATAATTCACTGTTAGTACGTAGAAATGCTACTCATTTTTGTATGTGATTTTGTATCCTGCAACTTTACTAAATTCATTTGTTAGCTCTAACAGTTTTTTAGATCTGAAGACTTTCCTATATACAAGTTAATGTTGTCTTCAAAGAGGGACAGCTTAGCTTCTTCCTTTCAGATTTGGATGCCTTTTATTTCTTCCTCTTTTCCTAATTGGTCTGGCTCAAACTTCTAGTACTATGTTGAACAGAAGTGGCAAGAGTGGTCATCTTTGTCTTGTTCCAGGTCTCAGAAGAAAAGCTCTCAACTTTTCCCATTTGGTATTATGTTAGCTGTGAGTTTGTCATATATGGCCTTTATTGTGTTGAGGTACATTCCTAATTGTTGAGAGTTTTATCATGAAAGGATATTAAGTTTTATTAAATGCTTTTTCTGCATCTGTTAAAATTATCATAGGGGTTTTGTCCTTCATTCTGTTAATGTGATGTATTACATTTATTGATTTGCATATGTTGAACCATTCTTGCATCCCTGGAATGAATCCCACTTGATCATGGGATAAAGTTATTTTTTAAAGCTTCCATAGTGAGGAGAATAAAGAATGAAGAACAAGGAATGACAGGATGAGAATTAGGCAGATATTATATTTCTTGTCAGCAGCAATGTACGTGAGAAGACAGTACACAATGATTTCAGATTTCTGTGGAGAAACTATTTTGAACTTAGACTTCTATACCCACCCGAACTATTATTCGTATAAGCAAAATCAAGATATTTTCTGACACTTAGACTTTGAAAGTTTATTGCTCAAGTACCCCATATAAAAAAATCTCAAGGAGGTAATCCTAACAAAAGTAAATTCAGGGAAGAGAATGGAATACAATATAAAACATAAGAAAATGTAGTAGCTGAATATGACCTATAAAGCATGAAGAAAAGTGAAATTAGTAGAGAATTTATTGAATCTTTATGCTTACAGTTTTTTTCTGTTGACTGGTAGGGCATTTAGTGATACGAGATCACAGTTTCCTTTTATTTGAGTCTAAACATGCTTCTTATTTTTATAGAAAATAATATCTAAGTCATGATAATACAATAATTCTATATATTGCCATAAATTTGAGAACCATCCTGTGGATAAAGTAGAGAAGTCCTAATTATAACTTTTGAAAAATATGTAAATTGTATAAATCTTGGCACTAAAACTAATGTGAAAAATCAGTAACTGGAAAGGATATAAATGATAGTGAAAATGCACTAAAGGTTTTTAATTTTATATAACAGGAACTACTTCAAATTACTAAATCTAGAAATAGTTACAAAACACATCATTTAACTAAATCATAGTAAGCACCATAAGTAAAAAAATAAAAAAGCAAGAAGAGTGAGGTGAAGGGAGGGAGAATTTAACTTTTAAAAAGCCTTATTCTAATTAAAATTAACGAAGTATTTCTCTTTTTGTGATTACAACATTGCAAACAGAAAGTACACTGCATATACTTTGCTTGGTCATTAGAAAACTTTAAATGCAGAAGCCTTCTGAGCCTGTGAAAGTCGATCACTGAAATTACTACTTTTAAGACACTAACTCAAAGGGCAATCCTTGGTAATAAGAATCAGACAAACACTCTCAAAACACCAGAGTACTCTTCATGGTGAAGGGAGCTGGCTTTGGCAAGAACTAAAAAACAAAGAAAAGCAAATTAGATGGATCACCAGTTTTCTTTCATGGCAGACAAAAGCCCAAAACTCTTATCTGACCAATAAGGTCAACTACCTGAAACCAAAGATATTAAGGAAATAAGAGAGTAATTCTAAAGCAAGAGAAAGAAGCCCTTCAAGGGACCTACTGTGGAGATAGAATACTAAATACTCTAGGATCTAACCTTTCAGGAAATACAAATGAATAAACAGATTTGTAACTTGGCTCACCTGCTTTGAAAAACAAAGGAAGTTTTCAGAAGTTGTGGTAAAAAGCCATCATTGGTGACATTTAATTCTACAGTGAATGGATCTCAGGCAAGTATATTGCAAAGTGTTTTCAGACTGGCCAGAGACAAATTCTAACTAAGGTTTTCGTTTTGTTTTGTTTTGTTTTGTTTTTCAATTTTCTAAAAGAAAGTTAAATAAAAACCAAAAGAAACCCTAGTATTAAATGCCTACTGAATTGACATATAAAGATGTGTATTGAATCCACATCATTTCAAATCTGCAAAATGTATTTTCCATGTCAGTTATATTAGAAATGCGTATTTCACTTACCCTATCCCAGGATGATTTGGAAATATTTACATCAGAAAATAAGTCATTGTGTTAATACACAAAAATTAATACTATCTTCATACAACTTTAAATGGATTAATGTATTTTTTCAGCTATATAAAAGCAAAGAGTTGATGCCAATTAAGTGATTTCCAATAGAAAGAGAACATGAGGTTGAGTTTGGAATAAGCTTCAGTATAGGACCAAAATAATGCCTTAGTAAGGAGAAATGGGATTGGCAGATTCGTACATCAACCACAGTGAATGTCAGCAAATATCTTGTGTCAGTTGACTTTTAAATATTAACCAAGAACCAAAATGTCACTCCCCTAGGTACAAGTCAAATTGCTTCTCCTTTCTCTTGCCTGCACTCTTAAATGCTGAACAACCTCATAAGTAAGATTTCTGTTAGGCAAATTAGTGCATGCAGATTAGGAACCACAGTTTCTGGAGTAGAGTTCAGTGGGACTAACTATATTCCCTATGATCAGTCACTTTAATCATAGAATTATGAGGAAACTCATAAATTATCGAATCACATCCTCAAAGCATTTTTAAGCAATGCTTAACCATGTGCTCTATAAGTATACATTTGAGTTTGTTCCCTAGAAACATAGAATTGTTTCTGTTTTATGAAGTGTCAAACATTACTCATTGGCAATTATGAGTTACTTTTATACTTGTTAAGTTTTATTGTTCTGTTAGTGTAACCAGAAACACTTCTGTTTGTTTCCATTGGTTCAGTACACATTTATTAAGCATCTACTTTTGCCAGAAGCTGGAGGATACAAAGATGACCATGAGTCAGTTCCTGCCCTCTAGCAGTTCAAAGGAGACATAGGTGTAAACTTCAACGGCAGGAAAGGCAAATGGAATCCTTCTGTGGAGGCAGAAGTAGTGTATCTACGCAGCAGCCAGCACAATGCATGGTATAATATTGGATGTGTAATAAATCTTCTTTGAATAAATAAAATAATCATGAGAAGATGTACCAGAAATAGTAATGCCATAAGGAAAGGAAGACAAATGGAGTTGAACCTTGAGCTAAGTCTTGAAATATGGAGCACGTGAGAGAATTTCAGTTGAAGAAAAGAAGTAAAGTCCCCAAAGGCTGAAATACCATGTAGGTTCAGGGAATTAGGATAGTTCCATTTTTCTGGAAAGTATGTCAGTGGCAAAACCGTGGGAGATGAAGATGGGTAGATGGGAAGGAGCCATATTAAGAGGCACATGCTGGATCTTCTAGCTTCTTAAAGGGTAGTGCCATGATCAGATTTATGTTTAGAAAGATTTCTCCATGAGAAGGACAGATTGGTAACCAAAAGGGTAGTTAGAAGATCATTTAAAAATCTAGTGAGCAGTGATGAGGGTCTAAACTATAAACTAAAGCTGTAGCAGCTGAGAGGATGAATTTGAGAGAGATTTGGAAAGTAGAAATCAAGGTCTGAGGGTAAGGGAAGGGAACAGTGAAACAGAAACAGGAATCTGGGATGATCCTTGTGTTCTGATTCGATTAGCTGGGTGAAAAAGAAGGCTACTTAGTGGAACACCATCTGAGAAGGTGATACAGGGAAAATGAGTTCATAAATGCCTAGGAGACATTCAGGAAGATTTATTTAGTAAGCAGGTAGTGACCTGAACCTGGAACTCAAGAGCTAGGTCCAGGCTGGAGGTTCAGAGCTGGTGGTACTCATGTCTGGTGGTAACTATGAGCATGAGTGAGAGAGCCCAGCGGAGCATACAGAGTGTTAGTGACACAGATTCATTATTTCCCAGTGTTTACTGCAGTGTATGATTTGGGGATGGAATTGATATGACACTCATCATTGATAATCATTATTGGAGCTAGAAAAAAGGGTTGAAAAAAATAGTATGGAGAACATTTTGGCATTTTCAAATTACCATTTTTTAAGATTCAGAATTATTTTCTATTGAGAGACAGTTACTCATAGAATAAAACATATCAATCAAGAACCAAGTAAATTAAAATAAAAGTAACTGACTTATTTTTGTTAGAGAAAATATATGTTCATATGTCTAAATTAAGAATTGTTGGTAGCAAATAATGCCTGGTAAGATTTTGATGGATTTGTACATGTGGAATTCTAAGATGTATGTAATAAATATGGAAATAATAAAATAGATTTGTAGTTTTATGAACACTTAGATGAAAAGAGAAGTAGAGAAAAAAGAGAAAATGGGAAATAGTGATAGACATACACATACTATTAATATAGAAACTTAGACAAAATAACTGTAATCATAATTCAACCACTATTGTCAAAATTTCAACATATATTCTATTATTATGTCTGTACATATTTTTGTATACTTGTTATGTTGGCTATATAAATTCATATACTTCTTTTTTTAACTTAACATGATATGATAAACATTTTCCCTATTTATTAAAAACTCTTCATAAATATGGTTTTTCATGACAGCATAAAGATGCCTATCACTTTTCAGTTACTTATTTACACATTCTTTATTGTTTAACATTTAGATTTTAGCTTTAAAAAACTTTAAATACCACTGCATTGAGTATCTTTGTTTATAAGGCTTTGTGTCCATTTCAAATTATTTTCTAGAGATAGATTTCTGGAAATAGAATTACAATACTAAAACATATGAACATTTTAAGGCTCCTTTTGCCAAATTGTGTTTTAGAAAGATGATACCAATTTATACTTCCATCAGCTTTATGTGGCAATGCCTGGACACACTAAGTAATAAAGCATGCTATAAAGCCTTGTATTGGGGTTCATTGGGAAATTAGTAATTGGCACTAACCTTGTATTTTATTCAGTGAATTCACTGATTAGCTCAAATTAGTAAAGATAGCCTTATTGTAAATAATCATAACTATCTTCTTTTTTATTTAACTTTTATGCAAAATAACTTTAAAATGGAATTCAAAGCACATTTCCCTACATTTTGCATGGCTTCACTTGGAAATGCTTATCCAGAAGGAAAGAAATGCTTCTCTAACTGGTATGGAGGGAAAGTGGGATTGCTGTTTCTTTTTTAGTACAATTAAGCAACAATTGTCTATTTTGGAGGAGTTTTATCACTTCTTTCAAAAACAAACCATCCCATTTTTTCCCCAGAGCAAAGCTCTTAGAAGGCAATAGCTAAGAGCTATGTTACTAACATGATTGTTCTAGGAGGAGCACTGCTCAGCTCCCATGGCAACAGGTACCATGGAAATAGACACACTTTGTCAGAGGTATTGTAAATGCTATTGGGTATGAGGGCAGCAGTTGCAGTGAAATTTCATTGTTGCTATGTTGTAGAGGTTGCACAACATACCAAGCCTTATTTAGATTCTGTTCATAAGTCTGACCTAGATTTTTTAAAGAAGTTCTATTGTTTTAATAAGAAAAACAAACCCCAACCCCCAACCTATTAGACCTAAGATAAAATGAGAAAAATTTGCAAGGTTCACTGTCATCTAAAGCAAGTCTGTATGGAAGCTCCGGAAAATAATATGATATTCCAGAGAACTGTGAACTTTGAAGTGTCTGTGGCAATAAGTGATAAGTTGAGTGTGAATAACTTAAATCCAGAAGTCATCCCCAGACTTCATTTGAGCTAAACAGTTCAGCTTCTTCTCATAGATCAGATCACTGTTAATTTTTGCAGTGACAATGATTAACAGTGAAATTATTAAGTGATTACTAATATTAACACCTGTTTTGTACTCTGCTGTTTTACTGCTCAACCCTTTTAAATAACCATTAAAAGGTACCTATGACTAGTACTATAAGCAGATTCATCCCACAGTTGGGGAAATCAAGGCATAGAGAAGAAATAAAGACCTCATGGTCTTAGCTGGAGAGAGGTAGAGTCTGGATTGAGAAAAGTTAGAGCCCCACTCTCTGGCCTTATTTTACAAACATTGATACAATGGCAAAGATGAAACCTAAGTCAAAGGGTGTATGGGTTATCATTGGTGGCTCTGTTTGTTTAATAGATAATTCAATTTAGCAGAGAGGGCTGTATTATTATTTCATTTCAGAGCACCTGTGCAACTTCTGATGATTAAGAGGGAAATTGAGAGTACTTCTCTAATTCATACCCAAGCCACCCTAACAATTACACATGATAATACTCGATACAAAATGTCAAGTTAGGGATTATCTTCGCCTTTTTCTACTAGATTCCTACCTGTTCCCAGTCTTTTCCAGACACTGTCATCCCTCACAATCCAGTATCTCACTCTGCAAACCCCAGGAGCCAAGAGGATTCAGATGCTATCCCTTGCTTTTTGAAATCACAGTTGAACTCAAGAACCCAACACAGTTAGATACTAAGACCTTGCACCTGTATCTGTGGTCCTTAAACTTATATGTACATAAGAATTACCTGGATAGCCTGTTAAAAATGTACATTCCCAGCTTCCCATTCTGACTAAGTAAGCCTGGGGTGAGGCCCAGGAAGCTGCATTTTTAACCAGCTTCTTCAGTGCTTCTGAAGCAGGTGGTCTGTGGCCACACTTTGAGAAACCTGAAGAGCAGCATGTCAGTCTGTTAAAGTCTCTTCCACACCAGTGAGCCTAAGGACAATGGGGACAGTGGAGGTTGAGGAGGGGGCAGTAGTGAGAGGGGAGGCCCATGCCTCTGTGCCTGGTAGCCCAGCAAGGAACCTTCAGCTCTTGAGGTCCCAACATGTGCTGTGGCCCACGCTGGACCTTTGTACATGGGAAAAAGCAACCAGCTTTCAGAATTCACAAAGGATGAGGCACAAGGTAGAGAAACAGGGATGCCGCAATCTGCAATCTGAGCGCACTGGCCCCTGAGTCAGTAAGAGTTGTCCGTAGATACCTAAATGTTCAAATCAATTTTCTTCTCTCAGACAGTGGAATCCAGAACGTGTATTAAAAAGAGACCACTTCCAGCCTGTAGGAAAAATGAAAAGTTTTGTAGCTTGTTGATGGCTTCTTGCTTGCTGTTAGGAAGGCCAGGCCAGAGAAGCTAAAATAATTGAGCTAGGCCATTTTAGCATTAGCATTCAACCTTAAATAAAACTCTGGAGAAAAGACCCCTTTTCACATTCCCCACGCACCCCTACCACCACTGCCCAAGCTTTGGCAGCCTTCCAAATCCTCCAGACCCCAGAACAGGGCTTGTCCCTGGGCTTGTTTTCCAGGGTTTACATTACGCCCTTGTTCCCTTCTTGGCAATTTAAGTGAAACTCCCCATCTCAGGCCACAGCGTGGTAGTCATTGTTGTAAATAGCTTTGACTATTTATTTTTCTAAAATGCCTAGAATAGCACTCAGATGCCAAGATCCTGGGAGTGGGAAAAGAATGTTATTTTTGTAAGAAAGACTATTTTAGGGGACTGTTCTAACATTAAGAGACAGAAATGGGCCATATGGTTTGCTAGGAAATTTCCTTGCAAAGCTCAAATCCACATTCCTGCCTTTCATGAGTGGGGTAGTTAGCCACTTTCTCACTTTATTTTAAATGAGATCATGACTTCTGAGTTATTGACACCTTTGGAAGCTAGAAGGATGGGTTAAGTGCCAAGTGCTTTGAATCTACTCAAAAGAAAGCCAACGTGCAATGATTTTCCATTTACCTGTAGAAGGCAGGTGCATATCATCTTTGACAAAATAATTACACCTGCTCCTTGCATCTCCCGCCTAAGGACCTGAATTTTTGTTTGTTTAGTGATCAAAAATCTCCAATATTAATATTAATCTTTCTGTTTGTTTTGTTTCCTTTACCATCATGCTCTATCCATTTACTGCAGTGTTTGACTCCTTGAGCTCCATTTCAAATCATAAATCTCTCCTCATGGCTCCTTAAAAAAGTGGATCTTTCTTGTGTCCCTACTTACTGTTTTTATTACCAGATTATAACCATGATTGTCTCATTGACCACAGCAATGGGCTACCAGCATCCCTGGAAAAAGATGTCTTGAATATCCTACAGTGAATATCGAATGGAGATAGCCTCTGCCTGCTCAAGGCTGAAAATCAGAAAAATCAAACTCATGTTGTTTTTTAAATTCAGAGATGTGACCACTGTGAATGTATTGCATCAACATAAGTCAAATATTGGTACCTATGAGTATAGAAGGATTCAAAGACTGGGGTTCTGGAGGAAGAGGGTCAGAAAGCATCAGGAGGAAGAGCAAGACTTGCAGACAACGCTGAGGTGGAAGCCAGCTCCCCTCACTTGGAAAGTGTGGGCTGGTGCACCTGACAGGAATGGAGCAGGGCGCACACAGAGATTTGGGGTGAGCTTGGCTTTCATAAGTAGGGTGCACGGACTATGATCAATCTGTTCCCATCATCTGAACTTATAATGCCTTCCCAGAAAACCTCTTTGGGCTACCATCATACCTCTTAGAGAACAAGCATATCTAAGCCTCATCGCTTTTCAATGCTATGGTTATTTCTCATGTTTCCTGGATTTTAGAAGTAGTGGTTTACTATTTCTTCAGTGTTTAAGAATGACCTTAGAAACCTGTTAAAGTGCACATGCTTGGGCTTCATCCCCAGCAATTCTGATTTGATTAATTGGGGATGGATCCAGAAATTTTTATTTTTAGTGAGTATACCGAATGATTTTAAAGAAGATAGTTAGGTCAGCAGAGCTACTCTTTGCTTCTTTTTACTTCCATCTTTCATGCTGTCCTGCCTCCTCTTTAATCAATACATACTATGCTTGTGCATGTGCCCTTTGTCCTCAAAAGTCTTTTCCAATCATCGATTATGTAGGCATCACCTCAGCTTGGGTTTCTTACATAATCTCATTAATGCTTCTTTGCTTCAAATTTTGACTTACCTTTCAGGCCATATAACTACTGATATTTAATTGAACCTGTTCTCTAATTGCCACCACTGCAGTTACAAATGATGATGATGATATTTTCAAGGTTATTTATATATCACAGAAAAGAACAGTAGAACTTGCTATATACTTAGAGCTTTCTGAGGATCAGCTGTACACAGAAGACACTGACTCATTAATTTTTACAGCTTCTGTGCAAAAACTAGCTAAAATTGCTTTCCACTTCCAGTTGAAGACAATTAGTCATAAGTGTACATTCCAGCATTAATTTTTTCCTATTAACTTTGATGCATAAGGTTTGTTTATTTATTTAATGGACATTTCTGGACTGTCTGCCATATGTCGGTCACTGTGCTAGGTACTAATGATACAATGAAGAGCCTGCCCTCATGGAGCATCCAGGCTAGTTGCAGAGCAAACAAGAAAACAAAGAGAATAATGATTGTATACACAGTGGCACCAAACACAGCATTCAGTGGGAAGTGGGGTTTATCAGAGAGTTGTCTTGGAGGATTGAAAGTTGAGTAGGACGAAAGGTTTGAATGGAGGCTGAATATATTGACCCCAGATCATTCCCTTAATAGCTGTTTGCATTTAAAGCAGAATTCCAGCCATTGTAAGAATTTATTTTCTTGTGTTTTGTATGTTAAATACAAAATTCAAATGAAAATGGATAATAAAAGTAACCTGGCTGGGATCCCTGGGTGTTGGAATTGGATCCCCCTGAGTTTCAACCCAAGCTCCACCACTTATACATGGTGTGACTTTAGACAAGTTACTTAACCTCTCCAAATCTTAGGCTCCTCATCTGTGAAGCAGAAATACTAATTTAATAATAATAATATATTATTACTAAATTATTAAAATTTTTTATTATTAAATTATTATAAAATATATTATAAAGAATATATTATTAAAGTATTATTTATTTTTACAATTTAATTGTGAGAGTTAAATGAAAGAACATACTGAACTAGATAATTTGGTATCTAGAACATAATAAGTGCTCAGTGAATTATAGTGCCCCCCCCCAAGTCCTATAGGTCTCAAATAATTAATTTTTCTACTTTAACTAGTCTCCTGACCTCCAAATTAGCATTCCAGCTTCCTACTGAGCACTCTGACTTCTGTCTTTATATTCCCTGGCCTAAAAGACTCTCCACGTGCAGTCCAGTTTCCCCTTTCTCTCTTTCCTGCCTTCACCCCCATATGCGCACACGGTTTGTGTGACTTAGTTTATTCATCTGCCAAGACTTAGCTTAGACACTATTTATTCCAGGAAGCCTTCCCTGACCCTCTTTACCATATCTTGGCTAGCCACCACTCCTCTGTGCACCATAACTCACTGAGCTTCCTCCATCATGGTGCCTTTCACACCCTTTGATAATGTGATAATGTGTGTGTGTGTGTGTGTGTATTCATCTGCATACCCCACTGGGCTGTATTGTCTTCATGTGTGACTTGCTTGCCCTTTTATCTCCAGCACCTAGAGGAGATAGGTGCTGGCTCCAATATATATTTTCAACAAGTATTTTTGAATAAATTGAGATACCAATTTCACCTAATTTTAGGTGAGGAGTGTACCTGATACATATACACTAGCCTTATTATAATTTTTATAGATAACTCTGTCTTTTAATCTGTGCCACTTGCGATTTTTAGATACTTATTAACTTCTCTTTGCTACTTCTTCCTTTGCCATTTGCATCTTTCAATTCAGAATTATACAATGTCCAGGTTTTTTCTTTTTACAGTATAAAGCTCTGAACTCCTGATGAATCTTTCAATATGTTGAATAACATACACACACATACGGGCACACACATACAGCCTTTATGTTTGGTTTCTTTCTTTGAATGCCATTTGTTAAATAGTTCCTTTGGTAGTAATCCCTCTGGCTTTAGGTAAAGCCAGTTCAAAACATTTTTAGAGACTGGCAATTCGTAGCTCTCTTTAAAATATTTTTTCATCTCTCCAACTCTGTGCTTCGTAATCTGTACTAGAAACCAAACATTTGAAAGAAACTAATATCACCTGCATTGTGGCTGCTTCTTTGCCTTTCTGCTTCCCACCTTTTACTGTAGTTTATTCATCTTTATTTCTCCAGCATCTAGCCCATGCCTGGAGCACTAGGCACACCATCTCTGCTTCTTAAATTAAAATTTGAAAAACTACCTAGTGCAAATATGTTTCCCACTGCTAGTAGATGACCCATATTGGTAGCTATCTGGCCTAGTTAGCTGACATGGCCAATAAGGCTGCCATAGAGGTGTAACTTTGTCTTTAAAGTATTTATTCATTTCTGTTTCTCTTGTGGACTTCAATACATGTAGAAAACAGAGACACTGAAAATGGAAACAGTTGGGGGAAGATTGAAGGGATATGGGTATGGTTATAAAAGGGTAACACAAGAAATTTTTGTGGCATTGCAACTGCTCAGTATCTTTATTATGGTGCTAAAATTGTAAATAACTTAATAGACACTCACACAAATACTCACAGATGAATACAAGTAAAACTAGGGATATATGAATAAGATTGGGGAATTGAATCAATGTCCATATCCTAAGATTGTATTACAATTTTGCAAAATGTTACTGATAGCAACAAGAGACAGACAAATTCCTAGATAGACAGGGACAGTCCTCAGTGAAACCTGACCTTCAAGTGAAGGACAGTTTAAAGCCTAAAAACCAAGCTGCCAATTCTCAATAGAGTCCATGACTGGAGTGAGGACCTGTATGCCCATCTTACCCTCCTCTCTCTCTATTGGTTCCTTCTGGATGATGCCTTTTAACCAGTCGAATGATGCTTTTTCCAAAGACCACCTATGGACCAATCGGCATGCACTCTTCCATTCTGAGCCCATAAAATCCCCATACTCAGCCCCATAGGGGGCTACCTGCCTTTGAGCCCCCACTCACTGCTGAAGGGTCCCCTCTCACAGTTGAGAGCTTTCCTTCTGTTGCTGAATAAAACTCTTTGCCTTACTCACTCTCTGGTATGTGAAGACATTATTCCTCTTGGTTGTGGGACAAGAACCTGGAACTCACCAAGCTGTGGGCAGCAGGAACAAGAGAGCTGTAACACACCCACATTCACCAAGCTATGGGCACAAAAAAGCAAAGCCACTGGGTACCACTCCCTCCCACTTGCTGAGCAACAAGAGAGAAAAAGCTTCTGGGCACCACTCCCTCCCACTCACAGAACTACAAAAGTCACAGCATTTCTTGGGGTCTCAGACCGTGGCACTCCCCAAGCAAGAGCTATAACACAGCAGCTACAGAGATTTCCAGCTGGTGAAGTGGCACCAAAGGGATCCTGTAACATTACCATTGGAAGAAAGTGCACAAAGTATACAAGGGATCTCTTAGCATTATACAAATATTTCAATAAAAGTTTTCATTTAAAAAATAAAAGTTAAAAAAGCTCTAGAGAAACAGGAAACCAGTGTCATAAAGAAAAGGGGATAAATTATTTGACTTTAAGCTTCCTACTTAAGCAAAGAAGTCAAGGCAAAAAAGAAATGTCTTGTGTTCATTCATTCAGCAAATCATTCATTCAACAAATAATGAATACAATAAATAACCATCATCTAATAAAACATACAATCTGCTTGAGAAAGACAACACCTATCTTGATACTAATTTTGAAATTTGCCATATGATGTATTCTTTATGTGGATTATTATGAAACTCAAAGCACCATAGTAAAAGGATAATAATTATCCTTGGAATATGAGTGTTTTAAAGTAACATCTTTTGAGATCCTGCACTGGCTTTATTCAAGCTGGGGTAACGTCATAGCGCTTTACTTGCTATTATGGAGTGGCTTTTTATGTTGAGGTGCACTGTCTAATTTCACTCTGCTGAATGGACACCAGCAGCTATTTACTGAACACCATAATTGCTGGCTATTTACATATGTGTGGTGAGCAGTATCTCCTTTTTCCTGGTGACAAACCTGAGCTCAGAGAGGTCAAATGGCATCTAAGGTAGTAAGGCTAATAAGTATCAAAGCCAGGGCACTCTTCCCTGCCTGTTGCTATAGCTTAACCAGACTAGATTCACATCCCAGCGCCAAGAGAGAAGGCAAGGCTGATTTTAGAGACTTTCCACATTTGCGCTTCCAACTAATCGTGTTCCAGTCACTGTGGCATGGCCGGGCGTGGTGGCTCACACCTGTAATCCCAGCACTTTGGGAGGTTGAGGAGGGTGGATCACAAGGTCAGGAGCTCAAGACCATCCTGGCTAACATGGTGAAACCCTGTCTCTACTGAAAATACAAAAAATTAGCTGGGCGTGGTGGCAGGCGCCTGCAGTCCCAGCTACTTGGGAGGCTGAGGCAGGAGAATGCTGTGAACCCAGGAGGCAGAGCTTGCAGTGAGCCAAGATCGTGCCACTGCACTCCAGCATGGGTGACAGAGTGAGACTCTGTCTCAAAAAAAAAAAAAAAAAAAAAAAAAATCACAGTGGTATTAGGTTGTATAGTGTCCATTTCAGGAAAGAGAAAAGCAGGAACTAAATGTCAGACATATAATATCAGGCTTTCTTGTTTTTATTTTGTGGGAAGTAGCCAAACACTAAACAAAACAAAACATTAAACATACAGTATCATCTCTCTGCATTGAATTCTGGGCCCAGGTCCAGCTCTGTAGAGTGGACACATGGGGGAAGCTTAGAGCTGTTCCCACCTAAGCATTGGCCTTTTCAGGTTCAAAAGCTTTAGATCCTTTGTGTGCCCTGGCCCCAGCTTCCCTGGTGCAGACAGTGGGTGGTTGTTAGAAAGTGTCAGTAGGTGGTAAGGTGTCCTGGTGCTCTGAAGCCAGGCAAACCTGGGTCTGAAACCTGATTCTGCCATTGAGGGGCTTTGGGAGGGTAGTCAAGTTACCTACTGTGAACCTCAGTTTATCCCTGGTAAAGTTGAGTATTAGCAGCCCTTCCTCATAAGTCTGTTGTGAGGATGAAATAAAATAATCCATGTGAAACACTTAGTCCAGTGTCTATCACTTGATATATGTTAATAAATATGTGCAATTGTTGGTATCACTCATTCTTTTTAGTGTGGAATATTTTCTCTGGTCTTTGGTTTGTGTATGGGTTACAAGTAATTTTCACTTTATGTTATCTGACAGTTGCAAAAGAAGGAATAAGGAGAACTTCTTCAGGAACTCCTGATGGTGGGTCTGTAACTAATAGGGTTTAAAATAAGAAGAAAGAATCCTTCTCCACAAATATGGTAAAGCTATAATTTTTTTTAAATGTTCAAACAGGAGAGGTTGACTCAACATTTTCTCTGTTTTTCCACAAGTATGACTTTTTGGTATGTGTCTTTACAAGACAAACTCTCTTTAAAAACCTTATATAACAACCCTCTCTCCTCCCCATGTACACTTCCATATGTACCCACACACAGACTGGGCCAGTATATGCTTCTGTAGAGTCCACCACTTAAAACCAACAGGACGGAGTGATGGATGCTCATAGTGGCATCAGTGAGGGCACTGCTATTAACTACATGTGGTAGCTCAGATTCAAAAGTCCTGAAAGGCATGTTGTGCATGCACACCTTTCCCAATTTACTCATATTTTAATGGGAATTGCTTTAAAAGACTTGGTTAATAACCATGTTGATGTTATAGAAGCATTCCAAGGATACCTTCTGAAATGGCTCAAAATACAAATGCAAAAATACACTAGCCATCATGACACCTGGATGTCATTTACCTTCTTTGGGCATAATGAGTTACTACATTAACACTAATTTAGCCTGTTCTAGCACATTTTTCATCTTCAAGCGAATGAACAGACTGAAAGACTGCTGTATGCTATGGAGGTACTGACACATATAGTTGAAGGAGATTGGTTAAAACGTGCTGAATTGGTCAAATTTCTTTTCACTTCAAGTTTAACATCAGATGTGAGTTTTTCTGAATACATTTAGGTCCATGTTGCTATCTTCAAGACTTTTTAAAACCATCTTCACCTAAACTTAGATTACATTAAAGGAAAAGTAAGAATATATTTGGAGCAGAGCTCTAATTTCATTTTATACCACAAGAGTAAATCTATGCTCAGAACACAGAAGTTGAATCAAGAAGTGACCCTAACTGTATTGTTGAGATCAACAGACTTATACAGTAGACTCCTCTGTCTACAAATCCAGTTAACCAATGTCAAAAGCATTCCTGAAGTGTCAGTGGACAAAAACAGAGTCATTAACCAGAAATGCCATTTGACCCAGCAATCCCATTACTGGGTATATACCCAAAGGAATATAAATCATTCTACTAGAAAGACACATGCACATGTATATTTATTGCAGCACTATTTACAGTAGCAAACACATGGAACCAAACCAAATGACCATTAATGATAGACTGGATAAAGAAAATGGGGTACATATACACCATGGAATACTATGCATCCATTAAAAGGAATGAGATCATGTCCTTTGCAGGGACATAGATGAAGCTGGAAGCCATTATCCTCAGCAAACACACAGAAACAGAAAACCAAACACCACATGTTCTCACTCATAAGTGGGAGTTGAACAATGAGAACACATGGACACAGGGAGGGGAACAACACACACTGGGGCCTGTTGAGGAGTGGGGGGCAAGGGGAGGGAACCTAGGTGACAGTTCGATAGGTGCAACAAACCAGCGTGGCACCCATATACCTATGAACCAAACATGCACGTTCTGCACGTGTATCCTGGAACTTTAAAGTAAACAAACAAAAACAGAGTCATTATAAGCATCTATTCAGACTCATCTCACATGAGTTTTTTCTGGGGGACTTGCTATAGCCATTATTATGAAAGAAAGAATACCTTTCTGGTCCTTGAAACTTCCAGACTTACTGTAACACAAATGACATCCTATACATCAACAAAAAAACAAACAAACAAACAAAAAAACAGTTAAATGATTGTTAACTAAGGATAGAGAGACATTCATATTCTAGGAAACATATTGATTCACTCTTAGTGTTCTTGTTCTGTTCCTTTTGAGCTCCTATGGGTATGTGCTACATAATTTTAGAGTGGTTTATCCTAGAGTGTGTCCTCCACAATAATCCACTATTCTTGTCCTTTGTCTGCTTATTGTTTCTCTAACACAAAATCTCTCCTCTGAAATTTCAAATTTTAAATTGTGACACTCTGATTTTGTGGATTCAGGCTGCGTCTTGCTGAGAAGAAATTTCAGTGCTGCTTCAGCAGCTTCCTGGGCTTTCAGATTATTATTTTGTTAATTTCCTTCTAGATAAGTTAGGAGTGGTTTGCAAAATTGCATTTGTTTGCAAAACTTTACTACTGGTCTATAAATGTTTAATGAGATCGTTATTTTAAATCTAATTCTTGGTCCTTGCTTATTAATGCACATTCTGCAAAGGAAACTTTGAGTGGGGGACTTTACACCATCTCACTACTATTGCACTAGGCACTATTGCAAAATTCTTAGTATTTCCCTTCTATGATGATTTATTGAGAATGTTTCTATTATGTTGAAGTACTGGGCAAATTTTTGCAATAGCAACCCATTCATTTAGTTATTCTATTTGTCATTACACTCTTTCAAAGTGATCAATGATGACCTTCAAATAAAATGTTGGAAAATGTCTAACTCATTCATGGTGAGAGAAATAAGCAAAAAAATGGAGACAGAAGGTTTTGTTGCTCTGGAACAAGGAGTCTGCATATGAAGGGACCAGGGAAAAGGTACAACAGTGCTACTAAACCTCAGTCAGCAAGTTTAACACTAAGAATGCTTTTGGCTACAAGTGACAGAAAATCGGTTCATCATCAGTGTGAACCTTAAGGTTATTCACTATTTACTTAAAAAGAAGTTTAGACCGTATGTTGAACCAGCCTTGCATCCCAGGGATGAAGCCAACTTGATCGTGGTGGATAAGCTTTTTGATGTGCTGCAGAATTCGGTTTGCCAATATTTTATTGAGGATTTTTGCATCAATGTTCATAAAGGATATTGACCTGAAATTTTCTTTTTTTGTTGTGTCTCTGCTTTGGTATCAGGATGATGCTAGCCTCATAAAATGAGTTAGGGAGGATTCCCTGTTTTCCTATTGATTGGAATACTTTCAGAAGGAATGCTACCAGCTCCTTTTGTACCTCTGGTAGAATTCAGCTGTGAATCCGTCTGGTCCTGGACTTTTTTTGGTTGGTAGGCTATTAATTATTGCCTCAATTTCAGAGCCTGTTATTGGTCTATTCAGGGATTCAACTTCTTCCTGGTTTAGTCTTGGGAGGGTGTATGTGTCCAGGAATTTATCAATTTCTTCCAGATTTTCTAGTTTACTTGCATAGAGGTGTTTATAGTATTCTCTGATGGTAGTTTATATTTCTGTGGGATCGGTGGTGATATCCCCTTTATCATTTTTTATTGTGTCTATTTGATTCTTCTCTCTTCTTCTTTATTAGTTTTGCTAGCGGCCTATCAATTTTGCTGATCTTTTCAAAAAACTAGCTCCTGGATTCATTGATTTTTTGAAGGGTTTTTTGTGTCTCTATGTCCTTCAGTTCTGCTCTGATCTTAGTTATTTCTTGCCTTCTGCTAGCTTTTGAATGTGTTTGCTCTTGCTTCTCTAGTTCTTTTAATTGTGATGTTAGGGTGTCAATTTTAGATCTTTCCTGCTTTCTGTTGTGGGCATTTAGTGCTGTAAATTTCTCTCTACACACTGCTTTAAATTGTCCCAGAGATTCTGGTATGTTGTATCTTTGTTCTCATTGGTTTCAAAGAACATCTTTATTTCTGCCTTCATTTCGTTATGTACCCAGTAGTCATTCAGGAGCAGGTTGTTCGGTTTCCATGTAGTTGAGCGGTTTTGAGTGAGTTGCTTAATCCTGAGTTCTAGTTTGATTGCACTGTGGTCTGAGAGACAGTTTGTTATAATTTCTGTTCTTTTACATTTGCTGAGGAGTGCTTTACTTCCAACTATGTGGTCAATTTTGGAATAAGTGCTGTGTGGTGCTGAGAAGAATGTCTATTCTGTTGATTTTGTGTGGAGAGTTCTGTAGAGGTCTATTAGGTACGCTTGGTGGAGAGCTGAGTTCAATTCCTGGATATCCTTGTTAACTTTCTGTCCCGTTGATCTGTCTAATGTTGACAGCAGAGTGTTAAACTCTCCCATTATTACTGTGTGGGAGTCTAAGTCTCTTTGTGGGTCTCTAAGGACTTGCTTTATGAATCTGGGTGCTCCTGTATTCTGTGTGCAAAAATGTAATCCATCACATAAACAGAACCAAAGACAAAAACCACATGATTATCTCAATAGATGCAGAAAAGGCCTTTGATATAATTCAACACCACTTCATGCTAAAAACTCTCAGTAAACTAGGTTTTGATGGAATGTATCTCAAAATAATAAGAGCTATTTATGACAGACCCACAGCCAATATCATACTGAATGGGCAAAAGCTGGAAGCACTCCCTTTGAAAACCGGCACAAGGATGCCCTCTCTCACCACTCCTATTCAACATAGTGTTGGAAGTTCTGGCTAGGGCAGTCAGGCAAGAGAAGGAAATAAATATATTCAATTAGGAAAACAAGAAGTCAAATTGTCCCTGTTTGCAGATGATATGATTGTATATTTAGAAAACCCCATCGTCTCAGCCCAAAATCTCCTTAAGCTGATAAGCAACTTCAGCAAAATCTCAGGATACAAAATGAATGTGCAAAAATTGCAAGCATTTCTATACACCAATAACAGACAATCAGGGAGCCAAATCATGAGTGAGCTCCCATTCACAATTGCTTCAAATAGAATAAAATACCTAGGAATCCAACTTACAAGGGATGTGAAGGACCTCGTCAAGGCGAACTACAAACCACTGCTCAACAAAATAAGAGAGGACACAAACAAATGGAAGAACATTCTATGCTCATGGATAGGAAGAATCAATATCATGAAAATGGCCATACTTCCCAAGGTAATGTACGGATTCAATGCCATCCCCTTCAAGCTACCATTGACTTTCTTCACAGAATTGGAAAAAACTACTTTAAAATTCATATGGAACCAAAAAAGAGAACGCATTGCCAAGACAATCCTAAGCCAAAAGAACAAAGCTGGGGGCATCACGCTACCTGACTTCAAACTACACTACAAGGCTACAGTAACCAAAACAGCATGGCACTGGTACCAAAACAGAAATATAGACCAATAGAACAGAACAGACCCCTCAGAAATAATACCACACATCTACAAACATCTGATATTTGACAAACCTGACAAAAACAAGAAATGTGGAAAGGATTCCCTATTTAATAAATGGTGTTGGGAAAACTGGCTAGCCATACGTAGAAAGCTGAATCTGGATCCCTTCCTTACACTTTATACAAAAATTAATTCAAGATGGATTAAAGAGTTAAATGTTAGACCTAAAGCCATAAAAACCCTAGAAGAAAACCTAGGCAATACCATTCAGGACATAGGCATGGGCAAGGACTTCATGACTAAAACACCAAAAGCAATGGCAAAGAAAGCTAAATTGACAAATGGGATCTAATTAAACTAAAGAGCTTCTGTACAGCAAAAGAAACTACCATCAGAGTGAACAGGCAACCTACAGAATGGGAGAAAATTTTTACAATCTACCCATCTGACAAAGGGTTAATATACAGAATCTACAAAGAACTTAAACAAATTTACAAGAAAAAGTCAAACAACCCCATCAAAAAGTGGGCAAAAGATATGAACAGACACTTCTCAAAGAAGACGTTTATGCAGCCAGCATGCATGAAAAAAATGCTCATCATCACTCGCCATCAGAGATATGCCAATCAAAACCACAATGAGATACCATCTCACACCAGTTAGAATGGCAATCATTAAAAAGTCAGGAAACAACAGGTGCTGGAGAGGATGTGGAGAAATAGGAACACTTTTACACTGTTGGTGGGACTGTAAACCAATTGAATTATTGTGGAAGACAGTGTGGCGATTCCTCAAGGATCTAGAACTAGAAATACCATTTGACCCAGCCATCCCATTACTGGGCATATACCCAAAGGATTATAAATCATGCTGCCATAAAGGCACGTGCACACGTATGTTTATTGCAGCACCATTCACAATAGCAAAGACTTGGAACCAACGCAAATGTCCAGCAACGATAGACTGGATTAAGAAAATGTGGCACATATAAACCATGGAATGCTATGCAGCCATGAAAAAGGATGAGTTCATGTCCTTTGTAGGGACATGGATGAAGCTAGAAACCATCATTCTGAGCAAACTATCGCAAGGACAGAAAACCAAACCCTGCATGTTCTCACTCATAGGTGGGAATTGAACAATGAGAACACTTGGACACAGGGTGGAGGACATCACACACCGGGGCCTGTCCTAGGGTTGGGGGAGGGGGGAGGGATAGCATTAGGAGATATACCTAATGTAAATGATGAGTTAATGGGTGCAGCACAGCAACATGGCACATGTATACATATGTAACAGACCTGCATGTTGTGCACATGAACCCTAGAACTTAAAGTATAAAAAAATAAATAAAATAAAATAAAAAGTAAATAAAAATAAAAACCCTAAAAAAGAGAAAAGAAAATTTGTTACATGTAGCAGAAGAAAATAAATATTAAACAAATTTTTAAAAAGTAGTTTAGAGCAAGGAGATCTCAGAAACGTCAGTGACTTGACAGAGCTATAGTGCCAGGGCACTAGATTTACAGAGTTATCCTCATCATCATCTCCTCATGATCACAAAATGGCTGCAACAGTTCTAAGCGTCATGTCCTCATAGAAAGCTTGGGGGCAGCCAGAGTGATTTCAGGTGCTTTTCATCAGGAAAAAAAAAATTTCCCAGAAGCCCTCCCACATATTTTCTTTTATTTATTATTGCCTAAAACCTAGCTTCATTGCCACCCCTACGTGTACAGACTTTTGGAAAAGCAACTACATATACATATGTATGTTCTATAGTGGGGAAGATGCCATGAGAGAAGAGAGTTTGAAAGGACTACCACTGTGTGCCAACTACATTTTAGGGTATTCATTACATGCATTTTGCCTCCTTAAAAATATATATCATTTACTTTTATTTCTATTCTCATTCCAAATAAATATAACTATTCATAGCACAAAAAGAGAAAGAATTGTTCATCATAACAAGCTAGGACTTCCAATACAATGTTAAATAAGAGTAGTCATTCTTGCTTGGTTTCTGATCTTAGAGGCAAACATTCAGGAAAGCACTTTATCTTTTACCATTGAGAATAAAGGTCAAGTGTGGTGGCTCACACCTGTAATCCCAGCACTTTGGGAGATCGAGGAGGGAGGATCCCTTGAGCCCAGGAGTGCAAGATCAGCTTGGACAAGTGAGACCAGTCTCTACAAAAAAAAAGAAATTAAAAATCAGTCCGGCATGGTGGTGTGCACCTGTAGTCCCAGCTACTCAGGAGGCTAAAGTGGGAGGATCACTTGAGCCCAGGAGGTTAAGGCTACAGTGAGTTGTGATCACACCACTGCACTCCAGCCTCGGTGACAGAGAAAAACTCTGTCTCAAAAACAAAATACAGAAAGATGTCAGCTGTAGAATTTTCTATATGTTCTTTATCGTGTTAAGGGAGTTACCCACTATTCCTAGTATTCTGAAAGATTTTATCATGAATGACTGTTGGATTTTGTCAAATTATTTTTCCTTATCAATTGGTATGCTTATATGATTTTTCTTCTTTAGCTTATTGACACAGTAGATTACACTGATTGATTTTTGAATGCTGAACTAGCCTTGCATACCTGGAATAATTAAATAATTTTCCTTTATGAAAGCCTATGTGTACCGGTTTAAAAAACAAGCTATACACTGGGTGAAATATTTGTAAAGAGTCTATCTGACAAAGGATTTGTATCTATAATATATAAAGAATTTTCTTTTTTTAATTTTTATTTTTTTTAACTTTTTTCTTTTTATTATTATTATTATTATACTTTAAGTTCTAGGGTACATGTGCACAACATGCAGGTTTGTTACATATGTATACCTGTGCCATGTTGGTGTGCTGCACCCATCAACTCGTCAGCACCATCAACTCGTCATTTACATCAGGTATAACTCCCAATGCCATCCTTCCCCCCTCCCCCCTCCCCATAATAGGCCCCAGTGTGTGATGTTCCCCTTCCTGAGTCCGAGTGATCTCATTGTTCAATTCCCACCTATGAGTGAGAACATGCGGTGTTTGGTTTTCTGTTATTGTGATAGTTTGCTGAGAATGATGGTTTCCAGCTGCATCCATGTCCCTACAAAGGACAAAAATTCATCCTTTTTTATGGCTGCATAGTATTCCACGGTGTATGTGTGCCACATTTTCTTAATCCAGTCTGTCACTGATGGACATTTGGGTTGATTCCAAGTCTTTGCTATTGTGAATAGTGCCGCAATAAACACACGTGTGCATGTGTCTTTATAGCAGCATGATTTATAATCCTTTGGGTATATACCCAGTAATGGGATGGCTGGGTCATATGGTATTTCTAGTTCTAGATCCTTGAGGAATCGCCATGCTGTTTTCCACAATGGTTGAACCAGTTTACAATCTCACCAACAGTGTAAAAGTGTTCCTATTTCTCCACATCCTCTCCAGCACCTGTTGTTTCCTGACTTTTTAATGATAAAGAATTTTCAAAACCTAACAGTAAAAAACAAAAACAATTCAATTAGAAAATAGGCAAGAGACATGAGCAGACATTTCACCAAAGGGGATATATAGATGTTAAGTAAGCATGAGAAATAACAACAGAGAAAATGTAAAGTAAAACCACAAGGAGACTAACAACATTAACAGAATGGCTAAAGTCATAAGCAGTGGCAACACTAAATGCTGACAAGAATGTGGAGACACTGGATCACTCATCCATTGCTGGTGGGAATATAAAGTTGTACAGCCACTTTGCAAAAAACTTGGATTGTTTCTATAATGAAACATACAATTATCATATGACTCAGCAATTGCACTCTTTGGCATTTATCCCAGGGAAATAAGAACTTATGCTTGCACCAAAAAAAACCATACACAGATGTTCAGAGCAGTTATATTTATAATAGTCAGAAGCTTTCTTCAGCAGGTGAATGATGAAACAACACATAGTACATCCATAATATGGAATGTTACTCAGAAAAAAATAAATAAAAAGTAACAAACTGTTGATACATGCAGGCCTCTCAAGATGTCAAAACATCATATGTTACAGAAAATACAAAACATATTTAATACACATGGGCATAGGTTTAAATAGTCTATGTTACTGATTTCTTAACTGAGTTATATTTCTCAAGACTGCATTAAATAAAAAATAATGTTAGTCACCTCAGATGAATTTAATTTTACCATATTGTGGTTGTTTTGTGACTTTATTGCACTTTAAGTAATGGGATACATATGCAGAACGTGCAGGTTTGTTACATAGGTATACATGTGCCATGGTGGTTTGCTGCACCCATCAACCCGTCATCTACATTAGGTATTTCTTCTAATGCTATCGCTCCCCTTTCCCCCTACCACCTGACAGGCCCCAGTATGTGATGCTCCCCTCCCTGTGTCCATGTGTTCTCATCACCCAACTCCCACTTATCAGTGAGAAGATGTGGTGTTTGGTTTTCTGTTCCTGTGTTAGTTTGCTGAGAATGATGGTTTCCAGCTTCATCCATGTCCCTGCAAAGGACATGAACTCATCCTTTTCTATGGCTGCATAGTATTTCACGGTGTATGTGTGCCACATTTTCTTTATCCAGTCTGTCATTGATGGGTTTTTGGGTTGGTTCCAAGTCTTTGCTATTGTGAATAGTGCTGCAGTAAACATATGTGTGCATGTGTCTTTATAGTAGAATGATCTATAATTCTTTGGGCATGTACTCAGTAATGAGATTGCTGGGTCAAATGATGTTTCTGGTTTTAGATCCTTGAGGAATCGCCACACTGTCTTCCACAATGGTTGAACCAATTTACACTGCCATAGACAGTGTGAAAGCATTCCTATTTCTCCACATCCTCCCCAGCATGTGGTGTTTCCTGACATTTTAATGATCACCATTCTAACTGGCATAAGATGGTATCTCATTGGGGTTTCTATTTGCATTTACTTAATGACCAGGGATGATGACCTTTTTTTCATATGTTTGTTGGCTGCATAAATGTCTTCTTTTGAGAAGTGTCTGTTCATATCCTTTACCCACTTTTTGATGGGGTTGTTTTTTCTTGTAAATTTGTTTAAGTTCCTTGTAGATTCTGGATATTAGCCCTTTATGAGATGGATAGATGGCAAAAATTTTCTCCCATTCTGTAGGTTGCCTGTTCATACTGGTGATAGTTTCTTTTGCTGTATAGAAGCTCTTTGGTTTAATTAGATCCCATTTGTCAATTTTGGCTTTTGTTGCCATTGCTTTTCGTGCTTTAGTCATGAAGTCTTTGCCCATGCTTATGTCCTGAATGGTATTGCTAGGTTTTCTTCTAGAGTTTTTATGGTTTACTTCTTACATTTAAGTCTTTGCCCATGCCTGTGTCCTAGGTTTTCTTCTAGGGTCTTCATGGTTTTAGGTCTTACATTTAAGTCTTTAATCCATCTCAAGTTAACTTTTGTATAAGGTGTAAGGAAGGGGTCCAGTTTCAGTTTTCTGCATATGGCTAGCCAGTTTTCCCAACACCATTTATTAAATAGGGAATCCTTTCCCCATTGCTTGTTTTTGTCAGGTTTGTTAAAGATCAGATGGTTGCAGATGTGTGGCGTTATTCCTGAGGCCTCTGTTCTGTTCCATTAGTCTATGTATCTGTTTTTTGTACCAGTACCATGCTGTTTTGGTTACTGTAGCCTTGTAGTATAGTTTGAAGTCAGGTAGCATGATGCCTCCAGCTTTGTTCCTTTTACTTAGGATTGTCTTGGTTATATGGGCTCTTTTTTGTTCTATTTGAAATTTAAAATAGTTTTTTCTAATTCTGTGAAGAAAGTCAATGGTAGCTTGATGGGGATAGCATTTAATCCATAAATTACTTTGGGCAGTATGGCCATATTCATGATATTGATTCTTCCTATCCATGAGCATGGAATGTTTTTCCATTTGTTTGTGTCCTCTCTTATTTCGTTGAGCAGTGGTTTGTAGTTCTTGAAGAGGTCCTTCACATCACTTGTAAGTTGTATTCCTAGGTATTTTATTCTCTTTAGAGCAATTGTGAATAGGAGTTCAATCATGATTTGGCTGTTTGTCTATTATTGGTGTATAAGAATGCTTGTGATTTTTGCACATTGATTTTTTTTTTATCCTGAGATTTTACTGAAGTTGCCTATCAGCTTAAGGCAATTTTGGGCTGAGACGATGGGGTTTTCTAAATATACAATCATGTCATCTGCAAACAGAGACAATTTGACTTCCTCTTTTCCTAACTGAATACCCTTTATTTCCTTCTCTTGCCTGACTGCCCTGGCCAGAACTTCCAACACTATGTTGAATAAGAGTGGTGAGAGAGGGCATCCTTGTCTTGTGCCAGTTTTCAAAGGGAATGCTTCCAGCTTTTGCCCATTTAGTATGATATTGGCTGTGGGTCTGTCATAAATAGCTCTTATTATTTTGAGATATGTTCCATCAAAACCTGGTTTACTGAGTTTTTAGCATGAAGTGGTGTGGAATTATATCGAAGGCCTTTTCTGCTTCTATTGAGATAATCATGTGGTTTTCGTCACTGGTTCTGTTTATGTGATGGATTACGTTTATTGATTTGCATATGTTGAACCAGCCTTGCATCCCAGGAATGAAGTTGACTTGATCATGGTGGATAAGATTTTTGATGTGCTGCTGGATTTGGTTTGCCAGTATTTCATTGAGGATTTTTGCATTGATGTTCATCAGGGATATTGACCTGAAATTTTCTTTTTTTGTTGTGTCTCTGCCAGGTTTTGGTATCAGGATGATGCCAGCCTCATAAAATGAGTTAGGGAGGAGTCCCTCTTTTTCTATTGTTTGGAATAGTTTCAGAAGGAATGCTACCAGCTCCTCTTTGTACACTCTGGTAGAATTCGACTGAATCCGTATGGTCTTGGGCTTTTTTTTTTTGGTTGGTAGGCTATTAATTACTGCCTCAATTTCAGAACTTGATATTGTCTATTCAGGGACTCGACTTCTTTCTGGTTTAGTCTTGGGAGGGTGTATGTGTCCGGGAATTTATCCATTTCTTCTACATTTTCTAGTTTATTTGTGTAGAGGTGTTTATAGTATTCTCTGACAGTAGTTTTATTTCTGTGGGATCAGTGGTGATCTCCCCTTTATCATTTTTTGTGTCTATTTTATTTTTTATCTCTTTTCTTCTTTATTAGTCTGGCTAGTAGTCTATCTATTTTGTTACTCTTAAAAAAAAAAAAAAAAAAACAGCTCCTGGATTCACTGATTTTTTGAAGGGTTTTTCATGTCCCTATCTCCTTCAGTTGTGCTCTGATCTTAGTTAATTCTTGTCTTCTGCTAGCTCTTGAGTTTGTTTGCTCTTGCTCCTGTAGTTCGTTTCATTTTGATGTTAGGGTGTCAATTTTAGGTCTTTCCTGGTTTCTTTTGTGGGAATTTAGTGCTATAAATTTCCCTTTAAACATTGCTTTAGCTGTGTCCCAGAGATTCTGGTACATTGTGTCTTTGTTCTCATTGATTTCAAAGAATTAATTTATTTCTGCCTTAATTTCATTATTTACCCAGTAGTCATTCAGGAGCAGGTTGTTCAGTTTCCATGTAGTTGTGTGGTTTTGAGTGAGTTTCTTAATCCTGAGTGTTAATTTATTGCACTGTGGTCTGAGAGACTGTTACGGTTTCCGTTTTTTGCATTTACATTTGCATTACTTCTAATTATGTGGTCAATGTTAGAATAAGTGTGATATGGTGCAAAGAATGTATATTCTGTTGATTTGGGGTGGAGAGTTCTGTAGATATCTATTAGGTCTGCTTGGTCCAGAACTAAGTTCAAGTCCTGAATATCCTTGTTAATTTTCTGTCTCATTGATCTGTTTCATATTGACAGTGGGGTGTTAAAGTCTCCCACTATTATTGTATGGGAGTCTAAATCTCTGTAGGTTTCTAAGAACTTGTTTTATGAATCCAGGTGCTCTTGTATTGGGTGCATATATATTTAGGATAGTTAGCTCTTCTTGTGGCATTGATCCCTTTACCATTATGTAATGCCCTTGTCTTTTTTGATTTTTGTTGGTTTAAAGTCTGTTTTATCAGAGACTAGGATTACAACCCTTGCTTTCTTCCCCCCCCCCCCATTTGCTTGGTAAATATTCCTCTATCCCTTTATTTTGAGCCTATGTGTGTCTTTCCATGTGAGATAGCTCTCCTGTATACAGCACACCAATGGATCTTGACTCTTTATCCAATTTGCCAGTCTGTGTCTTTTAATTGGGGCATTTAGCTCATTTACATTTAACGTTAATATTGTTATATGTGAATTTGATCCTGTCATTATGATGCTAGCTGGTTATTTTGCCCATTAGTTGATGCAGTTTCTTCATAGTGTCAATGGTCTTTACAATTTGGTATGTTTTTGCAGTGGCCAGGGCCGGTTTTTCCTTTCCACATTTAGTGCTTCCTTCAGGAGCTCTTGTAAGGCAGGCCTGGTGGTGACAAAATGTCTCAGCATTTGCTTGTCTGTAAAGGATTTTATTTCTCCTTCACTTATGAAGCTTAGTTTGGCTAAATAAGAAATTCCGATTTGAAAATTCTTTTCTTTGTGAATGTTGAATATTGGTCCCCACTCTCTTCTGGTTTGTAGGGTTTCTGCAGAGAGATCTGCTGTTAGTCTAACGGGCTTCCCTTTGTGGGTAACGCGACTTTTCTCTCTGGCTACCCTTAACATTTTTTCCTTCATTTCAACCTTGGTGAACTGAAAATCATGTGTCTTGGGGTTGCTCTTCTCAAGAGGTATCTTTGTGGTGTTCTCTGTATTTCCTGAATTTGAATGTTGGCCTGTCTTGCTAGATTGGGGAAGTTTTCCTGGATAATATCCTGAAGAGTGTTTTCCAACTTGGTTCCATTCTCCCCGTCACTTTCAGGTACACCAATCAAATGTAGGTTTGGTGTTTTCACATAGTCCCATATTTCTTGGAGGCTTTGTTCGTTCCTTTTCATTCTTTTTTTTTTTTCTCTAATCTTGTCTTCACACTTTATTTCATTAAGTTGATCTTTAATCTCTCATATCCTTTCTTCTGCTTGATCAATTTGGCTATTGATACTTGTGTGCTTCACAAAATTCTCTTGTGTTTTTCAGCTCCATCAGGTCATTTATGTTCTTCTCTAAGTTGGTTATTCTAGTTAGCATTTCGTCTAATCTTTTTTCAACGTTCTTAGCTTCCTTGCATTTGGTTAGAACATGCTCCTTTAGCTCAGAGGATTTTGTTGTTACCTACTTTCTGAAGCCTGCTTCTGTCAGTTTGTCAAATTCATTGTCCATCCAGTTTTGTTCCCTTGCTGGCGAAGAGTTGTGATCCCTTGGAGGAGAAGAGGCATTCTGGTTTTGGGAATTTTCAGCCATTTTGTGCTGGTTTTTCTTCATCCGTATGCATTTATCCACCTTTGGTCTTTGATGGTGGTGACCTTCAGATGGGGTTTTTGTGTGGACATCCTTTTTGTTGATGTTGATTCTATTCCTTTCTGTTTGTTAGTTTTCCTTCTAACAGGCCCCTCTGCTGCAGGTCTGCTGGAATTTGCTGGAGGTCCACTCCAGACCCTGTTTGCCTGGGTATCACCAATGGAGGCTGCAGAGCAGCAATGATTGCTGCCTGTTCCTTCCTCTGGAAGTGCTGTCCCAGAGGGGCACCCACCAGATGCCAATGGGAGCTCTCCTGTATGAGGTGTCTGTCATCCCCTGTTGGAGGTGTCTTCCAGTCAGGAGGCACGGGGGTCAGGGACCCACGTGAGGAGGCAGTCTGTCTCTTAGCAGAGCTCGAGTGCCGTCCTGGGAGATCTATTACTCTCTTCAGAGCCAGCAGGCAGGAACGTTTAAGTCTGCTGAAGCTGTGCCCACAGCCGCCCCTTCCCCCAGGTGCTCTGTCCCAGGGAGCTGGGAGTTTTATCTATAAGCCCCTGACTGGGGCTGCTGCCTTTCTTTCAGAGATGCCATGCCCAGAGAGGAGGAATCTAGAGAGGCAGTCTGGCTACAGCAGCTTTGCTGAGCTGCGGTGGGCTCCACCCAGTTTGAACTTCCTGAGGCTTGGCTTTGTTTACACTGTGAGGGGAAAACCACCTACTCAAGCCTCAGTAATGGCCGACACCCCTCCCCCAACCAAGCTCGAGCATCCAGGTCAACTTCAGACTGCTGTGCTGGCAATGAGAATTTCAAGCCAATAAATCTTAGCTTGCTGGCTCTGTGGGGGTCAGATCCGCTGAACTAGGCCACTTGGCTCCCTGGCTTCAGCCCCCTTTCCAAGGCAGTGAATGGTTCTGTCTGGCTGGTATCCCATGTGCCACTGGGGTATGAAAAAAAAAAAAACTCCTGCAGCTGGCTCGGTGTCTGTCCAAACAGACGCCCAGTTTTGTGCTTGAAACCCACAGCCCTGGTGGTATAGGCACCTGAGTGAATCTCCTGGTCTGCGGGTTGCAAAGACCATGGGAAAAGTGTAGTATCTAGGCCAGAATGCACCATTCCTCATGGCACAGTCCTTCACGGCTTCCCTTGGCTAGGGGAGGGAGTTCCCTGACCCATTGCACTTCCAGGGGCAATGCCCCACCCTGCTTCTGCTCTCCCTCCTTGGGCTGCACCCACTGTCTAATCAGTCCCAGTGAGATAAGCCAGGTACCTCAGTTGGAAATGCAGAAATCACCCACCTTTTGTGTTGATCTCACTGGGAGCTGCAGACCAGAGCTGTTCCTATTAGACCATCTTGCAAGCCATCCCCCCCGCTTTTCTTTTTTTTTCTTTTTGAGACAGAGTCTCACTCTTTCACCCAGGCTGGAATGCAGTAGAGCAGTCTCGGTTCACTGCAACCTCAGCCTCCCAAGTAGCTGTGATTACAGGCCTGTGCCACCACGCCAAGCGAATTTTTGTATTTTTAGTAGAGACAGGGTTTCACCATGTAGGCCAGGCTGGTCTCTAACTCCTGACCTCAGGTGATTTGCCTGTCTTGGCTTCCTAACGTGCTGGGATTTCAGGTGTGAGCCACCATGCCTGGCCTGTTTTGTGACTTTTTGTGCACTGTTTGATATTCACAACCTTTCCTCTTTCCAGCTATTTGTGCATTAGGTATTATATCTTTTGTTTTTGTTTTTTATTTTGCTATAAGCATGAAATGTTTCATATATGCTTGAAAAAAATAAAAGTGGGGATCATGCTAATTCCTGTGAGTCATCCACTGAGTGATAGGTGGTAAGACAAGAAAGAGAAAATCTAGAGCTGCTGTAGAAGGAAGAGATGTGTGACGAGCAGAAGTCTGAGGAACTGAATTCCTAGTAAGATTAGGATTTTTTAAGTCTGCTAGAATTTGCAGACTCTTATACAATCATGCCTGTGTTTGGTGGAAATGTGAAGACTGCAGAAACCAATTAAAGTTATGTACTTGGGCAGCCCAGCAGGGAACATTCTGAGAGATGTATAGGACAGGAGGACCAGGAAAGGGACAGCAATAAATTCAGGTTGCCAAGGAGTTCCAGAGAGGAATCGTGGCCTGAGCTAAGGAGTTGTGCTGTGATCAGAAGCACAGACAGAGGACAGGCTGGCCTAGAGGGTGGGCTAAGAAGCAATCCAAGTGACCATGTAAAGCTACCAATTCTAGACTCTCGATTCTGTTCCATTAATCTGTATGGATATGTGCCCCTGATAAGAGTCCCTGGCCAAGCTGGTCAAACTTGCAAGTGAAGCTTGACTCCGGCTCACTCTGTTCACCAAGCCTTGTGTTGTGATGCAGCACTGCAGCCATCTGGAGGAGGAATCTTACTCCAATTTTTTTTCTTCCATATTTCTTTTTAATTAACATATAATTTATATACCATAAAACATACCCTTTTAAAAGTTCAGTAGTTTTTAGCATATTCACAAAGTTGTGCAGTTATGTAATTTCAAAAAATTTTCATTACCCCCAAAAGAAACCCTGTACCCATTAGCAGTCATTTCTCATTCCCCCCACCTCCCAGCTCCTAGTCTGCTTTCAATCTTTATAAACTTGCCTTGTCTGGCAAGTTATCTCATATAAGTGGAATCATACAACATGCGACCTGTATATCCAGCTTCTTTCCCTTAGCATAATGTTTTCAAGGTTCATTCATGTTACAGCATCAGTATTTCCAATTTTTTTATGGCTGAAAAATATTGCATTGTATGGATATACTCCATTTTTTGTCCATTCATTAACTGATGGATATTTTAATTGTTTTCAATTTGTGACTGTCAGGACCAATGCTTCTGTGAATGTTCATATCCAAGTTTTTGTGTGGGTCTTGAAGATTATGCCCTTGTTTTCTTTGAAGAATTTTCTAGTTTTATGTCTTACATTTGGTCTTTGACCTATTTTGAGTTCATTTTTGTGTATGGTGTAATGCAGAGGTCCAAATTTGTTCTTGTCCATATCCATTTGTCCCAGGACTGTTGTTGAAAATACACTGTTGAAAATACAGAAAATTCTTTCCATTGAATGGTCTTGGCACCCTTGTTAAAAATCAGTTAACCATATATGTCATGGTTTAATTCTAGACTCTTGATTCTGTCCCATTGATCTATATGCCTGGCCTTATGCCAGTATCACCACCCTGTCTTGATCATTGTAACATGGTAGTAAATTTTGAAACCAAGGAGTATGAGGCCTACAACTTTGTTCTTTTTCAAGATTATTTTGTTTATTCTGAGTCCCTTGCATCTCTACATGAATTTTAGGATCCAGTTGTCAATTTCTGAAAACAACACAAAACAAACAATAAACTAAATGACATTTTGACAGGGATTGTTTGAATCTACGGATTTATTTCAGGAATACTGCCATGTTAACAATGTTAAATCTTTCAATCTATGAACAAAAAAAAGTCATTTCATTTAATTAGGTATTCTCTAATTTCTTTCAACAGTAAGTTGTCGTTGTCAGGGTATGACTTTTGCACATCTTTTGTTAAATTTATTCATCAGTATTTTATTCCTTCTTACGCTATTGAAAGTGGAATTGTTTTCTTAATTTCATTTTTAATGTTCACTGCTACTGTGTAGATATACAGTTGAGTTTTGTACATTAACTTTGTATTCTGTAAACTGCTGGACCTATTACCTCTAAATTGTTTTGTGTGGATTCCTTAGAATTTTCTATATACAAGATCATTTTGTGTGCAGGTAGAGATTGTTTTACTTCTTCATTTTCAATGTCAATGGCTTTCGTTTCTTTTTCTTGTTTCATTGCCCTAGCTAGATCTCCACAGTACTGAACAGAAGTTGTGAGAATAGGCAATCTTTGTCTTGTTCCAGATATTAGGAGAAAATCTTCCAATCTTTCACCATTAAATATCATAATTGCCATGAGTGTTTTTTGGAGATTTGCTTTATGAAGCTACAGAAGTTTTCTTCTGTTCTTAGTGTTTAATAGTATTGTTGTTGTTGCTTTTAACATGAAAAGGTGTTAGATTTCTCATTTTTTTTCTGCATTGAGATAATTGTATGGTTTTTGTCCTTTATTATATTAATATATTACTTTAGTTGTTTTACCATGGAACAAATCCCACCTAATCATGATATATCCTTTTTTTATGTTGCTGGCTTCAGTTTGTTAGTTTTTTTTGTTGAATATTTTTGCATATATATTCATAAGAGCTATTGCTCTGTAGTTGTTTTGTTTGTTTGTTTGTTTGTTTGTTTTTTCATAATGCCTTTTTCTGATTTTGGCATCAGGAAATAGCGACCTTACAGAGTGAGACAGGATATTTTCTCTCCTCCTTTTTTTTTTTTTTTCTCTCACAGAGATGGAGTCTTGCTCTGTCGCCCAGGTTGGAGTACAGTGGTGTGATCTTGGGTCACTGCCATCCTCCCCTCCCCGGGTTCAAGCAGTTCTCTTGCCTCAGCCTCGTGTAGCTGGGGCTACAGGCGCCAGCCACCATGTCCAGCTAATTTTTTTGTATTTTTAGTAGAGTCGGGGTTTCACAATGTTGGCCAGGCTGTTCTCAAACTCCCGACCTCAGGTCATCCGCCCGCCTCGACCTCCCAAAGTGCTGGGATTACAGGCGTGAGCCACTGTGCCCGGCCCCTCCTCCTCCTCTTCTTTTTGGAAGAATTTGTGAAGTACTGCTGTTAATTCTTTTTAAACATTTGGCAGAATTCACTAGTGAAACCATCTGGACCTGAGTTTTTCTTAGTGGGAAGAATCACTTGAAACTGGGAGGCGGAGGTTGCAGTGAGCCGAGATTATACCACTGCAGTGAGCCTATATTGTGCCACTGCACTCCAGCCTGGGCAACAGAGCGAGACTCCATCTCTAAATAAATAAACAAATAAATAAAATGTTGTTCAATTCCTCTTTCCTTGTTATAACAATATCCTGTTTAGTTCTATCCATTGTTGAATGTGGGATATTGAAGTTTTCAGATATTATTGTTGAATTATGTATTTATCCCTTTAATTCTGTCCATTTTTGTTTTTATTTTGGGATCCTATTTTTATGGGAGTATATATATTAGGGGGATATATATATATATAATTTTTGTCTTCTTAATAGATTGCTACCTATGTATGTTACAAATTCAATAATATAGTGTTATGACTGTTGCTTTATATAGTTTTATTTTATTGCTTATATTTTTATTTCTTATATTTATTGCTTTATATATATTTTTACATATAGAATAGTCTCATTCTTAAAGAAATAAAAAACAGAAACTAAATATTATGCAGTCTATTACATACACCAAAATATTTACTATTTCTGGAATGATTTGTTTCTTTCTATGAATTTTAGCAGCTCTCTGGGGGAAATTTCCTTTCTACTTGAAAGATTTTCTTTAGAATTTTTTCTAAAGTGAGTCTGCTAGCAGTGAATTATCTTTGTTTATCTGGGGATGTCTTTATTTCACCTTCAGTTTTAGATAATTTTCTGGATATAAAATTCTTGGTTGACAGCATTTGTCTCAGCATGCAGAATGTCATGGAACTTCTTTCTGGTCTCCATTGTTTCTAATGAGAAATCAGTTGGTATTAGTATTAATAATCTGCATGCAATGAGTCATTTTTACTTCCTCCTTTCCAAATTTCTGTCTTTTATTTCAAGTGCTTGATAAAGGTTTGTCTAGGTGAGGGTCTCTTTGTATTTAAACTACATGGTTTGTTGTGTTCTTATATCTGTTGACTAATCCATTTTAAAATAAAATTTGGAACATTTTCCAGGATTATGTCTTAATTTTTTTTTTCTGTTTCTTTCTTTTTCCGCTCTCTTTCTGGAACTCCTATTATACCTACATTGATACACTTGATATTGTACCACAAGTCTCTGTACTTTGTGCATTTTTCTTTAAGCTTTTTTCTCTCTCAGTTCTTCAGATTAGATTGTTTTTATTTATCTATCTTTGTTTAATAATTCCATTTTTTTAACTTTTATTTTAGATTCAGGGGATACATGTGCAGGTTTGCTATATAGGTAAGCTTATCTTACAGATTATTTCATGACCCAGGTACTAAGCCTAGTACCCAATAGTTAGTTTTTCTAATCCTCTCTCTCCTCCCACTCTCAAGTAGGCCCCAGTGTCTGTTGTTGCCCTCTTTGCTTCCATGTGTTCTCATCATTTAGCTCCAATTTAAAAGTAAGAACATATGGTATTTGCTTTTCTGTTCCTGCGTCAGTTTGCTAAGAATAATGGCCTCCAACTCCATTCATTATCCTGCAAAAGACATGATCTTGTTCATTTTTATGGATACATAGTATTGGATGGTGTATATTACCACATTGTCTTTATCCAGTCTGCCATTAATGGGCATTTAAGGTTGGTTCCATGTCTTTCTAATTGTGAATAGTGCTGCTGTGAACACAGTGTGCATATCTCATTATGGTAGAATGGTTTATATTCCTTTGGGTATATACCTAGTAATGAGATTGCTGGGTCAAGTGGTAGTTGTTTTTAGCTCTTTGAGGAATCACTACACTGCCTTCCACAATGATTAAACTAATTTACACTTCCACCAACAATGTATAGATGTTCCCTTTTCTCTGCAGCCTCACCAGCATCTGTTATTTTTTTTGAACTTTTTAATAATAGTCATTCTGACTGGTGTGGCATGGTATCTCCTTGTGGTTTTGATTTGTGTTTCTCTAATGATCAGTGATGTTGAGCTTTTTTTCATATGCTTGTTGACTGTATGTATGTCTTCTTTTGAGAAGTGTCTGTTCATGTCCTTTGCCCACTTTTCAATGGGATTGTTTTGTAAATTTGTAAGTTCCTTATAAATGCTGGATATTAGACCTTTGATGCATAGTTTGCGAAATTTTTCTCCCATTCTGTAGGTTGTCTGTTTAATCTACTGATAGTTTATTTTGCTGTGCAGAAACAAATTTAATTTAAATTAAATTAGATCCCATTTGTCCATTTGTCGTGATTGCTTTTGGTGACTTCATCATGAAATCTTTACCCATGCCTATGTCAGGGGTTTTTTGTTTGCTTGTTTGTTTGTTTGTTTTGAGATGGAGTCTGTCTTTATCACCCAGGCTGGAGTGTAGTGGTGCGATCTTGGCTCACTAAAACCTCCGCCTCACGGGTTCAAGCAATTCTCCTGCCTCGACTTCCCAAATAGCTGGGATTACAGGTGCCTGCTACCATGCTCAGCTAATTTTTGTATTTTTAGTAGAGACAGGGTTTCACCATGTTAACCAGGCTGGTCTCGAACTCCTGACCTCAGGTGATCCACGCAACTCAATCCCAAAGTGCTGGGATTACAGACCCCATGCCTATGTCTCAAGTGGTATTGCCTAGGTTGTCTTCCAGGGTTTTTATAATTTTGGGTATTACATTTAAGTCTTTAATCCACCTTGAGTGATTTTTGTATATGGTGTAAGCAGGGGGTCCAGTTTCAGTCTTCTGCACATGGCTAGCCAGTTATTCCAGCACTATTTATTGAATAGGGCATCCTTTCCCCCATTGCTTGTTTTTGTCAAGTTTGTCGAAGATCAGATGGTTGTAGGTGTGTGGCCTTATTTCTGAGCTCTCTATTCTGTTCCACTGGGTCTATGTGTCTGTTTTTGTATCAGGACTATGCTGTTTTCATTATTATAGCCCCATAGTATGGTTTGAAGTTGAGTAATATGACACCTCCAGCTTTGTCCTTTTTGCTTGTGATTGCGTTAGCTTTTCAGGTTCTCTTTTGGTTCCATGTGAATTATTAGTTTAAAATAGTTTTTTTCTAGTTCTGTGGAAAGTGTCATTGGTAGTTTGATAGAGATAGCTTTGAATCTATAAATTTCTTTGGGCAGTATGGCCATTTTAATGATATTGATTCTTCCTATTCATGATCATGGAATGTTTTTCCATTTGTGTTATCTCTGACTTCTTTGAGCAGCGTTTTGTAATTTTCATTGTAGAGATCTTACAATCCCTGATTAGCTGTACTCCTAGGTGTTTTATTCTTTTTGTGGCAACTGTGAATGGGATTGCTTTCCTGATTTGGCTCTCAGCTTGGCTGTTATTGGTGTACAGGAATTCTAGTGATTTTTGTACATTGATTTTCTATCCTGAGATTTTGCTGAAGTTGTTTATCAGCTTAAAGAGCTTTTGGGCTGAGATGATGGGATTTTCTAGATAAAGAATCATGTCATTTGCAAACAAAAATAGTTTAACATCCTCTCTTCCTATTTTAATGTCTTTTCTTTTTTTTTAATTTTACTTTAAGTTCTGGGATACGTGTGCTGAACGTGCAGGTTTGTTACATAGGTATACATGTGCCATGGTGGTTTGCTCCACCTATCAACCTGTCATCTAGGCTTTAAGCCCTGCGTGCATTAGGTATTTGTCCTAATGTTCTCCCTCCTCTTTCCCCGCACACCCAACAGGCCCTGGTGTGTGATGTTCCCCTCCCTGTGTCCATGTGTTCTAATTGTTCAACTCCCACTTATGAGAACATGCAGTGTTTGGTTTTCTGTTTCTGTGTTAGTTTGCTGCAGATGATGGTTTCCAGCTTCACCTATGTCCCTGCAAAGGGCATGACCACATTCTTTTTTATGGCTGCATAGTATTCCATGGTGTATATGTGCCACATTTTCTTTATCCAGTCTATCATTGATGGACATTTGGGTTCATTCCAAGTCTTTGCTATTGTAAATAATGCTGCAGTAAACATACATGTGCGTGTGTCTTTATGCTAGAATGATTTATAATCCTTTGGGTGTCTACTCAGTAATGGGATTGCTGGGTCTAATGGTATTTCTGGTTGTAGATCCTTGAGGAATTGCCACACTGTCTTCCACAATGGTTAACTAATTTACACTCCCACCAACAATGTAAAAGCATTCCTATTTCTCTGCATCCTTGCCAGCATCTGTTGTTTCCAGACTTTTTAATAATCACCATTCTCACCAGCATGAGATGTTATCTCATTGTGCTTTTGAGTTGCATTTCTCTAATGACCAGTGATGATGAGCTTTTTTTTCATATGTTTGTTAGCCACATAAATGTCTTCTTTTGCAAAGTGTCTGGTCATATCCTTTGCCCACTTTTTGATGTTTTTTTTTTTTCTTGTAAATTTGTTTTACGTTATTTGTAGATTCTGTATATTAGACCTTTGTTAGATGGATGGATTCCAAAAATTTTCTCCCATTCTGTAGGTTGCCTGTTCATGCTGATGATAGTTTATTTTGCTGTGAAGAAGCTCTTCAGTTGAATTAGATCCCATTTGTCGATTTTGGCTTTTGTTGCCATTGCTTTTGGTGTTTTAGTCATGAAGTATTTGCCCAAGCCAATGTCCTGAATGATATTGCCTAGGTTTTCTTCTAGGGTTTTTATGGTTTTAGGTCTTACTTTTAAGTCTTTAATCCATCTTGAGTTAACTTTTGTATAAGGTGTAAGGAAGGTGTCTAGTTTCAGTTTTCTGCATATGGCTAGCCAGTTTTCCCAACACCATTTATTAAATAGGGAATCCTTTCTCCATTGCTTGTTTTTGTCAGGTTTGTCAAAGATCAGATGGTTGTAGATGTGTGGCAATATTTCTGAGGCCTCTGTTCTGTTCCATTGGTCTATATATCTGTTTTGGTACCAGTACCATGCTGTTTTGGTTACTGTAGTCTTGTTGTAAGCAAAAAGAACAAAGCTGGTGGCATCGCACTATCTGAATGCCCTTTATTTCTTTCTCTTGCCTGAGTGCTCAGGCCAGGACATCCAATACTGTGTTGAATAGGGGTGGTGAGAGAGGGCATCCTTGTCTTAATGCCAGTTTTCAAGGGGAATGCTTCCTGGTTTTGTCCATTCTGTATGATGTTGGCTGTGGTTTAGTCATAGATGGCTCTTATTATTTTGAGGTATGTTCCTTCAATACAAAGTTTATTGAGAGTTTTTAACAAAAAGAATGTTGAATTTTATCAAAAGCCTTTTCTGCAGCTATTGAGCTAATAATGTGATTTTTGTCTTTAGTTGTGTTTATTTGATGAATCACATTCATTGATTTGCATATGTTGAACCAACCTTGCATTCCAGGGATAAAGCCTACTTGATCATGGTGGATTAACTTTTTGATGTGCTGCTGGATTCAGTTTCCAAGTATTTTGTTGAGGATTTCTGCCTCAACGTTCATCAAGGATATGGGGCTGAAGTTTTCTTTGTTGTGTCTCTGCCAGGTTTTGGTATTAGGATGATGCTGGCCTCATAGAATTAGTTGGGGGCGGAGTCCCTTCTCATTTTGTTGGAATAGTTTCAGTAGGAATGGTACCAGCTCTTCTTTCTTTCTTTTAGTGGCAGAATGCAGCTGTGAATCCATCTGGTCCTGGACTTTTTGGTTCATAGACTGTTTATTACTGATTCAATTTCAAAACTCATTATTGGTCTGGTCAGGGAATCAATTTCTTCCTGGTTCAGTCTTGAGAAGGTATATGTGTCCAGGAATTTATCTCTTCCAGGTTTTCTAATTTGTGTGCATGTGTGCATAGAGGTGTTCATAGTAGTCTATAATAGTTATTTATATTTCTGTGGGGTTCGTGGTAACATCCCATTTGTCATTTCTGATTGTGTTTATTTCGATTTTCTATCTTTTCTTCTTTGTTAGTCTAGCTAGTGGCCTACCTTATTAATGTTTTTCAAAACACCAACTCTTGGATTTGTTGATCTTTTCATGGCTTTTAATGTCTTGATCTCCTTCAATTCCACCCTGATTTTGGTTATTTCTTATCTAATGTTAACTCTGGAGTTGGTTTGCTCTTGCTTCTCTAGTTCTTTTAGTTGTGCTGTTAGGTTATAAATTTGAGATCATTCTAACTTTTGATATTAAGTTGGAATTTAGTGCTATAAATTTCCCTCTTAACACTGCCTTAGCTGTGTCCCAGAGATTCTGGTATGTTGTATCTTTGTTCTTATTAGTTTCAAAGAATTTCTTGATTTCTTCCTTAATTTCATTATTTACCCAAAAGCCATTCATGAGCAGGTTGTTTAATTCCCATGTAATTGCATGTTTTGAGTTTTTTGTAATTTGATTTCTATTTTTATTTCACTGCTATCCAAGAGTGAGTTTGGTATGATTTCAGTTCTTTTACATTTGCTGAAAATTGTTATATAACCAATTGTGTGGTTGGCTTTACAATATGTGCCATGTGGTGATGAGAAGAATGTATAGTCTGTTGTTTTGGGGTGGAGAGTCCTGTAGAGGTCTGTCAGATCCATTTGGTCCAGTGTTGAATTTAGGTCCTAAATATCTTTGTTAATTTTCTGCCTTGATCATCTGTCTAGTTCTGTCAATGAGTGTTGAAGTCTCCCACTATTATTGTGTGGGAGTCTAAGTCTCTTTGCAGGTCTCTTGAGAACTTGCTTTGTGAATCTGGGTGTCCCTGTGTTGGGGGCATATATATTTAGGAGAGTTAGGTTTTCTTGTTGAATTGAACCCTTTACCATTATGTAATGGTCTTGTCTTTTTTGATTTTTCTTTGTTTAAAGTCTGTTTGTCTGAAATTTGGAATGCAACCCCTGCTTTTTTCTGTTTTCCATTTGCTTGGTAGATTTTCCTCCATCTCTTTAGTTTGAGCATATGGGTGTCACTGCATGTGAGATGGGGCTCTTGAAGACAGCATACCATTGGGCCTTGCTTCTTTATCTAACTTGCCACTACATGCCTTTTAAATGGGGCACAGAGTGACAAGCTGGATAAAGAAGCAAGACCCATTCAAGATTATTATTGATATGTGTGGGTTTGATTTTGTCATTGCATTGTTATCTGTTTTTTATGCCAGCTTGTTTATGTGGTTGCTTTATAGTGTCACTGGCCTCTGTACTTAAGTGTTTTGTTTTGTTTTTTTTTTAATTGGCTGGTAATGGTCTTTCCTCTCCATATTTAGTGCTTGTAAGGCAGGTCTGGTGGTAATGATCTCCCTCAGCATTTGCTTATCTGAAAAGGATCGTATTTCTTCTTCACTGAGGAAGCTTAGTTTGGCTGGATATGAAATTCTTGGTTGAAGATTTTCTTCATTAAGAATGTTGAATATAGGCCCCCAATCTCTTCAGGCTTGTAGGGTTTCTGCTGAGAGGTTTCTGCTGAGAGGTGTGCTGTTAGCCTGATGGGGTTCCCTTTCTTTCTAGCTGCTTTTAACATTCTTTTATTTTGACCCTGGAAAGTCTGATTGTATATCTTGGTGATGATGTTCTTATGGAGAATCTTACAGAGGTTCTCTGTATTTCCTGAATTTGACTGTTGGCCTCTAGAGTGAGGTTGGGGAAGTTTTCACAGAAGATATCCTGAAATACATTTTCCAAGTTGTTTGCTTTCCCCCCATCCCTTTCAGGGATGCCAGTGATTTATAGTTTTGGCCTCTTTATATAATCCCGTATTTTTATATGTTTTAGAGGTTTTATTTGTTCCTTTTCATCATTTTTTATCTGTATATGACTATCTTGTTTCAGAGAGCCTGTCTTCAAGTTCTGAGATTTCTTCCTCAGTTTGGTCTATTTTGCTATTAATTCTTGTGATTGCATTGTGAAAATCTTGCAGTTTGTTTTTTAGCTCTATCAGATCAGTTTGGTTCTTTTATACTCAGTATTTCATCTGTCAGCTTCTGTATCATTTTATTTTGATTCTTAGTTTTCTTGGATTGGATTTTGCCATTCTCCTGAACCTCAGTGATCTTTGTTCCTATCAGTATTCTGAATTTTCTTTCTGTTATTCCAGTCAACTCACCCTGGTTAAGAACCCTTGTTGGAGAATTAGTGTAGTCATTTGGAGGATATAAGACACTCTGGCCATCTGACTTGTCAGAGTTCTTGTGTTGGTTCTTTCTCACATCTCTGCATTTAGGTGTTCTCTTAACTGTTGGGCTGCCTCTGATTGAAGCCATCAGGCAGGAACAGAGTGGTTGTGCTGGAGTCCTGGGCCTGGTGGCTCTGCCCAGTGAAGAGAAGTGAGGACCAGGACCTGTGTGGAGAACAGTATGGACACTTTTCCATTAGGTGGATGCTCTGTGCTGGGGGTTCATACCAGTGCCTGGTCCCCATGGACTCTCCAGAGCCTGGAGACAACAAGGGTGAGTGCTGTGAGAGAGCAAAGATGGCAACCCAACCCTCTGACTGGGAGCTCTGTCCCAGAGAGCTGAAGGACTGCTACTGGCTCAATAGCTCCAGTGGGGAAAGGCTAGAGACCCAGGCTGACAGAACCTGCCCAGTGAGGAGATATGGGAACAGGGACTCATGTAACAAACCATCTGGCCACTTTTCCACTGGGCTGCTATAATATGCAGAAGGTCTGCTCCAGTTTCTAATCACCTCAGATTTTCCAGCACCTGAAAGTATCAACAATCAAGACTGCAAAACAGCAAAGATGGCAGCATGCTCCTACCTCTGGGAGCTCCACCCCAGGGAGGTATGGATCTGTTGCCAGCTTGAACACACTGGTGAGAGCAGTTGTAGATCTTGGTCAGGAGATTCTGCCCAGTGAAGAGAAACAGGGTCCAGGACCCATAGAAAAGGCAGTCTAGTTGCAGCTTCATAGAGCTGCTTTGCTGTGCTGGGGAACTGCCCCCAGTCCCTAGTTTCCTTGGACTTTCTAGAGCCCTGTGGCAAGAAGAGCTAAGGCTGTGAAACAGCAAAGATGGTGGCCTGTTCCTCCCCCTGGGAGCTCCATTCCAAGGAGGCTTGGAAACACTGCCAGCTGGAAAACACTGGCAAAGGTGGCTGGTGACCCCAGTCAGGATGTCCCACCCAGTGAGGAGAAGCAAGGCCAGGGACCCATGGAAAGAGAAGTAGTCTGGCCACTTTTCTGTAGGGTGGCTGTACTGAAGGCAACAACAGCCAAGACTGGTTTTTAATAGTGGGTTCCTTTTATTTTATAGTTATAACAACAATCATATTTTCATACTTCTTTCTGAGTCAGTTTTGGTATGTTATATTGGTAATAAAACATCTAAATTTTCAATTTTATTGTCATAACTATATAACATCTTGTGATTTAAAATATATTATGTGTAACTGTGTTCTTCTTTTCATCCTTAGTGTTTACTTCTGCCTTTTTTCAGTCAGTGATGTCAAAGTTTGCCTATTTATTGTGTTTTCAAGAACAAGCAGTTGGTTTAATTGATATTCTTCTTGTTGTGTTGTATTGTTACTTTTATTACTAGACTATTTTTAGAGTAGTTTTAGCCCCACATAAAAATTGAACATAAAGTACAGAGACTTTCCATATATTTCCTGCCCCATACAGGTATAGCCTTCCCCATTGTTAACATCCCACACCAAAGTGGTACATTTCTTATCATTGATAAGCCTACATTGATACATCCTTGTTACCCATAGTACAAAGTTTACATTATGGCTCACTCTTGGTGTTGTACATTCTGGGGGTTTGGACAAATTTATAATGACATATATCCACCATTATCATATTGTACAAAGTAGTTTCACTGCCTTAAAATTATCTGTGCTGCACCTATTCATTCCTCTCTCCACCAACCCCGATCTTCTTATTGTCTCCCTAGTTTTGCCTTTTCCAGAATGCCATATAGCTGGAATCATATAGTATACAGACTTTTCAGGTTGGCTTCTTTCACTTAGTAAAATATGCATTTAAGTATTCTTCCTGCCTTTTCATGGCTTGGTAGCTCATCCCATTTTAGCTCTTATATTCCATTGCCTGAATGTACTACAGTTTGTCCATTTTGGGCAATTATTTTAAAAGCTGCTATAAACATGTCTGTGCAGGTTTTTGTGTGCACATAATTGTTCCACTCCTTTGGGTAAATATCAAGAAGAATTGCTGGATCATATGGTAGGAGTATGTGTAGTTTGGTAAGAAATTTGCAAACTGTCTTCCAAAGTGGCCAAACCATTTTGCATTCTCACCAGTAGATGCTCCACATCTTTGCCCAGCATTTGGTGTTGTCAGTGTTCTGGATTTTGGCCAGTCTATCTGGTGTGTAGTGGTATGTCATTGTTGTTTTAAATTGTATTTTCCTCTAACATACAGGTGGCACAACTTTTCATATATTTATTTGCTATCCATATATCTTCTTTGATAAGGTGTTTATTAAGGTTTTGGGCCATTTTTAGTCAGAATTTTTGTTTTCTTATTACTATTGGGTTGTAAGAGGTTTTTGTATATTTTTTATAAGTCTTTTATACAATATATGTTTTGCAATTATTTTCTCCCCGTCTGTGGTTTGTCTGTTCATTCTCTTGACAGGGTCTTTGACAGAGCAGAAATTTTTAATTGTAATGAAGTCAGCTTATCAGTTCTTTCTTTCATGGATCGCGCTTTGGCATTGTATTTAAAAAGTCATCACTAAACACAAGGTAATGTAGATTGTCTCCTATGTTATCTTTTAGGAGTTTATAGCTCTGCATTTTACGTTTAGGTCTGTGAACAATTTTGAGGTTGTTTTTGTGAAGACTGTAAGGCCTGTGTCCGAATTGATTTTTTGTTTTGTTTTTTGTGTTTTGTTTTGTTTTTTGCATGTGGATGTCCAATTGTTCCAGCACCATTTGCTGAGAACACTGTCTTTGCTTCATTGTATTGCCTTTGCTCCTTTGTCAAAGATCAGTTGACTAAATGTCTGTGTTTATTTCTGGATTATCTATTCTCTTCCATTGGTCTATCTGTCTGTTTTTTCACCAATACCATACTGTCTTGAAATCAAGTAGTGTCATCTTTCAACTTCATTCTCCTTCAGTATTGTTTTAGCTATCCTGAGTCTTTTGGTTTTCCACATAAACTGTAGAATTAGTTTGTGGATATTCATGAAGTAACATCCTGGAATTTGGATTGAGACTGCATTAAATCAATAGATCAAATTGGGAAGAATTCATATCTTCACAGTATTGTCTTCCTGTCCATGAACATGGGATAGCTGTCTGTTTAGCTCATTCTTCTTTGATTCCTTTCATGAGAGTCTTGTAGTTTTTCTTACATAGATTCAAATATCTTTTGTTCAATTTATACCTGAATATTTTGTGTTTTGGTGCTAATGTAAATGGCATTCTGTTTTAAATTTCAAATGTCATTTGTTCATTGCTGGTATATAGGAAAGCAATTGACTTTTAATTATTAACCTTGTATCCTGCTATATTATTATAATTGCTTATTAGTTCCAGGAGATTTTTTGTCAATTCTTTAGTATTTTCTATATTGGCAATCATGTCATCTTTAGACAAAGATAGCTTATTTTTTCCTTCCCAGTCTGAATACCTGTCTTTTCTTTTCTTGTCTTGTAGCATTAGCCAAGACTTCCATTACAATGGGGAAAGGTAGCAGTGAAAGAGGACATTCTTGCCTTGTTCTTGATCTTAATGGAAAATCTTCTAGTTTGTCACTACTCTGTATGATGTTAGCTGTAGATTTTTTGTAGATATTATCAAGTTGTGGAAGTTCCCTTCTATTCCTAAGATACTGAGTTTTTTTGTTTGTTTGTTTGTTTGTTTGTTTATCATGAATGGGTGTTAGATTTAGCCAAATACTTTTTCTATATCTATATTATATGATCATGTCATTTTATCTTTTAGTCTATTGATACCATGGATTACATTGATTGATATTCAAATTTTGAAGCAGCCTTTCATGCCTGGGATAAATCCCACTTGGTTGTGGCATATTATTCTTTTTATGGATTGTTGATTTTGATTTCTTGTTATGATTTTTGCATCATGTTGATGAGAAATAATGGCCTGTAGTTTTCTTTTCTTATAATGTTTTCATTTGATTTAGTATTAGGTTAATTTTGGCTTCATAGAAAGAGTTAGGAAGTATTACATCTACTCTATCTTTGGAAATAAAATGTAGAGAATTGGTATAATTTCTTCCTTAAGTATTTCATAGAATTCACCAGTAAACCTATCTGGGTCTAGTGCTTTCTGTTTGGGAAACTTATTATTGACTCAATTTCTTTAATACAGATAGGCCTATTCAGATTGCATATTTATTCTTGTGTGAGTTTTGTCAGACTGTGTCTTTCAATGAATTGATACATTTCATCTAGGTTATCAAATTTGTGAGTATAGAATTGTTCACAGTATTCCTTTATTATCTTTTTAATGTACATGTGATCTGTTTTGATGTCCCCTCTACATTTATGATACTAGTAATTTGTGTTCCCTCTCTCACTCTCCTTTTCTTTTTTTCTTTTTTTTTTTTGAGATGAGGTCTCACCGTGTCACTCAGGCTGAAGTGCAGTGGCATGATCATAGCTCATTGCAGCCTTGAACTCTTGGGTTCCAGAAATCCCTCCGCCTCACCCTCCCAAATAGCTAGGACTACAGGTGCACACCACCATGCCTGGATCATTTTTTATTTTTTGTAGAGACAGAGTCTCTCTAAGTTACCCAGGCTTGTCTCAAACTTCTGGCCTCAAGCAATCTTCCCACTTTGGCCTCCCAAACTGCTGGGATTACAGGAATGATCCACCATCCCTGGCCTTGTGTTCTCTCTTTTTTCTTAGACTGGCCAGAGGCTTATTGGCCTAAAACAATCACATTTCAAATGATATCTATAAGATCACTGAAACCACAGGTGGGCCTACCCTTACTAAAACTGCAGCCCACCATAACTCAGCCTAATTTCTGATGGAAACTTGTCAATTCCTCAGTTGCTACTTACTAGTGGAAGGAGGAACTTTTCTGAAGGAAAATAGCATCAACTGTCAGTCTTTGTGATTCTTTTATACACAATGCCCATCATGCTATAAGATACTATTAGACATATAAGAGGCAAAAACATGAGACCAACAATCAAGCAAAAAATGAGATGATAGAAGCAGACACATAGATGATCCAGATATTGGATACAGCAGATAAAGACTTCAAAATAACTATTATAAATATGTGAAAGAAAATTGATTAAAAAGATGAAGAATTTCAACAGAGACACGGAAACTATTTTAAAAAGTAAAATTACTAGAACTGAAAAGTAAAATTTCTGAAATTGTGACTTAATTGACTATGTTTAATAAGACTTTGAACACAGAAGACAGAATTAGTAAACTCAAAGATAGCTCAATATCAAATATCCAAAGTGGTAGATAAAGAGAATAAAAATATAAAAAGAAAAGAGTATAAAAAACTTGTGAAACATTTTCAGAAGGTCTAACATATGAAAAACTGCTTTCATAGAAGAGGAGAAAAGAAAATGGGTCTCAAGGAATATTTGAAGAAATACATGAGACATTATTCAAAATTGATAAAAGGCATCAATTCACAGACTTAAGAAGCTCAGTAAACCCCAAAGGAATAATAAAACTATCATAATCAAGCTGCATCAAACCAAAGCTAAAGAAAAAATGCTAAAAAACAGCCATAAAAGTTACTTTCTAAGAAGCAAGAACAAGACAAATTACTGACCTTTCAACTGAAATGATGAACTCTAGATGTTGGTGGAATGAAATATTTAAATTGCTGAAAGAAAAAAAAACTGCCAAATTAAACCTCTTTGCCCAATGAAACTATCATTCAAAAATGAAAATAAGATAAAGTTATTCTCAAACAAAAGTTGATATAAATACTTGCATGACTTGAGATAAAAGGAATAGTAAAGAAAATTCTTTGGACTGAAAGAAAACGATCTCAGATGGAAGGAATGGTATGAATGGTATGACAGGAGGAGATGAAGAACACTGGAAAGGATAAATATGTGAGTAAATGTGAAAGATTATTAATTTTTGTACAACAAAAAAACTGTTGTATAATTTGGTGTTTATAGCACCAATAATATACAAAAACCCTAGCATAAAAGGGGACAGAGACTAAGGGAGTTTGATGTTGTAAGAAACTTGTATTGTACAGGAATTTGTAAATTTGCTAATTTAAGATTTGCTCCAACATATTAAGGATGAACATTGTAATTTGTAGAATAATCACTCAAATGTTCAAAAAGAGGCCTGGCATGGTGGCTTATGCCTGTAATCCCAGCACTTTGGGAGGCCAAGGCAGGTGGATCACCTGAGGTCGGGAGTTCAAGACCAGCCTGACCAACATGGTAAAACCCTGTCTCTACTAAAAATAGAAAAAATTAGCTGGGTGTGGTAGTGTGCACCTGTAATCCCAGCCACTCAGGAGGCTGAGGAAGGAGAATTGCTTGAACCCAGGAAGCAGAGGTAGCAGTAAGCCAAGATCGCACCACTGCACTCCAGCCTGGGTGACAGAGTGAAACTCTGTCTCAAAAATAAATAAATAAATAAATAAATAAAATGTTCAAAAAGATAAAACTATAAGCTATTAGAGGAAATGATCTATAAAAATATACTTGATTAATTTCAAACAAGGCAAAAAAGGAAGAACAGGCCAGGCATGGTGACTCACACCTGTAATCCTAACACTTAGGAGGCCAAGATGGGTGGATCTCCCAAACCCAGGAGTTCCAGGCCAGCCTGGGTAACATGGCAAAACCCCATCTCTACAAAAAATACCAAAAAAAAAAAAAAAATTAGCCAGGTGTGGTGGCACGTGCTTGTAGTCCCCAGCGGCTTTGGAGGCTGAGGTGGGAGGATAACCTGAGCCCAGGTCAAGGCTGCAGTGAGCCATGATTGCACCACTGCACTTCAGTGTGGGCAACAGAGCAAGACCCTGTCTCAAAAGGAATGAAAGGAAGGAAAGTGAAAATAAGCTTTCATTTGAAGGAGTTAGTAAAACAATAGTGAATTAAAGCAAAAGAAAAGAAATAAAGGCAAATAAAAGGAAATAAAATGGAATGAAATAGAAAGCAGATATACAATACATAAAAAGAAAAAAGTAAAATAATTTATTCTTTAAAATGAACTCATAATATTGAAAAATCTTCAAGATGATCAAGAAATAAAGAGAAAATAAAATTTAACAATATCAGAAATGAAAGAAGGGACATGGCTATGTCACCTCCATTTTGTTAAAAAACATAAGATGATATAAAAAATTTATGCCAAGAACTGACAACATATTTTAAATGGACAAATTCAGGCTGGGCACAGTGGTTCACGCCTGTAATCCCAGCACTTTGGGAGGCTGAGGTGGGTGGATCACGAGGTCAAGAGATTGAGACCATCCTGGCCAACATGATGAAACCTCGTCTCTACTAAAAATACAAAAATTAGCTGTGCATGGTGGTGCGCACCTGTAGTCCCAGCTACTCAAGAGGCTGAGGCAGGAGATCGCTTGAACCTGGAAGGTGGAGGCTGCAGTTAGCTGAGATCATGCCACTGCACTCCAGCCTGGTGACAGAGCAATACTCCATCTCAAAAAATAAATAAATAAATAAATAAATAAATAAATAAATAAATAAATAAATAAATTGGACAAATTCATTTGGAAATAAAAACCAAAACTGACATAAGAAGAAATTAAAAGTTAGAATAATCTTAATATCTATTAAAGAAATCTATAATTACAAACTATTTTACAAAGAAAAGTCCCAGCCCCGATGGGCTCGGTGGTGAATTCTTCCAAATATTCCAATATGAAATAATACCATCTTACATAAACTTTCAGAAAATACAGGATGGAGTAACAGTTTCTAACCTGCTTTGTGAGGCCAGTATAAACCTAATACAAAAATCTAAGCTATCACAAGATGTACAAGCATATTGCAAGAAAAGAAAATTGGAGGATGGTATGTCTTCAATATGGATACAAAAATTCTACACAAAATATTAGCACATTGAATCCAAATTGAATACTGATGTATTAAAAGGATGTCACATAGGAGCCATGTGAGGTTATTCTAGAAATGCAAGGTTTAACATTCAAAATTTGATGCATGTAATTTTTATATTAAGAAAATAAAGAAAAAAAATCCATGTGGTCATCTCAAGAGCTTTAGAAAAAGTATTTGATAGAATTCAATACCTGTTCATAATAAAAACTCTCAGAAAACTGGAAAACAAAGGACACTTTATTAATCTGATAAAGGAGAGCTAAAAACTCACAGCCAACATCATACTTGGTAGTAAAAATTTTGAGCACAGTTTTCCCTTCCCTTACTTCAGGAGTAAGACAAAGAATAATCTGTTACCACTTCTACTCCTCATTATACTGGAGGTCGTAGCCAATGCAGTAAGACAAGGTAAAAGAGATAAAAGTACAAAGATTGGAAGGGAAAAAATAAACCCATTTTTATTCACAGAAGATATGATTACAAGCATACCTCATTTTATTGTACTTTGCAGATAACTGCTTTTTTTTTTTTTTTTTAAACAAATTGAAGGTTTGCGGCAACCCTGCATTGTGCAAGTCTATTAGCACCATCTTTTCAACAGCATCTGGTTACTTCATGTCTCTGTAACATTTTGGTGATTTTCACACTATTTTACACTTTTTTCTAGTTATGACAACTGTTACGGTGATCTGCGATCAGTGATCTTGATGTTACTGTTGTAATTATTTTGGGGTGCCACAAACCGCACCTATAGAAGACGGCTAACTTAATCAATAAATGTTGTGTGTGTCTGACTGCTCAACCAACTGGCCATTCTCTAGTCTTTCTCCCTCTGCTCAGGTCTCTTTATTCCCTGAGACACTACAGTATTTCACTTAGACCAATGAATAACCCCACAGTGGCTTCTAAGTGTTCAAGTGAAAGGAAGAGTCATACATCGCTCACTTTAAATCAAAAGCTAGAAATGATTAATCTTAGTAAACAAAGCATGTTGAAAGCTAAGATAGGCCAAAAGCAAGGCCAAACAGTTATCCAAGTTGTAAATGCAAAGGAAGGATTCTTGAAGGAAATGAAAAGTGCTATTTCAGTGAACACATGATTGATAAGAAAGCAAAATAGCCTCATTGCTGATATGGAGAAAGTTTCAGTGGTCTGGTTAGAAAACCAAACCCACCCTAACGTTCCGTTAAGCCAAAGCCTAATCCAGACCAAGGCCCTCACTCTTTAATTTTACGAAGGCTGAGAGAGGTGAGGAAGCTGCAGGAGTAAAGTTGGAAGCAGCAGAGGTTGGTACATGACAGTTAAGGAAAGAAGCCCTCTCCATGACATAAAAAAATGCCAGGTGAAGCAGCAAGTGCTAATGGAGAAGCTGCAGCAAGTTATTCCAAAGATCATTGATGAAGGTGGACTACACTGCAGCTGGTGACTTTAAGTTGAAGACAATGCTAATTTACTATTCAGAACATCCTAGGGCCCTTAAGAATTATGCAAAATCTACTCTGCCTATGCTCAATAAATTTAACAACAAAGCCTGGATAACAGAACATCTGCTTACAGCATAGTTTACTGAATATTTTAAGCTAACTGTTGAGAACTACTATTCAGGAAAAAAATATATATATTCCTTTCAAAATATGACTGCTCATTGACCATGAACCTGGTCCCCTAAGAGCTTTAATAGAAATGTGCAAGGAAATAAATGTTTTCTTGCCTGCTAACACAACATCCATTCTGCAGCCCATGGATCACACAGTAATTTTGACCTTCAAGTCATATTTAAAAATACATTTTGTGGCTGGGCACAGTAGCTAAGGCCTGTAATCCCAGCATTTTGGGAAGCTGAAGGGGGTGGATCACCTGAAGTCAGGAGTTTGAGGCCAGCCTGGCCAACATGGTGAAACTCTGTCTCTACTAAAAATACCAAAATTAGCCGGGCATAGTGGCAGGTGCTTGTAGTCCCAGCTACTTGGGAGGCTGAGGCAGAAGAATCACTTGAACCCAGGAGGCGGAGGTTGCAGTGAGCTGAGATCGCGCTACTGCACTCCAGCCTAGGTGACAAGAGTGAAACTCCATCTCGGGAAAAACAAAACAAAACAAAACAAAACATTTTGTAAGTCTATAGCTGCCATATTAAATGCTCTGGAAAGGATTCACCATTCTAAATGTCATTAAGAACATTCGTGATTCATGGGAGGAGGTCATCCTCCATAACAAGTGTTTAGAAAATGTTGATTGCAATCTTTATGGATGACTTTGAGAGGTCCAAGACTTCAGTGGAGGAAGTAACTGCAGATGTGAAAATAACAAAAGAACCAGAATTAGAAGTAGAGCCCAAAGATATGACTGAATTGGTGCAATATCAGGATCAAACTTGAATGGATGAGGAGTTGCTTCTTATGGGTGACCAAAGAAAGTGGTTTCTTGAGATGGAATTTACTCCAGGTGAAGATGCTGTGAACACTGTTGAAATGACAACAAAAGATTTAGAATACTACAAACTTAGTTGAGAGAGCAGTGGCAGAGTTTGAGAGGATTGACTCCAATTTTAAAATAACTTTTACTGTGGGTAAAGTGCTCTCAAACAACATTGTGTGCTGCAGAAAAATCTTTAATGAAAGGAAGAGTCAATCAATGTGGCAAACTTCACTGCTGTCTTACTTTCAAAAATTGCTAAAACCACTCCAACCTTCAATAGCCATGACCCTGGTCAGCAGCCACCAACATCGAGGCAAGACCCTCCACTAGCAAAAAGATTATTATGGATTACTGAAGGCTCAGAAGATTATTAGCAGTTTTATCAATAAAATATTTTTAAATCAAGGCATGTGAATTTTTTGTAATCATAATGCTATTGCACAATTAATAGACTACAGTATAGTGTAAACATAACCTTTATGTGCACTTGGAAACCCCCAAAATCATGTGACTCACTTTACTGCAATATTCACTTCATTGTAGTGGTCTCAAACAGAACCCACAGTATCTCTAAGGTATGCCCGTATGTGCATAGAAATTTTTAAAGAACCTTCAAACAGAGTTAATAAGTAAATTTAGCAAGGTCACTATATAATACTGTATTAACCTAGTGTGTTAGGCTGTTCTTTTGTTACTAAAAAGAAATACCTGAGACTGGGTAATTTATAAAGAAAAAAGGTTTCATTGGCTCATGGATCTGCAGGCTGTACAAGTATGGCACCAATATCTGCCCAGTGTCTGGTGAGGGCCTCAGGAAGCTTACGATCATGGCAGAAGGTGAAGTGGGAGCAGGCACATCACATGGCAAGAGTGGAGCAAGGGAGCAGAGGGCAAGAGGGGTGGTCCCAGACTTTTAAACAACTGCACCTCATATGAACTGAGTGAAAACTCACTTATCACCAAGGGGATGGTGCTAAACCATTCATGAGGGATCCACCTCCATGATCCAATCACCTCCCACTAGGCCCCACTTCCAACTTTGGGAATCACATTTTAACACGAGATTTGGAGGGGAAAAATATCCAAACCACATCACCTGGTATAGCATTTTTCATTTCCACTTTAAACTTTCCTATTTCAACTATGTACTCAGATTTTCTTTTGTAGGCATCCTATGGCTAGATTTTTTTCATCCAATCTGACAGTTTCCATCTTTCCAGCTGGTAGAAGTTAGATATATTTAGATGTATTTCCAATAATATAAGTCCTCAATGTCATAGGTTCTTGGAAACTATAACTTGAAGTGAAAAGATGTATAGCAGGTTCTTCAATAATGTCATTTCATGCAAGGTAGGTTCACTGTTAACACTGGTGAGAAAAAAAATCGTTCTGTTATATGTCTTTTTCCTTAAAGTTGCAGTTTCCAAGAACCTATCAACGATGTTAAGTGAGGACTTATGACACTTCATTTTGTGCTTTCCATTTACCAGTTCTTTGTATTTTCTTCTTATTTTCCCCTTTCCTAATTTCTATTGTTTGATTGAATTTGTTAATTTTCTAGTTTATGCAATTTATTTATTTAGAAGTTATATGTTCTAATTATTTTCTTTTCAGGTGACAAATACTTAATACACAAATTTAAGTTGCCAAAGTCTACAGTTGGTATTTCTATTTTCCTCCTAAACAATGAAAGGACTGTAGAATGCTTTTACTCTTCCCACTCTTTTCCACCTTATGTTCTGTTTTTGTCTCCTGTTTTAGTTTTACCTTTCTTTTATAAATCCTCAAGCTAGCCATTAACAATTTTTATGTCCAGCATTTTTTTCATGCAACTCATTTCTAAGGTTCAATTTTCTTCTTCCTAAAGTGTCACCTTTGGTAGATTTTTCTTCAGAGTCTGCAATTAGTAAATTCTCTCATTGATTACATATATGAAAAGGTCTGTTAGTCTTGCTGGGTATAGAATTCAAGATGATGATTACATTCCTTTGCTACTTTGAAGATGTTATTTTCTCAAACTATTATATTCTGGTTCTATTAAAGACTGCTGTTGGTCTAACAGTTTCTCTGAGGTAATCTGCCTTTGATTTATGCTTGCTTTTAAGATTTTCTCCTTGTCTTTGATGCCTTACATGTTCACTATAATGTGGGTTAGGGTATTGATTTATTATTTGTCTTGCTAAGGGCTGACTGACTGTCATAACCCTAGAACTTATCAATTCTGGAAAACTGCAAATTTGGATAAATTATTCAAGTTCCCATGTTATTCCACTTCTCAAAACCCTTCAGTGTCTCCCTCATTTACTGCCAGTATTACTACTCAGGCCTGGCATGATCTGGACCCTGCACATTTCTGTAATTAAGTTTCCCATTAATTCCATTTCTGTCTGACAGGAAATCCCCATGACTCAAACTGATGATGCTATTTCTTGTTCATAACTCAGCTTTCAACTTTACCTGCCCTCTAAAGCCTTTCCTGAAACCTGTTCTTCTCCCTAGCCACTCTCTGTTTTGTGTACCCACTCTTTCCTGCTCATAGGTCTGTTAGTTGATTGCATTTATCTATTTATGTGTAAAATTTTCCCCCTCTAGACTCAAGTTCCCAGTGGGCAGCTCCCTTTGTATTTATGGAGACAGGTCCTTAGTATGGGCTCTGTAAATATTTGTAGATCAAATGAATAAATGAATCACGAAACGAGGGTAAACACTAACTCATAGGGATCTTGTAACAACTAAATATATACCACATGAAGAAGCACCTGGCAAATAATATGTGCTAATCTATTGTTTGAATCTCCATATTCATGCATTATTCTGCTACAGCGGGTTATGTACCAAACTGGTTGCCTTTTAAAATTTCCTTATTCCATATGGCATAGAGTTCTCAGTGTTCTTTGATCATAATGAAGTATATTTTTGGTTCTGTGCCTTTTATTCCAATTGCTATATTTCTCAGCACAAGAAAAAATGAAGATGCTTATATAGTTTACCAGTTATTACATTCTGTCATGAAAACGCAGTGCATCTGTGAATGTTCTTCTCCCATATATCTTAATGGCATCTCCTGCTCCTTTAGGTGTCTGCTCCAGGCCTTTGCTGACCCTCCTTACAAAATAGCAAATTTCCACCTCACCTCCACTCTGTCCTCTTTTATGTGCTTTATTTTTCCCATATACTTGTCCATAAATGAATATTACATATTTACCTTTTTGGTTATTATTTGCCCACACATACACACCAGCATATAAAGTAGGAACTTTGCTTTATGCCTAGAACAGTGTCCAGTACACAGCAGGTACTCAATAAATATTTGTTGAATAAATGTATCAATGCAGATGCCACTCTTTCCCATCAGTAAAATTCTAGTGCCAGAGGAGACAGACACAGTAAAACCCCTCTGGGAATGCTAGCCTTCAATGTTCATCTTGACCTGGGATAAGATTACAAAACTTGACTATTTTGCTTTTCCTGAGAACAGACTGCCTAATGCATGATTTCATCCTGAAAAATAAAGAAATCACTTCCTCTCCTGGCAAGCACCTTAACCAAGTTCTAAGCTGGCTGCAGATAAAGCCCGTCTGTTCTCTACTGGTTTAAAGATAGTGGCAGTTCCTGCCTGCTTTTAGCAAGCTTTATTTTGCTTTCTGTTTTCTTTCACCACTTAAGGAAAATTTACATATCTTTTCTACCCATTTTATCATTTTGATCTTGGCAAGAGCTTTCAATTAATACTGTGTGAACAGTTGTGCAAAGAAAGCACCCACTTACAATGATTATGGGAAATAAATTCTTATTATTTCATAATGACAAACACCTAAAGCTTCCAGTTATTTGTGTTGTAATTTTGAGAGGTCCAGAGATGACAAATGACTTGCTGAAGGCCATGTAGCTAACTTTTACAATACAGGTGATTCCTAGTTTTCCATGAATAAGTTCATTTATGTTTCTCTTACCACTTACACATTAACCTAAAGCCTGCCAATTCTTACTTCACTACTGTGAATCTGTCTGTGAAATAGCCATCTTACTTCCTCAACCTTCAACTATCAAACTGTTAGAGTGGGTTTTTTGTGTGCCATCCAACATCTCTCTCCACACTTAGCGTAAATGAAAATAATGTGGTCTTTCAGCTAAACTGACATTCCAAGGACAGGGTCTCACTGTGTCACCCAGGCTGGAGTGCAGTGGTGCGATCACAACTCACTGTAGCCTCGACCTCCCTGGGTTCAGGTGATCCTCCCACTTCAGCCTCCCGAGTAGCTATGATTACAGGTGCATGCCACCATGCCTGGATAATTTTTTTTTTTTTTTTTTTTTTAGAGATGGGGTTTCACCATGTTGTCCGGGCTGGTCTTGAGCTCCTGGGCTCAAGCAATCCACTCACCTCGGCCTCCCAAAATGCTAGGATCACAGGAGTGAACCACTGCGCCTGGCCCCAAGGTCAACTTTATGGTCAATGTAAAATGCCTGGCCCAGGAAGTCTGACCTAATGTATCCTCCACTTTAAAGAGAGTTTGCTTCTCCCTGTTCCTTATTGGGAACATTGTGTATTCGCCATACACACTATACAGACTGTCAGATTGGCAGTACACACTGTTTCCCGTAATGTAGTGGACACAATACTCGTCACTAAAGGTACCTGCTGGCACCTTCTGGACTTAGGGCGGATAACTGGGGCTATCATTGGACTGGCAGTGCCTCCTAGTGGCCACAGCTCTAAAGATCTCCCTCCAACTGAAAAGCAGCCAGGGCAGCAAGAGCTCACCAGGCAACCCCTACCCTACCCTCTCCTTTCTTCTTAGTCCTGTCCCCATATCATGCAGTGAGAATTCGGTGCTGATCAGGCTGTCATCATATATACCAGTCTTTTCAGTATTTGACAGAATTCCCAAAAATGACGTGGCAATGAAAACAATTGGGAGGAGGGAGGAAAGGTAGGGAATATAAATAGAAAAAAAAAAATCACGAAAATATCCTTAGAGTAGGTCATTGTGAAAAGTGCTTTGTAATAATGTGGTCATTGTTGTTCCTTCCCATCAACCCTGTGGGAGCTCTGACACCCGTTAAGCTTCATTCGGTTTCTCCACAAGCTTGTATCCTGAAAAGAATGCACACGATCCCAAAGATCGTATTTTAAAGTGTATATGCTTCATTAAAATGAAAGATGATAAATCATGTCTACAAGCATAACCTTGAGATTACTGTCCTTAGGCCCTTGCTGGTGTGGGGTATGCAAATGTAGATTTTGATCTGGGAAAGAACACCTCTGGGAACTGTAGAGGTATCGGGAAGGCTCCACTTCTCTAGGAAAAAGACCCTGTAATGGATAAGGCCGTGCCACAACAAGATGAAGTGGAAAGTTTGTTCCTGCTCCCTCGGAACTCTTCCTTCTGTATGCTCCCGTGATTTCCAAGGCATCCTCTGTCCTCATGCAGTGTCTTGCCTCCTCTAGGCACCTCTTCCAACACTACCTTCTTTTCCAGACAATGCCCACATTCCAGTCCTTTCTCTGTCCTATTTCTATCTTTTCTTCATCAAAATACATTTATCCCATCCATTCTCTCAGGGTCTTGATGAATGTGCCGATAAAGTAGTTTATGGTAAGATTTAAAAAGTAGGTCACCACCCATTGTTCTGTTCCTTCCTTAGACATTTGCATTTTAACTGGGGACTCCTGACATCCTTGACTACCTGGGCTTGGAAACCAAAGCCTTATCTCCCAAATACACATCACCCACCTCCATTGCCCCCCAGTGGTCAATCCTAAAGATGACACTGTTGAGACAATGCCCTTTGCTTCCTTGAGTTCTGTCTGAACATCCCCACAACTGATACCCTTGGATTGTCACTGCATTAACCAATGACTCCACGTCCCAGAGTCCAAGGGCTTTGGTCTGGGGTCTACAGGCACCGCATTCTGACATGGATTCCCTCAACCCACAAACAGAGAGGGGTAACCCAAGAAATACACAAGCCCTCTGGGACAGAGCAGTAGGATTTCCCTCCAATGATTGTTTCTTGCCAACAAAGGTTTTGGATATCTGTGGAGTATTCCAAAAGAAGGAGAGAATCTGGCAATTCTTCGTAAGATTCTAGGCAATTAAAATTCATTGAGTCCAGATTTTTAAGAGTTAGGTAAGGGAGAAGTGAAAGGTAAACGGTGGCGACAATTGGGGAACATTATGCTGCAAGCCTGACATTTATGATGCCGTTGACTTGGTCTTGTCCAGCAGGTTTCTTGGGTTTCTCAGAAATTTCTAGAATATGCACCTCGCATATTCTGGGAGTCAAGAACTCCCGGGAACAGCCCAAGTACCCCTCCTCTCACCCCCACCCTCAGCCTTTTTTCCCCTCCTCCCAAACCTCCCACCCCCTGTCCGCGTCAGCGCTTTCCCGGCCAGAACCGCTTTACCCGTCTCCAGGGTAGCACCCTTGGGCAGCCCAGCCAACGCTGTCGCGTCGAGTGGCGCCCGCATCCCCATGCGCGCAGGCGGCTCCGGAGCCGCGCAGCGCTGATTCGCTGCCGGCCGCGCAGACTGCGGCGGCAGCGACGCTCCCGCCCCTCGCCGCGCGCCTCCTGGTGCAGCCTCAATCTCTCCGCATCCGCGCGGCCACGACGAGCCCAGCCGCAGCAGTCGGGCACCAGTGAGTGCACACTCGGCGCCCGCAAGGAGAGACACGGCGAGCCCCCAAAGCCCGCACGATGCAGGCCACTGCCGATTCCACCAAGATGGACTGTGTGTGGAGCAACTGGAAAAGTCAGGGTATTCTCTTTATTTCAGTAGTGCATGCCTGAGGCGCACGGGAAACCCGGGACCCGGACTCATCCATTGTGCATCATTTCACCTGTGGGACCGGTGCATGCTTTATACCCCGGAGCTTTCTGTTGGGGGATAGTAAACCTGTTATTTCAAGAATCAAAATGGATGGTGCTTGTTGTTTTTTTCTTTTCTTTTTTCTTTAACCCCACCCCCACCCCTTTGTTTTCTTATTGTAATGCTGGTATTTTAAATAATGCATCAGTCGCCTCCTCTGGGAGTTCTTTTGGGATCTGTGGATCATTCAGTACTTGTTTAATGTTTCCTCATCGCCGGAGTTAAAGTGCTTTCTTATTGTTTCATGCATCCCAGTGAATTTATTTCTGCCCTAAGGTTGAAATCTCCTGGCAGAACCATTAACTGAGAGGGCTGGAGTGCATCCTTTTAAGAGGGACACACCCATTTCAGGGTTATTATTTGTGATCACACAAAGGAGAGTAGAGATGCAGACTAGCTCTCGAAATCCTGAAAATATGATGGCGTAGCCACATATTAGGATGGTTCACTTTGAAATATTTGGGGTTTTTTTTCTGTCATTGGAGTAACCTGTGACTACTATTTATTAATAATAGGTATCTGTGAAATAAATGGAGGGAAAGAACGAAACAGTGCCGTGGCCCTTGATATAACAGATTTATTTTGGAATAGTCCATATTAGCACTGGGTGTGGCTACCCTCCAGCCTCGTTTGGATTGCTTTTCAGCCATTTTTATTCAGCCTCACACTTCACACATCCATCTCTCCTTTGTTACATTAAAATTCACCTTGCTCAGTTACAGAGTATGAGGAGAAAGATAATTTGCAAGAATGAATTGTGTGTAGGAACTTGGGTGTTTGTCGGAGGTAGTGTGTCTTTTCATATTTAACAAAGATGGTTCTGAAGAAGGCGCGTTTAATTTAACCTGCAGGGTTTTGCAGCATCCCTCAGGAGACCAAGAATACTCTGGAGCAGCAGCTGATTCTGTAAAAACCTGGCATCTTCCCCTTGTAATTTTATATCACAGGAAGGATAGGGCGTCCTTTCCTCTTTAATGCCTCTGTGGGGTTTTGCTTCGGTATATATTTTAAGAAAAAGTAAACATAAATCTCAGAATTAAAAGCCTACTTACCTTCCCTCTTGTTTGTTGGATTGGGTGGCAATGACATAAAATCCAATCGTCTACTTCAAATTATATGAGTGCTGGAAATACAGTTGTCAAAAGTAAATCGATGGAGCTGATAAATTTAAAAGCCAGTAAATAAGAAATATATGGCAGTTGAGGCTCAATGTTTTGAAGAATGATGACAATTACATGGAAGAGCATATGTTCAATATAGAAGGCAGCTGTGAAAATATTTTGTAACATTTTATTCTTGTTCTGTGTTTAGACCCATCCAGTTTATTTGATATACACACCTGACAAACAATTATAGCTTGATGTAATATCAAATGTAGTTGGACATAAACACTGGTTTTTAGACTAAGATTATGAGTTTCTAGTATTTTTAACAAAAGTAGATATTCAAAGACAGCAGGTTTTCTGTTCTATTTGTATAAGATATTCACAAAATCTTCTGAATTAAATATCTTAATCTATTTCATCACAATCTTATGCTTTTTGACTTGGTTGCCTCAGTTTATGTCTCCGAGGTTTAAAAAATCACATGGACTTTTATCATTAAAATTAACACAAAATATCATCGTTTCGCCATTGAAGACGAAATAATTTTTCATTTCTGAGATAGGGCTACTTGTGAAGATTAATTGAAGATCATTGAGAATCTGTTATACTCAACGACCTGTGGTAGTCTTCAGTACCACTGATTTCCTTTTGTCAGATGGAACAAATCCATTATCTTGAAAATTGACTAATAAGTAACTGGATGGGAGGACTTATGAGCACAAAAGAGAAATTGTAAGGAGTGAATTATTCCTTTTTTTTCTCCTCACTGTGAGAACTTTTAACCTTAACAGAATCTACATTGAGGTGGTGGTGGTGTTGTTGTTGTTGTGTAGCATTTTTAGTGTATCCTCTTCCCTTTAGTTCCCTTATTATCAAAAACAGTTGTTCTTAACCCTGTCTGCCTGTTAGAATCACCTGGGAAGCTTTAAAAACCACAAAGGATGCCTGGGCCCCACCCCTTGCGATTCTGATTCAATTGAGCTGAGTATCCGTATTTTTTAAAAAGCTCCTTAGGTAAGTTTAATATGCAACCACAGTTGAAGTCACTGGAATATTATTATTATTTTGTAGAGACGTTGTCTCGCTATGTTGCCCAGGCTGGTATCAAACTCCTGGCCTCAGGCAATCCTCCTGCCTCAGCCTCCCAAAGTGTTGGGATTACAGGCTTGAGTCACCATGCCCGGCCTGGTGTGTAATAATTCTTAGTGAGCCAAACCCATAGACCAGCAGAGGTCCAGGATACCAAAAAAAAAAAAAAAAAAAAAAAGCATGTGATCTAGAAGCAGCTGTGAATGCAGTGGAAAAAAGTCAGTGCGGCATTGTTGATGATGTCCTCCAGAAGGATTAGGAGGGACAAGTTTTACTTGGAAAGGAAGTAAGCGAGCTTTCGGTTTTCTTCGTATTATTAAATACTACATGGAGAAATTGCAGCAGATTGAATATTTCATGAAGACTCCACTGAAACTAATTATAGTGTTCTATAAACACTGTAGTGCACATGCAAGAGGAACCTTATCAACATATATAATTTCAGCTACAGAAAAGAATGTTTAAAGAAAGGGAGGCTAAAGTCCTCCTTATATATACCAAATCACACCAATTCTGCTTCCAATTTTAAAAAGTTATACTACCACCAAGTATTGGTTAATAATCAAAGCACATTCTACTCAGTGAAAACAAAATGAGAATTAAATGACAACCTAATAAAACACCTGTATAGATAATAATCTTACAGATCAGTACCATCCTACTATTTACAGGACTCTTTTACAGAGTGGTTTGTTTGAATTACTGCATTTAGTCCCCACAAAACCTGTGCGGTGTAAGTTTTATTATTGTCCTCATTTGGAAGGGATGCCTGAGGCTTTGGTAAGGGCACGCAGATAGTAATGCCAGAGGCTGGCTGCAAGCCTGCACTGTCTCCAAAGACCCTCACTTCCCACTGCTCCACCTTCTGCCTCTGAGGTTGATGGCTTTTTCCTCAATGATTTTTCTAAAGGTTTAAATTATCTATGTAATGGTGATTCTATGGGCTTAATAACCCCTTCACATTTACAAGTCTTCATTTTGCACATGTCTTCTCATTTGAGCTTTTCAGTTTACTCTTGAACATGATGAGGCTCTGAAGTTAACTGACTTGCCCAAGGCTTTTTGGTAGCAAATTGTGTAGTAAAAGGTGATTGTCTTGGCTTCAAATCCATAACTCCTCCCATCTCAGCACTCACTGCCTATCTTACTAACGCTTAGTCAGAGAAAATGAACTCTCATCTACCTCATCTGAGATATTTTCACAGACATTCTAATCTTTACAAATACAGCAAAATTTAGCAGGAAGGCTGTGATCTTGACCAATTTATACCATGGTTGTCACTGTCATCACCACCATCATCAATTCATCATTCTAAATTCTCTGTAAATATTAGCTATGTGCCAGTTGCTATCCTAAGCTCTTGTTACATACTTGCTTTAATTAAGCCTCCGTGAGACTTTTTTTGTTACTCTCATGTTATAAAGGAGGTAACTAAGGGATTTAAGAATGAGAGGGGCAGCAGTTTGCCCCAGGATGTAACTGGGTTCTGAACACAGTACATTCTGATCGTGAAGCCTATACTTTTAACACTTCTACTATACTACCCAAATCCAAATGATGTTATACTAGTGGAACAAAATTTGGTAAGAACCATGCATTCACAGGATTCTGTTTGTTCTCTAAAGATCATTTTTTCTCCCCAGACCTCACTGTACTGAACAAATTCACCTGATACGATGCTTAGTCGTATATGGTGGATTGATACATGTGTGCCTGGGACTAAAGGTCACCTCCCATTTTACTCTGCGGGGCAGCATTTTGTAGTTACAGATTGCCAGAATGTAAGTTATTGATGAAAGATGAAACAGTTTCCGGAGAGCATAACCTAAAGGCAATCATTTTTTTACAAAATATTTTGAAACTTTTATGCTGGTCTACAGTGCTCATGGAAACACTTCAGGATAATCTATTTGAAAGGAGCTAGTCTGAAATGTTAAAGAGCTAAGCATTCCAGAACACACAGAGGAAATAATCTGTTTTAGCTACAGTAAATGAAAAAAAAATGCATGCCTTTGGGAATAGTATTTGGGAAAGACATTTTACACATACACATAAAGGCAGACTAATATCACCTTTTATCAAAATCAGCATTTTTAGACCCATTATTATTAAAATATTGCACAAATATTACAATGTAAGTATTAACATTTGCAAACTGCCTGGCTCTGAAGATTCTTATGGGATCCAATGGGAAAACTGCCTTAGCTGGGAAGATGGGGATTTTTTTTCCCCCTTAGTGAAACCAAACTCTTATTATGCAGATAATATCCCAAATGTAGGTAATCAATCACTCCATTGAAAAATAAAATTCTTTTTCAAAATGTATTAACATTTTCAAGAGAAACTTTTTAAGGAACTATTTCGAGCTCTGGGAGGGGAATAATGGCTTTATTTTTTTCTAAAAATGAGGAAGGCACATTGTGAACATTTTCATTTGTACAAAGAGAGGTTCAAATAAAGCCATTAATTACCCAAAATCCTACCACTCAGAGTTAATCATTGTTAAGATTTGCTGAATATTATCTAGATATTGCATAAAAATGAAACTAAAGGGCTAGGTAGGCAACAAAAACAGTGTTTATAAAATAAGATTGAATATATTACAAAAAGTATTTAAAATAATTTAATAGAAGAAGTGGACATGAAATTGAAAGAATTGTGAAACTTCAGATACATGTTTCTTTATTATATGAGCTTTTCCTTCCTGGAAATTGAGAAAAAGACTATGATAAACATCAAAAGGTTTGAATCATTTTTAGTTACATGTTGCAGTTTTAGACCTACAGATGGACGCTCTGCAGTGTCCAACATTTTTTTTAAAGATGCATTATGGGTTAGAAAGGTTGACAAAAATGCTGATCTAAATTTACATCTTCAACTCTATTATTTTTCTCAGATTTCTGTGAATACTTCTTTCATTAAAAAACAATAATCCTACTGTTCCACGATGAAAGTATTATGATTACTATATATCAATAGGGATTATGGATAAAATCTTCCATTATAGTTACCAGGCCCTTCCTTCTTCATCATTTTTAAAAAGTCTCTCTTTCCCTCCTTCTCTCCCTGCCTTATATTTGAAATCATAATCTGTACACAATTATTTCTCATCTTTAGACCAGTTAATATGTTCTGGAACAGAATGTGAAGAAATTGATATATTTTAAATTACCTTATAATAGAATTAAATTCTAAAATCCACTGAATCCAACAAAACCAGATCTATTATGAGTTAGGCCTTGAGTGGTTAGCTTTCAGAATAGCACTTTTTAAAATAATTAAATGTTTGTCACAGGCAAATTTCCCATCCTCCTCTTAAGTTGTGTGCATGTTTGCACCTATGTACTGTTGATACACTGTCACCTTTCAAGTTCTTATGAAAATACAGTCCAGGCACAGTTGGCTCACGCCTGTAATCCTAGCACTTTGGGAGGCCGAGGTAGGTGGACCATCTGAGGTCAGGAGTTCGAGACCAGTGTGGGCAACATGGTGAAACTTCATCTCTACTAAAAATACAAAAGTTAGTCAGGCATGGTGACACACGCCTGTAGTCCTAGCTACTCGGGAAGCTGAGGCAGGAGAATTGCTTGAACCCAGGGGGCAGAGGTTGCAGTGAGCTGAGATCACGCCATTGCACTCCAGCCTGGGCAACAGAGCAAGACTCCGTCTCAAAAAAAAAAAAAAGACACACAGCCATTCAAAGAAATATGGCTGCCTTATAATTAAGTTCATAATTTGAAAGCTAGGAATTTGATATTAATGATTCTTTAAAAGCCATCTTCTGCCTAGGTGACAGTTAATAATTCTAACTACTTTAAAATCTTGATAATTAAAATTATATTCCAAACTTACAGCATATATTTCAAATTAGAAGATTGTTAGGAGTTTTAAAACTTAAAAGTATAGTATTCTATTTTTCCAAAATATGTTTCAGCTGTGTCTTTAAGTTCAAGCCAAGCAAAGTTATTTTATTGTTTCATGAAATAAAATTCTAAATTCTTCCTTATTTTATATGTTGCCAAAGGAAAAAGCATAATTTCAGCATTACTCTTGAGCTCTTTGATAAAGCTGGTGTTAATGTTGAACAAATGAAACTCACAACTACAAGTTTTAATTTTTAGAATGTATCGCAGTTCTACCCATTTTACAAAGAAAATGCTTTAAATATGGTCATATTTTATCTCCTTTCTTCAGAAATAGTTCACCAAACTGCAGATTGGCAAATTTCAAATTTGGTAATAATTGGCATCAAGAAGAACGTGATATTTTATTGAATGGAACAGAGGTACAATGAGAAATCAATCCTTTTGTCTTTTTAGTTGAAGAAATATTTTTGCTGTTATCATCTTGGCCCAAATTTTAAATGTATTCATTTTTTTAAAAAGGAACCAACAGCTGTCTCTCTCGTGGTCCTTTTCTTTTCCACTACAATGATGGGTTTTAAGAAGGGGTGACATGATCTTAAGATTTTGTGGTTAATTATGGTTGATGACCAACAGACCAAATGAACAATTTGTATTTTGAGGAGGTCAAAAAGCTTAAAGAAAGAAAAAGTACATGAAGATAGTCATTCTTGAGTATCTCAAAATTCTTTCTTCATGCCTCAACTATCACATTCCCAAAGCCTGTCTTTTCCTCCCTGTGACCATCTCTTCCTTTGATCCCGGTTATCCTGTGAAGATCCCTCCAAGTGAGCCTTGGCTTTGCAAGAGGTCTAGGAGGAGGAGGAGCTTACCCAACTGTCTGAAATACTCAGGCCCTGCTGTTTCACTTCCTGGGCAGGCCTATCCCACCATGGTCACCAAGGGTTTACACATCATTATGTTAACCTGACAGCTTGGAAAGAATGGGAATGTTCTAGTCCTGGTGGTTAGACCTAACAAACAGGAATCATATTCATTTCTAACCAAGGAAAATGTTAAGCCCTCCATAAGGATAAAGTAGTTTTTGCCTTCAGTCCAGCCCGAGAAGGAGCCATTCAGGAATAGTGTAATTCCTTTTGTCTCTCATGGAAGAAAAGCAGCAGAGATTGCTGTTGGCTGTGGCTTTGACACTCAAATCCTTCATTTTCCTTTGTTCCACCAAAGCTCATTTAAAGTGGTGGATTAAATGCTATGCTCTTTTACTATCTATAGCAAGCACCAGGCTTAATGTGTCTTTCCTTTCAAAACATCCACAGAATTATTTAAGAGTCTAGAAATAGTGTTGGCATTTTTCTCTTGACAGTCACATAGGTTGTAGTTAGGAGGTGTGAGGGAAGGGCCTGGAAAATGAAATCATAGGTGTCTTACTAGCAAAAGTCCCTGCCAGCAGTTTTCCCTCTGGGTTCAGGGCTCCTAGATTACCATGTGAACCTTCAACTGATGTGGGATCCTATCTTGGTAAATGAAACTCATGAGTAGAAGATGTCATCTTTGAAGGTCTCTGTGTTAAAGCATTTTATTACATCTACTTCTGTTTTCTTTCTCCAGTTTAATGTCAAACGAGGGAAGATTAAAGTAGGAAAAATTACTTCTATTTTTTCTTGTTAACATTTTGTGGTGATATTTTGTTTCCTTCATGAAGATCAGTCAGAAAAAAAACTGACTCTTAATCACTGCTTTGGACCCTGGGTTGGAAACAACTGAGGTTTGTCTAGCCTTCTTACTCTGTCCACAAAGTAGTCAATTATTGTAGTTAAATCATTGGAAGCTTGCTAAAAAGTAAATAAATTTCAACAGCATGTCATTTTTCAACAGTCCTTTTGTTGAAATGCTGATATTATTAATGAACAGGAACCTCTCATTTTCTCACTTGACATTTATTTATTTATTTAGAGATGGACTGTTGCTCCATCGCCCAGGCTGGAGTGCAGTGGCTTGATCTCGGCCCACCACAACCTCTACCTCCCGGGTTCAAGTGAATCTCCTGCCTCAGCCTCTCAAGTAGCTGGGATCACAGGCATGTGCCACCATGCCCAGCTGAGATATATATATATATATTTTTTTTTTTAGTAGAGGCAGGGTTTCACCATGTTGGCCAAGCTGGTCTCAAACTCTTGACCTCAGGTGATCCGCCCACCTCAGCCCCCCAGTGTGCTGGGGTTACAGGCGTGAGCCACTGGGCCTGGCCTCACTTGACCTTTGAAAAAGTAACATTAACTTGTCACATAGCAAGTGGTGTAGTGCTGCCTGAAATATTTTCTGGACCAAAATGGAATAAAATTACACAGTTAAGACTATGGTACCATAATGCAGATAATTATGCACAATTGATTGCCATTTTATATTATCCACTTATATCACATTTTTTGCCTTATAAATAAAATATAAATAGCTGCACTACTTGTCTTTTCAGTTCATACATTTTTAATAAACTTTCTGAATACTGTAGCCACTATTGGGTCATTTGAATGCATTTAAAATATTTTTACCAAAACAAAAATTTGGACTATGGCAAAGGAGTTTCTAGAAATTTGACATAGGATTTAATTTCCACTTAGCTGTTAATTCAAACCTTGGATCACTTCTGTTATTCTTCTTTTGTTATTGATTGGATTCTAGAAATAAAGGGATCACTGGTTTCAACATTTGATGTTAGAATTCTTCAAATCTGCCACTTCACTTTTGGCCAAATTTATTCTAAGACAGTCCCAGGCAGGCTGCAGTGTGTGTGCTCATAGCTGTGGTTTGCGGACCATGATGATCACCAAGCCCAGTTCATTTCTCAGATTGACAGGACATACTGATCTCTCTTTTCAAAGGCAATGTGTTTCTCCTCAGTTTTTAGCAAAGTAGCTTTAATTTTTACAACTGGCAGAGCAATATAGTAATATGCCTGTCCTAGTAAGTATTCTTAGTTAATGTATACTCAAATGTTGAAACTCTTGCCTGGCTTTTCTGCATTAGGAGGATATTAAAAAGAGAAAAGCTGATCGTACTTTGTTATAACAGAAGACCATCGGGGGTAATTCGTTTCAGTAACAGAGTTATATTTTTCTTACTTGGGTTCTAAGGAAACTTTATTCAAATACCTACTTTTCTGGATTGGGTACTATAAAGCTTCCTACACAAGTTGATATCACTCTAAGCAAAATTAAAATGTGAAAAATCGGCATTTACACAGCAGATTTGGAATGCAGAAATTCTCTACTCTGATCCCATCACCTCCTACCCTTCCCGCTGAATCATCAGAACTTCAGGCCATTTCCTGGCACTCTGACCACACACGGCCATTGCCACTCTCCCAGTCTATCAGTCACCAGCCATCTAGACTGTCCATCATTTCCAGCCTGAACCCTAGGGTTGTTCGTTTCATTTCTGTCCTCCTGGACCTTAGAGTCCTCTGATCATGCTCCTTGTGCCTCTTCACAGCCCTGGACCAGCCCCACCACCCATTGATCAGAACATTCAGCACCTAATTCTACTGAATGGATCCCCAAGAAACCCTTGACTTTAACCAAGGCCTCTTCACTTTTTGGCAGTCCATTTATTCATTCGTTTTTGAAGCCTTATTGCATTTTTCTAAACCAGCACTATTTAATAGGAATATAAGCCACAAATATAAATATTCTAATAGCCACATTAAAAAGAAGAAACAAGTAAAATTCATTTTGATTATATATTGTATTAATAGATCAAAAGTATTAGCCTTTCAACATACCAATACAAAAAGCATTAATGAGATATTTTACATCCTTTTTTGTACTAAGTCTAAGATCCAGTATGTAGTTGACACTACAGAACATCTCATTTGGGACTAGCCCCGTTTCACACACCCAGTAGCCTTATGTGACTCATTGCTACTGTACTGGACAATGCAGGCCTTGACTTTTTGTACCCTCTTCAAGTCCCACCATTAATCTCCTTAGTCTCAGGAACCTCATGACTCATTTTCCAGGGAAAATTCAAGTTAATTTCCCTCACTATATTATTTTACCACTTGAGGTTATTTCTGTTCCACCTCAACACATATCTGTGGCCACACCTATAACTTCCCAAAATGTCCTTCCGTCTTTACCTCTTTTCTTCTTCCTCCTTTGAAAACAACTGTGATTAATCCCATTTTTTCCTTCCTTCGTGGAGACTTTGCTTCAGCAAATCTGTTTTCCAAAATCTTCACCCCTCCCTTCCCACTAACATTCCTGGGTTTTGCTCCACCTAAAGGTTTACTTGTTGCTACTACTCCCCAAACTACCATCTTCTTTATTACTTTGAACTTCCCCCCACCCAGCCCCTTACAATAAGGCTTCCATCCCCACTACTCCTAACACTGCCCCCTGCAAGGTTATGAATGACCTTCCTTTAAGTCTCCAAATCCAGTGGTCTTTTCTACATTTCCATTTCCTTATTATGTCTACAGCATTCCACACTGTAGCTTACTTACCCCTTTCTTCTGGGAAATGTCCTTCTCCTTAGCTGCCATAACCTACACTATTGTGGTGTCCTTTCTAACAGGTGGACCTCTCTTTTCTATGGACCCACTTATTCCTTTGGTTTCATCCTAGACTGCATCCCTTAGCCTTCACTCCATTGGAGATTTCCTCCACTCTCATGGCTGCAGTCATCATATCCACGTAGAATACACCCAAAAGTAAATATTCAGCCTCCTGTACTAAATTTTAGCCCTGCATTTCCAATGGCCTACTGTACATATTCATCTGAATATCATTGGATATATGATATTAAGGACCATGTTAACTCAGGGCTACTGTGACAGAGTCTAAAGAGCAAATCATTTAACTTCTAAGCATTTAAAACAATTAGTAGTGTGTGCAGTTGTCAGCCTCATTTCATCTCTGATCTCATCTCTGCCCCAGGCTGTGTCAGAATGCCCTGCTTAGATGTCATCATGTCAGAATCCGGAGATTTAAAGACAAGTGTCAGTTTTTCCCCAAACCAGTTCACCCTCAGATTTCCTGTTTTTGGCAGTGATACTAATTACTCAATCACCCAGCTTTGAAATGTTGTTTTCACCCTTGATTAGCTCTTCCTCGTTTCTCCCACAGTTAGTCACCATTCTTGTCAACTAATCCTTTGTAATATTTCCTTTTATCCACCCCATCTCCTTAACAAATTGTCTGCCACACTCACATTCCACCCCACATCCTCTTTCTACGTCGATTCTAGTACTATCTCTTCCGCAAATTCATCTTTTGCCACCTACAACAGTACAAGATGTGTTGGCATTGAGACAACATTTGTTAAAAGATTGTTCAATCTTCTCAGCTAGACCTAAAGTTCCTTAAAAGCAGGATCCAAATTTTATGATTTCTTCATTCCTATGCTTACTTAGATAATAGGTGATCAATAACTTTTTAATACTGAAATGACTTTTTACCCAAAGAAATTTCTCTTTAAATATCTAGTTCTAAAAGCAGTTTTAAATATAATCAGATTTCCCTAAACTAATTTTGCATAACTTTTGGGGACATTTAACATGTAATGTGAGGGAGGCAACTATTTTGTTTTGGAAAAAGCATCAGAATTACGGTTTGATCCTGATTCTCCTATTAACTAGCCAAGATACAAGAGTAACCGCCCAAGGGGTTCACCTTGCCTGCTGCCTAGACAGCTGATTCATCAAGACAGGGGAATTACAATAGAGAAAGAGTAATTCAAATTAGTCTCTCGGAGCATTCAGGGAGCCGAGTTTTTAAGGATAACTTTGTGGGTTGGGGGAAGTCAGTGAGCCAGAAGTGCTGATTGCTCAGGGATGAAATCATAGGGAGTCAAAGCTGTCTTCTTGTGCTCAGTCAGTTCCTGGGTAGGGGCCACAAGATCAGATGAGCCAGTTTATTGATCTAGGTGGGGCCAGCTGACCCATCAAGTGCAGGGTCTACAAAATATCTCAAGCACTGATCTTAGGAGCAGTTTAGGGAGGGTCAGAATCTTGTAGCCTCCAGCTGCATGACTCCTAAACCACAATTTCTCATCTTATGGCTAATGTTAGTCTTACAAAGGCAATCTAGTTCCCAGGCAAGAAGGAGGTCTGCTTTGGGAAAGGGCTGTTACCATCTTGGTTTAAACTATAAACTAAGTTTCTTCCAGAGTTAGTTCAGCCTACACCCAGGAATGAACAAAGACAGCCTGGAGTTTAGAAGCAAGATGGAGTTAGTTAAGTTAGATCTCTTTCGCTGTCTCAGTCATAATTTTGCAAAGGTGGTTTCAATCCTTCCCTTTGGGTTTTATAACACCTTAATCTTAAGGAGTAGGCTGTGAAGATGGGAAAAGGCCATTGACTGCTCTGGCTTCTTCCTGCTGACAGGGGATGAGTGGGAATGGGAGTGAACCCCAAGGTGAGAAGAGTGGAACTGCTTTGCAACTATCTGAGTGTATTCATATAGGCCTGGCTGGGATTTCAAGGCTTGCGTGGCAAAAACAGTACTCTTATTTATAGTTTGACTACAGTGTTTAAGTGAACAGCCTAGTATAAGGTAAATAATGAGTTCTAAGATGAGGAGTACAATTCCCAGTTTTAAAAGCAAAGATTTGAAAGGGTTAGTTTGGGGACTTCTAACCCACAATGAATTTAGAATTTAGTTTAAACTGCAGGAAAAAAACTCAAGAACAGCTAACAACAGTGTATTATAGTTTTTCTTTTGAAGTATAATTGTTCTCTCTCGTCACCATTTTTATTAAAAAATTATGAGAGAAATGATTTTGTTTATAAATTTTACTCTTACTGTACTTGGCCTGATTATTTGCATAAAGTACAACAAGAGTAATTATTTTTCATGTAGGCTTTTTTAATTGGCTTTGATAGAACTCTGTTCCATGAAGAACTTTAGATAATACTTTTTAAAAGCTGAGCCCAGCAATAGGTTTGTACCCTTTAATACCTATGAGGTGGGAAAAATTCCTCTTCTCTTGAGGTCCCAAGATAACTTGGGGTTCCTGGGCCTGTTATAAAATGACATTCTTTACTTACCACAGGTCAGGAACCTTGTACAGGGACTCTGTGGACAAGGTATGAGACCAGATTCCCCAACGGGCTTTAATTGGCTTTATAAGTCAACTTTGATTCTTTAAAGGAAGCATGCCGTTCCAGTTAAAGCCTTGGTAAAATAACCAGTTTCTCCATTTGTGTCCTGTTAGAAAAGAAAACAGATTCTTATTACACTTATGCAATTAACTATACTTCCATAAATTGATAATATTCACAAATAGTTTCCAAATTTTGGAGAAATTAGGTAGAGAGGAACAAATGTGCTCCAAATTTTGTTTACAGGAGTATATTTTACTCACTTGTTAAAAGTTGCAAATAGCTCAAAAGAAATAGGTTCTCGTGACTCTGAAAACAAAAGGTTTAGCAATGTTTAACACATTAACTTTCCATGAGACCCCTAAACGTTTGTTATTTTCCTCTCTTTCAATAGCACAATTTTTAAAGTTATTTGAGACTACACTTAAGAGTCTTATATCTAATTATAAACTGCCTTTTGAAAAGAATCAAAGCAAGACAAAATGTCTGTGGATGACAAAAGTCTATAGCCACTATTAAAGCTACAATTAACTATGTATTTTGGTTACTTCTGTGGCATACAACAATTTTACATAACAATTATAATTATTAATAATGTACACTAAATTATATCAACATTAGAGAAGTTTCCCATAATTTTGCAACACATACTAATAACATTTAAATAAATAAAGTCCAAAGTAAACCAAGCACCACTTACTCTTCTATTTGAAACATTTTCCTCTATTTTAATGTTACAATCTCCAGCATTATTAATTAGAATCCTGAATTTAAGAGCACCTGTTAAATTTGATAGCTGATTATGAAACAATTTTTACCAAAATGGGACAATTGTCTGTGGATGATAAAAATATTTTAAGGCAGCCACAGTTAAAGACACGATTGACAAGAAAATTTGTTACCTCTGAGGCACACAGTCTGTTAACATAATAATTATGATGATTACTGATAACATATACTAAGTTATATTAGAATTATAGGAGTTTTACATAGTTTCAGAGCATATACCAATAACACATTTTCACAAATATAGACTAAAGAAAGCCAAACACCATTTCATATTTGACAGTGCTTTCTGTATGATTTTTGTACTAAATAACCCAAATGTTATTTTTGGATTTTAGAGGACCTAATATCTAAAATATTAGGTAAAAAAAGAGACATAATTTATAATTTGATGTTGGAAAGTTTGTTAAATATCAAAGGTTTAAAACGCTGGTTATCACAAATTAGAATCCCAGGTTATCATAAGTAATTCATTTGGCCAAAATGATAACTCCAAAAAATTCTTTAAAAAAGAAAAACCTGGCCGGGCGCGGTGGCTCAAGCCTGTAATCCCAGCACTTTGGGAGGCCGAGACGGGCGGATCACAAGGCCAGGAGATCGAGACCATCCTGGCTAACACGGTGAAACCCCGTCTCTACTAAAAAATACAAAAAACTAGCCGGCGCGGTGGCAGGCGCCTGTAGTCCCAACTACTCGGGAGGCTGAGGCAGGAGAATGGCGTGAACCCGGGAGGCGGAGCTTGCAGTGAGCTGAGATCCGGCCACTGCACTCCAGCCTGGGCGGCAGAGCGAGACTCCGTCTCAAAAAAAAAAAAAAAAAAAAAAAAAGAAAAACCTTCACTCTGATAGAGGAGACTTAGCTTTCCAAACAACATGCAATGAAGATAGCATGAGGCCAATGAAATCCATCTCTTCTCTTCTTTCTTTCCTCCTTTTATTCCCTGCCATTTACCCAAAGGAGAAAACAAGACCCTTTTATTATCTTTTAACATTACATAAAAATCGTCTTTAAAAGAGAGAAAAACATATTTCATGTTTGCATTAGTGCACCATTAATGTTAAAGCTAGTGTTTTCAGGTAAAATTTTGTATCTTTATTCAGTTTTAATTAGTTTGACCATAGGATAAGATTTTCACAAACCTTTTAGAACTCTTTACAATTTTCCATTAAACAGCAGATCAATTTTCTAAGAAAGCCCTATTATTCAGACACATGGGCCCAGATTCAGGCCCCACATCAGTATGATTTTGATGTTTTTTGTTGTTGTTGTTTTGTTTGTTTTGAGATGGAGTTTCACTCTTGTTGCCCAGGCTGGAGTGCAACGGTGCAATCTCTGCTCACCACAACCTCTGCCTCCCGGGTTCAAGTGATTTTCCTGCCTCAGCCTCCCGGGTAGCTGGGATCACAGGCATGTGCTACCACACTCGACTAATTTTGCATTTTTAGTAGAGATGGGGTTTCTCCACGTTGGTCAGGCTGGTCTCAAACTCCTGACCTCAGGTGATCTGCCAGCCTCGTCCTCCCAAAGTGCTGGGATTACAGGTATGAGCCGTCATGCACAGCTGATTTTAATGTTTGAATCTAAGGAAAAAAGCTAAATAATTTATTTTAAATATGAGCCAACTTGTTTATATCCACAGAATTTTTACAAGATTAACCCTTTACAAACCCTTTCATTTTGCTTAAGCCTTCAGTTTTGTTCTGTTACTCTTTTAGGTTCAGACAATTTTTAAAACCCTCTGAACTAGACAAAATTACATTCCCTTTAACAAAAGCTATATTCCCATGCCTTCTTAAAATCTTTTACCAAAAACGCATTCCCTACATACCTTGTATGTAAAACTGTTTCTTCAGTGGTCTCAACTTCATATTACAATGTTAACTCTTAGCAACTTTTATTTTTATTGAAAAACCTGATGAGAGATTTTAATTATGTACTAAGGGTGGGGCCTAGGACATCAGACAGAAACGAAGATAAGATCGGACTCCTTTTAGCATAGCTAAAGGATATGGCTTTCCGTATGTCCCCAGGCCTTATCTATAATCTGCTCCAAAGTACATAAATCGAACAATTTTCAAAAGTCAAAGAAACAGCTTGACCTTAAAGCATTTAGCAAATTTGATATTTGACCTTAATTTAGACCAAATGTCTACATTTTCAAGACATTTTATTTTGCCAATAATCTTTACAACTGTCTTTATTCCCAAAAGATTCCTAAAGTCATGTGAACAAAACGGCATTAAAGTTTCTATTTTTCTGACAAAATATTTGATTTAAGCACTTATGTTTCTAAGCCAATTAGAGCTTTTTTATATATAAACATACAACACATATAAATACACAGACAGGAGATTGAGCACTTGTGAAATTTTTCATTTGCCAGTTTCTTAATTGGATAACTGGCTTCAGGGTGGAGCCCTTGGAGGAGCAGGGCCAGGAAAACATGAATTTCCAGGGCCAAATAAGCAGCATATAAGCAGCTGAAGGCAAAGACAGATCCCCAAAATTAAGGGTGCCATTTTATACTGGATCCTGGATCCCCAAAAGGAGGAAAATACTCAGGAGAAGACAGCGCAATGCTTCTACCCTGCATTTTATTGCAAGGCAAGGCAAAGTCAATCAGCCCATTTTGTAATCAGCCCATCTCTCCTGGGAGTCTTATCTCCCAGTGGGGGGTGGTGGGGACCTTTTCTTATCTTCCAAGTTGCCAAGAGCATGCTTCTCTGATCCAAGTGTGCAAAGCATTAAGTATCCCTCTGTAACTACTATTAGCCATCCCTTATATTTCCTACCTAATTTTCATAATATGAAGTGATTTCTGATACCCCCAAAACTCAAAACCATCAGATAACACGATTCAAAACAGAGCAGAGCCTTTAATTTTGAGAGGGATTTATGTGCTTTTAATTCCTGGGGTTTTATGAGAAAAACAGAGGCTTTTTTTCCGAAAACAGGATCTGTGGTACCTCCTCTGTTTTTCCCAATGAGTCCCAGGCTACCAGAAGTTATCTCAGGGCCTCTCGTGTGTGCATTAAGAGGGGCAAGACAAAAAAAATGGAGAAAAGTAACACAGTCGACTGAGAAGAAAAAACCTTTTTCCAGAAAAACAAGTTCCAAGAAGAGAAAAACATAAAGGCTTTTTAAATATATTTATAGGCCGGGCGCGGTGGCTCACACCTGTAATCCCAGCACTTTGGGAGGCCGAGGCAGGTGGATCACAAGATCAGGAGTTCAAGATCAGTCTGGCCAACATGGTGAAACCCTGTCTCTACTACAAATACAAAAAATTATGCAGGCATGGTTGCGCGCACCTATAGTCCTAGCTACTCGGGAGGCTGAGGCAAGAGAATCACTTGAACCCAGGAGACAGAAGTTGCAGTGAGCTGAGATCATGCCACTGCACTCCAGCCTGGGCGACAGAACGAGACTCCATGTCAAAAAATGATAAATAAATAAATAAATCTATAGCTTGTTTATCCACTTTTAATTAAGCTGACTTTGAACCATAGTGCTCTTTAAAAAAGAAATCCTTTCAAATCTCTTATTACCTGACATTAGCTACGCCAAGTAGCCAATATTTTTACCTTCTGAACTTTACCAAAGGTAACCTCCTCGGTGCTTCAAAGACGTGGTAAACAGTTTATTGTTTTACAAGATTTAGAATTTCTGCAAGGTAGTTCAAAGAAAGGAAAATTGAAGAGAGGAAATTAGAAGCTATGAATGAGGGGGAAAGAACTCAATAAATGGCAAAATTACACAAATAAACCAGAAAGGAATTATTCCAGAAGCCAACAATTGAACCCAGGCCACCATCAAAAGATAAAGCTGTAGCTACTGAGCTATGCAGTGTTGAGCAGCTTCTATTGCTTTTCCCAGAAGGAGCCTAGAGAAGCCAATTTCAGGCTTGGAAAGCTTTTAACTGCCCAAGAAAAATTTTTAGGACTAACTATGACATGAACCCCAAAATTCCTGTCCTCTGGATGGTGGAAACCAAAAGAAAGTATCCCCACCTGGTCACAAGGTTAAGCTCTTAAGGACACAAAACAAGACAGAGAAATTTTATACAGTATTGGTTTCAGGGACCTGTAGCAAAGTTTGTTAACTGACCAGCCTGCCAAGCTGGCTTGAAAAGCAGGCTTATAGGGGTTGTAAACCCACATTCTATATCCTGTGATGTCCTTCTCTCCATTACAGAATACAGAAAGACAGATTTTTAGCACAAAGTACACAACATTTGCTACAGCCTAAGCCTAGTTTCACAAATCCTTTTTTCTATTAATCAAACCCTTGCAGAGAAGACCAATAGTTTACTGTTTTACCCAGATAGAGAGAGAGAGAGAGAGAGAGAGAGAGAGAGAGCAGAAACTTGGCTGGTAAGAATTTCTTACTCTTTTTGCTGGCATACCAGGTTTCTGGGTCCCCTTTCTCTGCAGCTTCCAGAAGAATGGAGTAGCTTCTGATTACCCTGCTCACTTGTGCTATAGCAGTGGGGTTCCAGCCACTTTACAAGAGAAAATCACCCTTTACTGTTTTATGGAACCACAGGCAAGATTCTTAATTTGCAAGATGCTGCCTAATAGGCTGCATGAGGAACCAAATTAACATTTTCCATCCTGGCAAAATACACATAACAAAACAGACATTAGTCGCCTCTTCAGCACCCAGTATCAGCCTGGAAAAGCTCAAACTTTTTCCCTTTGGTCCCTGTTGTCTTTAATCCACTCCAGGTAAGGACAGATGACCTCCAAATGGTAATTCACAATGGGGTCTCTGGGCAAGGCAAAAAGCAGATAGTCACCCCAAGAAGCCTGTTGAGCCTTCTTTAGGGCTCATGGAATGTGACCAAATAAGGACGGTTCTCTGAGTTAGTCCTGCTGGATTTCCATCAGCAACCCCCTCTGAGATCCCTTCCACATGTACAAACACACACAAAGAGGAGATGGACAGAAGACCTTCCAAATTAGATCCCTAACCAAGAACTCCAAGAGTATCCCTTCCAAACTATCCTCCTATTCTCTGTCTGAGAAACTTCCTTGAAATCTTCCTGATTGAGGAGAAGTCTCCCGAACCAGGACTCTTCATACTAGTTAGAAAGAACCAACTGAGACCCCCCGCCAGGAGCCAAACAGACACCCTGCAATGAGGCTACAGACACAGACACCCCATGGTGGAGCTAGAAACAGACACTCCACAATGGGGCTGCAGACACCCACCATAGGGCTACATTACCAGTCAGGAGAAGAGAGGAGGCATTGGCAGCACCTAGGATACTCACCAATCTGGACAACCTGCAGTGGGGCTACAGACAGACACCCCATCATGGGACTACAGACACCCCATCATGGGACTACAGTCACGCTGTGATAAGACAACAGTTAAGGGACATCTCCACAGGACTATTTCTCCATTGCAGTTAAACCCATGCACATTGGGTCAGCAGTGCCACACCAGTTGAAAGAATACCAGAGTCAGCCCCCAATCCAAGAGAACTAGGAGGCCACTTGGGCTGGCTTCTGGATCCATCACTGGAGGGGGGCCACTGAACCATAGGCAGGTAGCCACAAGAGCAATCCTGGATGAGCCCCCAAATTTGTAACCGCCCAAGGGGTTCACCTTGCCTGCTGTCTAGACAGAGCTAATTCATCAAGACAGGGGAATTGCAATAGAGAAAGAGTACTTCACACAGAGCCAGCTGTGTGGGAGAACTGAGTTTTATTATTACTCAAATCAGTCTCTATGAGCATTCAGGGAGCCGAGTTTTTAAGGATAACTTTGTGGGTGGGGGAAAGCCAGTGAGCCAGGAGTGCTGATTGGTCAGAGATGAAATCATGGGGAGTCAAAGCTGTCTTCTTGTGTTCAGTCAGTTCCTGGGTGGGGGCCACAAGATCAGATGAGCCAGTTTATTGATCTGAGTGGGACCAGCTTATCCATCAAGTGCAGGGTCTGCAAAATATCTCAAGCACTGATCTTAGGAGCAGTTTAGGGAGGGTCAGAATCTTGTAGCCTCCTGCTGCATGACTCCTAAACCATAATTTCTCATCTTATGGCTAATGTTAGTCCTAAAAGGCAATCTAGTTCCCAGACAAGAAGGAAGTGCGCTTTAGGAAAGGGCTGTTACCATCTTTGTTTAAACTATAAACTAAATTTCACCTAAAGTTAGTTGAGCCTATGCCTAGGAATGAACAAGGACAGCTTGGAGGTTAGAAGCAAGATAGAGTTAGTTAAATTAGATCTCATTCACTGTCTCAGACATAATTTTGCAAACGTGGTTTTACAAGTTTCTAAAGGTTTAGTTTCCTCACCTGTTACATACCTATATAATGGAGTTTATTTTGAGGTTTCAGTGAGATAACATATGAAAGTGCTTTGAACATTTCAAAATCAATGTAAATAGATAATTTTGTTACAAAGTATCCAGAATCAACAGCCTATTGTTTCAAGATAACAGTCCTTTTGTTAACCTCCTTCTTAGAAACCTCCTGCAATCTTAGCAAGCAATTGAAAAACCTGCTAAGAGATGACTCTACACCAAACTCATGTTACTTAGCTAATGCTTTCTGCCCACAGTTTCTTCAAGGAAAGTCCATGAAGTGCCTGGCATTCACAGACTTCTTGAGCAGGTGGCCTCGTGGTTGGAGATTTAGGAGGCTTCCCTAGAGGGCATGCCATTTCTACCAGGTATAAAACAATTCATTCAGAGGGGATTCACTTGAAAATAGCAAATTTTATCTTCTCTTTGTCTGAAAACTCCTTTCAGGCTCTTCTGAGCCCCTTCACATCTCACAAGTGGGTAAGCATCTTCCTTCACACTAAGGAGTGCCCCCTTCAGCACACATCATGCTGTCTTATAATGTATTTGTTTCCAAATGTGTATGGGCATCATAAAACAGATTACCATTTATTTCTTATCCATTTGTGTGAGTGTGTGTTTGTTTTGTATAGTTCACTTATTTTTATATCCCCACCACCCAGCACAAAGCCTGGCACTTAGTTCCTGCTCAATAGATGAAAACAGATGTGTAAGAGGTAACATTTCAGTTAGTGGTGGATGCTTTAGTTTCCTTTTAATTCCCCTTTACCCCTCCCCTGCACAAAGAGAGTGAATACCTGGAGGCCCTGGACCCTCAAAGACCTTCAGCCCTGCTGCCCAGGCTTTAGACCTTTAGCCTAGGCTTATCCCAATTTATTTTCCCCAATCCATTCAACCCAGGAGCCGCTGGGCTTCTGTGGAGAGCCTCTGTTCTCCCACTCTGCCCTCTACTCTCAGAGTTCCAGGGTTTATTGCAGATTATGTCTTCCAAAAGATCCCTCTTCCCCACCTGAAAAGGATTATAGCTTTTGGTGCTTCATTCTAAACAAACTCTTCTAAAAGAAAAATCATTTGGTGAACTCATTCATATTTTGTTGTTAAGGACAAGCAAATCTTTAGTGCATTATTCTATTCTAGCATCTTTGCATTTAAAAAAAAAAAAGATGGTAACAATTACTTTGAGGATGGAAAACGGTTAGGCCAAAGGAATGAATTTGTAATGGTCAGTGTCACTGGGTTTGGGATAGGGAGAAGAGAGAGGCTTTAGAGCACAGTCCCTTTTTTATTTTTTATTTTTGCCTCTGGAAACCTGTTTGTAGGACCAGTCCTACTCAGAAGAGAAAAAAATATGTTTCATCCCCAAAACATGCTTGTGAGCCTCTTCTCTATTTCCTAAATGGCAGAACTGTTATAGAGGAAAGGGAACAAATTTTGCCCAACAAAGGTCTGCCTACTGGAGTCTTTCTGAGTTAATGTCCCTGATGGACCAGATAGTGGTGGTGGGTGGGGAGTTTGTGGGGAGTGAATTCTCTCTCCGGCTTCAGATTACTGGGACTATCCTCAGCCTGTTATGAAAGAGACTCTTTTAGACCTGATTTATTCTCCAGCCAGCCTGAGGTAAGTCTGTGGCCAAAGAGAGGGTTAGTACTTTACTCTCCAAAAATTCCTTACGTAACCTCTATTGCCTTGCATTGTCATGAGGGTGTGTGACTTTTTCGATACTTTTCTTTCAAGGTAATTACACAACCATGTAAGATGGGAGTAGCTCCCTGCTCTCTTCAACCTGGTCACTTCTATCTTCCTATAAGCAAATGACTGGAGTCTAATTCTGTAAACCAGGTGTCTGCAGGTACACTGCAGGTAAAGCTGGCAGTACAAAGCACTACCACTTACATTTGGTTGTGAGATGGGAATTTTGCATCTTATTTCTCTTCCTTAAAATTGATTGGCATAACATTCTATAAAAATCATTTGTCACATGCCCAGTTGGAGAATAAATTCGCATAGTTAAATAAGGGTTTTATGCTTTTTTTTAATATCCTGGGACTGGCATGTTTAAAGTATTTCCATTTTGCATGACATCTGAAGCACTATAACTACCTTTTTACCTATAACTATTTTTTGTTTCTAAGTTGAAAGAGGGTAATAACTGAATGATGGATGCAATGTAGATTTTAAAGCCTGCATTTCAGATTTTTAAATCACAGAATGTAAGCAACAAACCATGTTGAACAAAATGGTTTAATCCACATGTCAGCTCCAGGGTCTCTTTTTTTTCTTTTGTTTTTTGTTTTTGTTTTTGTTTTTGTTTTTTGTTTTTGTTTTGAGACAGAGTCTCACCCTGTCACCCAGGCTGGAGTTCAGTGGAGTGAAGTGATACTTCCAGAGTCCTCTATATTTTCAAGTTTGTTTCAAAGCCACATAATTCAGGCCACTGTATGGCTGGTGTAGCCCATGGAGCTACACCCATCGCAATATGGTCAATGGAGATTCAATAGTCTTTTCTTATATGTGAATTTGTGAATTATCCTCAAGGGTGGAAAAGATTCTTCCAAACCAAAGTAGAATGACAGTAAGTGCCCTTGGCATAGCCATGTGTCTGCTCACTTGTGTTTAGGAATCCAGATGCCAGGTAAGAACCCACAGCAACCACAGCTTGGTGGAGTGAGCCACAGTGGTTCATGTGATGGCACTGCGGGAGCTCAGCCGGGTGTGTTTTGTGTCTCCTTCTGCAGCTATTGACCTGCTGTACTGGCGGGACATCAAGCAGACGGGCATCGTGTTTGGGAGTTTCCTGCTGCTGCTCTTTTCCCTGACCCAGTTCAGTGTGGTGAGCGTCGTGGCCTACCTGGCCCTGGCCGCACTCTCAGCCACCATCAGTTTCCGCATCTACAAATCTGTTTTGCAAGCTGTGCAGAAAACCGACGAGGGCCACCCTTTCAAGTGAGTGCCTCGGCTGAGGAACCCTCACCCCGTGACCAGGGGCTTTTCCCCTCACCTCTATTTCAGCTCACAGGTGCACTTGAGTCATGTTTCTCTGAGACCCAAAAGACCTCTTAGAGTCTCCCCTAACACCCTGTCTTTGAATATCTAACATTTCTGGTGAATTTCTGAAACAAACTCAATTATTCTTATTCCAATACTTATTGCTTTGTTGAGTTTTTATATGTATTTACTACTAACAGTAATCATAATCCAACAATTACTTAATCCTCTCAGCAATGTGAGAAAGGCACAGCAGGCATTTTCATCCCTATTTACAGGTGGGAACACTGAGGTTCTGAGAAGTGACGTGACATGCTCAAGGCCAGGTGGCCAGTAAATAGCACGAAACCAGAACTAGGGTATTTGGGTCTTTATTTCCATGCTCTCTCTAGAAATTTAACACCAAAGGGCCAACCTTCTGGCGGGGGTGCAGGGTTCATGAACAGTCTTCTCATGTATCCTCCTCTACATTTTTATACTGGGGAACCCGATTTGAATGCACATTGAAGAGGAGGAAATACAAAAATAAAAGGGCAATTTACTAACTAAGAGGATATATGACATGTGGCAGAGGGAGGTGTTAGCACTGCCAGCTGCTATAACAAAATACCATAGACAGAGTGCCTTATAAACAACAGAAATCTATTTCTCACAGTTCTGGAGGCTGGGAAATCCAAGATCAAGATGCCAGCAGGGTAGGGTTCTGTTGAGGGCCCTCATCTGGGTTGCAGATTGCCAGGTCCTCACTGTGTCCTCACTTTTACTGTGAGACAGAGTGAACAAGCTCCCTTGGGCCTCTTTTCTAAGGGCACTAATCCCATTTATGAGGGGTGTCTGCTTATGATCTAATCACCTCCCCAAGCCCCCACCTGTTAACACTATCACATTGGAGGTTAAGATTTCAACATGAATTTGGGGAAGACACATTCAGTCCGTAACTCTCCTGAAAACTCAAGGCAAATACTGCTTTACTCTTTTTAATCTCAATTCACAGAGTTAAGTAAGCACTTAAAGCACTCCAGAAATATCCTCTAGGTAGATAACAGGTGCTCTCTTAAAGCAGAGGGAAGGCAAGAAAGGAGAGAGGAAGGATGGACATTTGTAGAGGAGCTGGTCAAGCAGAGGAGGCTTAAGCTGGGATGATTTTTATATATTTGTATTTTACGTGTTTTTCCCACTCAAGAGTTACATTTAACCATTTGAACTAATGAAAAATGTCATTACTAAAAACACCACTCAGTAGAATCCATGAGTATTTTAATATGGCCTGGGTCACTTGAGTTTTCAGTGCTCTTTCTATAAACCCGGAAGTAAATCCCAGAATTTAAACTTGAATTCTTAGAGTTCTGATGAGGAACAGTTGGCAGCTAGGATTTGGGGCTATCTCAACTACTTAAAAAAAGATAATTTATCTCCATGAAGTCATGTATGCAGAATTCAGCAAAAGAGCTGGTTTGACACTGATTTTTTTCTCTGGTCCCAGCTGGTTTCTCTGAATTTTCAGCCCACCCATGCTGTGTCTTAGGTAGCCAGAAACAGTCACAACGCTCCACTGAGAACCATGCTTTCTGTGTTCCCAGTGCACTGGAAGCAGGTGTGTATGGTGCCCTGTGGCCCTCACTGGCTGGCATAACCCCCCAGAGATGACACCCGCCCTCACCCTCAGAGTAAGAGTAGGAACGCTTAGCTGTTACTGGGGTTTGGAAGCCTGTCTCATGATTCCCTCTGATGGAATTCTCTGTGGGGATGGTTTGTTGACAGGGCCTACTTGGAGCTTGAGATCACCCTTTCTCAGGAGCAGATTCAGAAGTACACGGACTGCCTGCAGTTCTACGTGAACAGCACACTTAAGGAACTGAGGAGGCTCTTCCTTGTCCAGGACCTGGTGGATTCCTTAAAAGTATAGTTGCTTAAACTGTTCACTTTACAGTCTTGACTGTTATTTTCCCTAAAGGTATAATATTATAAACTGCTACCTCAAGAAGAATAAAAAGCAAGTGCTAATTATATTCTAGAGTCAGAAGACCTCCAGTTGTATGGCACCATGAACCAGTCTAATCCCTTCATTGCACCAGTGATGAAAATGTGGCTCAGACATTTGTCCAGGGTTGCCCAGTGAGTCACTGGCAGAGCTGGAATCAAACCCAGGTCACATAGCTTCTAGCTCTATAGTCTTTAAAACACACCGGATTCTCTCCTTAAACCATTTTTAGCTCCTCCGACAATTTCCCAAAATGAATATTGAGATTAAAAATCTAGATAGGGAATGCGAAAACCATATATACTTTTGCACTGAAGGAAACTCTAGATTCTACTAATATTAATAGTAAGACCTCCAAGTGTGCTTACATAGTTACAGCTGTGAAGCTGAGCCATCTGAAGGGTAGAGGTATGCCCAGCCCCTCACTTGATAAGGATCAGGGGCACCTGGGGCTCTCACTGAATTTGCTGGGTTCCTTTGAACAAGTTGCTTTGGCCTCCTGGTGACTTACATGTAGAATCAAAGTTAGTCAATCGTGATTCGGCACAGCCATAAGCAGAGCTGGGGAAGCCTAGGCAAGGTAGTTGTAAAGTTTCTGTACTCCCACAGCACTTCATACACACCCTGGCAGGCGCTTGTACTGGGAGCTGTCTGGTAACTGTTCAAAGAAGGGCAGAAGAAAAAGTGAAAAATGTGGTCTTGACCCTCAAAATGCCTGACTGGAATAATGACTTGCCATATAATGACTGAAGAGAGATACCAGGGCAATTGTAATTACTTACCTTAGTGCTTTTAAGGCCATGGTTGTGTTTGTAATGTAAAAATTGTGGGCCAGAACGGGGTCAGCAAACCTTGTCCATAAAGAGACAGATGGTAGATATTTTAGGCTTTGCAAGCCACACCATCTGTGGTACCTTTTCAACTTTGCTATTGTAGGACAAAAGCAGAAAAAGACAGTACAAAAAGGAAGGGCTTGACTGTGTGCCCATAGACTTCTGAACACTGAAAATTTGATTCAATATCATTTCATATGTTAGAAAATATGACTCTTGTTTTCATTTTATTTGAACATTTAAAAATGTAGAAACCTTTATTAACTCGTGGGCCTATGCAAATACAGGTCAAGGGCCATAGCTTGCTGACCCCTGGCCTAGATTATTTCCTTGAGTCCCTCAAACCTTATAACAAAGTGATCCAAAGGGTTCCAAGAGAACTAAGGACTGGATCCCCTTTCATTGATTCTGTGATGAGCTTTCAACGCCTATCATTGACTATTGAAATCATGATGTACTCTGACTCAAATTCAAATTCTAAGTAAAAGTCAATGATATGAGACTCTTACTTGTCAGGAAGGGTTTTAGGAGCACTGATAATGCTTTCGTTTTTCAGTTTGCAGTCCTGATGTGGCTCCTGACCTACGTTGGCGCTCTCTTCAATGGCCTGACCCTGCTGCTCATGGGTAAGAGCAGATGAGAGTGTATATGCCTTCCTTCACACCCTCTGTGAAAACGCTGCTTCCTAGGCTCTAAGCTTTTTGTTTGTTTAAAGAGATTCCTAGGAACAAATGCCAGAGATCCCTGCGTGCAGAGCACTTCTCTTACCATCATAGTTCAATTAAAGAGTGTAATATATATTATACACTAATAATGAATTCCTAAGTCTAAAGGGTTTTTTTTCTTCAAACGTAACTGGCTTCTTTTTGGCTTATTTTATATATATATATATATATATATATATATATATATATATATGTATGTATGTATGTATGTATTTGGATCTGTTTACAGTGGCAGCTATGGATAGAGATTCATTTTCATCTTGGGAGGGAAGAGTTTATCCTAATTCTAGGAATAATTACAAAATACCTGTACAGGGCTCAGTGTCATTTTATTTTCCCTAGGAACTGCCCTGTCATCTTTTATCTAGAATGCTGGATATTGCTTTTCAAAATAGGAAATAAAAAATAAAATGCTGAATATTCCAAATAATTCTATAATATCATATAACCATATTAAAATGTGTCTATACATGTATTCTTATTGATAACTCAGAATTTAATACTATATTTGTTTTTCATCCCAGCTGTGGTTTCAATGTTTACTCTACCTGTAGTGTATGTTAAGCACCAGGTAAGTTCTATGTGATGTCAAACAATGACATTAAATTTTCACCTCATCATCTTTGGATGTGCTCATTATTTTTTTTTCTTTGTGTAGGCACAGATTGACCAATATCTGGGACTTGTGAGGACTCACATAAATGCTGTTGTGGCAAAGTAAGTCACATAGTGCAATGCATAAAAAGAGAGACTCATGGATTAGGGTAGGGGTAATGAGAAGATAGTAAAATGATAGATTGATTTATGATCATTCACTTACTGGAGTCATATATTCATTCTCTTCTCAATTATATTATTTTAGAAAATAAGCATAAGATTTTTAACTCTCAATTAAATAAAACCGAGTAGTTTATTTCAGGTTTCATAGTAAGTTTTAATGAATGAATGATATTAACCTCTAAGGACTGGCCCATGTACAAGAACAAGATGCACTGGAGGAAAGAAGGAAACTTGATTCAAAAAAGTAAAATTAACAGTTTAATTCAAATAAAAACAATTAAGTTAACATTTTTAATCTTTTAAACAATGAATAGCCCTAATTTTTAAAATCATTAAAATTACTTTTAAAACTTTGAATTATTTTTAAAACTTTAAAATACATAAAATGTTTGCCAACTAAGTACATCACAGCATTTTAACTCAACAACTGTGTGTGTGTGTGTAATACCACTGCTTTTTAAACCTGAGTCTTAAGCCTTACTTTATGGCTCCCTTATATATTAGGAGACAGAGATTTCAGTTTTACATCTCCACAGCTAACGTGGTCATTAAACTTAGGAGTTTTCCCTAATTCTTACATACTATTTTTAGGTATATAGTCAACTAAAGTGATAGCTCTTATATTGAATTTTTATTCAATATTTTATTTTATTAAAAAGCTAGCCTAATCTTTAGCTACAAATATATGTCACCAAAGGACTAGACTTTTTCACAAAAACTCTATCTAATTATCTGATAATAATGTGGCTGGACCTAGGTGAGGGTCAGATTTAGAGAGAGGCATTTTAGGTAATTAAAGATGTGTAATAACAAAATAAGAAAGGCTAATCACATTAAAGTTCCTCTGCTATTAGATTATATGTGATGTGCTTCAGTTCTCTCTGAAGTTTATAAACTTGTTTTTTACTGTGTATTATTTACATTTTTCCTCTTAAAGTCATTGGGAACTCATAGGATTCTATGTTGAATTTGGATCTTTGAGAGATCTGCGACACATTTCAAAATCCCTGAACTTATGAGCTTGGACCCAGGTGTAACCAATACCTAATGAAAATCAACACATTAAGCATAAAATAATCATTTTATGTTGTATTAAGAAATGGTAGCATAGCACAGTATGAGACTTGGTGGTACCCAAACCTGAGGAGCCTGTTTAAAAATATGAATTCTAAGACTCCACACAGACCTATAGAATTAAAATTTCTAGGATTGGTAATCTGGAATTTATATTTTAATGAACTCTCCAGGTGACTTTTTGGCAGCTAGAACTGTGTTCATAAACTATAGCAAAGAACACCAGAATAGGAGTTCGGAAACTGGAAGACAGAAGTTCTAGACCTACGTTGTCTAATACTTAGTTTGGGGATCACAAATCACACCTATTACTTTTTCAATTGGTTTGTTGGTTTAGTCCAAAAACAGGAGAGTACCTGTTATGTTCTGGACACTTCATATGACAGGTACAGAGGGTATAAAGATAAATGAAATGATCTCAGCCCTAAAAGAGCTCTTAGCCCAGTGGTGCAGACAAAATTATACAGAAATAATTATAATAAAATATAATAAGTACAATAAGTACAGTAGAGCTATATGAAATACTAAGTTGGAGAGATGAGGAAACAATTGTTCCTTCCTGGACGGGACAGTGGAAAACCATTAAGATAAGGTGGCATTCGACCTGGGCCTTGAAGGATGGGTAAACAATCATTATTACGTGGATGATAAGGGGAAAGACGTTGCAAGAGGAAGAGGTAATAAAGCAAAGACAGAGAAGCATGAAAATGTAAGTCTCTCCCCTCTCCAGGTTAGACTACATCCTTTCCTGGAAAGAATGTAGGAAGAGAGGCTGAGGCCAGGTGGTGAATGCTCTGTGGAGTTGTGACCCCAACCCAGCAGAAAATGGCCAGCCCTTGATGTTTTTAAGCAGGGGATTGAGGTCATCAGTTTTTTAAAGATCACTATGGCAGTCTAGTGAGAAAATAATTGGAGAGGGGAGAGACTAGAGATGTGGCCATCAGCTAGGAGGTTATCATAATTCAAACAAAAGTGACAAGGGCATGGCCTGGTTAAAATGGAGGAAAAAGAGAGACGGCAGAGAATATAAAGTATATACAATGTGCTTGTTAAGTTACAATTGGAAATCAATGCTGTGAAAAAGAATGGAAAGGAAATGTTAGCTATGACTAATATGGCTTCTGTAATTGAGCTTCAGGCAGAGTTGGCTCTTAACTTCCTGGTAGCTAGGACAAAAAGAGAAACTAGGCAAGTTACATGGTTCTTCCTATCTATCAGAAAGGAGGAAATAACAATTCTTCAAAATAACCTGTTTTGCCTGGCACTACATTTTGAAGGAAATTTATTGGTGGGTTCTTAACTCTAAGGCCTCTTCAAACTCTGAAATTCTAATTCTACCTTAGAATAATTCCATTGAAATAACTTACACCATTTTAGTGGAACAGTTAAGAACATGATTGTTAGAATCAGATAGACTGAGTCCATTTCTGGCATTTTTAGCTGTATGAGCTCATCATAAATGTTATTTGACTCTATGAGCCTATTTCCTTATCTGTAAATTGGAATTGTGAATACCTCACAGGGTTCTTGATGATCAAATGAGGTAATGTCTGTAAAGTATTCTTACTTAGATGTTGGAAACCCTCATTGTCATCATCATCATCCTGTTACTGCTTAGAGATCAGTTCATGGGGCTTGGAGGTAGAGGACAGTCCCAGACTGGGCCAGTAGACGCCAGGACCACCCTGTCCTCCATACTGAGTGACCCTGTCTAGGTCATTTCACCTTTGTTTGTCTCAGTTTTCCAGCTTAAAATGGGGGTTAATAATACATAATAACACTTCTTAGAGTTTTGAAAATAAGGAAAAATGCCTCAAATTTCAAAAGGCAAAATAAACACTGTAGAGAAAATTAAAGCTTTGAGTAAGTGAGACCATAATAAGAAATCTGCTTTAAGTGAATACAATTCCCTATGTCTAGGTGAGTTATATTTTAGATGAAAAAATAGCTTGTAATTTTACCTAGAAGCCCTCTTGGTGACCTTTGATAAATCTCATGGAATAAAGGACATCCTGAAAACTAAAATTGGAAAGGAGCTGTCATGATCTTCAAATGAGAAGAAAGATTCTAGATGTTATATTTGATAAATTGAAGGCCTGATTTCAAGCAAAAATCCAGAATGAATTAGTAAAACTGTAGATATTCAGAACAGATCATTGTATGTTCACTAAACCCTGAGATGAAATGGACTTCCCTAGCCAGTGAGTATTCTGATTTTAGTGCGGGTAGTCAACAAGTCTTCTTGGTGTCCTTGTGGAAAAACATGGAGATGTATGATTCAGATGACAGCACAGGTGGTAGAATTCTAGAAGGTTGAAATAGTAGACCCTAAAGATGTTCATTAAGCCATCAAATATGTGTCTGGAGCAAGGTATGTGACACATGGCTCTGCCTTTGATCCCATTATTTTCAACCCCATTACTTCTCATGACTATGTGAGGACAAATCAATTATCTTTGTCAAAGTTCCAGATGATGTACAGTTTGAAGCCAAAGCAAATTCAGAAGATGGCAAGCTCAAGATTCAAAATGAATCAAGGGATCTTGAGTAAACAAGAATGCTGAATTGAAATCAATAAAATGAAATTAATAAGGAAAGTAAAGTCCTACATTTAGGTTTCTAAAAAGTCAACTTACAGCTATAGAATGCGGGGAGGGATAGATGAGAGAGGGTAACAATAAGTGTGTATGTGAAAAATACCTCAGGGGTTTTTAATTGCTTGATTGGTCACAGCCAAATGTGAGTCAATGATGTGCTGAAGCATCTTTAAAAAATCAATGCAAGTTGAGTTGTTATTAGTAGGAGTACAAAGTCTAAATCAACAGAGGCAACAGTCATATTATATTCCACATTAGCCATTCCATATCTGTGTTCAGTGTCAGGGTTGGACATTTTAACAGATGCATTAATACATTGGAGTAATGCCCCAAAGATGACCAGGGTATTAGAAATGTGACAGTTAATGGGCAGTGAAGAGTAAACTTTGCTGGGGATGATTACCCTGGAAAAGAGATGACTTTAAAAGGACACCATAGCCATTCTCAAATACTTGGAGGTCTAACATTGTAAAAAGAGTAGGATTTCTCTTTTTCTCTCAAGAGCACTGAATGGAAATTTTAGAAGTTCTGAGATTTGATTGAAATATGGGGGAAAGAGTAATGATTAGAGTTGCCATCTGCCCCATGAAGGAGTACTCTGACATTCATTCAAGTATTCAAATAGAAGTTAGACGGCCACCATTGCACGTGTCCTCTCCTGGCTTCTCCTCCTCTTGTCCACCTCCCTTCTGGTCCTGTGACCCCAAAGGTTGTCTCATGTCTACGGCTCCAAACTTGTGTCTCCAGCCCAGACCTCTTCAACTAAGCACCAGATCTATCTGCTTATTTATGTAAGGTTTCTCTAAAGTGTCTCATAGACCTTTCAGATTCACTTAGCCACACATCTTGCAATCTTACCCTAGAACTTGTATTTCCTTCGGTCATCACCATCTTGGTAAATGGCATTTTCACCTGGTTCCTCAGGCCAAAAACCAAAGAAACTTCCTTGATTACTCTTCCTCTAATCCTAGCCTGTACATTCAGTTCATGAACAGATCAAGTGGGTCCCGCAGCCTCATCTCTAAACTAACCGAGACTGTTCCCCTCTCTTCACTTCCATGTCTACCATACAATCCAGGCATTGCCTTCTGGTACTTGGACTGCTGTGGGTTTCTCTCCCTCTATTCATTGCTTCTACTCCCATTTCCCCATTTTTTTTTTTTCACACAGCCACCATCATGATGTTCTTACATTAATCAGATCACATCACTCCCCTGCCTAAATTCATCAATGGCTTCCCATCACACAGGTTAGAATCTAAACTCCTTACCACATCTCACAAACTCCAATATCCACCATCTGGTCCCTGCCTGCCTTTCAGACCTCCCCTATCCATACCCCAAGCACACGAGCTTCTCAATTCCTTGCTGCCAGCTTGTCCTCTCTGTGATGCCTCTGCACTCGTTACTCCCTCTGCCTGAAACACTTCACATCCAGATCTTGGCCTGATGGCCCCTTCCTGTCCTCTGAGGATCAGTTTCTCAGATGAATGGATTTAAAGGAGGTACTGCCCACCTTACCACTGTGCCCCTCACTGCCTGCCATACCACCTTGTTTTTCTTTATAGCAGTTATCACCATCTGAACTTCTCTTGTCTTCTAGTTTATTTCTGTCTCCTCAATTCCTACAGGAATGAAAACTCCATGAGAGTAAGCATCTTTTCCCTTTTGTTGACCACTGAATCCCAGTACATGGAAGGGTACCTCGTGGCACAGAGGGAGGTCTCAATCAAAATCTGCACAATGAGCTCTGCACAATGAGCTCATAACTCTTCAAATTAACAAAACACTTCCAGTGTAAACCTGTCCTAAAGTCATGCTGCTACACTGTGAGCATCACAGAATTTCAGGACCCTGGAGATAGCTAGTCTATGCCCACATTGTAATGATGAGTGTTTAGGACCAGGAAAGTCCCTTAGCTTGCCGGATGCCACATAGCTAATTAATAGAATAGCTGAGACTAGGACCCAGGTTTTTAAATTCTAGTTGTGGGTACTTAGACTACTCTGAGGGTGAACATAGGTTTCTTTTCCTATGTCCAACATAGGAACAGATTACATCCCTAGTTATATAACCATTCCTAGTTATGCTCATCTTCCTGGCATGGTCAGTAATAGCACTTTCTCTCTCTTTCTGAAGTGCCCCAGATGGGGGATAAATAATCACCCTAACTATATCATAGCTTCTGTAATCCTGAAATAAGTCAATATGTTCATCCACCTAAAAAGATCTAAAATATGTGGCTTTCTTCCAATTCTCTTTTTTGTTGTCGTTATTTTCATTATCCAGTTTTTACTTCCTTCTTACTGCTTTATACAAGAGTATTTACAGATGTACATACATAAAGACTATAATATCTTCTGGAATACTAAGCTCTTTGGTCACTTAGCTAATTAAAGCAACAACACATAAAATGATTTCATTAATAACACTTGTGATTTTGATATTGTCTTTTTAGGATTCAGGCTAAAATCCCAGGCGCTAAGAGGCACGCTGAGTAAACTGATTTCCCACCGGGGACTGGACACAAACAGGAATGTCTGGAGTGGTAACAGCTCTCTTCTTACTCGTTACTGCAAATTGATTGTTCCCCTCCTCCCCCCAGTACCATAATCTTAGAGACAAACCTTAAAACAGCTGTTTTTAGGCTGTTCCTTGTATCTTAGGATATTTGAGTCACTTGTGTCAACCACTAAAGTATAGAGAAAAGTGTATTAGATGTGGTTTTTAATTTTGTGTTGCTAAAAAAAGTGCATGATGGTGAGAGCCCAAGTTCTCTTTCCCTCCTCAGTGTTCTTCTCTTCTCTGCAATGCTTCTGTAGCTTCTAACGTTCCCTGTGGCTAGGCCTTTCCTGCCGAGTGCTCTGATGCAATAGTGGAAATCGCTTATATGTCCTTGGGTTGCTGGTTGGATTAATCTTTAATAACAATATATAGAATTGTAGACTGATGTTTTAGCATTTTTCCAACACACACAACGTAAAAATAAAAACAGTCGACCGTACTTATGGTAATCAGTTTTGTATAACTTAAAATAATTAAATAAATGAATAAACCCAAAACAAACATGCCGTAGTTTTGTTGTATGGGATTGGTGGGCTGATTTACATGTATGGTTACTAAAAAGTACCAGCATGTTAACTTTATTACAATTTGTATTACTTTCTCTGTAGTTCCTAATGGATTCAGTTACGGACTCTGGATATTTGCACTTATGTACTTGATACTGAATGCATAAATAAATGTTACTAAATGTAGAACGTTCTCCCTCTCTTCTCATGCATGGTCCCACCAGAAAACACAGAAGCTCGAAGTGACGAAGTCACTCAATGACATTCTGGGAGGGCTGAGAGCAAGTGCTCACCTTATTTCTCTCCAGGACTGTGGCGTCAAACCCCAACCTGGCTTATGGTTTTTCTGGGTCATTAATAGAAAACTGAAAAGTGGTAAACTGTCAATCACTCTTCACATTGTACTTTGTGGGGTGGATGCAGATATTTAAGATCGTTTTAAAAAACTTGAAAGTGATATAAATCCTTACATAAACTGTACAGCAATAGGCAACAAAACACGGGCAAAAACAATTGTAATTGCCATGAACTCACCCTTTTAGTAATTACTTATTAAGCACTGACTGTGTGCCAAGCACTAAGAATGGGGCTGTGAATAAGAGAGATGATAATTCCTGCCCTCACCATGTGAAGTCTTCTAATAATTCCTCACTGCTTTTTGTACAAGTCCAATTGCATATTTTGTTTCACTGCTACAATCAAATGTCAAAGACAAAGAGGTAGAAGTGAATGAAAGGAGTAGCAGTTGGAGAAAAAAAGGAATGATTGCTTATAAAAAGCTGCCTTTTACCAGTTTTACACATGGGTTCAGTGAATATTTGTGGAGTTATCCTTCTGTGCAAAGTGGTGTGAAGGTTACAAGGATCACTTGGCACTGTGCCAGCAGCCAGAAACTCTCGTCACTGTGCTGGGGGAGAGGGCAGGTGGCTATGTGGAAATGTTAACTAAGCAAAGGGTAGCATAAAACAAGAGCCACTGGCCAGGCACGGTTGCTCACGCCTGTAATCCCAGCACTTTGGGAGGCCGAGGCGGGCGGATCACGAGGTCAGGAGTTCAAGACCAGCCTGATCAACATGGTGAAACTGCATCTCTACTAAAAATACAAAAATTAGCTGGGTGTGGTGGCACCTGCCTGTAATCCCAGCTACTTAGGAGGCTGAGGCAGGAGAATCGCTTGAAACTGGGAGGCAGAAGTTGCAGTGAGCTGAGATCGCACCACTGTACTCCAGCCTGGGCAACAGAGTAAGACTTTGTCTCCAAAAAAAAACAAGCCATGATGCAGGGTTTGAGCAACAGAAGATTCTCAGGGGCGGTGAATTTCAGAGCCGGGTCCTGGTTTGGTTTTTGCCAGATGAAGAAGGTCCAACCCGGATAAAGAAAGAACATGAGCTAAAGTGCCAAGATGTGGAGTGTGAGACATATGCAGAGAATGGTGAGTTAAACAAGCTTAGATGGGTTGTAAAGTTCTTGGGGTGGGAATGATGGTGCCAGATAAGGCTGAAAAGGTGGGTTGAGATCACAATGGGAAGAAACTTGGATGCCTGTGCCAAGGAGTTTGGGCTTTTTTCTCTACATCTCAGAGAGTCACATACACACAACAAAGGTGCAAGATACTGAAGGCTAGTTGAATAGAGTGATAATTGTAACCTAACTCCACCTGGGTGCCAAAAGACCCAGATCTTTACTAGAACAGCCACAGAAAGAATAGAAAGATGTTCACCTGTCCCTGATCCTTGATGTTAACCCAGCATCCCTGCCAAGCACCCACCATGGATAGGTTCAGCTAACAGATGGTGTGGAGGGAGATTGGACTGGAGCTGGTAACCAACTAGCTGTGGGGCTTCAAGATGAAAGCTGGCCTTGAGCATGAGTTCCTCCTTGAATTTTGCACCCAAGGAAGCTCAGTTGCCTCACCCTAGCCCAGCACTAAGACTCGCTGATCAGCAGGGTGCAATGCCATTTTCCAGGACAGAGCCCAGAAGAGATGATTTGGGGAAGGAAGATAGTAAGCTGAGTTTTTTTTTTTTTAATGGTTACTAGATTTAGAAGAGGGTTTTCTTTTTTCTTTATGTTTTTCAGCCTCCAACCTTTTAGACAAAGTTTCTTCTACATGGCTTTATTGTATATAATTAATCTTCAATATCTGTATCTGCAGCATTGTCCCCATACTGTAGACCCAGGATTCCTTTCACAGGTAGCTGCTCATTAGGAAGGTCTAATTAGGAACTCGCTTTGCTGGCAGTGGTGGAGAAGATTCCTAAGGAAACTCCAGGCTTACAAAATGATAGGTATGGATGTAGATTTTTCACAAATGGAACATGGGGCACATTATACTCTGTTTCCACAGGGAGCATCAGCCCAGGTGATATTCAAGATGATGGAAGTAATGTGAACAGATGAGAAGAGGACCAAGAGCAGAGCCCCTGGAAAACCCAGACTGAGTGAGGTGATTCTGAAAGCTGTGAACAGTAGAAAATTCTTAGAGTCCATATATGGATGAGTGAAGGCAGTCGGAGCAGGTGAAGAAGCTGCAGTATTCTAATGGATAAAGCACGACAGTTTCTATGTCCTCTGCTCTTTCCCCACCCATGTTAGTTTCCTAGAGTTGCTCTACCAAAGTACCAAAATCTGGGTTTTTGGTTTTTTTTATTTTTGTTTTTGTTTTTGAAACTCTCAGGCTGGAGTGAAGTGGTGCAATCTCAGCTCACTGCAACCTCCACCTCCCGGATTCAAGTGATTCTCCTGCCTCAGCCTCCCAAGTAGCTGGGATTACAGGTGCATGCAACCACACCCGGCTAATTTTTATATTTTTAGTAGAGATAGGGTTTCACCATGTTGGCCAGGCTGGTCTCAAACTCCTGACCTCAAGTGATCCACCATCTCAGCCTCCTCCCAAAGTGCTAGGATTACCAGGCATGAACCATCATGCCCAGCCTCAAAATCTGGGTCTCTTAAAACAATAGAAATTTATTCTGTCACTGTTCTGGAGGCCAGAAGTCCAAAATCAAGATGTTGGCAGGGCCATGCTCTCTTTGTTGGCTCTGAGGGAGAACCCTTCCTTGCCTCTTCTAATGTCTGCATTTGTCAGCCATCCTTAGTGCTCCCGACTTGCAGATGGGGTACTCCAGTCACTGGGCGCCTTCTCCCTGTGTATCTTCATATCGTCTTCCCTCTGTGTCCAAATTTCCCCTTGAATAAGGACACCAGTCGTAATGGAATAGGGCCCACCCTAAGGACCTCATTTTAACTTGATTATCTCTATAAAGACCCTGTTTCCAGTAAGGTCACATTCTGAGGTACAGGGGTTTGGGGCTTCAACATATCTGGTTTAGGGGTGGTGCACAGTTCCACCCCGCCACCACCTGATGGCTCGTATGGGCCCTTACCCTACTATAAAGACTTCCTCCTGGTGTAGATCCCAGACCTATCTCTGCATTTTGTTTCTCCCTGTAGGGAATCACTACTGAGTAGTCCCACAGCTTTCTACTTCACCCAAATACATGTGGGGTATGGTTGATTGCTGGGCCTTGCTTCACAGATGTGAGGTTCCAGCAATCACCACATTATCCGTGAATAGGGCTGCGCCGAGCATCAGAAGGTTAGCATTCTTCTGTGTGCAGAGATGCACATTGGGCAGACAGAGGAGCCACCACTGGAGCTCACACCAAATGCGGTCATGGACCCTCTACTGATCCAGGCAGAAGGGCCACCTGCCTTCAGACGCTGACCCGCTTCCCTAGTGCTTGATATTGGCACCCTCCTCAAGCTCCTCAATCGGATTTTTATTGTATGATTTTATTTTTGTGGTTTATGATTTTAATTTCTCCTTAATTCAATACATTTATTAAATTCAATGTTACAAAATCAGTCTGGCTGACCACATTTTCTTTGATAAGTAAATTGAAATGCATTAATATGCATTCTAGGCCATTATTGTCTTTGAAAGCAATTCTGCTAGAATCAGCTGTCTCTGGTTTCTTGTGGCAGACTGCCACAATTACTACTTGAGACGGTCACTACGACAGTTACTGTTACTACTTGAGACCATCATTATAAGACTGAAGGAAGAGGGACGAACGTAGAAATAATAACAAAAAAACAAAAGAAATGGTTTTAAAGGAAGTTCCCAGGGGAAGAAGAAGAGAGCTCCCGGCTTCTAGTGAGCAAGAGCAGCAGCCCTGAGCTTCTACAGCTCTTTGTATTTATTGAGTAGAAAGAGCAGGGAGGAGGAGCTAACAATTAGTTAGCTGCTTGATTGATCACAGGTTCATATTATTGCTAACAGGCTTCAGATTTGCCTAATCATAAGAAACACTTGTGCCTGGGTCATGACTGCCCTCAGCGTTCCTTCTGGGAGGCAGATGCAGTTTGTCAATTTGCCAACATTCTGCATTTATGAGAACAGTTTGCTCAGTGGTATACTGAGTTGATCACAACCCTCACTCTTTCGGCCTGCAACAGTTTCTCCCTAAAATGATAAAATGGACCTTAAGAATTAACACTTCATCTTGGCCTGCTTTCTTTAAACATACAACTGCTCTGGATTTTGCTTTCTATGTTTGTGTTTTTATAAAACAAGAGAAGTTATCCCTAAATTATGACAGAAGTCTAATTCTTAAGTGACTAATGGCAGCCTATGTCAAAATAATACTCATAAAAATTAAACAGTTCATATGAAGGGTGACTTTTTTCAACTTTTATTTCTAGCCATCTCTAACAGAAATGAGGTAGCCAATATAACAGAAGAGACATTAACCTTTTTAAAAAATATATTAAAACATTTTAAGTAACTAGCATTTTATAACAAAACTATCACATTGAATTATATCTTCCCCAAAGTGATTTTTAATGATGCATTTGACATGTTAGAATCAAGATATTTAAGACTGCTTTTTAAAATGTATTATTAAAATCAAATTTAACTTGTTTTTTAATAAAATATGGTTTTAGCATCTCCCAGCCAGTTTTTAAATACTTAATAAGCTCAATGGAGTAAATGCTTAAGTTTGGCTTATAAATCAATGTAATGGTAAAATGTACTTTGTCAAAATTCAAATAGTGAATGGATAATTCTCTTTTTTGTCAATGTTAAACCTTTGTTCCCTTGACTTATAAATCCAGGGCCAGTCAATAAAAAGGGTGTGTGTGTCGTGGAGACAGAGAGGAGTGAATAGGGAAGAGCATACAAAATGGGGTACACAGATTTGCCTTCAGCTTTTGGAGCGGTGCTTCATCCTTTCAGCAAAACATTCCTCAGGAATACCTGGCCAGTCCCCACCCACACTCTACACTTCCCTAAGACATGTTCCTGGAATGCTTTCTCACATCCCTGTGGTTGAAGAGGCACATGCAACCATGTGGAAGCCCACTGCGCTTCAAGCTCCCACTTCTCCCCTGTCAGGGCAGCTCCCCACTGGGAGTAGAGTGTGAACGTATACTCCTTCAGTGGAGATGGTTCAGAAGCCAGCTTTGCAAGCCAAGAATTTCTTTAATCACATATTTCATCTTAGAAGTTAATGTGAACTTGTCTGTCATTGCATAAGACATTTGCATTTACCTTAATTTAAAAATTCTTCCCCATACTTCTGCATTAAGTTGATTCAAGGAGAATATGCCATGTTTTTCTTTTTACACCAAATAGCCCTAGTTTGAGATAAATGGTCTTCAGTACTCAAGATGCCATGAAGGCAGTTTTGGCTGGGAGATGAAATAGGTTTTGACCCTTGAAAGGGGGCTGCACCATGACAGCAGACTTGGGAAGACCATGCTGCATCTTAGCCAAGCTTGGTTTTGAAGCTGGGCTCTTTCCACTGAGCCATACTGCCTTTCTAGTGTTTCCTGGCCCCTCTCCCTACAATCCCTAGCTCAGGAACAACACTTTCTCAGCGTGACTATTTGGTTGCAGGTAATAGAAACCCACTAAAGTATATTAACCATAAATGGGCATTTACCGGAAGAACACAACAGAGTCCAAAGGCTTAACTGCAGGGCAGGCAGTATTTTTCTCAACACACAATTTTGCTGCTTTGACCTTTGTGGTTAAAGACGGAAGTGCTCAAATCCAGGCATTACCTAACAATTCTGCCATGAATAGAGGCAGAAAAGAAAGCACACAAATCTTAAGGAGCTTTATATAATGACTTAATTTTATATACACATTCATCCTGAGTCAGAATACACATCTACATTGCAACAGGAAAAGAAGCTGTAACAGTTGGAGTCGTGGTGACAATTCATTCTGTAACTCCGGAAGCTCATTTATCCAGCAGAGCTGAGAATCAGGAGTTCTCATTAACTAAAATCACAGTTAACTAAGATTTACCCCTTTAAAAATAGTAATTAGGCAATAATTCTGGTGCCATAAAATTTACTTAGAAGCAACCTTTATGTACAATTTAATCTGATGATTCAAAATGTCCTTCAGCATCTTATAATGGTAATGATCAGGAAGACCATTGTGAATGTCAGTTCTTGCCATACTGGCCTGGATACAAAAGTGGTGTGAAAGACCCTTTGGAAGTTGCTTTTTTCCCTAGTATTTTTTTCTTTCTAATACTAGGCCTGAACTGCAGAAGATATTGAGCCCTATACTTTTAAAAATTCTGAACACATGAATCTTTTCTATTATCTTTTCAACAATATTGTAAATACCTATTATGTGCAAATGACTATACTAGGTGCTGCAGATTTATGCATGTGGCTTATCTTGCTCCAAGCATTGTTTTAAACATTTTAACTACATTCATTGATTTAATTCTCATGATTATCCTACAATGAAGGCCCAGTTTTACAGACCAGAAAATTGAGGCATAAAGTTTATAAAGATATTAAGTAAGAAGACTATTACACAGAAAACCATAAATCCACTCAGCCGGTGATAACTATCACCTAGGAAAAGTTTAAACAAAGTGCTTTGAAAACTCGGAGATTATTGGGATAAAGGAAAAAAATAATGGATGTTAGCTTTTGAGATGGGTTGACAATAGCAGTGTGATTTCAATAGGCAGAGAAACAATCTGCAATGCAGACTCTGAGTTTGAACAGGCTGAAATTTCACATGCTTGCAGCATAGCCAAGTGAGAATGTTTAGTCTTCAGGATTAACACTTAGGGGAGAAGATGGGCAGGAGATGCAACTCAAGAGTTATTTGTGAAGATTTACTTCTATGCGAGAGGAGAGTTTAGAGAGCATAAAGAGACCAGGATGGAGCGCAAGGAGAATGCCCTCTTTTAGGAAACAGAAGAAAGAAAACAAGGGAGCCAGTGAAGGATGTGAAGAAGGAATAACCAGAATGAGAAAAGTAGAATGGCATGGTGTCTTGGGAGCCAATAAGGAGTGAGTTGCTAAAGACGGGTTGAGGGAGCTGGGCAAGGGTGTCAGATTCTGCAGGAAAGAAGATGGAGTTGAATGAGGCTTGAGCAAAGGCAATTAGAAGATGAGGAGGAGGTATTTTAGAACACAGAGTAAAAGGATGCATTACAGCCAAGATGTAGACCACACTGTTAAGAAGTTTGGCAACGAAGGGAAGCAGGGGGATTCCATGGCAGGGGGGTTTATGAGAGGCCTAGGTTTAGTAAGAGAATACTGGGCAGGAGGTCCGAGGAACACTTGGAAGACCTAGGTGAGCAGGAGCTCATTGAGGAAGGTCCCTGAGGAGATGGGAGGGAATGGGAGTGAGAGCTGCAATTATTTATGTGTATTTTTACTTTCCCTAAAGAGCTCCAGAAATTCTTACCTGCATCCATATATGGAGGTCATTCAGTGACATTTTGTAAATTAATAAAAAAGAAAAAAAGACAGATTTTTAAATCAAATGGAGCGTTTACCTACTCCAAAGATCTTATACTTTTTAAAAATAAGAACTAAATTAAAATAAGAAAAAATAAGGAAAATAAGAATATTGCTCCTTAAAGATCACAGTGTTGGAATTGTCTGTGAAAATGCTAAATGAGCATTTAAAAAAATAATCATTGCTACAAGGATGGCCCCTGCAATGTAATTTAAGATAATAATGATAAAATGAAATAAGGTACCTTTACTAAATATGGCATTGGTTGTTTCAGGCCTAATTTAGTTTCTAATTACTCTGCAAATTCTCACTCGAAAAAAAAAAAATTATAATGCCTGTAAATTGATATCCTCTCCTACCATAAAATGTTACCTTAGGCAGAAACAAACTGATTTGTTACCAAGCAGCTGCCAGCAGGGAGCAGCCCGATCTGTTCATCAGTACCGTATTCACAGCAGTATTGTCTGAAGCACAAAATCCAGCTTCACAGTTTGGAATTCAGGCCCTTCACAGTGAAGTCACTAACCAAGTTTCTGGTTGGGCTTCTGCTTTTCCTCTCCAAGCACCTCACGCTCATTGGCCACACCTCCACGGCTCTGCTAACATCCTGTAGAATGTGGAGTGCCCTCCTCACCCCAGGCCCAACTCCCTGCCCCGTTGTAGGGCCACAGGACAGCTCTGGCAGAGCAGGCAGTGCTCCAGACCTGGAGTCGGAAGTCCTTCCATGCCACTGTTCAACTCTACGGCTGGGGGGTTAACCCCAAGGTTATTGAATCGCTCATCTAAGAGTAATTTTCAAAAAATAGGATACTGATAATAATCACCCCGGAGAGTTGTGATAAAGTCATGGAAGCAAGTACATTTTGTAAAACTGTAAAATGCCTTGCAGTTGTGGGCAGTAGTTATGGTACCCCACTTCTTATACGGAATTACACCTGGTTCTCAAGTGAGCTCCAAAATCCTCCCTTTTCCCACCTTCAAGGCCGTCTTCTTGGGAACAGGATACAAATCTCATCCACGTGTTTAGTCAAATGACTGATTAAACTATTTGATATGTAAGAAAGCCCCACACAGGCCGACTGGATTAAGTGAGAAAGTGAACCTCTAGGGAAAACAGCACTGCCCAAGCTCTTAGTCCCTGGAATGGGGAGGGCTCTAGAAAGGAGGATCCTGTGAGCGGAAGCAGCCGGCAGCACCGATTTCTACTCCCCCCCCCCTTTTTTTTTTCTTTTTTCTTTTTTGAGACAGCGTTTTGCTCTTGTTGCCCAGGCTGGAGTGCCATGGCACGATCTCCACCTCCCAGGTTCGAGCCATTCTCCTGCCTCAGCCTCCCAAGTAGCTGGGGTTACAGGCGCACGCCACTATGCCCAGCTAATTTTTGAATTTTTAGTAGAGACGGGGTGTCACCATGTTGGCCAGGCTGGTCTCCTCCTCTTTCTCGCCTCTCTCTTCCTCAGCGGGGCCTCCCCTAGCGCCACCTATAGGTCTGTTTTGTATAATACATGCTCAGGGCCCAGCACACAGTAGGCACACAACTAACACGCCATCCAGTGACAATAGCATTGAAATAAAACCAATTTCCCACCTCTGTGACAGTGACTGTTGATTTAATTACAGAAATTTTCACTAAGGATTGAACGACCAAGAAGCTTAAGGAAGCCTAGGGATGGCAGAAAGGAGAGTCGCGTTTCTATTTCAGAAGAAATGCTTTTTGTTTTCCATTAGTAGAAAGAAAAGATGAAAAATACTTAGCCTGTGCTCTGTGGTAAGCACATCTTTATTCTGCTTAATCTTCTTAATCCCAACATGTAAAAATCCCATTGTACAGATGAAGAATGGAGAATTGAGTTTAAGCCAGTCTAAAACCTCTAGCAAATAATGCAACCAATATATGTCCCAAACCTGTTTAGTCCCAAGAAATTCCTGGAGATAGATAAAAACAAAGAAAGAAGGCCGGGCGCGGTGGCTCAAGCCTGTAATACCAGCACTTTGGGAGGCCAAGACGGGCGGATCACGAGGTCAGGAGATCGAGACTATCCTGGTTAACACGGTGAAACCCCGTCTCTACTAAAAAATACAAAAAACTAGCTGGGCGAGGTGGCGGGCGCCTGTAGTCCCAGCTACTCGGGAGGCTGAGGCAGGAGAATGGCGTAAACCCGGGAGGCGGAGCTTGCAGTGAGCTGAGATCCGGCCACTGCACTCCAGCCCGGGCGACAGAGCGAGACTCCGTCTCTAAAAAATAAAAAATAAAAAAATAAAAACAAAGAAAGAATATGGAAAAGGGATCCTCTTAGTAGTGACAAACACTGATATGGTCTGTTCTTCCTCAGACATGCCCTGCTTTCCTTGTTTGGCATAACTCCATCAGAGGCACCAATCCATCTGTTTGCTTCTCTAACAATCTGGCACTACCTGGGGAACATAATCTTCCTGCCATTTTACCACAAAAATACCCATATGCTGGAGTCACTGTAGCTGAGAATTATAGCCTGACCACAGAACAGACACTTTAGAAGCTGTGAGAATCCCAGGGGATAGGAAATCTTTGTTGAATATATAAACCTCTTTCAGACCATGGATCGAGGAGGAAAGCCTTAAACTTGAAGGCTTAAAATGGGGAAATCTTACCAGTACACAATGCAAGAGGACCAAGCCTTTGCAGCCCCAAGGAGGGATTCACCCAGCCAGCTAGGTGAGTCACCCAACATCACAAAGGACTGATGCTGGGCTTCATAAATAATAGTTTGGAGAACATATGTATGGCTGACATCCTGTGGAAAAACCTCCAGCTCTTCTCAACCCTCTTCTCTCCCGCTGCCTCCCCAGAGAGGCTAGTAATTCAGATTCTCACTGTCCTAACCTTTTTTTCTTTTCTTTTCTTTTCTTTTTTTTTTTTTTTTTTTTTTTGAGACGGAGTCTAGCTCTGTTGCCCAGGCTGGAGTGCAATGGCGTGATCTCAGCTCACTGCAAGCTCCGCCTCCTGGGTTCACGCCATTCTCCTGCCTCAGCCTCCTGAGTAACTGGGACTACAGGCGCCTGTCACCACGTACGACTAATTTTTTGTACTTTTAGTAGAGACGGGGTTTCACCGTGTTAGCCAGGAGGATCTCCATCCCCTGACCTCGTGATACACCCGCCTCGGCCTCCCAAAGTGCCGGGATTACAGGCATGAGCCACCACGCCCAGCCTCTAACCTGTTTTTCATGGGTGGCCTTGGGATCTAGCTGTAGCCGTTGAGACATAAAAGGAAGTATATGGGACTCTGAAAGGATTTTCTTCCTTGAGGAAAAGGAAGAAGGGCTTCTACATGTGGCTCCTTTCCACTTCCCCCTGCCTTTGCACAAGGGTGGGATGTCTGGGGCTGCAGCAGCCATCTGTGACCATGAGACAACAAACTTGATGATGAAATGACAACATGTACAAAGCACTGAAACACGCAACCACTTTCTATATGTGAGATATTTGACCCAACTAACAAGAATGGAACCTTGCCTTGATCTAACACAGGGTCTAGGCCCGAGGAGTTTAGACTTTGCCTAGAGATACTAGATTTATGCAAAGATGCTCTAGGAGCAATGTTATCATCCAATATGATATAGACCTCACATACAGAGACTGCAAACCTGCCCAAACACATGAGCGTATTCATTCCTGCGCAAGTTAGGGGCCAAACTCCAAGGAACAGTTGGGGTTCTTTCCCTGGCTCTAACAGCAGCAAGGGGTAAACAGCAACAAACTTGCTTTATGATAACTAAAAATCTATGTCAGCACCGGACTGGAGGATTCTCAATGTCATACTGGCTGTTCAGCAAAAGTTCTCTTTAAAATACTGACTGAAAGATAAATGTATCTGTTTGTGTTACCAAAGTAAAAATACATGAGAAAAGGACATGCATTCTGGCCAAGTGAACACCATCTGTAAGTAGTGAAGGCTGAGAAACCTTTTTTTATATGTCAATTATTTTTAAAGTTTCCTATGGCTGCTGTTACAAATTACCACAAATTTAGTGGCTTAAAACAGTACAAATATATTTTTTTAAGTAAAGCAAATTTACTTAAATTTAAACAATACTTAAATATATTGTTTTACCATTTTGGAGGTCAGAAGTTCGAAATGAGTCTTTCCTAGTGAAAATCAAGATGTCAGCAAGGCTGCATTCTTTCTGGAGGCTCTAAGGGAGAATCTATTTCCTTACCTTTTCTAGTTTCCAGAGACCACCTGCATTCCTTGGTTCATGGTCCCCTTCCTCCATCTTAAAACTAGCAGCATAGCATCTCCAAATCTTTCTCTGACTTTGATATTGACTCTTCTGCCTCTGTCTTTCAGTTATAAGAACTCTTGTGGCCGGGTGCAGTGACTCACGCCTGTAATCCCAGCACTTTGGGAGGCCGAGGCAGGCGGATCACCTAAGGTCAAGAGTTCAAGACCAGCCTGGGAAACCCCATCTTTACTAAAAATACAAAAATTAGCTGGGTGTGGTGGCGGGTGCCTGTAATCCCAGGTAATCAGGAGGCTGAGGCAGGAGAATCACTTGAACCCAGGAGGTGGAGGTTGCAATGAGCCAAGATTGCGCCATCAGACTCCAGCCTGGGTGACAAGAATGAGGCTCCGTCTCAAAGAAAAAAAAAAGAAAATCTCTTATGATTACATTGGACCCACCTGTACAATCTAGGCTACTTTCCCCATCTCGGAGTTTACTTATTAACAATCTTCCCTCTACAACTTTAATTACCCCTTACCAGGTAACCTAATATATTCACAAGTCTCAGAATTAGGATGTGGACATTTTGGGGAGGCATTATTTTACCTACCACACCTATAATTTCACTAACCAGGAATAACTACAGTTAATATTTTAGTAAACAATTCTTCTCAGACCGTTTTATATGCATGTGCATATAGAGATATACCTATATACATCTCTACAGATATATAGATTTGTAAAAATTAGATATTAATTGAATACTATACATTTCTTTTCAACTTGCTTTTCCCACTTTATACATATGTATGTGTATGTACATGTAAATTTCTACCCATTATTCTTAATAGGTACCCCTATTATTACTTTATCATCAGTGTTTTTTAAGTATCTACTATGTGCTCACTTAATTTAACCCTTTGAACAATCCTATGAACTGAGAACTCCTATCACCGTCACCACCCCTTTAGAGCTGGGACACTGGCAGCATGAGCTGGGCGGCTGTCTCAGGAGATACTCAATCCAATCAGTAGTGGAACGCATTTAAATCCACCAGAACCCAAGCTCATAACCACATGGTGGATTGCCTCCTAGATTGTTCCACTGCATGGATGTCCCATAAATTACTTAACAACAGTGTCCTCCTGTAGATCATTTGGGCTATTTTTCACTATTTAAAACAGGACTGCAATAAATGAGTTCACACCTATGTCCATGGACTAAGCTGTGGTTATTTCTTTAAGAACAGTTCTTAGAAGAATTACTGTATGCCAAGGCTCCTTATACAAATTTCCAAATTGTCCTTCAGATAGTATGCATATTCCCAGGATCGATATTTTGAAGTATTATTCTTTTTAATCTTAATATTATGAGGAAATGAGAGTATTATTTTTCTTTGAATGCTATTGAGGATTAATGTTCTTTCAATATGTTTCTTGGAATTTTTTCCTTTTATTAAGTGCTGATTCATGTTGTTTGCCTAGTTTTCTATTTCAGAATTAATAAAGTTTCTTTTGAAAAATTATGGTTGAATTTTACACAGGGCATCCCACATAAAAGGAACCATGAGACAAGGTAGAAGCTGATCGTTTTTCACAAAACATTTAATTTGTAAAAATTAAATATTAATTGAATACATTTCTTTTTCAACTTGCTTTTCCCACTTTATACATATGTATGTGTATGTACATGTAACTTTCTTACAAAGTTCAGGGAAAAAGAAACTATTAGAGACATGAAGGGAAATAGAGAAATGTAAAAATTCAGAAAACCTATAACAAATCCAGTAAGTGGGGAGGACACAAAATGCCCCCTTAAGATTAGCCTTTATTCATAGATAATGGAGAGGAATGTGATCCAAATGAGGTGATGAGTAGGAAAAGTCTTCTGGTGACAGCCTAAGGGTTGCCTTGAAGTAGTCCAGTCTAGATATTTCCAGAAGAGAGAAGTATATCACAAGGAATTTGTTACAAGGGCTATAGAAGCCAAAGGGTAAGAAGATAAAGAAGATCCCAGATATCAGAGCCGCTGTAACACCTGTACTGTACACACACAAGCTCACATTTAGTGCTGAGCAGCTGGAGACTGCTGGAGTCACCGGCTCCTACTCCTGCCACCTCTAGAGCCACCAAAACTGCTGGGACCTACAGTCGACTGTAGCCTGAAACTACCACTTCTGGAGGCAGAAATAGCAGGATTTCTTGGCCTTCTAATCTCCCACCAGTGTTTCCCATTAGTGGAACTTACCAAGAAAACAGCTGGCAAGGATATCCAAGAAATTTCATATCCAGTCTTCTTGCTCCTGCCACACAGAGGAGGGCCCAGAAGGGCAGGAGCAGATTTGAATACTAATAGACCAAATCCAGCAAAAAAGGAGGATGTTGTCCAGGGTAGTGTCCAATGCCAAAATATGGCTCTCCCTGGATGAAGGAGGCCTGGATTCTAGAACTAGTTCTGCTACTGATATGCTGTGACCCCTCCAAGGCAGTGTTGCACAGTGGTTCAGGATGTAGCTCAGTGCCCTCATTTGCAAAGCAGGCAATAATACCCAGCTCAAAAGATTATTCGTGAGGGTTAAATGGGGTACTGCAAAGTATGTAAAACAGTGCCTGGAACAAAATAAGCATTTAACATTTGATAGCTATTGTCATTGTTACTATCATTCTAATTTCAGTTTTGCCATCTGTAGAGAGAAGAAGAGGAGGGTTGAATCACCTTTGCTTCTCTCTAACCCACCAGAGGAAAAGTAACTAACAGACTCAGACTGAGCCTCATGCTAAGCTGAATTTTGGAGATGCATAGAAAAATGAATAATTTCCTCCTGTCCCTGTTATCACAGACCTCACAGTTCGATGGGAAGACAGAAAAAAATCACTATGATTCAAGGCAAAATGAGCTCAGTGATATACTAAATACAAGGAAAGTTCTAAAGGAGTACAAAAGAAGGTTTTGTAGCATAGTAGAAAGATTCATACAGACTTCACTTTTATTTTATTTTATTTTATTTTTTAATTTTAGATGGAGTTTAGCTCTTGTTGCCCAGGCTGGAGTGCAATGGCTCCATCTCGGTTCACTACAACTTTTTCTCCCGGTTCAAGCGATTCTCCTGCCTCAGTCTCCTGAGTAGCTGGGACTACAGGCACGCGCCACCACGCCAGGCTAGTTTTTGTATTTTTAGTAGAGACGGGGTTTCACCATGTTGATCAGGCTGGTCTTGAATTCCTGACCACAGGTGATCCCACTTTGGCCTCGCAAAGTGCTGGGATTACAGGTGTGAGCCGCCTCGCCCGGCCCAGACATCAGTTTAAATCCAGTATTATCCTCTTGTGGTCTTGAGCAGTTCATTTAGTCGCCCGCGCCTCAGTTTACTTGTCTGTAAAAGTGGGGGTATTAAAAGTGCCTGCTCACAAAGTTCTTGTGAAGATTAAGTGAGCTACTGTATATAAAGGTTATCCGACAGTACCCGGCACAAAGATGCGCTCAGAAGTGATCATTATTATGATTCCAGTGCTCCACAAAAAAGACACAGGCCTGAACTAACGAAATGGAAACTGAAAGGGGGAAAAGTTAGCTAAAGAGAGAGTCATTCTTCCCAGACTGCTTAATTATTGTCAATAAAATTAGAGAACCAGGGAGGTACCTACTAGAGGTTCGGGCCACGAGGGGGCGCCCCAGGACCTCGGCGTCCTCGTTGCCCGTGGCAACCGGCAATCCTTGGCTCTGGCTTAGGAGGAACTCAGCCAGAACGGCAAAATGGCCCTGAGCCCCTGGACCCCAGGGCTGGGCGCTGGCGAGAAGCTGGTGCAGGCGGCCGCCGTCTCCACCGGCCCCTCCCTGGAGTTATGCGCTTTCCCCTCCACCCTGGGCTCCTCTGTCGCCGTCGAGGCACTGGAGCAGCTGTTTGTTGTGGGTGAGACGCCCCTCGGGCGCTGGAAGGGACGTCTCCTCAGAGGTGGCGCTTAGGAGGCGCTCAGCGGGAACCCTGAGCGGGGACTCTCCTCCCGGAACCAGGGCATCACTGGCCAGGGCAGAGCCTTCTCCCCGCTCCTTGGAGGCTGGGGAGAGAGAAGTGGCGGGTGGGACCAAGTGCCCAGCTCTCCTGCTCTAGTGCAGCTGGGGTGACTTCGCTCAACCCTCAATAGTGGTTGGTGACAAATCCGGGACTCCCAAGCCACTGCCCTATGCCTGCGACCTGAGTACACACCTGCATTTAGATTATGCCTTCTATTTCAGTCCTCTTCCTGCCTTTCCTTCACAAGTTAACATCCTCCCACATTTTGCCATGGCAAACTGGAGAATTTAACAAGCAAATAGGAAAGGGAGTGTTTAAGAGGCTCCTGTTGTGTTAAGCAAGAAAAATTAGATGTAAAAGGTTGTTTAGGAGATTCTAATAGAAAATTACCTTGGATGGGGCCAGGTTAAAATATTTTTCAGTTAGAAAGCTGAACCTGTAATCAAGTCACTTAAACTTAAGGTAAGACAATCCAAGAAAGGGTGTTTCTTGGTCGGTGCAAAAACCGTTTAGGCCAAACAATAAAACATTTCAGTGCTTCACTAGAATCATCCCATTTCTTCAAGATAATCGTATTGATTTATGTTACAATGTTACTATTAATTTGGGATAGTTATTTTCCTCCTTAAATGCACTAGGTTGATTTCACAATTCTTGGCAAATATGCTTGGGTAAATGTTATCGTGAAGAATGCTGGCCGGGCGCGGGGGCTCACGCCTGTAATCCCAGCACTTTGGAAGGCCAAGGCAGGTGGATACCTGAGGTCAGGAGTTTGAGACCAGCCTGGCCAACATGGTGAAACCCCGTCTCTACTAAAAATACAAAAAATTAGCCGGGCGTGGTGACGCACGTCTGTAATCCCAGCTACTCAGGAGGCTGAGGCAGGAGAATAGGTTGAACTCGGGAGGCGGAGGTTGCAGTGAGCCGAGATCGCGCCACTGCACTCCAGCCTGGGCGACCGAGCGAGACTCCGTCTCAAAAAAATAAAAAATAAAATAAAAGAATGTTAACCACTGAGGAGACCTAAAGTTATTAAGACCTAAATTATTCGCATGTATCTGAGGTCATTGTCAATGACAGAGCTAGAACCTTGAACTCTCTTCATACTTGATCTCTAGATCAGCATGCCATTGCAACCCTAGTACTTATGTACAAATACATTTTTCTGTTAATAATATCTAGACACTCAGAACATATTTCACAGGGAAAAAAATCATTACACCTTCTTGCCCTGAGTAGGAGTTATAAAATATTAATATGTAAATCTCCAGCACATTTGTCCTCAAGGAGCATAAATTATATACCTAAATTATAACATTATGGAATAAGAAATAAGTACAAAAGAGATTAGTGTAACGTACAATAAAAATTCAGAGATTGAAGATGTAACTTCCAACCAAGTAAGCATTTGAGCTAGATCATAAAAGGTTAAGTAGAATTTGGATAGATAAATAAGAGATCTTTATTTTCTAATTTTTTTTCAGAACGATCACTGCAAAGTGACTATTTTAAATGTAATGAAGAAGCTAAGATCTTTCTTAAGGACATTGCTGTAGCTGTTAAGAAATTGGTATTGTATTATCTATAAGAACCATTTCTTCAATCTTCCACATATTTCTTCATCAAACTTTCATTTAGCACCAATTCTGTTCAAAGTATTAAATAGATGACTAGAGAATATAGTTACCTTGAACTTAAAAATATTTTTCTCTCAATTTTGTAAGTATTTGCATAATTATTGATCAACTGGATTGTTACTGGATTTTCCATGGAGAAAACTAAATTATGGGCTTATGACTGTGGATGAGGGCAAGCTCATTTAGAGAAAGCAATGTGGGTGATAATAGGGTTCAGTTAAGAGGTGGACCACATGGGCAAATGCTTGGGACACCAATATACAAGCATTCCTTAAAACAAATACACACACAATCTCTGGAATAAATTGCAAGCATGGTGCTAATTAACTCAGTTCTCTATAAGCAATTCCTTGCATAACTGGTCAAAGATTATTTGACATATGTTTCACTGAAGTAGACTGTACTGTTAGTGAAAACAAAGAGGAACTCTTTCAATTATGCTTATCTGGCCCCTATCAAAGACATGTTGAAGAAGTATTTAAAGAATTTCCTTCTGAGGTGTCACAGACCTCTCTTTTCGGCCAAGGATGATATTGACAATGCTTCCTTGGCACAGTCAGAATGGCGAAGGCTCTCTATTTTATTTGAAAATATTGAATAAGAATCTACTACATATCAAATTGCTAAAAATGTAGAAATATGGTTGTAAATGAGTTTGAATCCACAGACTGCTGATAAAACTCGTATTACTTTATATTTCATATGATATAGACACACACACACATATATATATCTATACTACATAATCATAGTTTACAATCCTACTTAATTGAGTAGATACATGTAAACACTTAGGGATGTGTGTTGTGCAGCACTGTGGTGCTGTGGAAACATTTTTCCCTACTTGGTTCTTTCTTTCAGTTATGTCTTTCACTAGGATTTTGAGGGGCCAAAATATTAATTGTGGTTAAAGTATCTAGTCCGTATTCATTTAATATCTGAGCTGTGAAATCTCTTAAAAAACAGAGATCAGGCTGGGTGTGGTGGCTCATGCCTGTAATCCCAGCACTCCGGGAGGCTGAGACTGGTAGATCACTTGAGGTCAGGAGTTCGAGACTAGCCTGGCCAAGACATGGCGAAACTCCATCTCTACTAAAAATACAAAAATTAGCCTGGCATGGTGGCAGGAGCCAGTAATTCTAGCTACTTGGGGAGGCTGGTAGGAGAAATCGCTTGAACCCAGGAAGCAGAGGTTGCAGTGAGCTGAGATTGCCCTACTGCACTCCAGCCTGGTCAACAGAGCGAGATTCCATTTCAAAAAAATAAAAATAAAAATAAACAGAGATCAATCCTTTTATTTTTAAAAGTAATAAATGTTCATTATTATAAAAGTAATACATGTTGACTCTGAAAAATTTAGAAAAAACTAGATAAGCAAAAGGACCACATTAAAATAATCACAATTAATGCTGATGAATATACTTTCCACTTTCAGGGTATAGATGATGACTACACTGTATTTCATTTTTTACAGAAAAGTGATCATGCTATATATGTAATTATATAGTCTGCTTTTTATAATTCATAAAATATAATGGCAGGTTCTCAGGTCATAAAATAGCTATAGCTATTATGACAGTTTATTTAAAAGATAATTTATCTATTTTTTCCCACCAACTGATTTCTCAGCAGTGTTTCCTTTCTTAAAGTAGCCTCACCTAAAAGTAATAATAACAGCTTTACCTATTTGTTTGGGTTTGTAGGTGTGTATGAGAAAACCATTGTTCTCTTTATACCTAAGCATATTTTCATAGGCCATTTCCATATTTTAATATACTTATTTTCTTTCTTTCTTTCTATATACTTTCTTTCTCAATATTACCATTTTTGTTAGCGTCTTTCCTTTTAAATGGATTGAAACTGCATATAAGAAACAGATACTCATAAAGAAAAGATAATTTCTCAGTAGAATAAAATCAATAGAAAGTAAGAGATAAATTAACAGACACCTTGAATCGTGACTGTAGATACTTGTCCCAGTTTCTGTTCCAAATAAAAATAATGGCAGAAGATATTTAATGAAATTATATTTTGTCCTCTGAAAACATTTATAGGGCATTGTTTAGGAAATCAATCTTACTATTTTAGTGTCTTAACTTTTTAAAAATATAATTTAAATTTTCAGGAAGAAATGAGAAAAGCCACAATCGATCTTTTGGAGATTGAAAGCATGGAACTCAACAAACTATACTATCTATTGGAAACTCTTCCCAGTAGCATTAAGAGGGAATTGGAAGGTACTTTTCAGGTTATCAACTCTAGAAATTTAGTTGATGTTATAACAGAATGAAGTACTTTCAACAAGATAAGTTTCATAGTTATTGCTCATGTAAGATATAGCTAGAAAGCATACATGACACAAGCACAGTAAAGTCCATAATAATTTTCTCTTATATTTTAAGTGGAAATAGTATATATAACACTTGAATTTATATAATTTTGTTTCTAAATAGACTATAGATAAATGGATCTGCCCATTCCAAATTGGTATTTATCCAATTAAATTAGGCAACTTGGCTGGCCTGAACCATCATTCTACTTTCTGTCTCTGAGTTTTGGCTACTCTGGGTACCTCATATAAGTAGTAGTATACAGTATTTGTCCTCATGATCAGCTTCCTTCACCGAGCATAATATCTTCAAGGTTCATTCATACTGTTGTATGTGTCAGAACTGCCTTTCTTTTTAAGGCTGAATAGTATTTCATTGTTTGTATCTATCACATTTCCTTATCCATTCATCTGCAATTTGTCACTTGGGTTGCTCCCATCTTTTAGCTGTTGTGAATAACGCTGTTATGAACATAGGTATCCAAATACAAGTTGAGCACCACTTATCCAAAACAGTTGTGACTAGGTATGTTTCCAATTTCTGATTTTTTTTTGAATTTGGAATATTTGCATTATGCTTTCCAGTTGAACATCCCTAATCCATAAATCTGAAATGCTTCATTGAGCATTTGCTTTGATCATAATGTAGGTCCTCAAAAGGTTTGGGGTCTTGGAGCATTTCCAAAATTATGCTCAAAAGAAATGTTCTTCAGAGCATTTCAGTTTTCAGATTTTTGGATTAGGGATACTCCACCTGTATCCAAGTCCCTGCTTTCATTTTTTTTTGTTGTTTGTATATTTATGCATAAGCAGAAATGCTAGATTATATGGTAATTGTACATTCTTTTTTTTTTTTTTTAACTGGGGTCAGATCTTACAGAGTCATATATTCAATATTTTGAAGATCTGCCTTGCTGTTTTCAACAGTGGCTGCACCATTTTGTGTTTCCACCAACAATGCACAAGGATTCCAGTATCTCTACATCCTTGCCAGTACTTGTTATTTTCCAGATTTTTGTGTTTGTGTCTTTTCTGATCGCTATCCAAATGGCTGTGAAGTGTTATCTTATTGTGATTTGATTTGCATTTCCCCAGTGATTAGAGATGTTGAGCTTCTTTTTGTCTGCTCATTGGCCATTGGTACATCTTCTTTGGAGAAATGTCTATTCAGGTCCTTTATCCATCTTTTAATCAGGTTCGTTTTTTTTGTTGTTGTTGAGTTGTAGGAGTTCTTTATGTACTCTGAATGTTAACCACTGATTAGATACATGATTTGCAAATTTTTTTCCCATTCCATGGGTTGCCTTTTCACTCTGTTGATAGTGACCTTTGAAGCACAAAAGTTTTAAATTTTGATGCAGTCAAGAAATCATTGCCAAATTCAATGCCATGAAGCTTTTCTCTATGTTTTATTCTAAGGGTGTTACGGTTTAAGCTCTTATGTTTAGGTCTTCAATCCTTTTTTTTTTTTTTTTTTTTTTTGGTAAATTTTGTATTTGGGGTAAGGGTCAAACTTTATTTCTCCAGATGCCAGGTATATTGACTGAGGCTCACAGCTGAGTTCTTCTCCAGGAATTACCTTCAACAAAAGAGAGAAGGCACCGGGTGCGGTACCTTACGCCTGTAATTCCAGCACTTTGGGAGGCTGAGGCGGGTGGATCACAAGGTCAGGAGTTTGAGACCAGCCTGGCCAACATAGTGAAACCCCATCTCTACTAAAAGTACAAAAAACAATTAGCCAGGAGTGCTGGCACATGCCTGTAGTCCCAGCTACTCAGGAGACTGAGGCAGGAGAATCTCTTGAACCCGGGAGGCAGAAGTTGCAGTGAGCCAAGATTGCACCACTGCACTCCAGCCTGGGTGACAGGGCGAGACTTCGTCTCAAAACAAAAACAAGCGAACAAACAAAAACAAAAGAGAGAAGCTTCACTCCAAGTTATATTCTCTCCCTAGTGCCTGCCACCCGCACTCATGATTGTTCACTATGAGGGTACAAAGGCCTGGCTGCTTGCCTCAATGTAGAACAACTCCACAGCATGATCATAGCTCCAAAGCTCATCACAGTTTAACCTCCTCCTCTGCCCAGCCTTTCATTTCCTCGAAAGAGATGTTCCTCAGAGCACTACCCAATAAATGCTCTACACACACATTTTATAATCTATTTCCCAGAGAGCCCAACCTAAAAACAGTGGTCTTAATAAGTAAAAAAATACAAGGTAGATTTTCCAGTTAGCCATTTATTGCCTCTACTTTGTGATAAGGAAGCTGGACCCTGTAAATTTTCCCCTTTACCAGCTGGCACAATGTTCAGCTTTGTCCGCAGAGGGCATAGGAGGGATATGGAGGAGGAAGGGGTTCTCTTCCTGGTTCCAGTGTGCTCAACTTGGCTGACTCTTACGGTGTGTGCAGCTTCTCCAGGCCATGGTCCTGCAGCATCCAGCAGTCCACAATGCCCAGCAGCTTCCCCCAGTACCCCTTGGGTAGCTTCAACTACCAATGAGGCACCTCTCCATGAAGAGCTTCTCTGGCACCCCCTTGGGTAGTTTTGCAGTGAGTTCTGAAGTATGGCACCTCTCTGTGGGCAGAGACCCCTAACACCCCCAGAGAGCAGATTTCCAGCAAGTTCTATCAGCCCAGCATTTCACGAACTTCTTTGCCATCTAATGAGACACAGCCTCTCTAATGAGGCCTAGCTCCCAGGTGCTGTTTCCTCGAGCACTGTATCTCAGCCCTAGGGATGGTGGCTATTCCTTATGTCTGCCATTTCTGAATGCTTTCAAGTTCTCTTCACTTCTTATCACCCACTCCCTAATCCTCTAATTACTCTAATCCTCTCTTGTAGTTAATAATTTATTCTATTAAACTTTCCCTTTTCAATTTACTGTGAGATTTCTATCTTCTAATTGGACCTTGACTGATAGAGTGGGTTTAAAACAATATGCTTGGTGTTAATCTGACAGGGAAAATACAACAAACTATATGTGCAGGAAAAGAAAATCAGATTTAGAAGAATCTGTACCAAAGGTAGAATTAAGAGTGTTTTTTCTTTTTTGTTTGCTGTTCTTTAGTTTTTAGATTGGGTTGCTTTTATAATCAGAAAAACATATTTTAGAAGGGGGAAAATACCATAATAGCTTATAAGGTCCTTGATACATGCTAAATGCTTAACCATGTAAATTTAGTTAGTTGGCCTTATGTCATAAGTCCTTGCTACTCAAAGTGTGGTCTTTGGTTCAGCAGCATAAGCAACATGTAAGAGCTTGTGAGGAAATACAGAATCTCTGGGCCCACCCTAGACCCGCTGTAGCAGAAGCTGCATTTTAACGAGATTTCCAAATGATGTATGTGCATATTTGAGACACAAAGTTTGAGAAGGCCTGCTGCAACAAGCAATTTAATTAGTAGCCTAGAAAAAAAAAATTCCCTAGCTCTCTCAGGAGAGCTACCAGCTAGTTTCTAGGGCGTTTGTTGTATAGAAATGAGTAGTTAGTCCAGCACCTTCCTAAACAGCAGTGTTCAAAAATTCATGCATATTGACCATCTGTCATACACTGAGCTAATCCTTTGAAGTCATATGTGATTACACTGACTTATTATTTATGGATGAATAATTGTTTCTTTAATACATTGGATTCTCCCACAAAGCAGAACCTGAGGCATTGGCTTTTGCATTATTATTTTATTAGGGAGTAGAATCCAAAGAGGAGGATGGGATAAGGAGACCAAAACAGAGGACAAGGGAGAGCAAATATGGGGCGGATTATGATGCTGGCTGCTGCTAACTGAAACTAATTAATTATGAGAAGAAGCCCCCAAGACCCAGTGTTACTTCTTCTCAGGACCATCTATCAGTGTGAGAGAGGGAGAAATATTTCTGCACTGGCTCCTGTCTATCATTGGTCTGATGCTTGCCCTACCTCTTGTACTTCTGGGTTATACATGCATGGATGTGGGTGCATAAAGAAGTCCCATGTAGAAATTGCAGAAGTCCTAGGCAGGAGGTGAGAAGTGCATGGAACAGGCAGGAATCAGGCACTATCAGACTGCAGCTGTCTGAAGTTGATCCAAGCCCACAGAAAGCTGGTTACCATAACAGCAGCAGAAATAAGAGAAATAATTAGTAGGTAAGATTGAGAGGGACCAAGGGAGTAAGAGGTACTTGATTCTCAAAAACATTATTAAAAGAATATTTCAAAGAAAGACTTTTTTTTTCATGAAAGTCAGTATCTACAATTGTGCTCTTCCTCAAATAATGTAGTAACATTTCCACTTACTTTGAAGAATGTGTCAGAGACGCTCGCAGATTAAATCTTTTTGAGATAAATACAATAAAAATGAGAATTACAAGGACAGAAAATGAAATAGAGCTTCTGAAGAAGAAAATAACTGACCTGAAAGAATATAATGAAGCTCTGGGGTAGGTATTCTTATATTCAATATTTGGGGGAGTAGGGGTCTGTGGCTGGAGTGGGAAAATTGTCGGGAGGGGTTTACTGTCTGATCTGAACTGGGGCAGGGCAAGTTGAGAGATGAAGATGGGTTGTAGGAGATGATCCAGGCTGATGGGGTAGGGAAGGTGATGGCCACAGAGGGCTGAGGAGGAGAGCAGAAAATCTTCAACCACAGCAGCCAGGAGGCCTGTAATATTTCAGAGGCAATTCAGCTTCTCAGCAGCAACAACTGTTTGTAAATTACACACTACCTCTACTGCTGCCTCCAAAGGTAGACACCCAGTGGGTTTAGGTTTCATTTTCATAGAATTAAGTTTACAAACCCCCACCACCAAAGTAAGAAATCTTGCAGGGATTATATTGTAAATCTAATGTCAAACCAGACCTGTTGTATCTAGTTCAGTTCGTTGAAGATATTTAGTCATATTTGTAACTCGCTGGAGGACTGAGGATGAGGCTGGTTCCCAGGACAGGGTTCCAGATTTTATCTGTAATTAAATGAGATAATATATGAAACTGCCTGTAGCTCAAGATCTGATACCCCTTAGTGAGCCTCATTTTCTCCATCTGTGAAATGGGGGTCACAACTCTTTGCTAGCTCATGAAAGGAAGAGATATATTCTTAAAGATAGAACCCCTTGAAGAATTACCCCGTGAGAAAATTTGATAAATTTTAATAAATATCATAAATATCAGCATTTTGGTTTCCAGAGTGAGAAATGTTCACAAAGAGCTCTTATTATAGGGGGAAAAAAGTGTTCTTGGGAAGCCAAAATTATCACAGGGTGCCCCAGATATCAAAGATCAGTAATCAGGTAGAGACCTCAAGGCCCAGGGACATGGATCCTGAACCAGGCTCTCAGTACACCTGTGCTGGGAGACGCTCCACAAAAGAGAAAGTTCATGATTACATAAGTTTGAGAAATACCACATTCTCTAATCCTGTTGGGGATTCACAATACAGATTTGTGCATGGTGCATGCTAGCCACCATGGCCAGAGCCTGCTACATAAACTAGACTATTCCTAAACTAGTCCTATTCCTGAAGAGGAAACCACAATTGCTAAACTAATAGCAAGAAAAATAAAACCCAAGCTAGATATTTATATCAGCCAGTCAGCAGCATCACATTCCTATAGACCAGTGATTCTCAAACTTGAGCTTGCATCAGAATCACCTGGAGGGCTTGTTAAAACACAAATTACTGGGACTTGCTTCCAAAATTGCTGATTTAATAAATCTGGGAGGAGTGCGGTGGTGATAAGAATTTGCATTTCTGACAAGTTCTCAGGCGATGCTGCTGCTGCTGGTCCTGACCACATTGGGAGAACCACTGTTCTAGACAAATCTTTATGGAAAGGCAATAACAAACAGAAGGTGGTGGCAGGTGTGTTGGCATCATCAAGCTACAATCATTTGTTGCATCATTTTTTTCAAAGAAAAATGCATCTCGAAGTGTTCACAAGCTCTGACTGGTGGTGGATATGTCTCCTGTCCTGGGCAAATTTCAAAAACTAGATACAGACAGAGCAGCTCTTTGAATGTGTTTTCCTGAGGTTCCACACTGTGTGAGTGTTCTTTTCTTCTCAGCCCATCACAACACACCTAGTGAGGTTTTTTGATTTCACTTATTTTGCTTTGTTTCCCCAAGGCTCCACAGTCCTCAGGTTGACTCATTCTTAGAAGGCCTCCTCTGCTGCATCCACAAAGCACCCATTATCTGACCACCTACTGAGCCTCTCACCTAGACTTCTTTTTATTGCATTTCTTTTGTGGAGTTTGACCTCTGGAAGTAAACTTCCCAGCAGCCTGCTTTTATTTTCCTGAGCCTTCAAACACAATTCCTCTGAAACTCCAGCCTTGAGGACTAGCAAAAGGGAAAGGGTCTTTACATTGCAGGAGCTTTTAAAAAGGAAAATAGAGAAATGGCACCAATTGTCCCTTTTGTAAACCTTTTGTTGTTAGCCTCGGGGTAGACAAAATCTTAAGGTCTTCCTCACATGATCTTGAGGTCTTCCTCACATGATCTTGAGGTCTTCCTCAGATGGACACCGCCCAGCAATGGATGTGTGAGGTTAATGACTCCTAATGAGCTCAGAGTTGGCTACAGATGGGAGAAGGTAAGAGGGCTCAAATGAGGTTTCAGGCATCCTCCAAAACGTAAAATAGACTCTTTTCTTTCCCTAGTTTCTATCCAGAGGAAGGTGAGCTTTCTGTTGGCTCCTGCCTGCAGGGTTGTAGCATCCAGGGTAGCTGGAGATGTGATGAGATTTCTCTTTCTTTAGCTTAACAGCGTATCTCAGGTTGATGAGCTAGACATGATGACAATACATATCAAAACACTCATCTGGTCAGATCCCATTTACCCGCTCAAAACCACTTTTGAGTCATTGTGTACTTTAACCCAAAATGCCCTGTGGTTACTACCTGGCATGTGGGGACGGGTGGTGTGAGGCAAGGTCATGTTACATTGAAAAGTGGTAAAAGTTGCAAGGTTGATGCTTGTTTTGTGTTTCCTTCTGTCCTCATCTCAATTTTTTTTTTTTTTAAATTTCAGACAGAGTCTCACTCTGTCACTCAGGCTAGAGTGCAGTGGCATGATCTCGGCTCACTGCAACCTCTGCCTCCCAGGTTCAAGCAATTCTCCTGCCTCAGCCTCCCGAGCAGCTGGGATTACAGGTGCACACCACCATCCCCGGCTAATTTTTGTATTTTTAGTAGAGACAGTGTTTCACCATGTTGGCCAGGCTGGAATCTAACTCCTGACCTCTCAGGTGATTTGCCTGCCTTGGCCTCCCAAAGTGCTAGGATTACAGGCATGAGCCACTGCGCCTGGCTTTCAACCAAGTTTCGACAATCATAAACACAGTCATAAAATAACTATTCCTTACACTTTTCCTCTTGCTGAGGGCTCATCTCACCACACAGACTTTATTCCTTTCTTAAGAGCTGTGCTTCTCACTCTGTGAGCAATTCTTTTCTCCTAGGGAGAAGCAGGAAGAGCTAGCAAGGAAGCATGCAAGGTTTGTCCTGTCACTCAACAAAATTATGGAGAAAAAAGCCACCACCACTGTTTACATAAATGAGACTTATACCCAAATAAATTTGAAGAGAGAAGACATAGCATTGCAAAAAAAATGTATTCAAGAGGCAGAGGAGCTAATGGAAAAAGAAAGGGCAGAATATTTGATAAGAAAACAAGAGTTGACTGCACAGGTAAGTGGCATGATTTATTCTTTAAAATACAATAATGTATAGAATCTGGAGCAGGAAACAGGAAATAATTTATTTGTCCTCAAGGCTGGCAAGCAGCCTCCGTGGTACCTTCTGTGAACACCCTGGGAAAACGGGATGAGCGGGAGACTCAAGGACACTTCCGCTCTTGGGGAAGACATTTGATTGGTAGCAGCATCTCAGTTCATGGGGAAGAATTTAAGTGACAGAATTTGTAACACTGGGGTGTCCCCTTGCTTATATGCAGCCATATAGGGACAAGGAATAGGCTACCATCTTATCCAGTTGCCTTTGATAACCCTGAGACTGTGTCTGTATGGACAGGACTAGGGTGTTCCGATAGGGCACCAGCCCAGCCCTGCTGCTCCTGATAAATGAATGAGAGAGAGCAGAGGCCTGCAGTGGGGCCAGACAAAACTGAGGGCCTTAAAGAGAAAACAATATTTCGAGACCAGCAAATTTGTGAGGGTGGGGTGGGGATAACTACGGCATCTTTTTCTGCCACTGCAGGAGCTGAACTGCCTGCTGTGTCATGTTAATTAAAATTCAGCATCAGATCTGTAATGATTGTTTCTTCCTTGTTCTTTTCTGGTTGACTTGGGAGAGGTGGTTTTGATAAGAGGGTGACATCGTTCATTAGGGTCTAACAAGTGGTGGTGTGATAAAATTGTAAGAAGTTTTCCAGGATTACAAGCTGCTCTGTCTTCAATTACTTTGTTTACTCTGTGTTTAGCTGGTTTTATTTCCCATTAAATAATGTGAATTTAGATTCCCAGATAATTTCTTCAATTCTTCCTTTGACTCTTCTTGTCTGCTTAGTACATTGTAAATCTGGTCACCACTGCTGTGGTGATTTACTATGAAATCACTACTGTGACAATTACTTTTATAATTAGTTATTAACAATCATTGTTATTATTGCTCTTATAAATTTACTATTTCAATATTCAATAATTACAGTTTGGCCCTTGTGGCTCATGCTTTTTCCCGTGATACTGCAAAATAAGGAAACCCTTGTTTTTTGGTTTATTTTTTACTTATTACTATACTTGAATTGAATATGTTATACTTAAATATCAATTAGGTTGACACTGTTTTTAAAAGATTTTCTAAACTTTGTTGTGCTAATAGGCTTTTTAAATTGGTTTCTTATGCTTGTCACTATAGATTAATGAATTTAAAGATATCTGTGAAATAAAGAGAGTGGAGACTTATAAAAAGAAGAAAGAATTGGATAAATTACAAACTAAAATGTCAAAAATAAAAGAAACAGTTACTGTTTCCGCAGCGGTAAGAAACAATAATGTATGTTTCAGCCTTATCTAGCACCTCAGTAAAAAAGGAGTTGATTGTAATGCATCTTCATGTCATGCTGAGAGGATGTTTTCTGCACTTGAACATTTTCTGACACTTTCTTTAAAGCGTTATGGTGCAATTGTGGTTTCCTCTTCAGGGATATCATGGGAAGAAGGAAATGTGGAATGCCTTAGATACAAACTGCATTGGATGGGCCAAAATACTGTGAAAATATTGATTTAAACAAACATACAGAACTCACCAAATGTATTGATATATATAACATTTCCATGAGATTGCTTCATTTTGTATAACAAAATGAATAACCATGGGCTGAGTCCTTAATTCTGAATGTGGAATAATAGAACCAAGTTTAGGCTCTGTATTGAGTACAGCAATATTAATATGTAAAGGAGACCATTTGTCTATTTAAATTAGAAAATACATCAGAGCTCTGCACTTCTGTTAAAAAAAATTGTGATAACATTTACTGAAAGGCAACACTGTGAGAAGTATTTTGTGAGGATTATCTTTATTTGAAAGATGAGAAAACATAAGCTTATGGCGGTGACTATAATTGAAGTGGTTAATGTAAATACTACTTGTATGTTATTTAAAACAAAAATGCCTGTTAACTTCTTATCACAATTAATTGAACTAATGAGTCTTTAGTATATTTTTTCAATGTGTCTTGAAAAATCACATGCAAAACTATACTGGTACAATAGTAAAACTGAATATTTTATAAGGGGTGGTTCTGTTCATTTTAATTACAATGTATCTATTATGATATTCAATTACAAAGCATTAGTAAAATGAAAATTTTCTCTCAAATATGTATATTTAAAAACATCATTATCTGTTTTTAAATTTCAACATAGTAAGGAAGCACTAGGCCTACAGGAGAATAGAAAGGCTATATAAAACATATTTTATCTGCATGCCCAAGCTCATATTTCCAGTTTTGGCCTCATAAATCATAAATCAAGCACACCACCAACTAACTTGGGAAAATGAAATATGTGTTCCTTAGCCTGTACTCCAAGACTCCAAAGATCTCTAAGCCCAAATTATTTTGAAGGCAGCAGGAGTAAATTTGCCTCCGGGTCCTTCCCCACTCCCCACAATCCAGCCTGCCCACTCTCCTACCCCTCCATTGGTAGATAATAGTTTTGGAAGCACAGACTTGAGTATCACACAGAGCTGGATTCAAATCCTAGTTCTACAAATGTGAAGTTTCCTCATCTATAAAATGGAAGTATTAATATTGCCTACTGCAGAGCGTTTTTGTGGAGATTAAATGAGGTCATGCCAATTAAGTGTTTTATATTTGGTAGTTTGTTGTCATTGTTGTTGGCTGAGGTTAGAAAACAGTGTTTTGGCTATAGACTGAGACCACAAGGAATTTCAGATTAACTCTTACATGGGACGTCTCTGCAGCCAGGTAATGTTGATACGATGTTGGCAGAAAAAAATAATAGCATGGGATCCTCAAGACGTCCTACCTGTCCAGGCAAGGAGGACTGAGGACTAAAGATAACAGATGTCAGGCCTATCAGGCCTTCAGCATGTATCCCTAATTCTGATGATTGATCAGAGGCCTCTCAACATTTGGCTCATTCTGATGGTAGTTCTACGACTCCAGTTAGCTCTGGAACTAGCTATGGGTACTCTAGAGAAAGAAACCATTTTGAGTAGTTTTTACCCACCTCTCTCACCTGACGTGGTTGAGAGTACCTCCATTCTCCCCTCAGGTATATCTCTGATCCCACATTGCTGTCCAGGGTTAGATGGCATTAAATATTATGTCCATGGTAATTCTGCGTTGAAGAGAAGAGGAATTTGTTTGATCAGCCTTGTCTAAGCTCCATTGTCCCTCACAAGCTGAAATGCAAACCCAAGGCTGAATAAGTTAGACTTTCCTTTCCTTCATCCCAAAATTGCATTGCAAAAATGTCTGTTTCATTATGAATTTTCTCCATCAATTTTCCCTTCCTTTAAATCATAACATTTTTTCCACAGTATCCAGTTATTCTATTTCCTAAATTTAGATTAAATATTAAGAAATAAAAGTTCTTTTCAGCATGAACATAGCTATTAAGGGAGACAAAAGACACAATTTGTTTTGGCTTTTAAAAATAATACTGATTTTGGTATCCTGGGATGATAAATGAAGATGATTGTGACAATATGGATTTGTTTAATTTTTTTAAGTGTTAGATGAAGTTAATTCTTGTCACAAAAGTTTGTGAAAATAGTTTTCACATTCTCACTGCTGTATTTAGCCATCTTCCCCTCTAAATTTTGGGTTTTTCTGATGATTTCAGAATGATTTATGTCCAAGTTTATTTTATAGAGAAACAATTATAATGATTGATTTTTTCCTTGAAGGACACTCCCAATGTAAAAATTGAATATTGAGTGGAATTGAACTGCTGTTATGAATCACTTGGTGATGATTGGATGCCATATTTTTGTTTAATTTTTAATAGGTTCTTAGTGATCACAATTTAGAGATAGCACGACTACATGAATCAATAAGGTTTTGGGAACAACAAGTCAATGAGCTAAAGAAAGCCCTTGCAATTCTGGAGGCTAAACTGTAAGTGTAATGCTTTATTTTTACTGAAGTGTTTTGAGACATGTTAATATGATATTATAATATAGTTAATATGCTATGTTTTCATTTTTTAAAATGTCTTTAATTTGACATGAAAATTATATTCTCTTAGTTTACTAAAATATGTGTGGAAGCTTTGTAGAGTCACCTTTTCATTGTGAAATTAGCTGATGATCAAGAGAAAAAAATTAAAGACGCTGTCAGCTTGGGGAAAGGAAAGGACTCTTTGGAATGTATCTCATTTCAGTTCCGGACTCCCTGTAAACAAAAATGCCCATGGGGGACAGCATTAGTGGGACGTATCATAGGCTACAACCCATCTAGCCATGCTGTTAGAGTTGTTCTTACTCAAAGGAGACTTGCCAAACTTCCTGAGAAAATACAGGGAAGCCTCAGGGCAAAAACTGCTACACATGGGACTAAAACCAGAAACTGAAGGAGGTCTTCCATCCATCCAAAGCCTCAGTCTGTGCTTCATTTTGTGAAAGTGTTTTATTCCTCTCTTTATTGCACACGGTATTCTCTTCGTGGTGAGCCTATGGCAATGTCTGCCTATGCCAAATCCTCTGAATTGACCTGGCACAGGTCCAACAATCTTTAAAGACTGGTCAATACACTCTCTCCCCTGAAAATCCCCAGATTTCATATCAGAATGTGTTTGGCTCTGCTTTGGTTCCTGATCCAATCAGCTCTACACAAGAAGATGGAGTCATAACATTTCTTCCGGGGACTACTCCAGTAGTTCACTGACAGTTTAAGAAACAAATTGTGGACTGAGAAGATTCCCAAAAGACTAGTAACCTCACATGTAGAATCTTGCTATAACTTGGCTATTTCTATATACATTTGAATATATTGTAATGAAAATTATAATAAGTCTTTCAAAACACAATTTGCAGAGTACAATGCTGATTTACCATCATCAGTTTGTAAAACAGGCAATAATTTTGATCTTCAGTATCAGATTAAAAAATAAGAAAGCTCAATTAATACCACAACTAAAACTCAAAAAAACTCTTTTATTTTGTGATTCAATAGTATTAGTTTATGTATATTTTGAAGAAAAACTAGACAAAAAAGTCATAATGGAAGATATGGATTACCTCAAATTATTTCTAGCTGTTATGAATAAAATACTCACTACATTGATGAAATTTTATTTATAAGCAGTCTTCATGTTAGCTAACATGTATGAAGATTCATTGATCTTCCATTTATAGTGATTTATCATTATCTATATTCCCAGCTTTTTAAGAGTTTGGATTCATATAGAATCTCACCAAAGAAAAGTGCTTTATATTAATGTGGTGATCGAGGATATAAGTTATCCTCCTTTTTATTCAAAAATTTTACTCTTTCTTCTTTATTACCTGGAAAATTAAAAGAAAGTTCCTTTTATTCTATTTTCTTCCTTAGCTGATTTCCTCTGTCTGTTAAGACAGGGGGAGGCAACCTAGTTCCCGCTTGGTGGGTTTGAAGAATCAGTGCTGTTTTATAAGATTTCTATAAGAAATTATACAAGAAACTAAAATAATTTGCACGACACATTTTCCTATCAATATTTAAACCTTCATTTTCTTTCATGAAATCTTTAACTTGCAAGCTGGTTAATAGCACTGTTACCTACTTTGAATTCAAAATACTGCGGAAAACAAAATCACTCAACCACAAGTTTAAATTCCATATATGTTTGGACAAATAAGAGTAACTCAGATGCTCCATAGATCCACAGGAGGCACTGTAGTTTGATCCTTGTTCTTTCTTATCATTGATATCCAGTGTGATTACACAGATAAAGGTGAATCCAATGCCTACCTTTCTAAATCGCTATGGTGTTTCTTTGGCATTCAACTGGTTTTCAGCATATGAGAAATGTGAAAGTTAACTGTTGTATATAAATGACATCCAATTTGTGGCCTAGAGTATATCCTTGCCATTAAAGTATATGAGGGTATGAAGACTGTAGATGCTTTTTTGGACTAACATGGTTTCAGAATTGCCACGGTTACCAATGACTTCCATCCTGTTAAACTTTAGTGGTCTAGTCAATTCCTGAAAGTTCTCAAATTCATTATAGAATTTGATAGTTTATCACTTCCGCCTTCTTGAAGTACTTCCTTCACTTAGCTTCCTAAATATCATGTTTTCACTGATCACACTGGTTGCTGCTTTTTAGGATCCTTTAATTGTTCCAATTCTTTTTTAAGACTCTAAATTTCAAGTTCTCAGTCCTTCACTATTCTCTGCTCATACCCTTCTTATGTGATTTTATTCAGTCTCATGGCTTTAAATACTTTCTTTACCTCAATGACTTGAGCTCTAAATGCAGATACTGTACACCTTACTTGACCTCTCCACTTGGAAGATGTCTATTATACATCTCAAACATAACATGTCCCGAACAGACTCTTGATTTCTCACCTTCCTGAATCAGCTCTTCCCACAGTCTTCCATTATCAGTTAATGTGGCGCTGCCATTTACCTAGTTAGTCCAGCCAAAAGCCCAGGGGCCATCTGCCATTTCTGCTCTCCTCACTACCCAACCCCGACTCAACTCTTACTCCAGCCAAATCCAGAGTCACGCCCTATTGCCTTCATCTTCCAAATATATGCTGAATATGTCTATTTCTTACCACTACCACCACTGTAGCTTTAGCCTGAACAGCCATGATCTCTTCTGGACCCACCACCAGAGCCTTCTACATGATCTTCCTCCACAGTTGTCTTTCTCCACAAAGTAACCAGAGTCATCCCTACAAGATGTCCATAGGTTCATGTTGCTCTTTCGCTTAAATAATCTACCCCTGTTCCCTTCAGAATAAAATCTGAACTTCTAGCCTGACCTTAACACACTACATGATCTGGTTCCAGTCTATATCTCCAACCTCACCATCCTGCTTCCTCAAACACACCAAGCTGTTGCCTGCCTCTGTCTTGTCATCTGATGTTTCTTCCACCTGAAAAGCTCTTCCTTCAGATCTTCATGTGGCTGGCTCCGTCTTAACATTCAGGTCTTTCACAGGTCATCCCAAAAAGGTCTTCCTTGACCACCTAGAGCTGCATTCTTGCTCTCAGGAGTGTTTTATGGTTTATCTTACTTTGTTTTCTTAGGAGCACTTAATAGTATCTGAGATATATTACTTATTTTTTGATAACTTGCTTATCTCCTGATCTCTCCATGGAATATAGTTGTCATGAGGGTAGGGACCTTGCATATGCTGTATCCCTAGTACCTGAAACATATCTGGCAGGGTATGTGTTCAATAATTGCTTCTTATGTGAAAGAATAAATAAATGAAATATTAATTCATCAGTTCAAAGGAGTACACATTTTTGCTTATTTTGATAAATATATACATAAATATGTTATATGGGGAGATGGGGACTGGGACTTGTTGATTTCATAAGTAAATATGACTTTTCTGGAAAGTATGTTCTTATATGAATCTGTTTGGCTTCCTTTGTTCATAGGTGTTTTTTCGCAGATAACAAAGAAAAACTGGATGATACATCTAATGATGAAAAAAATGAATTCCTGAACAAGATAAAACAGGTAAGAAGGCAGAAGTAATGACTTTTAGATTATAATTACATTTCACTTTTAGTTAATATTTAAAATATGTGTGAGAAATATAGAAGTTTTCAAAAGGATATTTTTCATTGACCAATAATATGGTCGTTTGTAGTAATGTTAAACATTTTATCTCCTCCTAAAGTACTTTAAATATATGAAAGAGCAAAGGTTGGCCACCTACAGAGGAACTGTTTTTTGGTAACTTTTCATGTGAGTATGGGTACATTAGGAATATCCATGATTAATGGATTAATGGATATTTTTCATGTGAATTATTTAGAGAGTTAGAATCTTCTTGCTGTTGTGTGCTGCACCTGTGAAGTACAGCAACCTGCTCTACACTTAAGAATATTCTAAATATTATATATCATATCGTGATGGTTAATACTGTCAACTTGACTAGATCAAAGGATGCAAAGTATTGATCCTGGGTGTGTCTGTGAGGGTGTTGCCAAAGGAGATTAACATTTGAGTCAGTGGGCTGGGAAAAGCAGGCCCACCCTTAATCTGGGTGGGCACCATCTTAATCAGCTGCCAGTGCGGCCAGGATATAATGCAGGCAGAAAAACGTGGAAAGACTAGACCAGCTTAGCCTCCCAGCCTACATCTTTCTCCCATGCTGGATGCTTCTTGCTCTCGAACATCAGATTCCAGATTCTTCAGCTTTGGTACTTGGACTGGCTTCCTGGCTCCTCAGCTTGCAGATGGCCAATTGTGGGACCTTGTGATCGTGTGAGTTAATACTCCCTAATAAACTCCCCTTTATGTATACATCTATCCTGTTAGTTCTGTCCCTCTAGAGAACCCTGACTAATATAATATAATAGAGTTATATTATATTATAATATAATATAATAGAGTTATATTATATTATAATATAATATAATAGAGTTATATTATATTATAATATAATATTCTAAATACTTATTTAGAAGTATTTGAGTCAGATTTAGCCCCCAGGAGAATTCACTAGACATTTTTTTCAAACTTAGGTTAAAAAAAAATCATATCATAAGTAGATAATCCTGTGGGTAAACCAAAATTTAGCCTCAAAATATTCAGTGAAGCATTCATTATGATAGTGAACAATTGGGGGTGAGGGTGAGTAATACAATTAAAATTCAACAAAAAGGCCTTGATTAAATAAGTATCAGTATTGCTCATAATATGTTATTGAGTGACAAATACTACATTATAAAACAGTAAGCTGGGCATGGTGGCTCACGCCTGTAATCCCAGCACTTTGGGAGGCCTAGGTGAGTGGATCACCTGGGATCAGGAGTTCGAGACCAGCCTGACCAATATGGTGAAATCCCATTTCTATAAAAGTACAAAAATTAGCTGGGTGTGGTGGTGTGCACCTGTAGTCCCAGCTGCTCAGGAGGCTGAGACAGGAAAATTGCTTGAACATGGGAGGCAGAGGTTGCAGTGAGTTGAGATTGTACCACTGCACTTCAGCCTGGGCAGCAGAGGAAGAGTCCCTCTAAAAAAGAGAAACAACAGCATGTATGATATGATCCCATTTAATTACTTATATACACAAATACACATATACACCAGACATAACTGAAATTCTTCTTGTCCCTTGTATTGAAGGAGAAATATCCTTAGTATCTCTTCCCCACACCTCTTATATCCGAACTTAATTTCCTTTCTTTTCTTTTATTCCTTTTTTTTTTTTTTTTTTTTTTTGGAAACATAGTCTTACTCTATCACCCAGGCTAGAGTGGAGTGGCATGATCTCAGCTCACTGCAACTTCTGCCTCCTGGGTTCAAGCAATTCTCCTGCCTCAGCCTCCCAAGTGACTGGGATTACAGGCTTGTGCCATGACACCTGGCTAATTTTTGTATTTTTAATAGAGACAGGGTTTCATCATGTTGGTCAGGCTGGTCTCAAACTCCTGACCTGAAACGATCCACCCACCAGGCTGGAGTGCAGTGGCACAGTCACAACTCACTACAGCCTCAACCTCCCAGGCGTAGGTGATCCTTCTGCTGCAGCCTGCTGAATAACTGAGAACGCAGGCACTCACCACCATGCCCAGCTAATTTTTAAATTATTTGCAGAGACAAGGTCTCTTTATGTTGCCCAGGCTGGTCTCGAACTCCTCAGTTCAAGCAATCCTCCTACCTTGGTCTTCCAGAATGCTGGGCATTACAGGCAGGAGCCACCACCCCTGGCCACACATACTTAATTTTAATCATTCAGGACTTAGGTCAGGTACTCTCTGTCTACATCCTCTATCTTTGTTTTACCCAAGTCAACCAGGATATAAATTTCACATTTTTCACTAGTTTCTAAAACAAATTTAATTACACTAAGCATTTCATGATCTATTGCAAGCTCTGTTGGAAATTTTAGTGGTCCTGGGGAGAAATCCTGTTGCAGAGCATAAAGCCATTTTGTTCACCACCTTTTCCTTCTCTCACAGTTCCTCATCTATCTTCTTGTGGTAGGATACCACCCCACATACAAATTCTTCTTTCTCTTTTACAAAGCCTCTGCACCCATGCCCTGAGGCTCATCAGGGATATCAAAGGCAGCTCCCTCCCAGAAGAATGATTTGTACCAATTAAATGCTTTCCATTTTTGCTTTTGTGAACTATCACCATTAGAGATGGCTTCCCTTCTGGGCTACTCTGATTCTTTTAGTTGCAAGGATACCAACAACAGACAGAAACCAGACAAGGTTGGTTTGTTGGCTGGTTGGTTGGTTTCAAATTTGTCCTTCATTTTCTGAGCAAAATATTATTTTTCTTCCCATTTATTTCCTACTGCAGAAGCTATGAGACAACTTTCTGACAATAACTCCACATTGTCTAGCCCACGTGATTTTCTGAACAGTCTAGGACCCCTAAACTGGCATGGCTTACTTGGTCAAAGAGTTTCCCCTTAATCCTTAGCTCTTAGCCAAATTCCATGGTTGTGAGTGAGTGATCACTTCAAAGAGTGCAAGGCTCTGGCCTATTTATTATTTTCACTAGGTAGAAACTATGGGCTCTTAGTGACATCCAATCATAATTCTCATGAGTTATTGGAGGAACGTTCAAAGATTGACATTAAACTCAAACTTAACCTTTGTATCCCAGCCTCTCCCCTCCCCCACCGGCCCCTGGCAACCACCATTCTACTCTCTATTTCTGAGTTCAGTTTTTTTTAGATTCTGTGTGTAATTGGGATCATGTAATATTTGTTTTTCTGTACCTGAATTATTTCACTTAACATGATCATGATGTCCTCCAGGTTCATCCATGTTGTCACAAATGACAAGAATTTCTTCTTTTTTAAAGCTGAATATATTCAATTGTGCATGTGTATACCACATTTTTTTTATCCATTTATCTGCTGATGAACACTTAGGTTGATTCTACATCTTAGCCACTCTGAGTAGTGCTACAATGAACATAGAAGTACAGACATCTCTTTACATACTGATTTCATTTCCTTGGGATATATACCCAGCAGTGGCATTGTTGGATTTAACTTTTGTTATTATAAAATATTACACATTACAGAACAATACATAAACCACAAATGTACAATATTTATGTACATATTTTTGATGAATATAATTTATTAATTTTAATGAAGCCAAGTTTATCAGTCTTTTTCTTTTTAATTAATGTTCTCTATGTCCTATGCCATGAGAATATTCTCTTCTGTTACCATTGAGAAGCTTTGTTGTTTGACCTTTCCCATTTAAGACTATGAACCATCTGGAATTTACGTGTGTGTGTTTTGAGATAGTGGTCAAGATTCGTATTTTTCCATAAGGTTGTCCAGTTAACCAGCACCATTTACTGAAAATACAATCCTTTCCTTCACTACATTGTGGTCATACTATTGTCATAAATCAAGTGTGGATCATAAATATGTATGTGGATTGTTGACTCTATTCATTTGAACTAGTCATCTCTCCTCACACTAAAAGAATATTGTCTTAATTAGTACCTTTAAAATGAGATTTTGTGGCTAGTAGTATAAATCCTTCACCTTTGTTCTTCCAAATTGTTCCAGCTATTCTTGACGTTTTAAATTTTGTCATGTTCTTCCAAAAAACCTGTTCGGATTTTGATTGGGATTGCATTAAATCTGTAAATCAGTTTGAAGAAGGTTTCACATTTTCACAGTATTGAGGCTTCCAATCCATTAACATGGCATATGTCTTTTGTTTTAGATCTTCTTTGTTCCCTTTGCCTTAGCTGTTCGGTTTCACTATGATGTGTCCAAATTTTTTTTTCATTTTTCCTCCTTGGGATTTATTTGACTTCTTAAATCTGATAATTTCTATTTTTCATATGTTCTGCAAATTTTTCAGCCATTATGTGCTTACCTGTTTCTTTTGTCCTGTTCTCCCTGTATTGCCCAGGCTGGTCTCTAACTCGTGGGCTCAAGTGATCCTCCCACCTCTGCCTCTCAAAGTGCTAGGATTACAGGCACGAGCCACCATGCCAGGGCTATAGAAGATTTTGATTGCTTTTTCTTACAGTGTTGATTTTACTCAAATGTTTAGAAACTCTACATATTTATTCATATTTTAATTGTGCATTCTTTTTTTTTTTTTCGAGACAGTATCTTTCTCTATCACCCAGGCTGGAGTACAGTGGCATGATCATGGCTCACTGCAGCCTTGGACCTCCCAGTCTCAAGCAATCCTCCCACCTCAGCCTCCCAAAGTGGTAGAATTACAGGTGTGAGCCACTGGAGCCAGCCTTAATTGTACATTCTTCCTGTCTCTTCTGTTTACTGAGCCTGCATGTAGTAATTCTGTGGGAGATGCTGGGTCTAATGGTGTGCTTGTAATTCCAGCTACTAAGGAGGCCAAGGTCGGGGGATCATTTGAGCTCAGAAGTTTAAGACCAACTTGAGTGACATAGTGAGATGCTATCTCCAAATAGAAAAAGAAAAAGGAAAAAAAAAAAAAAGAATTTTGTAGCAAGAGTGGAATGTGTTGATTGGGCTTATACATGGTGGGGGGTGGGAGGGATGTATGTCAGGAAGAGGACCTGTCTTGTCTTAGGTATGACAATTCTATACCCAATTCTAGACTCCTGGGAATAGTTGCTGCCTGTGGTACTCACTGGTTTGGTTTGGAGAAAATCCCCACTACAGTTGGCTGATTAGTGTAAGTGTCAGAAGTAAGGAGATAGTTGAAGCAAATACTCCAGATACAGTTGCTCAGTTGGCCACTCCAGGGAATGGCCCAGGGCCCTCTTTTCTTTGTATCCATTATCTCTGACTTTAGGGTGGAGTTCTTTCTGAACCTTTCTACTTTTGCAACAGCCTTTTGGTGCAAGACTTTTTAATGCTAGTGTCAATCTTTTTCTGAGACTCCAATTGTATGTATGTGATTATTTGTATTAATATATGTATCCTCTACATATCATACCCACTCTTCTGTATTTTCTACTTTTTGTCTCCCATTCCTGTATTCTGAGCAGAGTGGTCTTATTTGAATTCTTAATTTTAGTTATTGTATTTTTATTTTATTTATTTATTTATTTATTGAGATGGAGTCTCACTCTGTTGCCTAGGCTGGAGTGCTATGGCACCATCTCAGCTCACTGCAATCTCCACCTCCTGGGTTCAACCAATTCTTCTGCCTCAGCCTCTGGAGTAGCTGGAACTACAGACATGCGCCACCATGCCCGGCTAATTTTTGTATTTTTAGTAGAGACGGGATTTCACCATGTTGGCCAGGCTGATCTCAAACTCCTGACCTCAGGTGATCCACCTGCCTCGGCCTCCCAAAGTGCTGAGATTACAGGCATGAGCCCGGCTGGTATTGTGTTTTTCAACTGGTAATTATTTGGTACCTTTCAAATCTGCCGTGTCACTCATTACCATTTCTAATTCCCTGTCATCATTTTCAAGCATGTCTAATATTTCTTTAATCATAATAAGCATAGTAGTTTTGTAGTTCAGTGTCTGATAATTTCAATGTCTTATGTCTTTATGGGTCTGTAGTCTGTTTCTGTAGTGTGTTGTTTCTGCCAATGTTTGTCCATGCTCTTATTTCCTTCTGTTCCTGGTGGAATATTGTATACTGGACATTGTACTTGAACAAAAAATATTTGTGCTATGGTTTGGCTCTGTGTCCCCACCCAAATTTCATCTTGAATTGTACTCCCGTAATTCCCACAATGTTGTGGGAGGGACCCGGTGGGAGATAATTTGAATCATGGGGGCAGTTTCCGCCATGCTGTTCTTGTGGTAGTGAATAAGTCTCATGAGATCTGATGGTTTTATCAGGGGTTTCTGCTTTAGCATCGTCCTCATTTTCTCTTGCCACCACCATGTAAAAAGTGCCTTTTGCCTCCCACCATGATTCTGAGGCCTCCCCAGCCATGTGGAACTGTAAGTTCAATTAAATCTCTTTTTCTTCCCAGTTGCAGGTATGTCTTTATCAGCAGTGTGAAAATGGACTAATACAGTTTGTAAAAACAGTTCGAGGATTAAGATAATGGTGTTTGTCCCAGGAACAGTTTACATTTACTTCTGTCAGATGGGTGGGGTGTTACAAGTTCCAAGCTACCTTAATCCGTGCTAAGCATCCCTGGTGATCAAAGTCAAGTTGCACTTGTTAACTTTCAATTTACCTTTATCCAGAGGGTGAAGCTCTTCGGAATCCCAGACTAAAATAGTGGGAGGTTTATGTAGGCTCAACAACTGGATGAGCATTACATGTTGGCTTTTTTTCCACTTGCCATGCAAAAAAACCCCAAAACTTGGTTTTCAAGTGGTTTCTTCTATGTTAGTAAATGTCTTCAAGGCAAGAGGAACTTTAAGTGCTAACCTTACCACTCTGGATTCTTGCGTTCTCCTAGAATTAGGCCTAGTAATTCCCTATTATCCTTTATTTATTTTTTATATTTTTAGATTCAAGTACACGTGCAGGTTTGTTACAATGGTATATTGCATAATGCTGAGATTTGGGCTCCTAATGATCCTGTCACCCAAGTTGTGAACATCGTACCCAGTAGGTAGTTTTTCAACCCTTCCCCACTTCTCTCTTCACCTTTTTGGAGTCCCAAGTGTCTATTGTTCCCATCTTTGTGTCCGTGTGTATCTAATGTTTAGCTTCTGCTTATAAATGAGAACATGCAATATTTCATTTTCTGTTTCTGCATTAATCCACTTAGGATAATGGCCTCTAGGTGCACCCATGTTGCTGGAAAGGATATGATTTCATTCTTTTTTATGGCTGCATAATGTTCCATGGTGTATAATTACCACATTTTCTTTATCCAATCCACTGTTCATTGGCACCTGGGTTGATTCCATGTCTTTGCTATTCTGAATAGTGCTGCAATAAACAGGAATGCAGGTATCCTTTTGGTAGAATGATTTATTTTCCTTTGGGTATATACTCAGTAATGAGATTGCTGGGTTGAATAGTAATTCTATTTTTGTTTTTTGAATCGTTTTTTATTGTCTTGTGAGTTCTTCAACACTTCTACAAATATTTTTTCATGCAGCTATTTGAGTTGTCCTGAGATAGAAGGTTGTTTTGAACTATTCAGCCCATTGTTTCTGCTAAATTTGACTTTCTTACCTCGTTTGAAGCAATCTATAAGCAAAATTTCTGATTTCATATAGGGTACTATTTTTTGTCCTCAAATAGAAATATTTCACAAGAAGCAAGCATAATATCAACTCAAAGATGTTTTGAGGAAGAGCTGAGGATGTTACTTTTTCTTTTTACATTTTCTATAGTTTATATTCTGGAAAAAGGACATACAAACATTGCAGAGCAGGCACGCACAGTTTATTCATCCCATTTTGCATTTCAATATGGATTATTA